>NC_140590.1:1595490849-1596090849 GCF_964204655.1 Triturus cristatus | reverse complement strand
ATCCTGTGGATCCCCGTGCCACTGAGGAAAATTCCCTTCCATTGCAAACACAGGGCTAACAGCACTTGAGGAGTTCCAGTACATACTGTGATCATAAGAGGATTTGATATTGGCTCGAGGCAGGCTGACTTCTGACTGAAATGGTGACGGGCATGTTATCCTGTCCTACATTCCTTCTCTTATGTCCGCTTCTTCTTTTTCTGTTGAATCTTTGTGGTAATTTGTATGCAAGAATTATTGATGTGAGTATCATAACGTCAGACTGCCTGGGTGATGTACTGATGCTTGAGGCATTTATGTAGAGGATGAACTATCCTCTGCTTATCAACTTCTTCTCTCTTGTATGTGTACTACTCACATCCTTGCATTGGAGAAAAAGGTGGGATTAACTTTCCTTGAAGCATCACAACGCCTCAACACTGGCGGTGAGCTTGACCCTGGCCCCTGCACTAACTGCCTTGAGAGTTAGACAACCTCAACTAAGAACTGATAAAACCCCGTCCAAAATATATACTTTGATTTCATGCATCCCTGAGACCCAGTAGTTTGGAAACCTTTGCTCAGTTTTGAAAACTTTGTCTGAAAAGAACATCTGCATAAATGTTGTTTGGGGTCTGCCTATGTTGCAGTGGATACAGGGCTTCATTTTAATTTTAATCTGGTTTCTTATTTCTATTGTCTCTTTTATATGATTTAGCAATACTTGGGATTACTCTGCCAGTGAACTTTGTGAGTGTTTGCTACTGGGTGTGAGGGACTGCGAGGCCCTGCAGCGGCAATATCCTCATCAGCTGCGGCCTCTTCCCGGACACTCCCCTTCTTGCCTGCCTTTCAAATACGACTCGCGGCCCCCGCTCCGCGGGAGCCGCTCGTACTTGGGATTACTCTGCCAGTGAACTTTGTGAGTGTTTGCTACTGGGTGTGAGGGACTGCGAGGCCCTGCAGCGGCAATATCCTCATCAGCTGCGGCCTCTTCCCGGACACTCCCCTTCTTGCCTGCCTTTCAAATACGACTCGCGGCCCCCGCTCCGCGGGTGACGCTCGTACTTGGGATTACTCTGCCAGTGAACTTTGTGAGTGTTTGCTACTGGGTGTAAGGGACTGTGAGGCCCTGCAGCGGCAATATCCTCATCAGCTGCGGCCTCTTCCCGGACACTCCCCTTCTTGCCTGCCTTTCAAATATGACTCGCGCCCCCGCTCCGTGGGTGCCGCTCGTACTTGGGATTACTCTGCCAGTGAACTTTGGGAGTGTTTGCTACTGGGTGTGAGGGACTGCGAGGCCCTGCAGCGGCAATATCCTCATCAGCTGTGGCCTCTTCCCGGACACTCCCCTTCTTGCCTGCCTTTCAAATACGACTCGCGGCCCCCACTCCGCGGGTGCCGCTCGTACTTGGGATTACTCTGCCAGTGAACTTTGTGAGTGTTTGCTACTGGGTGTGAGGGACTGCGAGGCCCTGCCGCGGCAATATCCTCATCAGCTGCGGCCTCTTCCCGGACACTCCCCTTCTTGCCTGCTTTACCCATAAATATTCAGACTTGTGACGCGACGTGGGACGCGCACGGGTCGCGCGCCGGGCGAAGCCCGGGCCAAGGGCGGGCCCGTTTAAGCCCTTTAAAGACCGAGTAAGACCGGACCGGGCTCCCCCCCTAACGTCTGCTACTGTAGGAAGTTGGATACTGTATTTCGCTGTATCAATTAGCGTTTGGCCGCTCCGTTATTTAATTCTGAAATGGCGACCACACGAGGGAGCAGGAGTAAAACGGCCATGGATGCATCCAGTATAATTGGCCCATTGGACAATTTTATTGTAAGGGCTAACTCTGTTATTGATCAAGGGATTGCTCTTATGGAACGGAGAGTGTCCCAAGATTTAGTACTAGCAAAACGTTCATCTATGGGTCACTTTGCAACAGCTAAAACTCCAGACCAGCAAAATAAAGAAGTAGTCCCCTTTTTAGTCCATGCGGACTTACATAGTTTCCCAAACGTGGTAGACTTGTCAGTGTCGGTTTCTGAATGTATATCAGTCTCACAATTAGAGAGGTCCTCGATTTTAGAATCAGATCCATTGTTAGAAGATTTAATTACTAGACAGTCGAGGGGAATGAGAGAGGGTGCTATATCAAAAAAATCCAAAAACTTAAAGAAAAGAAAAGGAAAGAAAGTAAAGAAGACTAAGAAAATTCAGCAAACTATTGCGCCCTTGGAAAAGGGGTCATGCGAGCAACCCTTAAGAAATGAGGAGGGAGTAGAACAACAAACAAAGGATGACCGTACTCTTATCCGCTTGGATGTGAATAATGTGATTTTGGATTCAGGAAGTGTAGAGGCTTCCCCAAGCATGTTGGTAAGCACCAAGGATGTTGAGGCTGATAATAAACTCTTTGAGTACATGAGGGAGCTTTTTAAAATATACCTCTCCCCTCTAGAAAATAGACTGAGGTGCATTGAAAAGCAGTTAACCGAATTAATCGTTTTCTCTAAGTCTCCGAATAATCCTGAGGTATCAAATGTTGGGGATAGGAAGTTAAATTATAAAAACACTAAATCAACGGGTTCGTTGATAAATAAACCATCTGCCCCAGCCGAGAATGCAAAAATAACGGATCCTACTGCTTTAGAGAAAAAGTTAGTAGATAATACTAATACCCCTATTGTGAACATCAGACAGGAGGTTAATATATCCAAGGATACCGCCTCGGACCCCACGGGGGATCGAAATTGGGGATCTCCATTGGGGAAATTAGCTATTAGTTTGCCCCCCGAAGTAACCCCTTTTTTGGTGGTTTTGACTGGGGTTCCAGAGTTGAAGGAGGACGTAAAGGAGCCTATCGGGTCACTAAAAAATAAGGTTCAGCATTGGCTCAATATTTATCGACCACTACCTCCCAATACGACGAGTAAGATTCTAATGGTGCGTAGGGTGCCCTGGGTGGGGTATGGAAGAAAAACCATCCAGGGCGACTGCGTTTTGGTTAATTTTGAGGACCCGGGTACGGTCGATTATATCTGTTCATGGGACATCCAGAGTAATAACGAAGGCATTGAAACTAAGCGACTTTCCTTTTTTTATCCTCCCAGGATTCGTTATGACCCAGTTTATGATCGAATCTGGGGTAGAGTAGGCCTTCAAGAGAGAGGAGTAGATAGAAGGGAGTGGGGAAGGCAGACAACCAGGGAAGTAAGATCTAGGGATATTTGGAGAGGAATACCGATCGCCAATAGGTATAGTTGTTTGGAGATAGTTGATTGACTCCCTTCGATTGTTGGAGTTAAGTATGGTTTTTGTGGGGGTCCCAGTAACCCAAATAAAAGAGCCAATTATTTGGTGAATGGTAACTCAAGGGTTATGTATGAGGGCTGGGACAATGAGTTAGTAGCGACTCCAATTGTCTCGCGACCAATTGTAGAGGGACCAGATAGACTAGAGCACGTAGTGTTTAAATATACTGGTGTTGAACACGAAAGCGAACTAGTTTGTCAACAATCTCAAAATACTATAGCGAGGGATACTGGAGTAAATCCCATACCGATAGAAATAGGCTCTTGTATTGACAATCACCCTGATGTGGAGACGCCAGGAGATGTTCAAGGGGGGAAACTGGCTCTCTTATCCTGGAATATAGCGTGCCTATCAAACAAGGTAAATGACCCCATCTTCTGAGTTTTTATTGAAAACTATGATGTTATCTGTTTTCAGGAGTGCTGGGAACAGGTTGAAATTCATCTTGCAGGGTATCGTACATATTTTTCTACTGCATCCCAGTCAAGGAGGGGTAGATGCTCTGGTGGGCTCTGTACATATATTTCTAATACTGTTAATCTGACCATAAAGCACCAGACCACCGAGGGGCATAATTTTTATCATCTTCTTTTACTCAAAGTGGGAGGTAATCGACATATTACCCTAGTAAATCTGTATAACAACATTCCAAAGGAAGAACAGAAAAGAGTCCTGGAAGACTTAAATAACTCTTTACATCATGGGACAGGCTCGGAGCACAATGACATGTGTATTATACTGACAGGCGACTTTAATTGCCTTTTATGCCCCCATAGTAACTTGGGTATATGTGGAATGGTTAACCTAATTGGTGACCCTTGCACTCACTTTGAGCACTCCATGCTGGGAAATTTGTTCAACAGCTTAATTTACGATCGGAATCTGGGCTTTGTAAATGAATTATGTAGCCCCCGGGTTAATTTTCAACCTACTTTTAATGGACGTGGTCTGCAGTCCGTTATAGATTATACATTGGTCACTACTAGCTATTATCATAACGTCCTGTCGTTTAAAACAGAGGACATCGCGATGAGCGACCATTTTCCGATTAGCTCAACTTTCGATATTGGCATGAGCATTAGAACAGTACCTAATGTAGTGGAAAATTTATATCGCCATGCTATTTCGCTGGTGAAAACAAACGGTTATGCAATAAAATGGAGTAAGGTTGACCCTACAAATTTTCTGCAGAGCCTAATAGCGGACCAATATAATAATTTTATGACCTGCCTAGAGGAATCCCCTGATCCAAGTGTGGTCATTAGTGCCTTCCAGAAGATCACAATACAAATTGGCAATAAATTGACAGGAACATTGCGGGAAGGGGAGAGACATAAGGCAGAGGGATGGTTTAACTCAGAGTGCAGTAAAGCACATACCAATCTAAAGCAGATTTTTAAAAAAACACCTAAAAACCAGCAAGATATTAGAGCTGCCAGAACAGCGTATAAAATCACATTACATAAACGGAAATTAGAGTTGAAGGAGAATGCATGGACCACACTACTAAAGGCATCCTCCTTGAGAGATAATACTGCCTTTTGGAGAGCAGTAAATGCTCCTTTTTTCGTCGAAAGGAAATCTGACTTGGTAGAACTTGCTATAGAAGAATCAGTCTGGGTTGATCATTTCACTGATCTTTATAAGAAAGATGATTTGCTCAGCCTAGATAGCATTTGCCAAAATCAGCTGGCTGCTAGCGAGCTTATTCCTTCTGTCTTGTTTCCTTTGGGGATTTTCTTTTCTGTTTCTGAGGTGGAATTAGCTCTACTTGAAAGCTCAAAAAATAAAGCCCCAGGACCTGACGGGATTCCTATAGATATATACAAGGATAATATCTCCTTATGTGCCCCGCTCCTGACTAACGTGTTAAATAGTTGTAATAATAAGGGATTTCCATCCACTTGGCAGGAAGCGATAGTAGTGCCTATTTTTAAAAAGGGTGATCGAAATGAACCTAAATGTTATAGGCCCATTTCGCTACTTAACTCTTTGATGAAAGTGGCAGGTAGAATTATTTTAAATAGATTGTAAACATGGGCTAAGGATAGTGATGTTCTTTCCAAGTTTCAGTACGGTTTCAAGTCAGGACTGGGTACTGTTGAACAAGGACTTAACTTAGCCATAATAACTGGTAAATATATGGTGGGAAATAGGGGTCATTTTTTTATGACTTTTGTAGATCTCAGCTCAGCTTTTGACTGCTTGAGTCATGAGGTTTTGTGGGATACTTTAACAGGGCTTGGCATTGATCTAAATATCCTTAATTTTATTAAAGAGTTATATAGAGGGGCAGGGGCAAAGGTACGTTTTGGAAGAAGAGGAGAATGTACAAACAAATTCCCAATAATGAAAGGTGTTCGACAGGGTTGTATTTTGGCACCTTTTCTTTTTAATTTATATATAAATGGTGTGGCGGAATCTTTAACAAAGCTAGAAGTACATTACCCCCAAATTGATGGCACGGCGATGCCTATTTTATTATATGCAGATGATGCGGTTATCATGGCTAGAACCCAAGCAGGCCTTCAAAAGGCGATTACTAGTTTCTCAGTATTCATGGGATCTAGGGGCCTAAAAATTAATATTGGGAAAACTTTTACCATTTGCTGCTCATCAAAGAATAAGATTTCTTGTAATATCTTTTTAGAGCAGTCTAAGATAGGATTAACTAGTACTTTTTCATATCTGGGGATTGTTTTTAATAAAAGAGGTACTTGGACAACAGCGGTTAGTACAAGGAACCTTGCATTTGCTCGTGCAATTGGCGCAGTAAAACAGTTTGCCAATAAGCTGGGGGGTAGGCCTGTTGGTATCCTAATGGATATCTACAAGGCTAAATGTGTGTCAACTGCCATATATGGGGCTGGCATCTGGGGTACTGCAGATTGTCGGGGAATACAAGCAAAGGAAAATTTCTTCCTGCGTTACCTGTTAGCTGTCCCCAATTCCACCTCCACATACGTTTGCCATAAGGAACTAGATCTGGTTTACATATCCGACTTAATTAAAATCAGTCCATTACTGTTATGGCATAAGATATGGACCTCAACGGCAACTGCTTTTAATAGAGCCATTGTGCTGGATTGCATTAAACTTGAGAGTTCGAAAAATATCCAGTGGCTTTCATATATAAAGGATTTTATGACCAATATGGGATACCCAGCATATTTTAATACCCCCTCCTCGCTATCCTTGATCCCCAGAAAGGCATTTAAGGAATGTTGTCTTACTTTTCTGGAGAATCAACGGTGGTTTGAGGAGAGGAGCAAGGTATCCGTAATGCAACATCACCTACTTTTGCAGGGTTCTGGTCTGCAGCTTTACTTATCTCCTGAGCAATCTAGCTATAATAGAATGTTATTAGCACGACTGAGAACTGGTAGTTATTATAGGTTGCTAACCTTCCCAGACAGCAATGATTGGTCGTTAAGTTTAATTAAATGCCCCTGTGATGATCTTTCCATGCAATCAACAATTCATTGTGTTCTGTTTTGCAAATTTTACGCATGGGGGAGGAAGAGATATTTGATTCCCCTTTTAAAGATCTGGGGCTTGAGGCAGTGTAGACCTGCTTATCTAAAGCTACTTTTATTAGAAGATGAAATGACCATTAACGCTGTATCCAAGTTTTTTAAATTTGCAATTAGGTGTAGATCTTCTATGGATTAATTTTTAATTTTGTCTTAATCCAGACTGTCCCACTATGATGTACTAAATTGTAATGTATTTCGATTTGTGTAATTGTGTTTTATTGTATGTATTTTTATTGTGCTTTTATGATTTTTATATTGAAATCGAATAAAGCTATCTTTGACTGATTGACATAGCTAACTGACACTCACTTTATCCTCCGATGGATCTTGTATGGTGCCGCTGACCGGTGTGATATTGGAGAGCTAACATCCGGCTATCCAGTGCGGATCAGGAATTGGATAACTGATTCACAAATTTGAAATTAGATTCATGTATAAACTCTCAACACCAGACTATTTAAGTAAAGGATTATTACTGCTACTCAAAACCTCCTGAAGAAATTTAGCTGGACTAAAATCATGCAAAACAATAATTCTGTAAACGCAATACAAAATGATAACATTAGGGCTTGATGATCGGAAATTCCTTTATAAAGATCTCTCCCTCTCATCATTAAATCAATTGGAATGCTCAATGAACTTATGGAGACAAGTCATGATAACAGAATCTATGGGTTAGTTAAAGGTAAATTTATCAAAGATATCAAAAGGACAATACAACATTAATAAACATTTAAGATCTAAAGAGTGCAGGACAGTTTAATTAGTTTGGGCTTGCCATAAAATGGAAAGGGATTAGGAGAGTTCAGCTAGAACATGACCCATGACAGGGCATGTGCAGTGTCCCATTGAGAAAGAGTCCATTAATGGTGCACCCAGTGTATGCGTCAGTCCAAAAGGAGGAAATGAGTAGAGTCTGCAAAGGGGTGCAGGAAAACCAAAACAGTCTCTCTTGAGTCCATCAGTCTGTCCGACCATCAGATTCAGAGCCCATTCTTCAGATCAATGTATAATAGAGTCCTCTAGTTTCGGGGTGACGTTATGTCAGATCACTCAGTCCATTGGTCAGTTTGTATAAAATGATTGTCATACAGCATAAAGGAAGACACATATTATAGAAAGAGGTGGTACTGATCAAGTAAGTTGTCAGATGATCCAGTATACATAAACCTCCAAACAACGATCCTTTAGCAGCAGACACATGAATGAATTCAAGAGGACAGTTTCCCATAGATCATGTTCCCAAAGTATCAACTTGTGTTGCAATAGTCGTTGTAAGCGAGTGAGAACTCCTCTACAAAGACACAGTTTCGCTTCACATTGTAAATTTAAGAAGACTTCTCACAAGTGTTAGACAAAGTAGAGTAGGAAAAATGCAGGCATATGATAAAGTTAATTTAAAATATGCAGAATATAAAGAAATGGAAATGTGCATTTCATAGCGGAAATCAATATTGTAAAAATCTTTTAATTTATAAACACTCCGAATATGTTTTTTCTTGCATTGCAATGATCACATGTAACTATGACACATTACTACATTTCCAAAATACTAACGTTTAAAACTGTTTCAAACCATAAAATACTAATATCCTTTCATATGGTTACAGTACATATATGAAGATCATTATCTGACGGTTTCATGATAATTACACTCAATATGACTGTGTAGCACCACTTTTTGCATTCCTCAGTTGTCGCACAATTTCACATAAGCAAATGATGAAGTTCAGAATGAAACCCTTCAATATCACATGTAAAATCATCTAGATTACGTTAGACTTTTATTAATTCTCTACACACATTACTATTTCAATGAGGATGGTTAGGAATCTTATAACACGTGAATACATCACTTAAAACTTTTATTGCACGTTGAAATAACATGTTGAAGATAGTTAATAAAATATGAACCTATATTATTCAAATGCTGTTTTCAGGGCCCATCCATTCCTGATATCCCAGAAAGAGTAAACAGAGTTACATGGAGTAACTATCAATGGGTACCGATATCACAAAACACATATAGTAAAGATGTTAATTATCTATTCCTTTACTTTAACACATGAACAAGGACGCAGCCAAAATATTTTGTCCCAAAACATTGGGACACCTTCAGGGCTGTTAAAACAGCTGCAAATTATAAACATTATGTGCACAATCAAGCAACATAAAAGGCACCTAGTTAAAAACATCATAGAACAGACATTGCACAAAAAATATCCAATGCTAACTTTAGCACATTGAGAACGCCTCAAACAGACACACTGCAGTGCACACAAACATCTTCATTGTCACATATGTTACTCTGAATACAACCTTGAGAGAACAAATAAACACCAAATTCAAAATATATTGTAGTTTCATATCAAAATAATATTGTTAAAAAAAATGTGTTCCTAGTTTTATAATAGAGTAGCTATCTTGGTGTACTCTAATAACAGTGAAACAACAGTGAATTACTAAAACTAATTTTTGTTAAAGAGAGAGCAAAACAGGTAATGAAACCAAAAAATAAAATTCAGTTTACCCATGCCTGACAAAGGGTTTCCTTCCACGATAAAATATACTTTTATAAGTTGTGCAGTCACAAAGCACCTATTAGTTAACCCAATCATGCAAATACTGCTTTTGACAGAAGTATGTGACATGTTATGAGACAATATGATTAATTGTTTCTAAGAAGTTCCTCCTCAAAATTGTTCAATGCACATTCTTTCAAAAACAGTCAGGAGGTTATTCTGTGTAGGTACACACAGTCATTAATATTTCATAAATCTTAATGTAGTAAAGTGAGCTGTAAGTTAAGAGTTCCACTTCTATAATTGGAACAAGGTATTATGAAGCATACAGGTAAAACAAGATTAGAAAGGCTGAGCGTAAGCGGAAGTAATCTAAAGAGTAAAAACAATAGTCAGAAAACAAACCAGCAAATTTAACAAAAGATTTGCCTACCTCAAAGCAGCTGAATTCCATGACATGAGTACTTGTCATAAATAGACATGGAGGAAATATTCTGAAAAAGACCCTATACTTAAATGGAGCCAGACTTTTGAGAGATTTGGTATTTTAAAAGTATAAAATGACCATGTAGCTCAAATAATAGGATAAATGTTGAAGAGAATTAGGGCAACGGACAGAAAATGAAGTGTCCTTAAAAAAGTATTTTAGTATGTAAAACAAAAAGAAAACAAAACGGATTACCGTAAAGCATAAATATGCGGCCTGAGATTTTCAGCCGAATAGTTCTCAAGGGTTGTATTATGTGTCCAAATAATCTAGTCTAAAGGTCCCTGAGAATTATGCAACAAAGAGAGAAATTAATTACACTTTCTATAGACATCCCATGTTTACAGGATTTTTATACAGTGTGAACAAAGGAGCTAATAGGTAAGCACCATACACTCCAATGATTTGTCACTCCAAATCAGAAACTAGTTGCTAGAGCTACAATACATTAAAGACAATCCTTGCACGACAGAAGTATATTTGAACTGACAAGAAGCCTGCATCCCAACAGGGCAGTAACAAATGCTCTATCGTGCTGGAGTCAAACAATCATTTCCAACATATTGTCTATGCTGGTACCACATTCGTGAGCCGTGAAAAGCAGTGTATATACACAAAATTATTTATTGCAGGCATCGAATGATATTGTGATAACAGGTCATTTCAAAGCTTCCCACATTAATGCTAGCTTATCATATTACATCAGCCTCCCAGCATTGCACATGTTTTAACACGAAGGTCACAGAACCTGTGCGTCTGCTGGACATACCTTCAATGATGCAAAAATCGAGATATCCTTTGGGAAGCATCTCCCAAGTATACGGAAACCACCCAAGTCTGTGCGTGGGCTGGACACATCCTCAAACACAAAATACAAAAATAAAGGAAAACAGGCAGTCTCGATGTCACCATCACGACATCCCTCGACTCATAAATCCCAGAAGTCAAAACACCCCCAGCCCTCTCGTATTCTAGCGTCAGGGAGAGGGAGCCAAAAAGCAGAACCAAAGAAATGCCAAGCCGCAGACCTCAAGGAAAGCCGCAATAAAATTAGCATGTCACTGACGAGAGTAATTCCCCAACCACTCACCAGCGAAAAGTTCATGCCTGAGGTTACGGCCCTTCTAAAGTATGCACTACAGAAAAAGATGGTCTTCCTGGGCCTCATTTAAATACTCCCTGTTAGACATGTAAAATGTGTCTCACCTGCAGATTTGAAGATCTGGTCATACCACTAGAAGTGCATCGGCCATCTTGTAGTGGCACAATGCACAGGCACAACACCCTGTATTGCTTATATTAACTTCTTAGATCAATAAACCCCAATGCTGTGTCATTCTCCACACACAATACCAAATTCCGTTGAATTTAAAAGGATACTCAGCATTCCTGTTGCATACATGGGAAGACAAAGGGTAAGCAGCATCTTTGTTGCGACTAGCTCTCGCATGTTCTGTTATCCTAAACTTTAATTCTCTAGTTGTGTTTCCTATGTATACTGTACCTCAAGTGTAAATTTATTACATAAACAACAAATGTCGTTCAACAGTTGATGAATGCATTGGTTTTGTAGCTGTAGCCTGTGTTGTATTGAAAGGTTATTGTTTTGTTCATGCCAAATGGGCACATAGTGCAGTTAGTGCAAGTGTAAAAGCCCTTGGGTTGTTGTGGTAACCAGTTCATTGTGCTTTCATTCTTACATGGGGATTCAGCTCGGACTAACAATGTCTGTAATGATACGTTCCCTTCTATAGGTGATCGTTGGTTTGTTCTTAGACCAGCTTCCAAACCAAGACAAGCATTGGCATAGCCAATAGGTCTCGCCTTTGGGAACTTATAAGTGTTTAGCCAGAGATATTGACTTTACCTATGTCTTTAAGCTGTGCTGTACAGAAGTTTGCACCATGCTGAAAAGTTATAATAAAGAAGTATCAGAAGCATTTTTGTTACCTTAGATATGACCAAAAAAGCATTATATACAACTAGACAACCATATTAACAAGCATTGGCATAGCCAATAGGTCTCGCTTTTGGGACCTTATAAGTGTTTAGCCATGCAACAGTTGCATAACTAAATACTTCTAAGGTCCCAAAAGCGAGACCTATTGGCTATGCCAATGCATGTTTCTGTTTATTACTGCTCTGTAGTAATGGCGGCACCCGTGCTTTAGCTTAAACATCTTAAGCTAAAGTCGGGTGCCGAGATTGCTTCAAAAGTAAAGAATTGTCTATTTCTTTACTTTTGAAGCAATCTCAGCACCCGACTTTAGCCTAAGATGTTTAAGCTAAAGCACGGGTGCCACCATTACTACGTAGAAGTAATAAACAGAAGAACAAAAAACCTGGCTCACGGAGAACATCAAAGCGGCCGTGAAAGTGAAAGAGTAATGACAAAAGATTAAGGGTATGAAACAGTCACAGCTGTATAATTAAGCAATGGACCTTATGTTACACGTGGGTCATGGGCGAGGACTGAGAAGGTGAGTCATCACTGGCTGGATTCATCCTTGGATGTGCGAGCAAGTAGCCGGTGAGGGGGCCCCATACATCTCTAGGACGTGATGTGCGAGATATTAATTCTGCATAATGGGACATTTGCTCCTGACAATACACTAAGTCCGTCAACCAATCTTTAAACTTAGGCGCCCTCCCCCTTCCCCAGCGACACACAACTCTTCTTTTGGCCATCAACAGACACAGGGAGACGTATTTACGTTGCGCTTTAGGGATGTGTTTGGTGTAACCAAGAGAGCAAGGAGAGGGGTTTTCATTATAGTTAGTGTTGCCATCTGCTCAAGAGCGTCTAAAGCTTGTCCCCAGTAATCATGCACGCCTGGGCAGACCCAAGCCAAATGCATAAAATCTGCGTCCGGGCTTCCACATCTATCGCAACAGCTTGAGTCCCTAAGTTCATATTTGTGCATCCTAGCGGGAGTGTAGTACATGCGTTGAATACATTTGAAATGTGTGATACGTAGCCAACTGCTAGCTGAAATTAGCTCCGTGTGCATGCAACAATAACGCCATTGATCATCCGATAATTCAAAACCCATTTCAGAATCCCATTGCGCACGCGCAGGACAGGGAGGCCTCGGACGTTGAGTATGTATGGTATGGTATATCATGGATACTAGTCGCTTCGGAGAAGTCGTGCTAAGCATAACGTGGAGAGGGAGAAGGCAGGGGGGTTCATGTGGGAACTCCGGGGTAATAGAGCGTATACCCTGCCGAAGACATATATACAGGAAGATGTCTAGGGGTGTTGGATGGTAGTTTTTGGAAGAAGACGTCAGTGGTACGAAATCTGCCCTCTTGATACAAGTCCCCCCATGTATTCATAAGAAGAATCTGCCACATGCGTGATAGGGGCAGGGCATTGCTTATAACATGTAGAAAGTTGGAGAGGGGCTAAGTTTTAAATTGATACCACCGGGGATAGAAAATGGGCCGATATGCTACTCCGATACAAAGCAGGGCCATCAAAAAATACGCAAAACTGGGCTCAATAGAATGCTGTGGTATTGACGAATGAGGAAAACACCTATTCAAGGAAGATGACAGATGAATCAGGATATTCGAGGAAAAGGGGGAATTGGGATGGACCAGGTTAGATAGCCCATGTGTACTGGTAAAATATTGTATATGTAGTGCGTTAGTGTTTTAGGGTCCTCCCATTCCCAGGTAACATTCCTTATGCTGATGTTATATGTGCACCCCCGCCCCCTTGTGTCACCAATAACACAGAATTTGTTATATTATTTTTGACATACTTGTTGGCTTAAGCTTCTCCTACATGTTTATGGACTTCCTATCCCTGAATTGACTTATTGTCATTGCTTACCTCCTCGTTCAACTCCATGATGAACTCACTGAACAGTTTTATACCTTTCTTGACTTTAGCCTGTTTGCTGTTCATCAATCGTGTGAAATCTTCAACAGAAGCGCGGTAATATTCCATGTTATAAAGTAGCGCAAGTTTAAAATGCTTTATACCCTAAGTTGAACCCTATGTATTCATATGGTTTTACCAGGAGGGTTCCGCTACATCGAAGTTGCGGGTCATATCCGGCCAAAAATGGTGGAGGCCAACATGAGGATGGGAGGGGGGGTGTACAATTACTTGAGCAGAAATCTCAGTCTCTTTGCTCAACCCCACTCCATGTGTAAACAAAGTTACAAGTTCGCAACAACACCATGTGAGTAGCCCCTGGCATACATCAAAACTCTTTCTACGCATGCCTCACTACAGCCGCGACATTTTCTCTCTCAGGACTCTGAACAATGCTGCAAAACCTGCAGGGGAAGTGACTTTCATAATCTGCGCGACCTACCTGTAATGCACTCGACCCATGAACTCATGCGTGCTTTTTAAACCTCATCAAACAAACGATCCCAAAAAACTGCGGGCCACCATAATATTATTAGACATCAAAGGGAACTTGTCACTAAAGTGCTTCCTTCCTGCTGCTCTGGTATTTCTTTTTGGGTGTGCTGTAAAACGAGAGGCACAGAGGTTTCTACCCAGCGGCTGATATGCACAGCTGAAACCAGCACACCTGGGATCAGTCTAGGCTTTCCTCCTTGATCACACTGTGTGATCCGAGCCAATTACTTCATTCCACTGTGCCTCTTTCCTTTATCGTCACACTGGAGAGCACCTTGAAATGCATCATTTCAGGATATTGGCTCTACAAAAACCCCCGTTGTGCACATACTTTCATAGACTGCATAACAACTTACTTTTTTCTCAGTTTACGAGTGGCATTGTTGTCAGGGAGGCGGAGTGCGGCCTGAATGCTTCTAAATTAATGTTTTAAAACTATCACTTGTAACAAGTGCCACAAAATGTAGGGATGCAGTCTCATGCCCACCCTTGGCTGGGCTGTCCCTAGTGGGGTACCGGCTTGCACGCCTCTGCTGCTGCCAGGCCTGGCATGCTTGACTTGGCTGAGGCCCCTGCCCTCTGAGCAGCCTTGTGGTGGGCTTTGGTGGGGGTAGGAGGAACAACAAAACAAGAGTATGGGGGGGGGTTCTAGGGAGTGTAAAGACCTGCGAGGATTGGATCCCTAAACAATAACCACATGAAATCCTCGGGCCTAAGAACATATGCATGTTCTTAGACTCGAGGATGTCATGTGGTTATTATTATGGGGGGTAGGAGGAGGCCTGCGGTTACCTTCTTGGCAGAATATGATGATCTGGTGACGGGTCCAGTGTTGGTGTGAGTGCACGGACTGCAGCAGTGCAGGTGTTAACGCTTTTTGTGAGCAGGTGGAATGGGGTTCGGGAAGCCCCTATGGTGCCAAGCAGCGAGAGCCTCCTTTCAAAGACCAAAAGGGGTGGTTTTGTTTTTCAGTCCTTTCCTATTGGGTGCTGGGAAGGTCATGAAGCTATTGATCGCAGTGTGTTGTGGTACTTCAGAGAGATGATGTAGTCGGGTGCCCAAACAGCCGAATCCCACATTCATCGTGTGACTGAAACTGGTGACCATTAAGGTACCGCCAAGCATCACTCTCCATGCAGGTTTGCGTCATATAAATACATACTACGGCAGTGGTAATTCCAAGTCTGAACTACAGTCGTACCAGTGTTTTGTGAATAGGTGCATTGGGATGTTTGGTACTAAAGTATATTGAATTGAATTGGCCGGTCTTAAAGCATGTGAGACTTTGGATTCCAAAAAGCAGTGCACAAGTGACATTTCATTCAAATAAATATTCCAATTTCGTATGTGTAGACAAGGAAAAATGGAGACTCGTGCAGTGCGTATACCGTTGCAATTCTTCCTGTATTTCAGCCGCTGCTTCTTGCGTTTACTTTTTTCAGTCATATCATTCCAGATCTTAATCCCCCTCTACGATAATCCACAGAAGCGAGGATGTATTTTCAGTACGTTGTTCTTGAATCCCTGAATTTATACAGTAGATATGATCTCTGGATAGGAAACTACATTTAGTGCAAAATGTCCTTATAGATGTTGAGTGCTAGGTAGGACAATCATTGAAAAAAAGGAGAATTTGTGAAAGGTAATCTTTATTTTAAAATGCATATATCATCACCATTTTTGACAGCATCTTGCCTCGACACTTTTAACGACATTTAAACTGGCTCACGGAGAACATCAAAGCGGCCGTGCGGCCGCGAAAGTGAAAGTGATGGCGATCAAACCTCAAAGTGGCCCTGCGGCCGCGAAAGTGATCGCGATCAAGCGCGGCGCTCGCGCACATGCACTGTAGCTCTAGGCTGGCCATGGTAGCACTTTTTTGAGCCCTCACAAAAAGTCTCGCCAGACCAGTGCATGCGCTGGGTCAGGCAAGACCTAAAAAAGTATTAAAAATAATGTCTCGAGTTTTTTTTGTCCTTTCAATGCTGGCAACTTGTATCTGCCTGTCCCAATGGTTGCTTGTTGTGTTTTTTTTTGTTATGGGGGGCATAAATAACAGGAAGGTGAAGGTCAGTCAGTCAGTGAGAGTGAGTGAGAGAGTCAGTCAGTGAGAGTGAGAGAGTTAGTCAGTGAGAGAGTCAGTCAGTGAGAGTCAGTCAGTGAGAGTGAATGAGAGTGAGAGTGAGTCAGTGAGTGAAAGAAAGTAAGTCAGTGAGATAGTCAGTGAGAGTGTCAGTCTTTAAGCGAGCGTCAATCTTTAAGCGAGAGTCAGTCTTTTAGCGAGAGTCAGTCTTTTAGAGAGAGTCAGTCTTTTAGCGAGAGTCAGTCTTTTAGCGAGAGTCAGTCAGTTAGTGAGAGAGTGTCAGTCAGTGAAAAGAGTCAGTCAGTGAGAGAGAGACAGTCAGTGAGAGAGAGACAGTTAGTGAGAGAGAGACAGTTAGGGAGAGAGAGTCCGTGAGAGAGAGTCAGTCAGTGAGAGAGAGTGAGTGAGTCAGTCAGTGAGAGAGAGTGAGTAAGTCAGTGAGAGAGAGTGGGAGAGTGAGTCTGTGAGAGTGAATCTGTGAGAGTGAGTCTGTGAGAGTGAGTCTGTGAGAGTGAGTCTGTGAGAGTCTGTGAGAGAGTTTGTGAGAGTCTTTGAGAGAGTGTCTGAGAGTCTGAGAGAGTGTCTGTGAGAGTATGTGAGAGAGAGTCTGTGAGAGAGTGTGAGAGTCTGTGAGAGAATGTCTGTGAGAGTCTGTGAGTGAGTGTCTGTGAGTGAGTGTCTGAGAGAGTGTCTGTGAGCGAGTGTCTGTGAGCGAGTGTCTGTGAGCGAGAGTCTGTGAGCGAGAGTCTGTGAGAGTCTGTGAGAGTGTCTGTGAGAGAGTGTCTGTGAGTGAGTGTCTGAGAGTGTCTATGAGAGTGTCTATGAGAGTGTGTGAGAGAGTGCCTGTGAGAGAGTGCCTGTGAGGGAGAGTCTGTGAGAGAGTGTCTGTGAGAGAGTGTCTGTGAGAGTCTGAGAAAGTGTCTGTGAGAGTCTGTGAGAGAGTGTCTGTTAGAGTCTGTGAGAGTCTGTGAGAGTGTGTGAGAGTTTGTGAGAGAGTGTATGTGAGAGTGTCTGTGAGAGTGTGATAGAGTGTCTGTGAGAGAGGGTCTGTGAGAGTGTGATAGAGTGTCTGTGAGAGAGGGTCTGTGAGAGAGAGTCTGTGAGAGTGTCTGTGAGAGAGAGTCTGAGAGAGAGTCTGAGAGAGTGTCTGTGAGAGTGTGTGTGAAAGTGTGTGAGAGTGTGCGAGAGTGTCTGTGAGAGAGTGTCTGTGAGAGAGTAGCTGTGAGAGAGTGCGTGAGAGTGTCTGTGGGAGAGTGTCTGTGAGAGTCCATCTGTGAGTGTCTGTGAGAGAGTGTCTGTGAGAGAGAGTCTGTGAGAAAGTCTGTGCGAGAGTGTCTGTGAGAGAGTGTCTGTGAGAGTGTGTGAGAGAGTGCCTGTGAGAGAGAGTCTGTGAGAGAGTGTCTGTGAGAGAGTGTCTGTGAGAGAGTGTGAGAGAGTGTCTGTGAGAGAGTGTCTGTGAGAGAGTGTCTGTGAGAGAGTGTGAGAATGTGATTGTCTGTGAGAGAGTGTCCGTGAGAGTCTGTGAGAGAGTGTCTGTGAGTGTCCGTGAGAGAGTGTCTTTGAGAGAGAGTCTGTGAGAGAGAGTCTGTGAGAGAGTGTCTGTGAGAGAGTGTGAGAGTGTCTGTGAGAGAGTGTCTGTGAGAGAGAGTCTGTGGTAGTATGTGCGAGAGTCTGTGAGAGTGTCTGTGAGAGAGTGTCTGTGAGAGAGTGTCTGTGAGAGAGAGTCTGTGAGAGAGTCTGAGAGAGAGTCTGTGTGAGAGTGTCTGTGAGAGAATGTCTGTGAGAGACAGTCTGTGAGAGTCTGTGTGAGATTGTCTGTGAGAGTGTCTGTGAGAGAGTGTCTGTGAGAGAGTGTCTATGAGAGAGAGTTTGTGAGAGAGTGTCTGTGAGAGAGTGTCTGTGAGAGAGTGTCTCTGAGAGTCTGTGGGAGAGTGTCTTTGATAGTCTGTGAGATAGAGTCTGTGAGAGAGCATCTCTGAGAGAGTCTGTGAGAGAGTCTGTGAGAAAGTGTCTGTGAGAGTGTCTGTGAGAGAGAGTCTGAGAGAGAGAGTCTGAGAGAGTGTGTGTGAGAGTGTGTGAGAGTGTCTGAGAGTGTCTGTGAGAGAGTGGCTGTGAGAGAGTGGCTGTGAGAGAGTGTTCATTACAACGCATTGTCCATTACAACACAATTTACTATTCTAACTCCACCATGGCATTGTAATGGGGATTGTGTTGTAATGGCTTGTGGTGTAAAGCCCTGTGTTGTAAAAGATTTTGCGGAGAATGCTGCTGGGTAACAGCATGCGTTGTGTAGTCGTTGTAAATGATGTTTACCGTTACAAACATCATCATGTCGGATTCCCAAACTACATCCTCAAACTTACTAAGAAGATGTCCAGAGATATGTGTTACCAAGGGGCTGAAATGAGGCACATCACTAACTTTCTGTGTGATGTCTTTTGCGGAGAAAGTCTTCCGAATACCTTATTGACAGTCAGTGGGGTTCAGCTAGTGTTAGCAGAGATAGAGGAGGCTTTTTTTCAAGTGGAATGGTATTATCCATTAAAAACCTGCTCTCTATCATGAATGGTTGAGAGTTTCAATTGTGTTTTGAAAGAAGCGATTCCTTTGGCTAAAAGTTATAGGAGGTGTTGGAATGAGGATTTGCATGAAAGGGTTGTGCTGTGCAGACTAGCTTCGGTCAACAAGATTCCATTCAAGCTGGCTAGGGGATGGAAGCAGAATGCCCGGTTTTGTCCAGCTTGGATTAATAAATAGGAGATGAGTGATGAAACCAGTGTGGTTTTGAGAGACAGGGACGCCTGGAAGTTGTTGAAAAGGAAGGCGTGGTGTTATACCAAGAAGACCACTAAGAAAGCAGTAGTTATGGTGAGTGATCTGGTTAAAATCAAGATTTTCAGTGAGGTGCCAAAAGAAATATTTAAAGAGAATGATATATAGAATTGGGCCCAGCTGGTCTGAGTTTTCTGAACCCTGCACACATTCCTGTTTATGTGGAGGGCATGATTCAGAAATGTGTAGAGTTTACTGCACCCGGTAATTACCCCGTCCTTTTTAGGAATCAAATCTGGGGGAATGTAACAGGGGGAAATCGTAACATATTTACTGCACCAACATCTGCATGTTATTCCCTCAAAAACATGGAACAAATGCAATTTATTGCACCTGATAAACTCGGTATCCTTGGGGTTTGGATTCTATCAGGTGCAATAAATCGCACCTTCCCTTAGGGGAACTTGTTATCATGGCCCTAAGAGTCTACACTACCATGAGAATCTCAATTACTTGTTCTGCTCTCCATAAACAGTCTCCAATGACTATTGGCAGAATTAATAGTTTTACAAAGAACTTGAACTGTTGTTGTTCTACATTTTATCTTGATCCACATTTTATCTCACCAGTGCATCCAATTGGAATTTAGCTCTTCCTAATCCAACCTTGCCTCCATAGCAACAAAACTCCAAAAGTGGCCATACAAAACGGAATCTAATATTATTACTGTTGTTATTGTTGCTGTTGTTTTTATTAGCAGTATGTGGTTACCATAAGCATTGTTCGTTTATCTAATGGCTCATACATAATAGAGGGTTGAAGTGCTACTAATATCTACCCTTACTCACAGCCCTCATACCACAGAACATATTACACAAGTGCCTCAAATTTGCCTTTACTGCAAAACAAAGAAACTCTGGTAACCACGGACTGCCAGGTTCTTCACCAAGAGCCACAATAGTTTATTTGGGGAATCAGAATCCATTTTACATATCCAGAAGAAACGTTTTGAGATTAACTTTAGGTAAATGAAATTAATGTAAACTTCTAGTAGTCAAAATATAAGGGAGATCACCCATTCTGAAACTGACCACTGCCTTAGTGTTACCACAAAAGGGGAAGGGCTCAATGCTTACAATAGCAATGATGTGCTGGGGACTACCCTAGACATGCGGTAACTCTTAGTAATATAGTCGTAATTACCATTCATGAATTGTAAATAACCTTTAGTTTCACTGCTAGTAGTTTGTATGTGGTTGTAAGTACTTTATGATACAAAGACCAACTATTGGTGCTAGAGTCCACTTGGCTTATACTTTCTGCCTAGGTGACAACACAGGTAGCACATAGATGTAACTTAAAGCTGATGAGGTGTACTTCAAATGAATGATTTCCAGATTTAGTTCATTTATTCATTCACAGTTGATGAGAATCTGGTTGTATTTCCAGTTATTTTTCAACATTAGTAATCATGACATATCTGTGTTCATACAGTCATGATCTCTCCAACTTCGTACAGCCATAGACTACATGTAGCTGCCAATTACATTAAATTCACTGTAGCTATTATAATGACATTGCATTAACCATCACAATATTTGTGTATTTACGTATCCAGCTGGGCCATATTACATATCAGTTTCTGCTCACCGTCTCTAGAAGTGCAAGTCAATTCTGTGGAATACATAACAGGGCAATTCTAAGGCAGTCCTACAGACAACTTATGGGCTTCAGCATAGGAACCTTTGGACACCCACGGTGGTTAAACCCTCTTCAGATTGACACTATTGAGGTGCCGTGTTCCTCCACCATCTTACCTATATCATTGGTGAGTCTAGCGCCCCACCTATGATGGAGGTAAGTAGTGTCTATTGCATAGACACTATTGCATTTAGGAATATACCCAGAACTGTTAATCTTAAATTGTTGCCTCAACAGGTTGCCTACTCATATTCCTTTTTGGTCTCCTTCCTTATTAGGTTTGCAGCAAAAGAGTCCAGGGGAAGCCGCTTACAGTCAGTCAGGGGTGGTGGTAGCCTTTCCTAGAGTGGCATGGAATGACCTAGTGCCTTACTGTTAAGCCTTTAGATGCACTGCACTCTTCCCCAGTCCTGCGCCTTGCATATCAATTAAGAGTAGCCAGGAATAACAGCTGCTATCTGTGGTTCACCCTCGATTCTCCTGGCACTTATCTTTCTCCCACTGCTCTCAGGGATAATGGAATTAGCAGAAACAGGAAGTAAGCAAGAGCCATGTTTACTTCTGCTAGCTTTCACAGCCCATCAGCAGCAAACGATAGATGGGATAAAGATTCTGCCCTGTGTTGTTATTCGAAGGGGATCAGAAAGTACATAATGTCACTCAAGTTCTAAGAGCCAAAGCAAAAGCTGAGCCATAAAAAGATTTGATATGTAATTGATACAGCAAACACCAAGCCCAATAATGAAACTCTTTCAGAAAACATTTGAACTCTTGTGTTTCAATTTGGTATATTATATCTGTTCCATATCCTCAGGAGAATGGGTCTCCCCAATGTTTTTTTATGCTGGCTGCAACTTTTGTATACTGACACTTCAGCAAGAGTGAGAGTGGGCGGCCTTACTTCAGATCCTCTTAGAGTGGACAGAGGCACTAGACAGGGATGTCCGCTGTCTCCTCTGCTGTTCGCTCTCATGCTCGAACCGCTCGCCTGTATCCTCCGTCAGCGCCACAGACAGACGGCGCTTAATTTCAACCAGAGACCGGTTGGGATTTCTATGTACGCGGACGATATGGTCCTTTTTATATGGGAACCGCAGACCAACCTCTCGCTGGAGCTGCGTGAGTGCGTTAGATTTGGCCTCTTTTCTGGACTGACGATCAACTGGGGAAAATCAGTGATTCTGCCACTGACATTATGTACGTGTTCCCCCCCTTAGAATATCCTCTGATTTGGACAGCCAAACCTATCAAATACCTGGGTGTCTGGGTGCATCGGGACCCAGAGATAGTCATAAAAGAGAATTATGTTAGAGCGGTGCATAAGTTGGAAGAGCAGGTGGAAAGGTGGTTGCATCTTCTTGTATCGTTGGCAGATCGGGTTGCGGTGGTTAAGATGGTGGTTCTGCCTCGCTTTTTGTATTTATTCTGTAACATTCCCATCAGGCTAACCAGTCATTTTTTTGCCAAAGTCAAAACGCAACTGCTGAAGCTGATATGGGGAGGAAAGCAGGCGAGAATTAGCTGGACCACATTGGCACTTCCGTACTCCAGGGGCGGATTTGGGGCGCCTGATCTATTTCTTTATTACTTATGTGCACAGGCTCAATATGCCTACTATTGGTTCCGGCCACATGACTTCACCCCACATGTAGCAGTGGAGGACGGGGATGCATACCCTATACCATTGTCGGGAATACTCACTCATGTCCACAGGGGCACACCGTAACAAGAGATTAATACAATAGATGTGACGGTGGGTGCATGGCAGACAATGAGTCGAACCGCTGGAAAGCTGCCTCTATGTGCACCAACGTTGCCGCTGGCTGGGCATGCAGCGTTGTCTGTCATGCGGGAAACAGGTCCAATTAGGGCATTGAGAGAAGTGGGAATAACACACATGCAGGATCTGTATTCGGAGGGCGCGTGCAGCTTGGACACTGGGCTAGATTTCATTACCAACTCCACGCCACTATTTATATACACAATACATCGCCTAAGGCAAGCTTTACAATGTCACTACTCGGTGTTTCCGGCGGAGCCACCGACTATCCTCTCTCTACAGCTGCTATTAGTGGCTCCCACTAAGAAGAAATTAATCACCAAGCTGTACAAATCGCTTCAGGAGGAAGTGCAGAGGGGGGTAGACCGTAGCCTAGAGCGTTAGAATGCTTTTTTAGATACCCCATTAACGGTGAAGGACTGGGAACATATATGTGCCTTGACTGGGAGACTTCTGCCTAACGGTAACTTACAAATTATTCACCTGAAATGTATTCATCAAGTATATCATACTCCTCTTAAATTGTATAAGATGGGGCTCCGAGATTCTGCGCAGTGTAAAAGGTGTGGACACGGAGATGCAGACTTCTGTCATCTTGCATGGAACTGTGCTGCGGTGTTTACTTACTGGAAAGAGATTCTCAGTCATATACACAAGATGACAGGGGCGGAGATGCAATGTACACCAGTCATTTGTTTGCT
The DNA here is from genome assembly GCF_964204655.1 of Triturus cristatus. Taxonomy (NCBI): domain Eukaryota; kingdom Metazoa; phylum Chordata; class Amphibia; order Caudata; family Salamandridae; genus Triturus; species Triturus cristatus. The sequence goes on along the minus strand of NC_140590.1, from coordinate 1,596,067,599 downwards.
TTGCTATGTCCCACACTTGAAAGGTGAGATAGGCAGATATGTGCGTATTGCGCTTCTGCTGGCCAAAAGGCGTGTTGCTATGTCTTGGGATGGTCGGCCGGGCCCTCAACTAAAGGATTGGATCGCAGACTTAATATACTGTAAGGAAACCCTGGCACTTTACGCAGAGGAGCTGCCTACTACTTCTAGGCCTAAAGATATCTGGGAGCCACTCAGACAATATTTGCTGACCCACTCTACTGCTGTGGTACCTACCCCTTAAACTGTATGATATCTGCTGTTTGTTTGTGCACTGTACGGGTAAAGTCCAGATGTCAGTTTTTTTTTTGTTTGATCGTAATGGGATATGCGATTCTGCTCTGCACAGCACGCACCTTGGATGTATCTGTTCTCTTTGTAATGGTTTATTTTGACTGTTTCACGTGCCCTGTGGGGCAACATCTTTGATGTTTTGTCTCATTGTATCCGTTTGAAACTCAATAAAGAGATTTTTTTAAAAACAACAATTTGGTATATTATATCCCTGCAATGACATCTATTAAAAGTAATATTTTCGAAAAATTACTTTCCCCCCATTTCCGATACCCTGAGAACACATATCACCAGTGAACCAAGATGTCGTGTTCTTGATGCACAAACCCACGCAGAGACAGGTCAGTTGCATATGTTGCTTTATTGGTCTTTTCTTTCTGCTGCCTACATGCATGTCCGTGCCCGTGCCCTCAATGCTCAGGAAATCACTCCCCACTCCCTGACCGCAAGTGGTGTCTGGTTCCTGTCACTCCCAGCATGCGGGTGCAGGGTCCTAGTGCCCCCTGACCCTAGTCACTACATATCCCCCCTCCGTCGAAAGAAAATGATGAGAGAAGAGAGAGATAGAAAGAGAGAGAGAGAGAGAAAGAGAGAGAAAGAGAGAGAGAGAGAGAGAGAGAAACACAAAGGATGGTGATAATCCATCATTGACCTTATCCCCATCATTACATTTCTTTGATCAGTCTTGTTAGCCTTTTGCTCATTCTTTTCGGACATGTTGCTTCCGGTCCCTTGTGTGATCCCTCTCCTTGTCTCTCACTGTTGTATGTCCTTCTTCCGCTCTCGTCCATAACTTCCTCTCTTTCATGTCTGTTACTGTTCTCTACTGCTGTGTCCTCCCCGTTTCCATCCATGGTCTTTAGTCCCTTGAAGTGAGACTTATTCCTGGTGATCCGGTATGGGCCAAACACAGCTGTAATCATTGACCCCTTGACGCTTGTTATCATTAGCGGTTCACTTGAAAATGCACTGTCTGATTTTCTCAATTGCCACTGACGCACCACCACTGAGTGCCCTTGCTTAAGGTGCGACGGAGTGGCATGTCTCCTAGCGTCTGCATATGTTTACATCTTTTCCTTCACCTCCTGGTCTCTGACAGCGATACTGCTGTGTTCCAGTGGCGATTTTGCCTCTAGTTGTGGTAGTCTCGTTCTACTTGTCCTTCCCAGCACTAGTTCGGCTGGACATCTTCCTGTGCAACTGTGGGGAGTGTTTCAATAGTCCCTTAGTATTTGACAGACTGCTTGTCCTATGGAGATCTGCGCTACCTTTGCTCTTTGGACAGCCTTCTTTATGTTCCCCATGAACCTCTCCACCATGCCATCCGCTTGTGGCCACAGAGGTGTTATTTTCCGGTGGTGAATGCTTAAGTAGTCCATGAACTTGCAAAATTCCTCCCCTGAGAAGGGAGTACCATTGTCTGTCTTTAAGGTCTGTAGGGAACCCCAGGCTGCAAATATGTCATCCAGTATTGGCAACGTCCCTGATGTTGACGAGACATGTCGCACTATTGGGAATCTGGAGTATGCGTCAATGACCACAAGCAAGTAGTTTCCCATGTCCAGTGGCCTATAGAAGTCTGCTACCAACGTTGTCCACACTGCCTCTGGAAGCTCCGACATCTGTAGCTGCTCCGGTTTTGCTGGGCGTCCTGTTATTTGGCATGTGTAGCAATTTAAGATGGTGTTTTCCACCAGTCTATCTAGCCCAGGGAACCATACCTTCTCCCGAAGCATCTTTTTTGTTGCTACCATTCCTCTGTGGGATTCATGAGCCAAGTTTACAGTCTGCTGACATAGTGCACTTGGCATGACTATCCTTGTTCCCCTCATTAGTATTCCTTTTTCAGTTTCTGATAGTTCTTCATTTATCTTTTTGAATGCTAGCATTTCTTCCCTGTTAACTCCTTCTCCCAAAGCGCTGTTGTTGTTGATGTGTCTCAATCCTTGCTGCCGTGTCATCATTTTGACTACCTGCACTGTGGCGTCCCTTGCTGTTTCGTGCTCTAGCTGTGTAAGTGTGATTGGTGCAGGGGTGTTCTGTTTTAGCACAAAATTGAGGTATTCCTCAGCCATTGATGCGCTTTCTTGTGCCTGCGGTAAGGGGTGCCTTGACATGTAATCAGCCGGGTTGTGTTCCTTCCCTGGCTTGTGCACGATCTTGAAGTCATAGCCCATCAGTCTTATGCCCCATCTTTCAATGCGGGCGGTATCTTTGCGTTTGGATTGCCGTATATTGTCACTAGGGTCTGATGATCTGTGATGATGGTAAATGATTTTCCGTAGATGAACATGTGGTAGTGTTCACACGCCCATACCACTGCTAGGCTTTCCTTCTCTGGCTGGGAGTATGCCCTTTCTATGTCGGACAAGCTTTTGCTGGCATACGCGACAATTTTCCTGGGCAAATCTCTACCTGGCATGTGTTGTGCTAGGATTGCTCCGAGTCCTACCGGCCTGGCATCCACTGTTAGCTCTGTGCATAGCAATGGGTCAAAGTATGCAAGATGATCCACAGCCACCACGGCATGTCTGATGGCCTCAAATGCCCGATTGCATTCTTCTGTCCAGATGAATTTTTGACCCTGCTTTGTTAGGTCCCTCAGCGATGTGCTTACTGTGGCGAAGTCTTTTATGTACCGAGCATAGTAGCTGGCAAGACCCAGAAATGACCTTACTTCTGCGAGGTCTGATGGAGGATTTGCCTTTTCCAGTGTTTCCACCTTGCTGGGATCTGGCCTCATTCCATTCCTTGAGAAGATGTGCCCGAAAAATAGCAGTTCATTCCTCCCCACTTCGCACCTGTCTTCATTTAGAATTAGTCCTGCGTGTTCCAGTTGTCTGCAGACAAAAAGCGAGGCAGAACCACCACCGCAGGTGCTGCGAGGGCCTATGTTACGCCACTATCCTGTGTACATTTGTTAGGGACCTTCCATGATCACGACCCGGGTCGATCGCCCTTGACCCATAGGCATGCATGCGTGTGTGCTAGCTTGAGCTGGGAGAATAGACGGGTTATGGCACACACATCTCTCTCAACTTACCAGTAACTGTCAGGCTATTTGATTTATTGTTTTTTTGTTTGATTTATTTTTTGCCAAGAAACAGAAGTAAAACAATAAAAGCAAGCATTATACAGACGCCACAAAAATTCCAATTATTGCACATGTTTACATTTCAAAAACATAATGGATTCCCATATCCTCATCTTCTTAATTACTATGAATTAGCAGACATATTAACATCAGGCCTAATTTGATCTACGTTGCAATAGAGTTGAAGATGGCATGATGCTTGAGATTCTGTTAATAGACCACTTGGTAAATGTTCAACCATGTAAACAATTGTTGTATGTGTGTAAATCTTAGTGTGTCTGTATTGCGTTACTTCGCCGGGAGCCACAGATCTCTCCATCATAGAACTCATGAACTAGCAAAACATTGGAGAGGGAAAAAGGGCCTATCTGGTGACCAGGCTGAATGCCTGTTTCTTATGTGAAGCCTTGACCTCTTAGTTGGTGCACCGTAGATGGTTGTGTGACCCCGGGAACTGCCCAACTACCCTGCCATACGTAGACATATGCAGTTTTCGTGTAATGGCTGTCTATAGGGGTCCTCGTGATTCTTAGCTGGGTTCAGCTTGTCTCATGCTTCTATTGTCATCAGTATCTCCCGGAGCTAGGGTATTCTGGAGTGCCACTAGTATTGTGTTTCATTGGGACGAGATCGAGTGTTTGTATAATCCTAGGACGTCTTCCCCTTGCAACGCTGCTCCCTCTGGTTTAGCCTAGTTCAAAATTGAGAGAGACCATGCTTGCAGTGTTGGGGGTTCTGCTGATATCCAGGGCTTGGTAATAAGGCATTTAGCCACTACCAATCCCATGTCTAGAAATCAGGTTGTGGTTCTGTGTGACTTGTCCCGTGCAAACATTCCCAGTATACATGTCTTCCATTCATGTGGAAGTGTTCTGTCAGTGCAAGTGTTTAGGTGCTGCATCACCCCTTCCCAATATAATAGAAGTGTGGGGCACGCCCATATCATGTGTAAAAAGTCAGCGTCGGCAAGCTTGCAGCGGGGGCAACATGCATCTTCCCTGTGAAAAAATCTGTTAATTTTATCAGGAGACAAATATGCCCTATGTAATATGTAAAAGTGGATTAAGCGGAACCTGGCATTACGTGGGACTGCCTCAGGGCTCAACAGGATCATGTTCCATTCTTTAGGTGTACATGGGAGATGCAGAACTACCTCCATTATCGCCCTCAGGGAGACCAATTCCATTGCAGAATGCGTTCACAATAGCTCTGCAAACCATTTTGTGAGGTGTCTAGCTGTTCCCATTACATGCATGTACTGCAGCAGGAGATGCATTTGTGGTTCCAGTGTAATGTCTCCCCAGTGGCTGCGCAGCATGCCTATTCAGGATGCATGACTGAGGAACAATCCCAGAGGTACCCCCTCTTCCTGCACCAATGAGTCATATGGCAGAAGCGCTCCATCACTGTACAAGTCCCCTATTGTGTATATACCTGCAGCGTGCCATGCTGCTAGCTGTGGTGACCCAACTCTGCCAGTCCCTCTTGGCATGCTTAGTATTGGCATGGCGGGTGCGCAGGGCTTGATTTGTCTTGTGATAAACAGGCTTTGGTGGAAGCGTTTATAAGCTACCTGCAACGGCAGAGGGAGAGGCCCAGGTTGACGGGAACATGGGTGAAAAATACGGAGTAGCTCGTCTATAGCATATGGGGGCCCGTTTCCCGCCGTATCTGTTAAGTGTGATTCCTGCATCCATCTGGCCCCCCACTTAAATTGGGATGCTATGTAGTACTGTTCCATGTTAGGGACTGCCAGGCCCCTCTGAGGCAGAGGTAGATATAGCTTTGCAAGTCCTACTCTGCATCTCATTTTACTATGAATAAGATCTCAAAGTGTACTCTCAAACGTGCGAAAGAAAGGTGGTGGTAAATAAAGTGGCAGATTGGTGAAATTATATAGTAAGCGTGGGAGTACTATCATTTTAATAAGTGCCACCCTCCCTGCTACTGAAATATGAAGAGTTTTCCAAAACAATATTTGTGACTTCAGTGCTGTGACTGCTCTGGTAAGACTCCTATCCATCAAGTCCTGATCCGTGTGGTATATCTGGATCCCCAGATATCGGAACATATGCATTTGCCACGTCACTAGAGTATTGTCTAAAATAAGGTGAGGGTCTGCCACATGGGGACTGAAGGGGAACAGGCATGACTTTCCACAGTCAACCATGCGAACCGGCTGAGGGTCTCTGATATTATCGGTGGCACTGAGCGAACATCCCTGATGTACAGTAGAATGTCGGTGGTGTATAGCGATATGGCGTGTATGTCTATGCCCATCGGAATGCCCCAGGGGTTCGCTGATGCACGAATAGCTAGTGCCAACGGATCCATAGCTAGAGAAAAAAATTAATGGGGAAAGGGGGCAGCCCTATCTGGTGCTCCTGCATATCTTTATGTTGTGCGAGAAAAGACTGCCCATGCGAACTCGTACCGTAGATGCTCCATAGAGCAGTCTGATCAAGCTCATAAAGTATGGTCTAATCCTGTATCGAGGGAGGGTGGCAAATAAAAAGGGCCATTTCATAGTCTCAAAGGCCTTTTCTAGGTCTAAGACCAGGTATCCTGATTCCGGCCAGTCATTCGGGGCATATTTTATTACCCTGAACAACCTGCACAAGTTGAGGGATGTGTTACGCGCAGAGACAAACACATTCTTATACCCGTTTTCAGGTCGGGCGCATAAATGAGGCTCGGACACCAGCTGGGGTTAAACACGTCTTTATTCTACTATGGCTTACCCCTATCTGCCGTTACTTTTTCATTCGCTGCTCCGCCCCTTCCTCTTCCGGCCATGCCTGACCCTGACGTCACATGCGGTCAGGCACGGCGATACTACATCTCCCCCCTATTTATTTTAAGTTTCCAGGTTTACGGTCTTAAAGTTCTTCGATGAGCCGGGTAGGTCACTGGATAATTCTCCTTGGTCGGTGAAAGAGGCGCCCCTCCCTCAGTTCACTTGTATTCAGCGCAAGTCGAGGTTGTTCTTGATCCTCCACCTCTCGGCTTGATTCGTCCGTGTCCCATTCAGGTTCTTCTGTTCGGGTGTACACTGCAGGATTGCATTTCTTGAAGTGTGACACGTTTCGTGTTGTTCTCTTGGTCCCAGAGGCAACTGTAACCATAGTTCCTTTCTGCCTCGTTACTTGCTACGGTTGAGCACAGTATCGACTGTCAGCCTTGGTTTTCCGCTACTGCCTTACTAGCACCCAGTCTCCTTCTCGGATGTCAGATGGCTTGGCATGTCGACGGTTGTCGGCATACTCTTTCATCTTTGCTTTCTTGGTCCTGTCAAGACTCACTAGGGTCTCATGGTCCGAGGTCGGGGATCTGGACTGCATGGCAACGTCTGCAGTCTGTATCCTGGTGCGTGGGCTTCTTCCAAGCATCAGAGTGGCGGGGCACCCATTGGTGTTGCTATATGGTGTGGTCCTGTATGCTCGTAGTACCTCATTTAGCGCTGGTTGGATGTCACGTTGAGTCAGTTCAGCTTGTTGTATCGTTTTCTTTATGGTGGCCATGAATCGTTCGACCATCGCATTGGCCTGGGGCCACAGGGGAGTGATCTTTCTGTGTTTGAAGTTCAAGTGACTCGCAAACTCTGCAAATTCATGCCCGTTGAAGGGTGGCCTGTTGTCTGTCTTCACCACCATGGGGATTCCCACCGCCGCAAACTCTTCATCGATGACGGGTATGACGGAAGCTGCTCTTGTGGATGACACTTGTTGCACAATGGGGAATATGGAATAGTCATCCATGATGACGATGATGTATTTCCCCGACTTCAGTGGACCGAAGAAGTCAAAAGCTACTGGCTGCCATACATTATCTGGGAGGTCAGACATTTGCCCTACCACTTGACATTGAGGGCAGTCTTGGAGTGTGGCTTCTATCATCTGGTCGAGGGACGGGAACCAGACTTGCTCCCGCAACGCTATCTACGTTGCCACTACACCTCTGTGTCCTTCGTGTGCTAGGTTGACAGTTCCTTGTCTCAGTTGTTGAGGAATGACAATTCTCCTGTCTCTCAGTAATAGTCCATTGGCGCTAATCGTGAGATCGTCCTTGACGTGCCTGAATGATATGAGTTCTTGCATGTTAGTAGTGTAATTGTTTTGCTGGTCCTCCAGATGTCTCCAAGAGTCCGTGCGGATTCGATGCATGAGGTTTTGGAGTGTGGCATCCTTGGCAGTAGCTTCTATGATGGCGTCCAGTGGGACGGCAGGTGGTCGTGCCTGATCAATAACAAAGTGGAGATATTCTTCTGCTAGTGAGCCGCTTGTCCGCGTCGAGGTTTGGGGATGTCGTGATATGTAGTCCGCCGAATTTTCGCCTTCCCCTGTTTGTGAATGATGGTGTATGTGTAGCCTTGGAGGTGAATCTCCCACCGTTCAATCCGTGGAGGCATCTTCGCTCAGGGGTTTCCGAAGATTGTTATTAGGGCCTGATGATCAGTGATGAGCATGAAGTGTTTCCCATAGAAGAACAGATGGAAATGCTCACACGCCCACACAACCCCCAGGCTCTCCTTTTCAGGCTGTTAGTAGGCTCTCTCTGTGCCGGTGAGGCTGCGACTAGCATATTCCAGAATGTGGCATTGCTCTCCTTTGTCGTCATATTGAGCTACAATGGCTCCAAGTCCGACAGGGCTAGCGTCTACTGTAATCTCTGTCTTTCTTCGAGGGTTGAAGTATGCTAGGTTGATGGCTGAGCTCACTGCTGTTTTGATTTGATTAAAGGCATGCTCACACTTGGCTGACCAGTGAAAACTTTGACCTTGTCTTCTGAGTTCTCGCAGCGGATTGCTGACAGTCGCATAGTCTTTAATGTAACGGGCACAGTAGCTAGCCGTGCCTAGGAAAGATCGTATGTCACTTCTCGAGGTTGTGGCGTATTAGATAGTGCCGAGACTTTTTCAGGATCGGGTCTCATGCCGTCTTTGGAGAAGATGTGACCATAAAAGTTTAGAGTAGACTTGTGGAACTCATATTTGTCTCGGTTAAGCGTGAGGTTGGCATTGAGAAGGGCATGGCATACGTGATCAAGAGCTTTGTCGTGATCCTTGCGGGTTTCGCCCAATACCAGGATGTCGTCGCTGTAATTGAAGGAGTTCGGGATGTGCTGAATGATGCGCCGTACCGCCTCTTGAAAGATTTCCCCTGCCGAGGAGATTCCGTAATTTAGGCGCTTGTATCTGAAGAGCCCTTGGTGTGTGGTGAACGTGGTAATGTACCGAGACTTCTCGTGAAGTTCGAGCTGATGGTACCCCTTGTTTAGGTCTAATTTCGAGAAGACTTTTGCTCTATTTAGGCGAGTAGCGTTACAACGTTTCCAGTCCAGGGAGGACCTGGCTTGGCAGTTCGGGCTGGACTGTTCCCATGGGGCACAGGATCAAGACTGATTTGCATATAGCTGGGTTCAAACTGGAATGGCATGGTGAGCAAAAAAACGATGGATTTAGGCCCAGATCTCTCTACTGGGGTGAATGTATGACATTGTTCTGCATTCTGTCCATCAATTGTTGTTTTTGCATTTGTCATCCCGAGTGAGAAGGGTATGCTCAGACGTGAGTCCCTTGCTCTCCATGCCACTGGAATCAAGCTATCCTGGCTGACGAGGGCTGAAAGCCCGAAACCGGTCCTAGGATGCTTGTTTCCAGTCCAGGGAGGACCTGGCTTGGCAGTTCGGGCTGGACTGTTCCCATGGGGCACAGGGTCAAGACTGATTTGCATATAGCTGGGTTCAAACTGGAATGGCATGGTGAGCAAAAAAACGATGAATTTAGGCCCAGATCTCTGTACTGGGGTGAATGTATGACATTGTTCTGCATTCTGTCCATCAATTGTTGTTTTTGCATTAGGCGAGTAATCATGTCGCTGATATGGGGTCCTGAATGCCGCTCCCGCTTGGTGGCTGTGTTCGGAGCTCGCATGTCCACGCACAAACGCACCTTATTTTCTTGTACTCATTTAGTCCCAACTACTACCGGCGACACCCACGGAGTAGGTCCTGTTGACCTTTCTATGATGTCTCCTCTCAGCGGGTCTTGGAGCTCTTCATCCACTGCTTGTTGGAGGTGGAACGGTACTTTCCGGTGGTGCTGGGCCACAGGTGCCACTTGTTCATTGATGTGCAATCGGACTTTGAAATTAGCTAGTTTCCCTAGACCAGAAAATAGCTTTGGAGTCTTGCTGATGATATCAGGCGAATCGTCAACTCTGTATAGAATTTCCACTAGCTTCAGACGTTCGGCCGTTGGTAGGCTGAGAAGTCAGTCGGCTGCTTCAGGGCCTTCTATCACATGGATGTGTGCATGAACTGTCCTGTCTTTGTATGTCAGAGACGTGCAAACTTGTCCCAGGCACGGCAACGGTTCTTTGGACATTCACATGTAGACACGCACAGCGGCTGGTTCTAACTTAGGCTTCAGATTCATTTTCTTGTACTTAGTCATGCATATGTAGTTGAGTGATGCTCCGGTATCTAAGACGAACTTCGCAGGTTGATTTCCCATTTGAATGTGTAGCTGGGATACTTCTTTAGCCGGTCGGAGTCCGCTACAATGCATACGTACTCATCATTATCTTGTGATATGGGAGTGAGGGCGGACGATTCTCTTGAGGACGATCGTCGGGACCGATATGAACCTCGCGAGCGGTCTCTTATCCCTTGTACTGCCCTTACATGTTGACGTGGCCCTGTGCTTTGCTTAGTCGGTCTGGATTCCTTGTGATGGGTTTGGCACGCTGCTTCAAAGTGGTTGTCTTTCCCGCATCTGTGGCACTGTTGTCCGATGGCTGGGCAGGGGTCTGTGTGGGGGTAGTCCTGGCCACAGCGATAGCACTGTAGCGGCTGTTTTCGGGTGTTGCTGATCTTGTTTCCGCTGCGGGGCAAATCCGTGAATTTTACAGGTTTCCGACGATCCGGTTGACGTCTTGAATCTGTTTGGGACTGTATTCGGAAGGCTTGTTCACGTTTCTCCGTCTTGCCAGCTTCCATCTTTTTTTTTTGCATGTTCTTCTGCTTGGTGATTTATTCGGGTGAGCGCCTCAATGTCATCGAGCGAGTAGTACTTCTTAAGCAGACGGCGCTGTAACTCCGACTGGCACCCCTCAATGATTCGTGAACGAAGTGCATCTTCAGTGCTAAACTTTTCAAATTCACAGAAGCAGGCCAAGCGCTTGAGGCGTGAAATTAAATCACCCATAGATTTATCTCGTTCTTGTGACGCGAGGTTGAAGGTGTAGTGTTCATAGTCCAGGTTTCGCTTGTGGAGAAACTTCCTGTTTAAGGCTTCTCTCACATCTGGGTATGACGCAGAGTTGGCCGGTGGTAGTTCTTTAATGATTTGCCCGACGTCCTTGCCCACCAGATTGCGCAAAGCGATGAGGTGTTGGTCGGGTTCGCTGACTTGCAAACCCTTCATAAAGTCCTCAAAGTCTTCTATCCAGCTTTGCCACTTGGGACCCATGCTATTTCCGGAGGTCAGCATCAGGGGTTCATGGGGCACAGGAATGATACCACCATCAGTACCAGTCTGGGCTGTGCAGTTTACGATGGACCAGGTTGCGCATTTTGCGAGGAGTCGGTTTGTGTAGACATGATGAGGCACAGCTGACCCCACTCTTAATTCCAGTAGTCTGCAGCAGCGTCTACAGAGGTTGCAAATTGTCTTTTTTGGCGGGCACAGTAGAGATTTTCTCTTTGCCTGACCTTAAGATGGCCGCCAGACTGGTGACCAGGCCTCCCGGTATTGTGTGCCTGACTTCAAGATGGATGCCGAACATGACCTTTGAACACTAGCCTTGACATTGAATAATGAGACTTACCCCAGCTCGATGTGACGTTTATTTTGTCCGAGCTCCGGGGTATCTTCAGGATTTGGACAGCTGGCTGCTTTGACGATCAGCTCAACGTTCCAATGGGAACCGCTGTGCATGTTCACATTGGCAATGGAGGCGCTCGGTTCATGGCAGGCACCACAGCGCGTTGTCAGCGTATGCTGAGCGTGCAGATTTGAGGGGGGTGTGTCCGCATCCCACCCTCGTCACCAGGTTTCTGGTTGGGTGCATAAATGAGACTCGGACACTAGCTGGGGTTAAACACGTCTTTATTCTACTATGGCTTACCCCTATCTGCCGTTACTTTTTCTTTCGCCAATCCTCCCCTTCCTCTTCCGGTCATGCCTGACCCTGATGTCACTTGCGGTCAGGCACGGCGATACTACACCCGTGAATAAGATGTGGTATATCGAGTGATAGACGGCTGGCTAGTATTTTATAAGAAACATTAAGCAGTGCTAATGGGTGGTATGAGCTCATCTGTGTGGGATCCCTGTCCGGTTTTGGGAGGATGATCAGCGTTGCTTCAGTGGGCGAGGATGGGAGACTAGTGGTCCGTAGCACGTGTATACTCGGAGTAGCTGTGGAGCCAATAGGTCAGCGTATGATTTATAAAATTCAGGCGGGAATCCATCTGTATTCAGCAGCTTACAAGAGGCCAATGCGCAGACTGCGCCCCTCACCTCCTCTAACGTAATAGGTGCTTCTAATTCTTGTTGCTGTTCTTGCGTAAGCCGGGGAATATCTAGTTTATCTAGGAAGCAATTGATGTCTGGTTCTGTCGTCTCCACTGTAGGTTGGTATAGCGTGGTGAAGTGTGTGGTCAGTACGTGATGGATTTCGTGTTGTGTGTATTTTATTACGCCAATTGGGGTACTGAAGCACTGTGGCTCCCCGGCTCGCCTTGTTTAATCAACCAGGCAGAAGGGATCCTGATCGGTCTGCATACGCATGTGTTTTCGAAGAGTGCGCTTCGTAATTCAGTCATATAAGGCATTCCATTAGTATTGTGTGCTTCTCACACATTTTTGACAGTGCCTTAGTATGTATGGGGGACTGTGTTGTCTACGTTTCAAGGTGTAACAAAGATCCTTCCACTTCTAGCAGATCTGACTCTACTTTTCGATGCATGCCTCCTCCCATTCCCAGGCATTTCTCTCACATTGTGGCTTTTAGTGCATCCCATTCCACTAACGGTGATGTAGCCGTGCCTGAGTTCCTCTCGAAATAATCCCCTACAGCTGCCCCATGGTAGTCCCAAAAAACGGCATCTTCCTACAGTGACAGTTGCAATCGCCATGTGGGTATCAGTGGAACCCTGCGTTCCCATGATAGAGTGACATAATGTGGATTGTGATCGTAATGTGTGCCTACCGGGTATTCTGCGTCCTCCACAATGGGAAGCAGGGAGGGGGAACCCAAAAATCTGTCTAATCGAACATGCAAAGTATGCAGTGCTCAGTAAAATGAGTATATCAGTAATGCAGGGTTTCGGTGCCTCCATACATCTACCAGTTCCCAAATATGTGCCCAGGCTTTCAGGGTAGTAGTGTTAGAGGAAACTGCTGTGTGGTGTAGGGGGAGGGAGTTCTGTCCAGCCCTATGTCCAGAATGCTATTAAACTCGCCTCCTATCATCCAAGGCATACTGCTCCAGATAGATAGCACTTGTGAGAGTGAGTCCAGAAAGGAAATCTGGTCAGTATTTGGGGCATAAATACTTCCTAAAAGAATATGTTGCCCGTCTAACCTGCCTTTCATGAACACATATCTGCCTTCCTTGTCCGTTATTATTTCCTCTACCTTAAAGGGAGTGTTGGGGCAAGTCCAGATAAATACGCCTCGGGCGTATGATGAGAAGTCCGTGGCATACACCTTTCCCCTCCATTTGTGCTGTAATTTAATTGCTTCCAATTGAGTTAAGTGTGCCTCCTGCAATAGGGCAATACGTATGTTGTGTCTCTTAAGATACGAGCATGTAGAGTACCTACGGAAGTGTGTCCGAAGGCCCCTGACATTCGATGTGAGAATATTCTGGGCTGTCATGTCACTGCATTAAGGGGATCATTGTGCACCCCAGGGTCTAAGCCATTATGTATGTAGGAATGTGTGAGCCACTGGTCATCTAAGATTGTACCCCTCCCGTAAGCCCATACAACTTGGTGTATAAAATATATGCCAAACTTGCAACTTAAGAATACCAAAAGGGCGGTCTCCATAAACAATTAAAGCTTCCTAAACTTTTTTTTTTTAAATGAATTTGTATTAGCATATTTTTAACTGTACACATTTTGGCATTGTGAACCATAGTCATTATTCGGCGGTCAATTCACATAGACAAATCATACATGGTGCTTTCATAGATTGCTGTTGAGATTATCCACCACTCGTGGGTCGCTTGTAAAGTCCTAGTCATATCCATAGCCTCAATGCGAGTGTAGGATCTCCCCTTCTCTTTTGTCCCTGTTACATAATCGGTAATTGAGTTTCATTGGCTCCCCCCCATCTCTAATCCATAGTAGCTTAACCATGAGCCCCAGATTTTACTAAATTTCTTTGGGCATCCTCTCACCTTATAGGTCACCTTTTGTGACCCCATATAAAGGTCCATCCCGGCTCTCCACTCCGTCACTGTTGGGGAGGTCGGGGCACTCCAGTATTTAGCTTTGTCTCATTTTGCTACTATCAACCCAAGATTGCAGAGCATGAGAGTGTGTTGGAGAACGTCGACCTCTGAGGGCATGCCCAATAGAGTGAATTTGGCATCTTTGGGTACTGAAGACCCCACTATCCTGGCGAGCTTTTCTAATATTTTCTCCCAGTATCGTTGTATATGTGGGCATTCCCATAGTGTACGTATATATGTTCCTATTGATGTGCCGCAGCTTAGGCACTCCGGGGTTGTGGCCCTTCCAATGTTTAGAGGCAGGACCTATAGAAGTAGACCCAATGTAATATTTTATATTGTATTAATCGTAGCCTTAGTTTGAACGCCACTTCTCTTGGGTGCATGAGGGCGGCCTCCCAGTCTATATCTTCTAGGTCTCCCAGGGTGTTTTCTCATTAAGTTCTAAGACCTTTTAAATTGTCTGGCATATTAATTATGAGTGTCTTATATGTCCAGGAGATTGCTTTCTCCAGTATTTCTCCCATGAGGTGCCTTCCTTCCAGTGGAGCATATTTGTGTATTGTAACTACATCTACCTTCTCTGCTTTCCATGCATGTTGTATTTGTAGATACTTGTATTGTTGGTTGGTGGTGAGCTGGTATTCCCTTTGCAGGGAGTTAAAAGAAATCAGGGATCCTTTCTCTAAGAGGTCACCCAGATTGGAAATCCCAATTGCATCCCATTGTCTAAAGCCCTTCAGTTTCCCCATCTCGGGCATATGGGTACCTTCGGATATTGGGGTTTCCCTTGTAAGTTTCTTGTCCCACACTTTCTGTTTCGCTGCCCCTTTCCAGGCTTCTATCATTCTCTGGGTTGCCTGTAAAGGTTTCCTGATGCCTGCGCCTCAGTAGAGGTAATGAAGAAAAGTGTGTGGTGCAAATTTACCTCTTTCTGGTGTATATATTTCTTTTCCAGAGTTTTATATAGGATGTGCAGGGGGAAGCTGTTGGGCCAGGCTCCTGTTCACCCAGGAAGGGGGTTTAACCCAAATAATAAGATCTTGGTTTTGTCTGGTTACATTGTATTTTGTTAGCCGTGAGTCAATGAAGTAGTGCCTTCATTCAAAGTGCAAATGATTCTTTTACACTTGCTGAGTTCCCATCGTCAGTGAATAGGAACTGCTTATCATCCGCGTATGATATGACCTTAATGCCGAAGGATTCGACCAGAAATGCCAATGGGGTCATACATATGCTGAAAAGAGTAGGACTCGGCCTCATTTCCAAAAAAATGGCGCAGCGCCGCAAGCTATTTTGCTGCGCCGAGTGGCGTCATTTTTGGGATGCGTCGAATTAACAATAATACGACGCATGCATGTGCTTTCCCCTGCACTGGCGCACAATTGGCTGCTACGTGCCAGCGCAGGCACCCTTGCGTCATGTTACAAGGGTGCCTGCGTTGCAGGGATGATTGGGGGCCTGCGTTGTGGGGATATTGTTTTTGTGCAGGGACGGACACCTTCTTGCACAAAAACAATAATTGATGGTATTTTCACTTTCTATGCATACTGCAGAATGCAGCACACATTGAAAGACGAAAAAACGAGGAGAAATAATAGCATTACATGGCTATGAAAAGGGAATTTACGTGGCCTTGTAAATATGGGCAGGCGCACTGCGCCATTGGCGAGTCAAATAAAGTGACGCACCGGCAGCGCAATGACCTTGTAAATGAGGCCCTCAGGGAGGAGCCCTGAGGAACCCCTTATTTCAACGATTTGGCTCGGGAGGCAAAGGGCTTCATCCAGGCTACCTGCTCTCGTCTCTCAGGAAAGGAGCCCAGCCAGCCTAAGACTGATCCCGTCACCCCCAGGAGTTTTAATCTATGCAGCACCTATATAATAGGCTTTTTTGTAAAATGTCTACTACTTAGCTCCAGTCAAGGTCTCGCCCTCCCACCAAGTGTAACTTCTCTCCTCTGGCGCACACTCCAAACACTAACATTGTGTTTCATCCTTTACTATTAGCATTCCGGACGTCAGATCAGGTATACATCGGTGTGGCCACACACCCACACTACCCCGCTTACTCAAGCGACCACAACCTTTCATCATACATAATGACTGATCTACCCCATCAGTCTCCATCTACCCCCTTCCCCCCTCCCCTTGCTAGGGGAGACCTAAGGTTATTCTCCCACCAGGCATTGCCATGTCTGTGTACTATGGAGGGGTTGTGCATAGTGACCACACCGTCATCCGCTCCACTCAACACGCATGCACAGACGTCACCCAAGGATTACACTGACACATTTGTTATGGGTGAAGAACTGCTGCAGGTTTATTTCATACAACATAAGTATGACGATAGAGTGGGTTATCTTACGGGCGATCCAGGGCAAGCAGCCCCTCGCTGCTCCGCCCGCCTTACGAGCCAGTACGCACGGTGGGTCGATGCCCGACAGCGCGGCACATACTTTTCAGATCCTCTTTTCAGATCCTCCTTTGGATCACATGATCTGTCTAACTACTGTTGCAACTAAGGACTAACGGGGCGCCGTCGCGGTCTTCCCAGAACCTCCTTCGGCTCCTGGACCTTGGCTCGGGCACCCTTACTGTGCCGGACAGGGGTATCCTTACTGTACCGACTGTCGCGGAGGTACCCTTACTGTACCGTTCTGCCTCCAGATCGCCCTGTAACTCCGCCTGCAACACAAGAAAAAACATTATAACATTCCAGTAGTGCGCTGCCTGCGCCGCGCAGGGTAAGCGGAAAGGGTGGGATCTCGCGCGGCCAGGAGGGACCAGGAAGCAGAGGGCGATCTGCAGGGACGGGAGGCATAAATAGGCCTAGCCCCGCCCAGTGGCCCGCCTCCCCCGGCAGGGCCAATGATAGGGGCCTCCCCTCCCGAGGCGCGGCATCCTGTCCTGAGAGGTGGAACCAGGGGGGAGGCTCCGACGGGTGGCCACTAGAAGGCTGACCTGCTGATGTCCCCCTGCGTGGGACGCGGCCAGCGGCATAGTGACCACACCGTCATCCGCTCCACTCAACACGCATGCACAGACGTCACCCAAGGATTACACTGACACATTTGTTATGGGTGAAGAACTGCTGCAGGTTTATTTCATACAACATAAGTATGACGATAGAGTGGGTTATCTTACGGGCGATCCAGGGCAAGCAGCCCCTCGCTGCTCCGCCCGCCTTACGAGCCAGCACGCACGGTGGGTCGATGCCCGACAGCGCGGCACATACTTTTCAGATCCACTTTTCAGATCCTCCTTTGGATCACGTGATCTGTCTAATACTCCCGCCCCCTTTTTACGGGGGGGCGGAGCGTGTTATGGCACACCCCCGGTTGGTCAGGCCCCCCAACCGCCCGAAGGACTAACGTGGCGCCGTCGCGGTCTTCCCAGAACCTCCTTCGGCTCCTGGACCTTGGCTCGGGCACCCTTACTGTGCCGGACAGGGGTACCCTTACTGTACCGACTGTCGCAGAGGTACCCTTACTGTACCGTTCTGCCTCCAGATCACCCTGTAACTCCGCCACAGCTCTGGGGAGGCTTCCGTCGCTGCCAGAGCCCCCCCTTCCTCCCTTCGCTGTTATCAGTGCCAGCTAGCTTTTACTGGGCTAAATTATGGGTCCTGTTCTGTAACCCGTACATGACCGCATTAATTTGCAACATTACTCAGGAGCCCAGGGCAGACTGACAAAGGATGTCTTTTGGCCCCACTGCCGTTCAGCTTAGACGTGAATGGTGTTCCTGACTTTCTTAGCGATGCGACTGCAGATCTTCCTGACGTAATTATGGGAAGATCTAGCACCTACATATGGAGCCAGAACTGAACCATGGCTGAAATTCTTCAAACCATCGATACCCTTCATATCCTAGCACGAAGAAGGTTTTAATTTCCACTTTATCTACAAAGGTGATGTATTGATAGCGTCAGGTGCCCGAATTGCTGCTGCTTCGAGGTTTGCATGATTTCTCGGCTGGGCAAAACATTTCACGTAACTGCTATATGGACGCCTTTTCATGACTCCGGATAAAGCCAATATGTCTGACTGAGCTGCCGACGAATACATCTGTCAGCTCGATGACCCAAATTTGTGAACGTTTCCCAACTCCCTGGCTCCAAGGACAGGCTGAGCGGGAAGAGCAACACCTAAATCTGTTTCTCAGGCTGGAAAATATGGCATGGGTAACAAGGCATTGGTGAAATAGGCGCTTATGGACCTGCAATCCTATTACGATTTTCCAATTAGACAAATTAGGGGCCTTCCTGGCTTAGAAGTGTGTGTTCCCAACAGCTACAGCACAATAAGCAGGGTGAAGGTAACGTGCGACTTAACCACTTTCCCCACGTTTATAAACACAAGCTAACATCACGGGTATCTAATGAGGGGATGGGCCCTTAAAAGCTGAGAGCATCATACAGTACGGGGCCAACAGCCTCAGACTATGTACTCTCACCCAGCACACAGGAAACATATGCTCACTGTCCCTGGCTGCTTCATGTCACTGTCTCTGAATGGTTACTGCCACAAACCCCTATCTTAGCAACATCTCCTCGTTTAGCCTTTCTACTTGCAAATTAAGTTACATTAAATTGGATGATAGAGTCTTATACTAGTCCCGCTGTTCATCCCAATCTTTTCTTGCTCTCCACTGGGACAGCGTATCCCATTTCCTTGCTTGTTGGATAGAAGCTAGCTTTTAGACTTTATTGCTGCTGCAAGGAGTTAATAGGTTTGCCGACAGTCCTTGTTATACCGGTGTTGCTGCGCTATAGGTAATTCGTGGCACCTGACATAGTGGTTTGAAACAGAAACTTCTTATTTTATCAAATAATTTGTTGTGAGACCCAGTTATGATTTCGCTCACATCTTCTTAGTTGGCAGTGTTTCTATCTTGTCAATACCTGGGTCACGTCTGCCTTAAATGATGACAATACATCTGGCTTTTCCGCTAGCTTTGCCCATTTAACCTGTCAAATGTCGTTGGAAAGCAGCACATCTCTGGTCATGCTCATTTCAGATGGGGTTAAGCCCGTTCCATTACTAGAAAGTTGAACCATATCCCCTGGCAGGATATCGGGAATGCCAACTGGTCTATAACCCCTTGTCCTTATTTGTGCTCTAACGCTATGTTTACCAAACTTCTTGCATCGCAGTTACACTTACTGGGGGATTAGTGTGCTCTTCGCCTGTTTGCTCGCAATTGGTGATGGTCCCTCGAGGGGTGAAAGGTCAGGGCCTTATCCCTGAAGCTTAGCCATACGGCATTCTACAGGAAATCTACAGCATTGCTTTGTAACGCTGTCCCTGGTTCCACTGTGAATTATGGTCGATATGCTCTCCCTCAGTTTGGACAAAATCTCAGCTAATCGTACGCCTGCCTAATTCCCCAGGGCTGACTGGTTTAATGCTTTACACATGGCATTGCCCCACCAAATGTGGCCGTGCACTGAAACTTAACTGGGTTGTCTCAACTTCCTTTTAGTGCTAGAAACGCCCCCCGTGCTCCATGTGCTTACCAAAATGGACCTGTTCCTTAGTTTCCAGCACACAATGCACTTAAATGTCATCTGGCCCTGTTGCCTGTCAAACAACAGTGACAGCCTCTGTCACCTTCATACGATACATAAACAGACCTCACAAGGTCGCAGAAAAGGCAAGCCAGGCAAAGTCTCGCGCGGCCAGGAGGGACCAGGAAGCAGAGGGCGATCTGCAGGGACGGGAGGCATAAATAGGCCTAGCCCCGCCCAGTGGCCCGCCTCCCCCGGCAGGGCCAATGATAGGGGCCTCCCCTCCCGAGGCGCGGCATCCTGTCCTGAGAGGTGGAACCAGGGGGGAGGCTCCGACGGGTGGCCACTAGAAGGCTGACCTGCTGATGTCCCCCTGCGTGGGACGCGGCCAGAGGCATACCAGTGACCTGGCACATTAAGTACATACACCAGCCCCACAGTCATCACCGACTCTGAAAGGCAGGCCTTGCATGCAGACCCCAAAAGCTGAAAACAGCCAGACCCGTTCAGTGCGCCCATGCCCCATATGGTCCCTAGATGCTCAGCATAGGAACTGTGACTGTCCTCCACCTAACGTCTGTTTCCTCGGGAAATACAATGTTCATGTGACCCTGCCAAATATTTGTAATTCATTCACTTTTTTTGCACTGTTCGGTTTGTGATGGTATTCCGCCCTCTCATTCCCCTTTTTGGGAACTGCCATTTTTAAATGTCGCACACTTCAACTCCCCTGAAACTGGGGAGCACTCCGCGGCCATGAGAACAGGCACCCAGAAAATGGATGCCGTTTACATCTGAAGATGTGAATCTTCCCTGATCCATCCTTCCCTCCAGAGTACACAATTCAGGTCTCCATAACCCCTCCTCGTGACACTTCTCCTTGCACCTTCCCGTACGGGCTGTCTCCAGTCCTTCGACACTTGAGAGCGAAAGACGAATCTTGGCTTCGTCCCACAAGTGGGAAATCGCATTAATCTCAATCTTCGTAATCGACATTCGCGGCCCAGTGAGGTCAGCAGGTCTTAAAGTCTCCGATTTCAACCCTATGAAACATGAGAGCAGTATAAGCAGAAGTTCAGGGGCGGGACTAACAATAGGGCACTGGGTGCCATACCGACGGACCGGGGGCGCGAGGGGCCAACTGCACCCTACAGCTAGCTGTTTGATTACATTTAGCGATGGAGGTGGTTTTTTTTCTTGCTTGCATTAATTACTAGCCATGGCCCATTTGCAACGACGATGCGGACGGCGGAAGTACTTGGTATTAAGCCCTGTCCGAGCTTACACTTCAGAGTCAGACCGAGTCGTGGCTGCCTTGCAGGTCAAGCCTGGATGCTCCGGGGTAAAAGGACGATCCCTGCAGTAGTCAGGGCTTTAAGTGGGATGGAAATACCAGGGGGGCTGTCTCTCGAACAGGTGCTGCCGATGAAATTGAGGGCGTGGCTTAAAAACACCTTAACTAAAAATCCGTGCTTAGATTAGTGTGCTGCCCAATTTGTATTTTGCTGTTTCTGTCATTGCATCCAGATATATGGTACAACAAGTAACATTACACCTACAAGCCATGACTATTGGCTTTGCCAATGGTTGTCAGTTGCATATGATAAAATATCAGCAACTATGGATTATTTTATATAATATTGAAAAAGCTTCCACTTACAGCCCTGGTGACACCACCACGATGGTGCTGCTCCTGAGTTTAAAAAAGAGAAGGGAATTCAAAAGAGAAAATTACTCTGTTTAAAAGGATTTCCCTTCCCCTACAAGGCTCACCTGGCATGACGTCATGCCATAACGTCTCCACTAGTTAGAAGTGAGCAGTGTGAGCAGGCGCACATCGATGTGCCTGCTGTCACTGCAGTCCGGAAAAAAACACGGACCTCCTGTGACGCGGCACAAAGAAGGACCCGATAGAGACCCGTTTCGAGGCCCCCTTTACAAAACAGGACCCGGCCCCCTTAAAGCCCTGGCAGTAGCCCTCAGAATGATTACTGTCTCCCTGGCGTGGAGGAGGGCTACTGAGTGGAGATGGATGCTCCACGAGCTGCATTCTCTGGGAGTTTGCTACAGCTGTCATGCAGCCAGGCGCCTGTTCCTCTTAGATGATGTTTTCCTTACGCCGGCCTCACGCTGTCATTGCTGTTAGTTAATGAACTAGAGGTGGCGCGTTGACCCATGTGATGACAGGGTGGATAGCCACGTCACCTACAAAGGGCCCGGCTGCTTAGTGTTTCCCGGCTGCCTGGGAAAATAGTATTTTTTTCAGTGACCATTTGGCTACCCCTGTAAGCCACGGCCAGCGCGAGATCATCATCTGACTCACATACAGTGGCGTAGCTAGGGGGGGCGGTGGGGGCGGTCCAGAGGCGTAGCTAGAGCTTGTGGCGCCCGGGGCTATCCCTCAGATTTCCGCCCCTGGGATGGGGGGGGGGGGGGGTTGCTGGGGAAAAAGGACGGCAAGCCCTTGAAAGAGGACCGAGAGACACGTAGTATCGCCGCTAATAGTGACCTCGATCATGCAAGTTACATGCTCATACATGACACGGCCCAAGGCTACACAGTTGAATACACCGGTGACTGGCAGTGACTGGCAGTACAAAAGAGAACACACAAACTGCATGATCTATCTGGGGACTCAGAAAAACTGCATGTGACATCCATCAGAGAGCTGCATGAACAATTACCTGGTAATCCCCTCAGCACAATGCAAACATGCACATACATGACACTGTTCAGGGATCCATCATCTACAGCTGACATTAAATGACCATTCATCATGGTCCTCCCATTAAAGCAGTGCACTTTGTGATCTGCATGGTACATGTTCTTTGCAGCAGGAACATTAACCCTCTGTGCTACCTTTCCAGGAGTCAACCCTTCCACTAGACAAAACTCGATCTCTCTCTAGGAAGAACATTAATCACCAAAGTTATCATGACATTTTTATTGTTTCTGAAAATTGCTGGAGGCCAGGAAGGAGGCAGCAAGTTTTTTTTAAACCATAATATAGTTGCAAACACTACGCACCCACCCGAAATAGGTATCCAGTGCGGTCCCCCCTCTCCTCCTATTATTCCCTCTCTTTCTGTCTTGCTCCTCACTTACTGAAAACCGTAACTTGAAGAAACGGTTCACAACCTCTTTCCTTCTTTTATTTAGTTGCTTCCCTGTGAAATGGATCCAAAAAAGACAAACACTCTTGCGGTAAATGCCCTTTTTCTGACATTTTTCTATTCCAAAGTGCAGAGGGATGGAGAGAAATAGAAGGTTTTAAATATGAAAAATAAATACATAACTAAATAAAGCAAGACAGAGTGGTTGCAAAGTGGCCAGATTGGTTTCTGTCCTTTTTCCCCAGCAACCCCCCCCCCCCCACGTCCCCCCCCCCGCCAGGGGCGGCAATCTGAGGGATAGCCCCGGGCGCCACAAGCTCTAGCTACGCCTCTGCTCACATAGACCGTAGTGACGTCACATCCGATGGAAGGGTGGGTACTTATAAAAGGCTTGCACTCTCCTGCTCCTTTTCAGCAGCAGCAGCAGAAAATGACTGACTGATTCCTGTCGCTGTAAGAGCTAACGTTGGCACAGGCCACCAGAACCCACTACAAGAAAAGCTCTTGCCCGACAGCCATAGCTCGCCAGACTGGCAGAGCTAGACTGAGCCCTAAAGGAAACATGGTTTCAGCAGTTTCTGTGCCGGACTTGTAGGCACCTGGCAGCAATATCCAATTTCACATCACTAACTGGGAAGACTGACCCAATCGGCAATTTCCCACTTCATGTTGCTTTGAAAGATTGGCTCATGATGAACTCACGGAACCTGCCAGTAGATTGCCCGTCGAGTTTGCTACACTGAAAAGCATTTTGGTTGTTCTGTAGGAAATGTATTGTTCCAAATGTGAAGAACGTTGTTCAAGGCAGGATTGTCAGTCGCATTCATTGGTGTCTTCAGACTCAGTGAGGTGATGGCCCGCTCTAAAGGGGACCATAGCATGAAATCTTTGTCAGTGCAGGATATTGGGATTTGTATGCTCATTACATTGAGGGCTTATCAATTGGATCAAGAATGTAGCAAGACCAATAATATGCCCAACAGACTTGGCCCACTTAGTGCAAAATGGGAAAGGGTCACTGGTGAGTTAGAGGACATTGATTGGGAGACCGCCCTCATGCATCCAAGGGAAGTGGCAATTAAATTAAGATTACGCCTCATCCAATATAAAATACTACATGGCACATATTTCGACAAAGCTAAATTGCACGCAATAGGAATTGTTCTCAGGTAGTAGATAGCCACAGTCATGGTTACATGGCAATATAAAATGGCGAGCACAGGCTTTATCAGCTCTCCTCCACTTCAACATTTGGGTCATGCTTGTGGGAAAGCTGGAACCCGTCCCCTCAACAGCTTGGTCAATGTTTATTTTGCACAGCATGAGAGGTAAAGAGAAAACTCCTTTCCACAATGTCCGAATTCCAGAGGAACCAAATGCTATGCAAGAACTCAGGTCAACAACTAAACTCAGGCTATTTCGTTTATTGCAAACTCTGAAACAAATTAATATACACCAATCTTAGTATAATGGTAGAGAAATTTAAATTAAATTGGATGAATCCAAATCTCTGGAAACAATTCACCCTATATAACAAAAAGAAAATAACTAGTTTAATCACAGCCATATAGGTAATCAGGAGGCAAAAATGTGTGTTGGATTGCATCAAGGCTCCATTAAAAAAAACATGCATGCCCCTAACAATCCCTACACTAGACTCAAGAGGGAGTGCTAGTCCAAGGCAAGTTATAGAATGATGGAAAACAGTGTCAGCTGTCAGAGCCTTCCAAAGAAGTAACTGTAACCTGAGTCATGTAGCATAAAGCCACAGCATCCAAAGAAGAGGCCTGTACCTCAAGCATCCAAAAGCAAAATTGTCAGCTATCCCTAACTATGTAACCAAATAAGCATTCGCTTCCCACAGTTCAACTAGTATTTTTCCATTATTCCAGCATCCTTCAGCTACCTTTCTCTGCCTCCCTGTTCACACATTGAGATATTTCGCACATCCTTGGTGCCATCTTCTTCCACGAGAACTCGTCTCCCATCCGATATCGCATTTCTTCTTCTCAGGCATCTCTATCAAGAACAATTACTTTTTCTCTCAGCTAATGACGTCTTGTCCACCTGCAGTGGGAACACAAATTACAGGCAGCATTCCACGGTGCCAGCAAAATACGGATTGAAATGTTAACTGGAAAGTAAATTGAACAAGCATTTTAGGCCCACAGTTAAGTTAAATCAAAAACAACACACACGTCACATTATGTGCGCCCTTCTACAAGCAAATAATCCATACTTTCGACATATACTCTAACAGTTATAAATAGCAAATATTAAGATAGTATCATCATGAGAATAATGTTTAATCAAATTCTCAAACATGTTTGTTTGGACAATCTGGTTGCCAGGTCAGCCAAAAAGTGGTTAAAAAGGAGGGGGACTAGGAAGCATCCCGGCTCCAAACCGCCGAATATTTCTAGAGATAGTTCTCTTCTCATCTTACATCTTTATGCGTACCCATGTGTTTGTATGCAGCTCCATAATTGCTCTGAGTAGATGTTGTGGGATCTCAAGTGCTTCCAATTTTGTCCATAGGAGTAATCTTGGAACCAAGTCCAAAGCTGCCTTAAAGTCTGCAAAGCAGAGATAGAAAAAGGGACTGTTTGATTTAATGTTGTCAGTCATGAGAGAAATGGGCATTAGATTGGTAATGGTGCTGATTCCTTTTCTGAATCCTATCTGATTTATTGGCACAATGTTATTCTTGGATACCCAGATTGCAAGTTCCTCTTGGAGGAGGTTCCCATAGTATTCTCCATTGTTATCCAACTAAGAGATTTGCCAGTAATTTCCCAGGTTTGAAGGGTCTCTTCCCTTAAATATCAGGTATCTGATGGCCCCTCACCATGAGTCTCAGATCTAGTCTGTCATGGCCGCATGGTTGTAGAGCAGTGTTAGACTTTGTGCCCAGGTGGACGGATTTGCCTAAAATAGTTAAACCCACAACAGAGTATGTCTAAAAAGTGTTCTTGTATGTGGAAAAATGCTTTTTTAAAGAGAAGAACCCTCACCCACCCAAGGGTGGCATGCTTCATCGCTGAGTTCCCTCCTCACATCAAGACCAAAAGGGTGGGTGAGAGTTCTTGTCCTTAAAAAGCATTTTATCACATACAAGAACACTTTTTCTATGACTAGACATAGTCTTTTGTGCTTTTAATTAATGAGGCAGTAGTAAGTTTCTGGTTGGATTATTTACTACTGTTAGACCCTTCTGTGCATTGTTGCTTAAATAGTGCTTGAGGAAGGCCGGTGGGGCCGGGAACTCTGTCAGCCCTGCTTTTGCTGTTAATATGCCTTATTATAGACTAAGAACAAAGAATGAGCAGAACGGTTCAGGTAAGTTGATGGACTGCTACTACTAAGGTTTGAGGGACCCTCAGTGTCTGTGATGAGTGAACGTACGTGACCCAGGCGTCTTCAGAGGTGCTGTTGGTGGCAGCTGGATGACCTTTTTTCAAAGTTATTGATTATTCCAGAGAAATTATTGTAGGTGCTGCTTTTGCAGGCAAAAATCAATTTGGCCCAGAAGATGTTGACGTGGTTATTCTTGTGTTCCCAAAGTTTTCTTTTGTATTGTCTATGTAACCCCCTGACCTTTTTGATGAGATCTTAGTTCAAGTGGTTGTGAGCCTGCAGACTTGGGGCCTGATCACGATGGCATAGGACTGCCACCGTCAGGCTCTTGGTGGCGGTCCCCCCGCCATCAGACCCTGTAGGACCACCTGCCGCATTATGATGGCGGGCGGATGTAGGGCGGGCAGAGAGACCAAACGCCAAGGATTCGACAGACTCAATGAGCCCACCGGACCATCGGACGGTCTGAAATCCCTACAATGGTGGCAGTCCCTGATCAGGCAATATATGAAAATCTTTATCAGAAGCAGAGAGGCATTTGAGGAATGAACAATATTATATAAAGCTAGAAAAAAAACAATTCACGAAGTTACTGAGCAGTATCATCAAAAGCTTGCCAAATGTGAAGAATAGGGCCTGATTGATGAAGAGGAATGGAAATATTTGAAGAACTACCAACCAATAGTTCTTATAATTTATTTTGTCCCTAAGGTGCAGAAAGATATTGAGAACACCCAGGACGTCCAATTGTGAATTCAATAGGTCCTGTATTGGAAAATACATCCAGATTCATTGATATCTTTCTCTCTCAATATGTGATGACACTTCCATCATATTTGAGGGACTCCACAGTTTTTTTTAACAAAATCAATGATGCCCTGAAATGAGAATTATATTATGGCAACTATTGATGCAGTCTGTCTCTATACATCAATCCAATATTCACAAGGGGTGAATGCACACAATTATTTCCTGAGTTCAAGGTCTGTGAGGTATATGGAACGCTCCCACATGTTGGTTCAAATGCTCAACTTTTGTCTGAATCACAATATCTTTGTCTTCAATGGTGCCTACTATCTGCAAAAACAGGGTACAGCCACATGGGCTTACTTTGCCTCCAACATATGTGAACCTCATGATGGGATGGTGGCCAGCAGAAATTGTGTAGACAAAGAAGAGTCAAACTACTTTAGATTACGTTAAATTGTGGACTCGTTTTATCGACGATTTATTTATCATCTGATAGAGAAGCAAAGAAAATGTATCTCATCAGTCAATATGAATGAGTGCAATTAGAGTTTCTCCTACAACATAAGATCAGATAGAATAGATTTTCTGGACGTCGACATTTTTATAAAAAAATAAAAGATCTATAGTAGATTCACTGTAAGGCCACATCTTGTAATATTGTACTGCATGCCCATAGTGGACATCCTAAAGCCTTAAAATGGAGAGTTCTTTATGTAGAGTTACTGCGAGCCAGACACTGTTGTTCAGAAAATTAACATTTTGCGACAGTCTCAGGAGATGATTATAGGTTTTGAGCAGACAGGTTACCAACTGGATGTTCGTTAGAATGCCCTTCCAAAGCATGTGCAAAAACAATGGAAGAGTTGTTGATAATCAAGAAGAAGGCAATCAAAGAGGAATTGGATATATTTTTATCATGGATCTTTTAATACCTGACAAAAAGAATTAAGAAACAACATCAAAAAGAACTGGAAGATTTTACAATGGATAAACATTTCAGAGGGATGCTTTAAGGATTATCCTTAGATCACATGCTAAAAAAGTTGTCTCCGTGGGAAATCTTTTGACACTTAGTCACATGTCACCCATAAAATCAACTAAGACAAAGGAGTTCATAACCTGAAACTGATTATGAGTTTATGTGCTGCAGTGTACATGTAACAAGAAATATGTAAGAAGTACCACCAACAAGGTCTAATTAAGGATTCAGCAGCATGTACTTGCAATTAAAAAATAGGCACTTCTCATACCCAATCGCCAAACATTTTTTGCGAGAGACATGATGACAGTTCCAAAGATCTAAGATATTATGGGATGAAACACATTAGAAAGGATGAGAGATCGAAGAGGGCAGAATCGAGACTCATTATATTTATGGGCACTGAGACATAAATAAGGGGTGTCCCACAATGCAAAATCCCCATGCATTTTCCAGAGACAAGGCTACAGCAACAACTGCTGAGCTGGATTACACCAAATCCGGTAAGAAGGTAGATTTTGGTTTGGAGATTATGCTTTTTGTGATTTGGTGTAAATCGTTTCAGCCGATTTTGAGATATTTATAGTCAAAACTAATTTTATATTTTTTCATTTGGGCTCGAGGGTGTCTCTGAGACTCTTAGACTCTTGCAGGAATGGCAGTTTAAAAAAAGAGCATTCTGATTGGCCCAGTGAGCTTTTATTCCCTTAGGCCAACCTCACTCCCGTGGGAGTCACACTCCTGTGAACACTCTGTTTGGCTGCCAGCAACATGAGAAAAATATTGATGACAGCATTTATAGTGACTGTCCTGAAGTTCGTTAAAATAAAAGATACATTTGGGCAGGGTAGGGATACGCTGCCCCCAAGGCTCCAGGGTCACATAACACTGTCATCTTCTGTAGTACAAATGAATCAGTGGTGAATCTTGGATTGGGTAAATTACCTAACTTGTGATGTACAAATGTAGAATGTTAGCTACTTGTGTCCTGTTGTGCTACTTAGTTTTTTTACAGTTCCATCAAACACGTACTGACTTCTGGAAGGATTGCAATGTGTGTTTTCATTAATGGGTAGTGCTGATGTCTGTGTATGTACATATGTAATATTATGTGCACAGTATGTAGATTAAACCATTATTAACAGTGTATTATAAACAGACAAGACACAAGATTTTATATTTGTTATATTTACTAATTATGTATGTCAGCTCAATTAATTCAATGTTTAGTTGTTAGTTATTGTGAACTAAAGCCTCAATATCTGAGTAAATAAAATATTTTGTTGAGAAATGTAAGTGGTGGTTTCATGTATATGTTGACAGATGGATGTCTTAATTATTGTAGATGTTAAATGTCATACCAATTGCTGTTTGGGAATTTTACCTGTGGAAAACAATAATAAGGGAGTGTACACAATTTTTTATGTTAACGAACATTTAGTGTTGTTAAATAAATGGCATATATTGGCTTATATTGTGAGTAATGTGTAGATTACATGACTAAAATGCACAAAAATGTATTTGTTTACTTATGGCAGTTCTTAACAACCCAACAAAAAAAATATTTTAAAAAATCCTTCAAAGGTAAAAATTAGAATTTTCCTTCAAGTATAGTACAAAATGATAGCATGACAAATTACATTTCAGACACAGAATTGACAAATATTATTAATAAGAAATGTTTGGGTAAAGCCGCAGTTATTTGGAGTCCATGTCAACAATACATAATTTCAGCACAAAGCTAATGTGTGGAAAACAAAATGCCAAGATTAAATGGTATGGCCACACAGGAGGAAATTAGGACTGGTGCCTCTTGGTGGTGGTCTTGCAGGGATCTTCTCCCACTTGTCCAGCTGAATGATTCCTCCTGATTGGACTGATGGCTCCACTGTTTCTGAGTCCAAAGTGATGACAGGTGATGCCTTGTTGAGTATTGTCTGCTGTTAAAGGTCCAGTGAAAGGGGTAGATGAATCACAAATTGTCCTGCATAAGTCCTTCAGCCCATACTGCACCAACACAGACAGGGAGCTCAAGACTGATGTCTGCCTTCCCATGAGGTCATTGTACTCCCTCAGCAGCCGTATTATACAAGCTTACACAAAAGTTTAAGTTTACCTTAGTGAATAAAGCCCTAAAATTCCATACATACCAATAATCCAGATGCTAAGCATTGATATCACATCGCAGTTGTAAGTCATTACACAAAAGAAATAGTGCTGTGCTTTATCATGTTAAGGTTTCTTAGACATCCACCTTTCATATTAAGATTTTTGCCTTGGCGAGTACATCTTGTGTTTTTACTATCTGTAAAAGATTAAACATGACTTGAAAAGGCTAACAATAACACAAGAACACATCTAAAAGTTAAGGACCTTATACACCTCATGGAAATATTTACAATAGAAAGTGTGAGGCAACAAGCACAAGTAACACAGCTTTCTTTATGAAGAGTTTGTTATGATGGTACAAAGGTTTTCTAGATGACTATCACAGTTGGTCCAAAATGCCAAAGACCAGAAAGTTTTTGCTCGGTGGAGAAGAACTGGAAAAAACCACTCACTTCCCTTACCTGGGCGTTCCTATTGATACTGATTTTAATTTGAGGTTTTTATTGGATGCTAGAGTTTTACATATTCAAAGGGCAAGTGATGCAGTTTTTAGATTTGCAAAAAGGTTGGGACATAAACCCACAAGTGAGCTGCTATGTATTTTTAAAAGCAGATGTCTATCGGTGGCAACATATGGGCAGTGGCGGTCCGTCCATTGGGGGCGTTGGGGCGTTGCCCCACTAAGCACAGTCACAGTCATCTGCATGCAGCATGCATAAAATCGATCGCACGCACTGTGCTGACTGAGCCTGCCACTGACTCGCACACGGCGCCGCACGCACTCCGGGAATCGGGATATGCCCGACTCAATGTGGACGGCACTGGGGGCGGGGCTGTCAGCGCGAATAGTGCAGCAGGCAGCAGCAGCAGTGTGCGCATGTCAATTTTTGGGCTAGTCATAACTGGCCCGAACATGCGCACACGCACACAATACCTTGACCTTCCCTCCTCCCCCCTCCTCCCCTAGCGACTCATTCTCAGGCAGTGTGGGTGTGGCGAGGCGAGGGACCGCAGCCCCCGGGTCTCATTATGGGCAGGGAGTAACCCTGCTCTTGGCCCAATCCTGTTGAAGTGCGCTGCTGATGCAGCGCCATGATTGGCTAAGACACCGCGCACGGCGTGCAGCCTGCATGGTGCCGCGCGTGGGTGGTGGCCGCACTTGTATGATTGGCCTGATTTCCCGAGGCGTACGCTGATACGCTCGCTGACTCGGAGTCGGCACGTGTCGCTCGTCCCCGCCGCGTGCCAGTGCTGCCACATGACTGGAGTCACTCACGGACACGGACGGAGACACGGAGTCAGTCACGAGTCGCACTTTCTTCTACCTGTAAGTAACTTTACTTTAAGTTTTCTGTACAGTCTGAGTAGTCTTTGAAGGTGGCAAGTTATTCATCTGTAACGCGATCAGAGCTTTATGCCTACGGCTTTTGTTACTTGACGGCTTTGGAACTGGGGAGCCAGGGTAACTGGTGCTAGCTCATGCAAAGCGCATTAATACCTTCGGGTCTAGTTCCCGATAAACTGCAAAAGAAGTGGGAGAGTGGTTTGAGTGTGACTTTCCTCGTCAATCTATTGCTGGTGGAGTAGTTCTAGCACAGGAACTGTAGTTACAATCAGGTCCTCCGGTGTTCGTCAGGATTCGGAATATACAAATATATATGCCTTCGTGAATATTTGATTCGTAGGGTGAACCCTCTAAAATAATTATTTACTTGGAAACATTTGTACCGAAGGGCGTTTGCTTCCCCTATACTGATCTAGTCTAGTCTCTAAGA
Source organism: Triturus cristatus (assembly GCF_964204655.1). NCBI lineage: Eukaryota > Metazoa > Chordata > Amphibia > Caudata > Salamandridae > Triturus > Triturus cristatus. The sequence continues at coordinate 1,596,036,133 of NC_140590.1, read as the reverse complement.
CTAAGTTATAGAGTTTGGCGGCAGGAAGTGGATATCCGGCCTCCATTTCCTTATTTGCCTAAATGTGTGATCCTGTCGCTTTTAACATCTGGTGCATTAATTCCCAAATCTAAGGAGGTAACCTAGGTCCCTGCAGTTACTGCGGCGGAGGGGGGCGCCAATCTTTTAAGGGGACCCCATCCAGCCCATATATGTGATATATCGGGAAACTCGGAGACCTCATCACATTCTGCAAGGGGTCCCCCCATCATTTTGCGTTACTTCACTACATATCCACCAAAAATGTTAGCTAACCCAGAGTAATTTAGGTCACAGTGTACTCTGTATAACAAGTTATTGAACACGGGAATAAAATCGAGTTTCATCTCAGCTAAGTGCTCGCCCCTATGTGAACTCGTTTGGTGTCGCCCCTAGCTAAAGTCTGCAAGCATTTGGACTGCAAAACAGTTTATTCAGTGTTTAGTGCCACTGACAGCCAACATAACATTGTTTGCCAGAGTCGTGCAATTGGGGGCAGAAAGAAGGGCCGGCTCCCGCCCTCGCTTAAAGAGACCTTCAGTCTAAAATAAACACCGTGTCTCACAATCCGAAAAGACGACCTCACAGCGGGGGCGCGTTGTAAAACCGGGACAAATACAGGTAATCAGCGCACCTTTTATTCCAGCGCTTTGTTCGAAAGTACAAACTAGGGACGAATCTTACAATAGCGAAGGGGTGCTTCGCGCGGACCACTCTGAATAAAGACGCTGTGAGCGGCGCAGCGCACTTATACTAGCAGAGATGGTTTACAGCGGAACCTGAAGGAAGGACGTAACAAAAGCGAGGGTATGTGGGGTACTCCTGGGTGACCGATTATAGAACTCATATTCTTTCTGCACTTAGTGGATTTCATTCCTCCATGGGTATAAATAGTTATTTTACTTATTATTCCAAACGTCTGTGAACTCTGGCTTGTCAGAGAACAGCATGCTGCATTTTGGAGCGAGGGCTAATAATGCAAGTCCCCTTTTAATCGAACCCGGCGGGCATCACTCCTATATAAAGTACCCCTCGGGCCCTGAAAGTCTACTAACTCTAGTGTGCCTGACGTTTGCCGACATTGCACAGCATAGGTCGCAGTCTTCTGAGCAGAGCTTTGAGCACCTATTCTTTTACAAAATAAGCACTGCAAACAACCCTACGTGACCTACCCCAGTCAAAGTGCCTAGGTCATTCCCCAAATGATCTCCTACTATGCCAGGCAACAATTTGTTGATCGGTGACCATGCGTGCCTATTTAAATAATTTTTTTTGAGAGTCATAATAAGCACAGGCTGCCCTGCCTTCCATAAAGAATCATAACGCATACTCTACTGCAATAATGTTTACTGCAGTGCTGATGACGCGCTCAGTTCTACACCCCAGTTGCAAAGTGGCCACTAACAAGTATATAATTCAATAAGGGCTCGATGTGTCACTTGATCATGATTCCTACTCTTTTGTTTGTAATAATTGTTCATGGGGGAATGAGAGATACTGTTTTTTTTATTTAAGATGTGTATGTAAAGCAAAGGATAGATAGAAATGTTTCATATCGAGATGAATACAGCCTTTTCTGAAAAATTCGAATGATTTTTTAAGGCATAGTCTGTGTCGTGATTTTAGAATGATTGGAAATCTTAGAGCTGAATAAGTAGTATGCTACCTCCCACCACGCTTTCAGCAATGGACTCCTACCAATAAACGAAGCACTAACACAAATCCTCAGTGCCTCCATTGACTCAGCCACATTCCTTAAAACCTGAAAACATGCCTAACATCATGCCGATGCTCAAGAACCACCAGCCACTCTTTTGATAGTAAGTGCTGTGCTGTACACATAGAGGTGGGCGGATTTTTAAAGAAAGCTGCCCCACCAACATCATGTTTTTTAAATGCTCGACCACCTTTGCAAGGCAGACGAAATATTTAAAAATGGGCCTACTATTGTGGTATTAGCCCCAATTGTTTCTAATTCTTCCCGCACAGCAGACACTTTCCCACTGCTGCACTGGCCCATCATCACTGACCTTTTCAGTCTGTTTATTCCCCTCTGAGCTGGAAACCCCCAGTGTTAGCATCAGGCTTCAGGAGAGTTCATGTACCTGATGCAGGTCACAAAATGCACATGAGGTCAGTGAGTCACTGTTTGATTACCCTAATCTTTCAAAAATAAATTGTTATATTTTTATTTTCAGCACCTGGTAAAGCCTGACAAGTCGCAACTGGAACCTTTACCTAATTTTTGGGCAATTTTTGGACAAAGAACAAGAGGCCCCAACCTCCTTTGCTGCTCTTTCATCCCAGCTACGACCCAGCAAACACCAGTGTTAAAGGTAAGGAAACTGATGATATTTTTATTCAGATTGGAGTTAGGGCTATGTTTCTGGTCACTCTACATGGTTGGGGTGGGTGCACATTCTGTACATTGTACCCTCCCTCAGTGGATGGAATTTACTAATACTGAGCCTTAGCCCTGTGGTTTGGGCAATAACGGTTGTGAAAGGCACTATCTATTCCTTGCCTTCTTCAAGGCCCTCAAACAGTGTCTGTTTCAGTGCCTTCAGCAACCACTATGGCACACAGAGGCAGCGAGCAGCGGTAAGGCTGTATTTTTAGCAGTCCTGTTGCGCAAAGGGGAGCTGTTGGATTGGAGATCTATTGCGAAAATGCACAAGGTAGATGTATTTATACTGAAATTTGCTATTATTGCACCAAATCTTATACGTTGTACTTTGACTATTGACAGGCTTCTTTCATATTGGTAAGGACAACATCGACATGATGAATACGGTAGAACAATTAATTACACGGTCATTCCATGCACGGCAACTAGAAGAGAAACTACAGATAAAGAGATTAGGACCTGATCGGCCAGACCTACAACTACAACAAGTTACCCAGGACAGAGGAAAAGCTTACACACGTACATTCTCAAACACCTGGTACACAAAAGCTGAATGGCTTACAGGGCGTCCGACAAGAAACAAACTGTTCTGCTTCCCCTGCTTGCTGTTTAATGGTGATTTTCCTTGGACAAGAGAAGGAGTGATAGACTTGAAGCATCTGTCTGAAAAAATCAAGAAGCATGCACACACAAAAAAGCATATGGAAAACGTAACAAGACTGGGAATGTTGGGAGACACACCGATTGAGCAGCACATAAGCATTGCATACCGCCAAACAATACAGAAACACAATGAAACAGTTGCTAGGAATAGGCACATACTATCAAAATTAATTGATTGCATTCGTTTCTGTGGTGCTTTCGAACTGGCATTGCGAGGCCATGATGAATCAGAAGATTCCACAAATCCAGGAATATTCAAAGGCCTTGTGGATTTAATAGCAAGCATAGACAAAGAAATGGAAGTACATTTAGCAACTGCTACAGTCTTTAAGGGCACCTCTAAAACTATCCAAAATGAACTCCTTGAGTGTATGCTCGAAATTCTGAGAAGCCATATTGTCCAAGAGTTGCAAAACACAGACTTTGTGGCTATTCAGGCTGATGACACCACTGATGTGGCCACACAAACACAGTCCGTATTAGTCTTTCGGTACCTGGACAATGACAATAATGTTGTGGAGAGGTTCTATGGTTTCACTCATTTAAGAGACTCTACTGCAGAAACCATTACTGCAGCTATACTGCGTCAACTCAACTTCATTTTTCCAGAGGTGCACCAAAAAAAAAAAATGATTGCACAAAGCTATGATGGTGCGTCCGTAATGAGTGGAAGCCTTGGTGGAGTACAGAAAAGAATTAGAGATGTGTACCCTTATGCTCATTACGTGCACTGTTACGCCCACCAACTTAATCTTATTATGCAGCAGGCAGTATCCAAGATCTCCGAGACACGAATTTTCTTTCTGGATGTAGGAGGCATGGCAGCATTCTTCTCACGTTCCCCAAAAAGAACGGAAGCACTTCAGGAGATTGTGGACAAAAGGGTTCCAAGGGGATCCTCAACTCGTTGGAACTTTAACATACGTACAGTGCAACTAATATATCAATATAGGGAGGACCTTGTGAAATGTTTTCATAATATAGAAGTCAATGACAGCTTTGATTTCAAAACTCAAAGTGAAGCCCGTGGCTTTGCTAGAACACTAGAAGATAGAGAGTTTCAGTTCTTTCTGTTTTTATTTCAAGACATAATGTCAGCTGTCGAAAATTTATACAATCAGTTACAAGCACGAGAGATCGATACTGTCTCTGTGAAAAGAAATACCGCTATGTTTGTCGAGCGCATAAGCATAGTGAGAAATGAGGTGGACAATTTAGACAGCAAACTGCCAGAGGCTTCAACTTTTGGAAACCACAGGAAAAACATCACCACTCTGGTCCGAAATGCAAAGGAGATATGTGACATTGTAATTGTGCATGCACAAGAACGGTTTGCTTTCACAAAACATTTGGTGAGTGCCGCATTATTGGAAAGTCAAAACTTTGCAAAATATGGTGAATCCTTCCCTCAGCATGCTCTGCATGAGGCTGTGGAAGCTTATCCCATGCTCAACCAAGAGGACCTCAAAAGTGAGCTGACTGTACTGTACTCAATGCCTGTGTACCGAAATGCCAGAGATGCCAGGGCTTTGCTGACTTTAATTTATAAACTTAATATGGAAAAGACATTTACAGAGACAGTGACTTTACTTAAAATTGTCATAACCACTCCTATGACAACAGCAGAGGCAGAACGATCTTTTTCCGCCTTAAAGAGGATTAAGACATTCCTAAGAAACACCATGCTTCAGGAAAGACTGAATGCTTTGGCAATGCTTTCTATAGAGAGCAAGTTAGTTCAAAATATCTCTGATTTTAACGTTCAAGTAATTGAAAAGTTTGCTGCTCTTAAAGACAGACGTGCTGAGTTTAGATACAAAAAGTAAACATATGTATGTTCAATGCTGCTAGTTTCCGACCACCTGTTTAGTTGTTTGTTAAATAAAAAACACCTGTGAGGTACTCAGAAATGCATTATATCTCAAAGTCTGTTATGAAGCTCTGTGGTTATACTGAATAAGCAGCTACCTATGTTATATGACATGATCTCTTTATTACTGTAATAACTGCACTTTCTTCATTGCTTTATTAACCTTTCTGCTTTCTCAAATTTGCTTGCAAATGCACCATTTTTCCACTCTTTTTTTCAAAATTTTCTCGGGGGGGGGGAACCCCCCCGAACCCCCCTTAGGTTGTTCGGGCACGCTCGCTACGCTCGCTCGCTATGCTGAAGTATGCCAAACATTTTACACCCCACCACTTTCAAATGTCACCGTCCGCCACTGCATATGGGGCAGGTATCTGGGGACATGTAAATTGTAAAGCCCTCCAGAAAGTACAGAACAAGTTTATAAGAAGACTCTTGGCTATTCCACACTCTACCCCGACATCATTTTGCCACAAGGAGGTTGGGCTAAACTACCTGGAGGATTACATCAAATTACAACCCCTCTTACTGTGGCACTGTATTTGGAAAAACCCAGAAGCCCAATTATGTAGATCAGTGCTCTCAGATTGTATGAATCTGGACAAATGCTTAGACATCCCTTGGCTTAAAACTGTCAAAAAGTGATTTGAAAGTCTGGGTATCCCAGTTCTTTATCATAGCCCCTCCCTTTTGTCAAACATTTCCTCAGCACACATAAAAAATCTTTTTTCGCAATGTGCGCAAAAAGCACGGCAGGACGATAGCCGGAAAGAGTGCGGAGTTAATCTTCAGGCTCCACTATTATGCCGAGCACTTTACTTACAGTTTATTGTAGATGAAAGACAGAATTTTCTACACACAAGGTTTCGACTACAAACCATACACTTTCTGGTGGTTTACCCTCCAAAGGTACCTGGTTTTCATCTTTACCTCTCTGTCATTGTGAGATTCCTGCTGAACAGATCACTTTGCACTTTACATTATTTGCACATTTTATCTACATCAAAGAAGGCAGTCCCTGCACCCCATATTGCGTGCTTTAGCCACGAGATCTCGGAATAGCAGGGAAATAAAACTGCCATTATTGATGTTTTAAATTATATCTCAATTTCTCAGAGACTGGGATCTAAATATTGAAACTTTTTTGTATCGGGTTGCTATTATATCATTTAATGTATTCTATCTGAAGTTTTTATGTTGTATTATCTGTACTGTGCATTTTATGATATGACTTTTATGGTTTGATAGAGCCGAATAAAGAATTTGATGATGATTATCACAGTTGTGCAAATCTACCATCAATGCAGCCACTAGTATGATGAAAGTGTGAAATCACATTCGTAAAAGTTATCTATAATGATGTATTGTGGGAGAAGTAGTCATTGACCACTAACACTCTTGAAATAGTTGTGGACTGTACTTTAGAATTACTCCGTATATAAAAGAAACTGTTTTAAGTAGAAATTCAAACATTAAAATATATTATGAACGATGAAAACACACAGGTTGTTGACCAGAACCGTACAACGCAAATGACTTACTGGCACATGCATCAACCAAAAATCAACTCGCTCAAATACCGAATCGCAAAAATCACCCGTTAGCGAGTGGCAAAAAACGATTCCCAATGCATCAACACAAATAGCGAAAAAATAAAGAATCGCAAAATATTTGCCCGGTAAAATAAAGAATCGCAAAAAAATGCCCCGTTAAAATAAAGAATCGCTAAATAAAAAATCGGAAATACCGAAATCACTATTAGCGCCTGGCATTAGCCAATCGCAAATAAAGAATTGCTAATGAATGCATCAAAAGTCGCAAATACGGAAAAATCCAAAATTCGCTATTTTGCATGAGCAGATTAAGGGGAATCAGAACCAGGAGGTAAAGTTGAAGGAAAAAAAAAATACCTAAAAAAATCCCTAATGAGCCACAGAGGCTAACAATCAGTAAGCCATACAAAAAGGGCCAGGAGACCCTGTTTCCTTTCACAAAATGGCGGCCCTCTACGTGCTTGCAAGGAGGATGAGAATCAATGCAGCAGCACAGCGCAGGAGAAGGGTCCAGGAGAGAGTATTCAGAGTGCGCATCACATTGCTTGGCCAAAATGAGGATGAGGTCTACGACAAGTATCGTCTCAATCGTGCTATGATAATGCGCCTAATTGCAGACCTCGAACCACTACTGCAGCACCAGACACGTCGGATCAATGCTATTCCTGCGCATGTCCAGGTCCTATGCAGCCTGCACCTACTGGCGTCTGGAAGTTTTCAGGGGGTCATAGCGGTAGCGGGAGGCGTATCACAAAGCGCACTATCACGCTTCTTCCACAAATTCATTGATGCCATGCTGACAATGATACATACCCACATCAGCTTCCCCACAACCCCACAACAGTTGGACCACACCAAACAGGCATTCTACCAGGTGGCCCAATTCCCCCATGTCATAGGATGCATTGACTGCAAGCATGTCCCCATCTGTCCACCCTCAGCCAATGAGTACATCTTCCGTAACAGGAAGTCCTACCACTCCATCAACGTGCAGGTCGTGTGCAATGCCAAGCACATCATCACGGACATTGTGGCACAATTTCCAGGGAGCACACACGACTCCTACATATTCAGACACAGTGGCATCCACAGGCGTCTACTCAATGGAGAATTTGGATAGGGACTCCTGCTAGGTACGTACACATCCCTCTTCATAACATCAGCATCACACATGTATCATCATGACTGTCGCTAAGCCTTTACTTCCATTCTGTAGGTGACAGTGCATACGCCCTCCGTGAATATATCCTCACCCCCTACATCAATCCAGCAACACCACAGGAGCAACGCTCCAACGCGGCCCACATAAGCACCAGAAATGTGATTGAGAGGACTTTTGGGATTCTGAAGAGTCATTTCCGAATCTTACATATAACTGGTGGGCCCTTGCAATATAAACCAGACACCTGCTGCAGGATTGTAGCAGTATGTGCCATGCTGCACAACATTGCAACAAGAAGGGGGATACCCATAGAGGTGGACAGGAATGACGACTACCGGGATGACCAACCACCCGCACAACACCGACAGGCACACATTCCAAACACAGCTGAGGGCCAAAGGAGGCGGACATACATCAAGGCAACATCAATTCTGACTCAGGTAAGAAAGAGCCATGACGATTTCATTAGTGGTGCTACTGTTTAATTCACAGGAGCACTGATGTGTGTGATGTCACACAGAAATGCAAAGTATCGCTCCCCCACACATTGTGGACAAAAACATGCCCGTTTTAGTCACGGGAGTTCAATAGTGAAACAAAAGTGGCCCATGGTTACCCCACCATGGTCAGGGATGCCGTACAGTATGACTAGTGGCGCTTGCCACAAACGCCCAGCCTCCCATCACGTGGCTCCTCCACCTCACCACGCCCTGTCCTTGTGGCTGTGGAGCAGCGCGAACTGCGCCTCCTGGTGATGGTCTCCGTCACGGAGACGCTGCTTACACTTGAAGCAGCCTCACTGCTGTCCTCCCCTCCCAAGTTGCTGCCACTGAATGTTCCTGACTGCAAGTGTTCCACTGCAGTGGTCACCTGGCCTAAGGTCTTTGCCACGTCCCCACAGTAATGGCCAAGGTCCACCTGCAGTGACACGGAGCGGCGGGACAACACAGCAGTGCTGTTGCAGAGCCTTGTGATGGCCCTGGTTGATGCAGTGGAACGGAGCAAGTTCTGTCTATGCCTCCGGCGCTCACAGTGTTGTCCTGCTCTGATGGCACGGGTGAGTTCCTGGAGGTCCTCACTGATTTTGTCATTGCCCTCTGCCACAACTGTGGTCCTGTTCCACACTGCGTCCGTCAGAGTGCACGTGTTTCGCAAGACGCGACATGTTAAGGTTAATCGCCCCCATGTGTCTCCCCTGCAGGCGCTGAACACGCAGCATCTGAGCCTCGATGCCACCATATATGTACCCTGACGCTTAGCCGGATCCTCGCAAGCTCCCCAGGTCCTCGTGGTATATGCGGCTTGCATCGTAACTATCTAAATAATTTCCTACGCTTAATTCCCGGACTACCGCCCCACGAATGTAGTTTTCCGAACCCATCGACAAGCCCGACCGGGCTGCCTCGGAATTCCTATCGGTTGTACAACACAGACCTGATTCGCCAATTCTGGACCAATTCCTCCCTATTCTTCGCCGCTCCCCTGGCTCACCTACCAACCCACACGGAATTGTTACATCCATCGAGCCCAGGTTGTGACGGTTTCTGACGGGGCGCTTCATCCTAAATGTTTCCCGCTAATTATCTCTGGCTCTAATTCTCGCCTATACCTCATTCCGGACAACATCACTAGGATCGTCTAGTTTTGGCTGGCGCGGCTGCGCAACAGTTACTAATTGATTGGGTCATCCTCTCACTGCTTTCTCCCAGGCAATTATTTATCATTTCTTTGTCCTGAAGAGATCCCACTACTTGTTAAGGGATCGAAACGTCGTCGACAATCATTTCTAAACTCCAGTGTATTACAAAATTGAAATGTCGGAGTATGAAATGTTTTACTGACTTTTTAATAACAATTACCTTTGAGCACCAAAAAGTCACCTTTTAAAATCACTTGCCTGGGTACCGGAAATCGGCTGATTTCCTATTACCCTGCCACCAACTCACTCACTGTTTTACTTTTTTCTCACTATTTACAGTAATTTCTTAGTTATTTTTGCATTGTCTTTAAACATAAAACCCAATTTTTCATTGAACTAATTGTGGCACTTTAAATTACTCGAATTGAATGGGACCACTGTTCCTTTATAATACCATATATGTACCCTGCCTGGTCGGCTCCATCGGAATGACTGCGCAGGGACCTGCGCCACTACGTGACTCGGACACATGCTGGTGGTGGTGCTGGCGGTGTGACACCTGTCGGACTTGGCCCAGTTGTGGTTGCAGAACTCGGGCATGCATCCATCACCTGCATGGAGGGTCTCGGTGGTTTTATCGCAGTTGTCGCAGGTGGTGGTGGTGGTGGTATTGTTTCTGGGGGAGGTGGGGATTGACCCTCCTGCGGAGTGTTGCCATCTGAATCAGCCGGTGTTTCAGAGAGGATGAGCGCCCACTATCATCCGAATCGCCAGGAGATGCATCTGTGTGTGAAACAGTGTATGGTTAGTTTGATTTGAACTACATCTGTTTGTAAATCTGCATTAATGTCCTACAATGAATTACATTATTTGACTCTATGTTTTGCCAGTACTGCAGATCTCATTTATTTTACCATTTATGACTATACTTGCACACTTGGCTGACATGACTACGACTCCCATGATGCAATACTGATGTGAGGGCATATCTGTTGTGCACTTCTGCCTGCACACTGTGATTGAGCTGGGGGGATGGGGATGGGTATACGATATGCAGAGTATGGGCGCAGGCATGCATCTTACCTTGTTCAGTGGTGGCTGCGCCGGAGGTGTCCATCTGCGTGACTCCCACAACCGCCTCTGGCTCGATGGTCCCCTCGACTAGCTCCTCATGGGCAGTGTTTGCAGGCACTGTGGATGGCCCCCCTCCTGTGCCAGCTGCCTCCTTGACCCTTTCTGCAATCCTCTCCTTGGCCCTCTTCCTGAGGTCATACCACCTCTTCTTCAGTTCATCGATGCTACGGGGCGTCACTCCCACGGCATTCACCCTCTCCCTGATGCGAAGCCAAATTCTTCTCTTCTCCGCCTCGGGCACCTTGAGGGACAGCTTACCGAACAGCCTGTCATGCTTGCTGCTCACCCCCTCAATCAGGTGCTCCAGTTCCCTGTCAGAGAACTTTCTCTTTCTCTTCCTGGCAGTTTCAGCAGTGCCTGGTGCATCCTTGTCCATCCTGGTGAGGGTATGATGGATGGTTTGTGAGTGGGGATTCAGTAGCCTCAGCCTGTGTCCTGTGCCTCCTCCTGTGATCTCCTCAGGCGAATGAATGAGGGTGGGGGAGCCTGACTTCCTGATAGTGATGTCATCAGGCCGCTCCAGATTGCAAAATCGCTATTACCGAATTCGCTAATACTGATTTCGGTAATACCGAACTCGCAAATTGCTAATCGGTGTTAGCTCTACTCGCTAATGTGGATTCGGTAATTGATAGCGATTTTTAAGGAATCGCTTGAAATTACCGAATCTGTTCATGCATTCCGAAATGCGATTCCTTAATAACGATTCTTTATTTTTCGCTAATTAGGAATCGCGTTTCCGAATGTTGATGCATGTGCACCATAATGCAGTATATGATGTATAATGTAGTTGCTACAAAACAACACAGACACACACATACCGGTTTAATATTCTACATTCTGAACGAAGGTACTTTCCACAAGCAACAACAAGTAATTCATACATTTAATGCCTAATATACCTTTAAATATATTTTTATAAGAAAAGCACACATTAACATTTATTAAGATTAAAATAATGAAAATATGGTTGCTGTTTAACATACAGTGATTGTACCAAACCACGAAGGATTCCTGCAAAGTCTGCCGGGGCTCTAGGTGAGCTTTAGATGCGACAGATCTTACTCTCCCCTGCAGATCATTCCAGTACTTCCGAATTTCCTCCAATGAGTGCCTGTTGTTAGATAAGGCATTCACTCTTGAGACAATTTTCTCCCACTTTTTCTGAGTCATTGTGGTACTTTGAACAAGGGCTTCAAACAAGTGTCTCTCCTCTACCCAAATTATCTCCTTTTCCATAGTTGTCAATTCTGTGTCTGAGAATGTGGGGTTTCGCTCGTAGGGAATTTTCAATATAGTCATAAGCACTGAATAGTCCTGCTCATGTGCATTGACAACGGAGCACTTCTTCACAATATATCTTCTTAAGTGTTCGCCTTTCTTCAGGATGGCCTGCAGAGTCACTTGAGAAAGAAAATATTATGCAGCCCATAGGACTAGGCTACAATGGCCCAATTCTTCATCTTGTACTTAAAAACGTGGCAAAGAGAGTTATCTATTTCTCTAATTTTTTGATGTTTTAGTACAACAGCAAAAATATCTTTCAGAAACCCTTTTTTGGTACATCATTGAGATGAAGAAGAGCAGGGTTGTGTAGCCCCAAAGGCTGGCATTATATGGGTTAATAGAGACTGTGCCTTTAAGAACCCAGGGACCACCAGTATCCCATCATGCTGAGTAGGTGTCAATTGCTTCAGTTTTTCTTTCCGGCTCCTGATGACAGGACCCTGGAGCATTGAGGGACATCTTTGCGTTCTCTCCCTGGCTTTCCCTGCCTTTTTCAGCCAGAAATTAGAGATGTTTGGACAGAAAAATGCCATCTCTTTTTGACAAATGCCCATCCTGTGGGAAGAAAAAAGGTCAAGACAGATCCTCATGTGGTGTGTATACCCTGCCTCCCAGAAAATAATTTTCTGGAGTCTTGCCAGTCCTGCAGAAACTTTTCAAGACACACCCTGAAACACAGGGAGAAGATTTTCTTTCATGGTACTGAGGAGCGAAGAAGACAACAGACATATTCTGGAGGTGGGATCTCAGGGCGAGGAGAGGGTCAAACCTCCACCAGCTCTCTGTCATCTGTCTCTAGAAGGCCTGCCAGGAGGAAAACGGCAGAAAAATGCCATCGGTCCCGGTTGACGTCAAGAGGATCGACATCAAGGAGAGGTTCTTGTTGGCCATCTATCCATGGTTTGATGTCAAAGAAGCACCACAGGTCAGCGTCAAGGCTCGGGTGTTGACGTCGATAACAACACCACCGACACGCAGACGTCATTTGACATTGAGGAGCCCATTGACTACGAGCCCACCACGATGCTCGCTGTCAAAATCCCGATTGACGATCGACGTTGAGGGGCAGTCGAAGATTAACGCTGAGATCCATACCAACGTTGAGATGCTGACGTCGATCACCATATACAAGCAGGTCAACATCGAGGCGTCAAGACTGGTCGACGTCGAGAGCCCTTTCGGCATCAAGACTACAGGAGGCAAGAAGGAAGAGGAGACATATTTCTTCCTCTCCATATTCTGAGTATTTAATTCATACTCCCCATTAAGGGACGCACCATGTTCTCCTCCGCCAGCACCATCTCTGCCTCCTCCAATACCCCCACCTCCGCCTCACTCACCCAGATATCGGTCTAGATCACATCATCATTCTAGTAGCCACTGTCACAGCTCAAGGCGCTCATCTCCATCATCCAGGCGCTCCCGTCATCGTCACCATTCAAGAAGGTCTCGGTTAAGACACACTACGGAGACATCATCCACTGCTACAGGACAATACTCTCCAACTCTTTCAGACTCCGCACTCCATGCATATCACTGGTGGGTGATATCACCACTTTTTAAAAGGTCTTAGTGAGGGGAGCTGCAAAACATAATATTATGATGTCAAATGTTATGTTGTGTGGTTTCATAGAGCGCTCGTGTACCCGAAGGTGTCTTGGCGCTGTTCCGAGTGAAACAGTCAGACCTGGTTGAAGTGCTGTATGGTTATTATAGACTAAAAAGCCATGTTTTCAATGTTTTTCTCAAATATAGTAGATTCTGGGAGTTTTTCAATTCAAATGGAAGGGATTTCCACAATTTGATTGCGCATGTTACAAAGCTTTTTTCACCCCAACCGACCAGTCTAAATTTTGGTACTTCGATATTTTTCCTGACCGAAGATCGTAACAGTCTTGAAGACAAAACATACACCAACAACATCAAAAAATCTTTGAAGCCCTTCAACATAGATCAACATTAAGACCTTTGCTGCTACTAGTGCCATGATCTAACAAAAAGCAAAATGATGCGACGGAACAGATCAAAAAGATATTTCTTTCACAACATGAAGGATACCATAAATTACTCCTTCACAAAAAGTTACTTGTATGTTGAAATAAATCATCCATTGGTTATATCATTGTTCGGACACAGTTTCGCTCGATAAATCTCTTTTTATCCACATATCAAGACAATTTCAAATATTCATCTCATACAAAATTGAATAAGCAACAATCCATTACTCAAAAAAACATACAAAACAAAGGACATTTAGTCAATTCCTTATTCCCCTATAAACAATATATATATATGGATGCAACCATTATTATCATAAGCATTCCATAGCATTAGAGTCGCCCCATGGGACAGTACTGGGGAGAGGAAAACGGTTTTACCCCCCGATATAACTTATTGGTACTGTCTATATCTCAGTTCGATCAAAAGTTTAAATTCTTCCGGGGCTCTTAATACAAAACAATAGTCGACGCGTTTCAGCCCAACTTGCTTGGGGGCCTCATCAGGACTAGGGTATATAAGGATATATCTCCTGGCACAATATCTAAAATATAAACACAGACATATTTTACAATATGTACACCTATCTATATATGTACATAAATTATATACAAAATCTAAATGATATGTAGAACCTCTCTGAGGGTGGCAGTGTAAAGCAGTCAACAATAAACACCAATTGTGAAAATCTCTTAATAAATAGATAGAAACTACCACCAAAACAGTATGATGACACCCGTGTAGTAAAAAGTCAACTTAGCCAAAAAAGCTACTAAAAAAACCGAATAAGGCCAGCCAAACCCACGTGTGTAATCTCCAGATGCGTGAAAACGCCGTTTACAAAGTACATAAAAGTTACCAAAATCCGCAGCAATTCCACAAGTTTCTTTGAAGAGCAGCCAATTATTTGTGACGAGAACAATAATCTAAATAGAAAATGGGGGACTAAATCAGTTCTAAATATCAAGATACCATAACCCATATATGTTAAGGGCGCGTTACAAGGACGAGAACCCAAGTCTTACCTATTGGACATACGCAACCACAGTCGGAACACTGTGTGCAGGGTCAATGTCTCCTGTCGTCGTGTGATAGTCCATTCATCTACAACAATTTAACAAGGAAGAAAAGGTGAAGAGCTATAATTGTGGCGCGCCAGACTAAAAAATCGGGCTTTTCAAAGTTCTAAAGCACGGCCAGAGGCTGCGAAGCAAGCCATACCTTGCATCCTATGTAGACTCTCGCTGGAAATGAAATAGGTGTGCTGTCTCTCACTGGAATAGAGCTCTCCGTGCGGTTCCCAATTGGGATCCCGTGACCCGAGGACGCGGAAGTAAAAATACTAACGTTGGTCACAATGGAAAGCGGACTAGCAGGACGCCAATACGTGACCTGACGTGTCTCTCAATGGACATAAACGAAGTGGATAAGAAAACATCACTCCTCACCCGAAAGGAAATAAAACAAAAAGATAATAATATAGGGACAAAGCAAAATTAAAAAACTAATAATAAAAAGTGGATTAAAACAAATAACATTCAGAAAACATAATTAAGGAAAACACCTAATGTGTGGTGTACTGCCACCCCTTACAATCTTGCTGAATACCAGAATCACAACATACTAGAGTCCCAAAATACCAACGGCTACACAAGAAACATCAATGGTATCTCAGTATATTTCCATGTGGCATTTAACTTGCATGTAACCTACATACAGGTGTCAAAAAAACTAATATGTATAGACACACGTATTCATGATAAAGCAACACATTGCAGATAAAAAATGTGACTAGACGTAGCAAGTTATAGGGAATCACCCTGCAGATCGATGTCTAAATACTACGATAGCCCAAGCAGAAACAATTAGGGGTCCTGAATCAATGACCACATTTCATCCCTATCATTGAGGCCTCGTGTCGCTGTATGGTATTTCTCTATGAGTCTTGCCTCTGCTCTATTCAGTTTCGTTTGGAGCGTGTCTTTATTGGAATCTTGTATCACCAACAACACAGACCAATGTAAATCATTTTCTGTGTGGCCATGAGAGAGAAAATGTTGAACCAGGGGAGCTCCCTGTGTCCGACATTTAATCCTGGACTTATGTTGCAATATCCGTTTCTTAGCAGTCTGAGTCATTTGTCCAATGTAAAACATTTTGCATGGGCAATTAACACAATATATGATATTATTTGTGTTGCAATTTGAAAAAACTCTCTGTTCATGATTGACACCATTGATTATTATGTGTTTTGAGTCACTGGTCATTTTGCACGCAGCACAGTTTTGACACCTATAATGTCCTACCACTGGTGGAAGACTTAAAAGGCCCCTAAGATCTTTTCTTTGAAGGTTACTAGTTCTTGTAGCCCGCACCAAGTGTTGCCTAATGTTTCTGCCTTTCTTAAAGGCAAACAATGGCTTCTGAATGTCTAGATTATCAATCAGTTTCCAATTAGATAAAATTATCTTTTTGATCTTATTAACTTTTGGACCATATGTCAAGACACATGTGAGGGTTGAGTTATCCTTATGTTGTTTAGGGGTAAGTAAGTCTTCACGTGGTGTATACCATGCTCTTTTAAGAGCTGTCTTGGTCAATTTCTTGGGATAACCTCGCATGATTAACTTGTTTTGTAGAGTTTCAGCACATGCAAAATAGTCCTCTTTATTCGAGCAATTCCTACGAATCCGGAGGAACTGCCCATACGGCAGATTTTCTTTCAGAGTGCCATGATCAGCATTTGTCACGGCTGCTCCATCCAGGCTTCAGAAAAAATACCACCCTCCAGAGCCGGATCCTGCCTTTCTACATACTGACCCAACTCCAGACTCTGTCATTGTAATAGCGGCAAAGAGACACCATACCACTACTCCCACTTCAACAGTTCCTCCTGATACAGAGAGTCGAAGGTTAAACTCCGTGTTTTGGAAGGTTGCAGTACGGCAGCCACCATGATTAAAAGGGCGAGTGCAACTGCCCTTTTGGTCTTGTTTGACAGAGCTCTGTGGGAATCCATGCAGCAATTTGTTGAACATCTCCCTAGAGACAAGCTAGAAGACTTTGTAGAAATCCTCAATGAAGTAGTAGTGGTTTGGAATCGAATCATTAGTGCTGCAGCAGATTCTTCCCTACTAGCGGCTCATGGCTACTGCCACGGCGTCACTCTTCAAAGGCACTCTTGGCTTTGCCTTATCTTGCTCAAGCCAGAATCACAGCAGAGAATAGTAAATTTTCTATTCTCCGGTACAACTCTATTTGGAAGCCACACCAATGATGAAATTACATGAATGAAAGCAGAAATGGAGACTCAGAAAGCAGTTGGCTTAGAGAGATCCAGAGAGTAAAGAAAATCTTTCTATCCCTACATCACCATTACTATTCACAGAGGGTTCAGACCCCTCAGTGGGGGTGCCAACAAGGAAGTGAACAGCAACAGCACCAACGACCTTACCAACCATACCACAGAAAAGGCTTTGCCCCCTCTGAAGCGAGGTGTCGCATAGGAAGAGTCAGGTGTAGCAGGGAGCAAGCTAGAGGTCATAGCTGCGACCTCTGACTACTCCCAAAATGATGCCCTTGGGGGCTCCCACTAAGGACATTAATTACCCTTAGCTATACTTAGTTGGAATGTGTCTGGGATCAAATTAACACTAGGGGATAATGGGTGGTGCCTTTTTTATTAGATGGACACAAGGTGTGTGTTTTCCCGGAGAAATGGGCTTTGGAAAACATTATTCAGATGTCTTTTTGTTCCAGCTGCAAATTTCCCAGCAGAAGGCGACCTTCGGGTTGATTGATTATTTGGTTGAACATTACATTGATTTGCATTATCGGGAGTCTTAGCAACCAGAAGGAATCATCAACCATCCCTACACTGTATAAGATTCTGGCACTATATACTAAAACTCATGATGTTATTATTGCGGGTGAGATAAATCTAACTTACAAGCCAAATGGATTTCCACTGGATTTATGTTTTGACAAGGATGCATTTTGAGGTATCCCAGATTTAACTACCACTCAAAAAAGCTATTGGTCAAGGACTGCCCTGCATCGTTATATGTAATCAGTCATACAGGGAAATATTATCATAAGTCAAGTACTTCTATTGCCAATATTTTAGATAATATATTCATGTGTGTTGTGCATCATAAACGATTGTCAATGGGAATTACTCATTTTAAATAGCCACTACAAACTCATTAACATCTTGCACCCTTATAACTTATTAAAATATTTTAAAAAAAATTAAAATGGATGCTAAAAAAATATACTGACTAATTAATCCATGGTATCCAGGAGTGCTGACCGTCAGAAAAGAAGGCATCTGTGGCGTTTCTTTATTACTTTCTGCATAATGGCAGATCTTAGTAAAGTCCATACGTGGAGATACCTAAAGCATTCCCTTGCAATAGAGCCTAAAATCTCAGATTTCAGCCACTAGCCATGGCCATGAGGATGGAAATGAGATGTTATACTTAAAACAGCATTGGGATTTCCAAAATCAGCAACATTCCTACTGTGAGGCAACTCCTTTTTAGGTCTCGGCCTGGCGAAAAGCAGCGCATGCGCTGCGCTGCCATGCAGCGACCTTTTGGAATCGATACGATTCCAGCGTGCACGCGGGGGAGACAAACAAGACAAAAGATGTGCACGCGGGTATTGGTCCCTTTACTGGCGGCGTGATACACTGGGGACTTTTTTTCTCGCCGCCAGTAAAGGCAGTCCCCATGTGCACCTCTTCTGTCCCTCCCATGACGGGCCGCGTTTGTTGAAAGCTTGCTGTGACAGCGGCCTCTAGGGCTTGAAAGGCCGTTCTTTTATGGTCCTGACCTCGGATTACGTGAACATTTTTATTTAGAGTTACACTTCTCGATGGGAATAGTACGTTTAACCCTGGAAATGATGCTTTTTATATTTGTATATTTTATGAGGCAAAACTACACATGTAATATGATGGATTGGGTGTATTGTTTTAACACATCCGAACAGTAAGTTATGATGAATGGCAATGTCCACAAACACGTACTTTCCACTAAGTGATTTGGGAAAGTACTTGTATCTAAAATTATGGGACATTTTTTTACTTTTTCTGTATAACGGCTCTTGCCCTGGTAACGCCTTGTCATGGGTGGTAAGCGCTATATACATGTAACTGCAAACTCCGATGTCCCACCTCTGCTCACTGCCTGTGCGTTGCCGGGCGTTGGACTCCACGCATGTGCCTGCTACCCGATGTCATCGAGCTGCCATTGAAGGAAAGATCTGTCGCAGGTCTCAGGGGTGGGACAAAGCAGACAGCAACATTTCTGATTTGCAAGTTTGGCGATGCTGTGAAGCAGTGACTTCTATTGCTAATACCTTCGAGGCTGAAGTCTCTGTCACCAATGGTATCGGTTCTGATCGCTTTCTTTTGGGTGGATGTAGAGGGGTCTCACTCAGCACAAACGTAAAACCACCTGTAGTCTGAAATCTCGAACTGCCTCATTTCTTTAATTCAGCGTCTCAAACAGAAGATTTTAAAGGGCGGTATGTTGGGATCCCACTGTTCTATTTTATGTATCTGTGTTACTTCTGGTGAAGTAAATTTGTGATTCAACTAAAGTGATAGAGATTGAACGTATGTTTGTAAGTATTTGTGTGTGCTTTGGGTGGAGGGGGGGGCGCACTGAGAGGTGGGGGCTATTATCCAATCTTGTGCCAGGTGCATAGTCTCTGGTATGCTATCTGAAGAGCGCCACACCACGTCAATTTAATGGCTTAGGTAAAGGCCGGCACTGAAACGCACATACTACAACGTGTGACTTAGTTTGATGCTGGAGTAATGATAATAGTGGTAAAGTGTTTTTTGGTATTTTACCTGGACAGAAACAATATCCGAATGCATCCTTCAAGACACAATAACTCTTTAAAACAACACTTTGCAGTTAATATCCGAACATATTTCCAAGATTCTGCCACCGAGTGTGCGACTATGAAATATACTCATTTCCTGTAAATGTGTATTTTAATACAGGTTTTGAGACGTTGGGGGTCTTACCAACAAATAATTATGTCCCTAACGCTGAGAGACGCTGTATGAAGTAATGCATTATAGTAATGCATTCTATCTACTAAAAGTAGAAACATACTGTTTTGGCGGATATGTGCCCCCAACTTGAATTAATTTATTTTGGTTTAGTAGTAAGGCTTTTTGGTTAGTATTCCTTTCGCAATGACAAAAAAATAATATTATTGAAGGCCAGTTGTCTCCCCTTTGATGTCAGCCAAGCACACCTCACAGATCCTGCGTCTGCTGAGCCCGACTGTAGTGTGCTGGTCTTGATCTCGATCTCACACTTTCTTCATGCATGATTTACGTTGTTTACTTTTGCTCGGTGTGGTATTATTCACAAAAAAGTGTAAGTGATTTTGTTTTCTTTTTCTAAATAGTCCAATTTAAGGCGGGGCTTTAAAATACCTCAATCTTTACACCCGTCGAATCGCACCCTTTTCATCAGTCACTTAAAACGCGACAAGACAGGTATGACTAAAGCCGGCCTGAGAAGCAACAAAAATAAATCATATATCAAATAGCCTCGTCATGGGCAAACATGGTCGTGGTCGGGGCTTTGCTCTCGATGCAGGATCTGTATTTACTGCTAAAGGTAAATTCGGATATATACATTTCCACGATTTTTGGACAATTATTAATTTAAAAAAAAGACGGTAGAAATTCACCCTCAGATAAATTCAACTGCAAGGTCCATCTTTATCCTCGACAACTACCCCCCCCCCCACCCCCCACAACGCACCCATCGCCACAGATCTCATAATTGACAGCTTCATTATTGCGACATCAACACGAAACCATGCTGTATTGTGCTTTTTTCCAGCAGGAATAGAAGGATGAGAGGCGAGTAACGCAAAATGCGCTCTGTTTTGTTACACCCATCTCATCGCTTCCCCGCTAAACTACAAAAAGCTGCTGAATACGACCTGTTTTGATTCCTCTCAGATTTCACATGCCAGAAAAATGACTTGCAGGGAAGAGTGTACTTTTGTAAACCGATTTATTCACCTCGTATACCTGTATCTCAGTGAGGTGATATGGTAAACATCAGCCTGGACTGAAACAAGTGCATATACAGTGTGGCACCTGAAGAACTATGTCTGCGTCTGAGGGGGTTCAATGCTTCCTGCTGTTGAATATCTACATTTGTGTATCTGTCACACTGACTTCTGGGGGGTGCGAGGGGATTTTGTGGTCACCACGCCCCTGAGCCCACCTTGAACCTTGTGTTGTGTGTGGCTTTAAGTCGGTACCTTAATTTTAGCTGTAGAGCACCGACTGCTCAGGAGCAAGCACTAGGCACTACCTGATAGTACGTTTCCACACGTCTATACTGCCATTTCATGTACTGCTTTAAACGTGTGTTGTCTAGTTGAGAAAGTGGAGAAGGCGCGGGCTGACTAGGCCGCGCCGCCATTATGGCGGTCGCACCAGTCACCGGCCTCCCAGAAGGGGGGGGGAGGCCGCGTCAGCGAGTGAAGCGGCACTCCTTCCCCCGCAACAACCAATGGGGTGATAGGTTGTTTGTGTGCCGGAAGCACTCCAGTGCTTCCGGCGCAGAAACGTCCCGCTTGCGTCCAGGCTGACCGGTCTCAGCCGGTTGGCCTGGGTTCCCTCTTTAAAAGAGGTGGTGGGGAGCAGAACAGTCTCTTGTTCTTGCTCCCCACAGATAGGGTCCCCGGGCCGGCTGCAGGCCCGTAACGTTTCTTTCTTTTTCCCACCCACCATCCCCTAAGGTAGGTATTGTTTGAAAGTTTGTTTTTCCGGGTTGGGTATTGTGTCTGATTATTTTGCCCCCTTTTTTCCAAAGTATTGGCAGGGAACAAAAGCAATGGTATCAGCGTTTCTGTAGTAATGTATAAATAAAGCAAAACTTCGAATTTCTCTTTCAATTAGATATTGTCGTATTTAGAGTGTCTCTGGTCAGGCGGTAAGGTCATGATTGGTAAGCATAGTCTTCGGTCCTCAACGGTCAGCACCATATAACTCCAGGGGGTAGTGACAGCCGGTAGGTAGGCTGTTGGGGTGCGGGGGCCGGGGGAGTCATCCTTCCCAGTGGGCCTGGGGCCACCCCCACACGCGCATGCGCATTAAGGCGCCACTATGCAGAAGTCTGCATCCCCCACGTAATGGAGTGTAAGGCACAGAGCGTAGGGGGGGGCCGGGGGAAAGTATCCATCCGATAAGCTGTAACCCCCTGCGCAACCTTATTAGTACACGGGGACCGGGGGAGCTGCCAGTCATTGACTTTGCCGTAGGCTCTAGATGGGACACGCAGAAAGTAAATAACATGTATTGATAGATTTACGGCAGGAGTGTCTTGTGTATTAGACTGTGTTAAGGTTAGCCATGGAATATCTGACTTTCAAAATGTATCTGTACTTTCTGCGTAAAGTTTCTGGTTATCATGTCTTTTAATTTGTTTTGATAAATGTTAATAAATACTGCCGCGGGGGGGTTACTCCCCCCTAATCCAAAAAGTAAACCTATCTGTGTGGTCTCACAAGTGTTACACTGAAGGGGAGGGAAATGTCATCCATAACCACAGGGTCAGTCGTTAGAGTAGGGGACATGGGTAAGTACCAGACCATATGCTCAGGTGTGTCCATTCGGGCTCAGGCCCTGAGATAATGAACTGTTGTTGTTCAAGCTCGGTTCTGCATTCCTTTCTAAGTAGCCCAGCGCTGCGGGCCCTGACGTCAGACGAGACCACGGGCAAACGGTGGTCTGTTTAGAACAACAGGGGGATTTACTGTTCTCAGTCCAGTCCAGCAATATTTGGTAAAGTTTGCTTTTCGGTGACGTCCGCGCAGCCTTTGCAGGATAAAAACAGATTTGACGGGGGAATATTTTGCTCTCAAACCGGAAATGCCGTATTCGCAGTGGACACAACTACTTAAGCAACAGCAGCAGCTATCACCCGAAATCGCACTCGCCACGTCTACTTTTTACGAAACGTATCTTTTTATCGTCCCAAAAGTTCACATTTCTCAACGCATATAACTTTCCCAGTAACCCTGGTCAATCAGAATCGACAAGTCCCACTATTTTTACTTGCACACTTTAGAAGTAGATGTCAAATGTTGTGTATTTGCTACTGGACTCTGTGCCCTTGGGGTGTGGTGGAGAGCTTAGTGTTAGGACTCACAGGGGGGAGAAATATTCGAGTGTTAAGGAGACAGGTGCTCAAACGCGTAGGTGGTGCATCACTCAGCAGTGTGTGCATGCCAATCGTACCTAACGTCCCTCAACTCCTCTATCAGGGGAGGTTGGTGGACCCCCTCAGAGGCGCAACTAGAGCCAAATTTCGGGGGGGGGGGGGGCTAAGAAAAAATTCCGGGGGGGGGCTGAATCTTTAAGCAATAGGCAGAGTGGAGCTGCAGGGGCTCTTAGAAGGGGTGAAACAACAGCGAGGCCTCATTAACATGCAAATGGTCTTTTAAAGACCTGTGAAGTGCTCGGGTGCGGCTGTGTGTGTGCCCGGGAAGCTGTCTCATCCCGGGCTGCCATACACGACGGGGGAGGGGGGCTGAAGCCCTTTGAGTACAATGGGTGTTGTGCGCCTGGACCCCCTCATAGCTTCATTTGGGAGCCGGGGAATGCCCACCTACTGCTCTTAACTAGGGTTACATTTGCAGAGCTCCCAGAAAACCTAGCCCGTGAAGTGACTTGGTTTGGCCGGTCCTCATCGAGCACTTAGTAGAAACGTGTCTGGGCCTACGAGGCCCTACTTACCAGCCAGTCTCAGTTTGGCTATGCCCGCGCTCACAGGCCACGTGACACCTTGGGAGTGCTCTTCGACCAGGGCCGGACTAGCCGTAGCGGGCACCAGGCAATCCCCCGGTGCACCGCTACGGTGGGGGCCGGTCTTGGGCCCCTGGGGGCCATTTTTGTTACAGGGCCGTTTTTGCAGCATAGTTGCAAAATCGGCCCTGTAATAAAATCGGATGAAAACTGGCCCTGGCAAAGAGCTCGGCGGCAACCCAAGCCCTGGGGGGGCAGGCCGAGTACTTTGCCAGGGCTGGTTTGGTTCCCAGTCCGGCCCTGTCTTTGACAATCAGTGTTGTCGGATCACGAGAGAGATCATGCACAGTTCATGCCTACAACCAGTGCTTTAAATGGGCCGGTACTGAGTACCGGCACTTCTCCGTTTTCTCCCCCTGAGTACCAGAACTTATTTTCGGGCAAAGAGAGTAGCGGTACTCCATGAAGCAGCAGGGCTCAGGCCCTGAAGTACTGGTACGTGCAACAGATGGTGCTTGTTGAGGTGCTGCTCTGACTGGCAACAGCCTGTGTATGTCTGGGCTGGGGTGCTCCTGCAGTGTTAGGTTCTCATCAGGCGAGCAAGCCCATTGGAATCAAAGGGTTTAGACACCCCACCCACCCTCCCCCATCGTGTGGCAGCCCGGGATCAGACAGCTTACTGGGTGTGAACACAGCCGCACCCGAGTACTTCACAGGTCTTTAGAAGACCAATTGCTTTTTAACGAGGCTTTGTTATTTCTCACTCCTTCTTGAGCCCCTGCATCTCTGCTGCCTATTGCTGAGAGATTACGTCCCCCCCCCCACCCCTTGAAATTTGACTCTAGTTGCAGCTCTGGTTCTCATTGGCATCCCAACAAAAAAAAATGAGGATATGGTCAGAGGTGCCGAGAGTCATGGGCGTCCGCAGGGGGGGGGGGCAAGGAGGGGCGCTTGCCCCCCCCTGGACTGCTCCTCCTTGCCCCCCCTGTGGCCACTTATGCTTTTACGGACGCCTTTTGTCCGGGATTACGGGCCCTGCAGGGAGCAGAGGTGTTCCCTGCCAGAGGCCTCAACTCCCTGATGGGGCTCCTTGCACTCCTCCTCGCTGCCCCTCCCGCCCATTGTCATTCTGTCTGCGGCTGATTGTCACAAACAGAATGACAATGGCCGGTTTGAGCTGCGCGCCACAAGCACGAGTGGTTAGGTCTGGACACAAAGACCTCCTTTTAACACTCTCAGGGCCGGCTTTAGGGCGGTGCAACTGGTGCCACCTCACTGGGTGCTGACTCTTCGAGGGGGCGCCTATTTGGAAGTATTTTATGGTTTTAAAAGCACCTGCTGCATTGCCGGCCTCCGAAATTGTCATACAAAAATAAAAATGTCAAGATAACTTGGTGATTAATGTTCTTCCTGGAGAGAAAAGGAGTTTTGTGAAGTGGAAGTTTTAACTCATTTTATGTATCACAGAGGGTTAATGTGTGTGCTGCAAAGAATGTGTACCATGCAGATCACAAAATGCATATAGTTTAAATAGGTCAGTGCTTTTGTCAGAGAGATCCTTTCGGTAAAAAAAAATCATCATTATGAAATGTAACCTCAAACCATCGGGTTCTGATTTACTTTCTGAGTCGGTGCTTCTCCAGACCAAGCACTCTTAAACTATACTGCCTACCAGTATGGATGACATGCAACTCCTACACCTTGCAGTCCTCTGTATTATGTAACATTTCCTATACACTGATTTACACACCTATGATTGATTGCATCTGAGTAGTGTTTGCGATGTAAAGTGCTCTGACACCCTAAACTGGTACAGGTGGCACTATTAAATGCATCTGAGAGAGAGTGGTTATGGAGACTTGAGGGGGTACTGTACTGTTAAAGGGTAGTAGTGTGGCAGTCTGTGGGGAGCGCCCGTGGGGGGCGCCAACAAACTTTGTCGCACAGGGCGCCACCAGCGCTAAAGCCGGCCCTGAACACTCTGTAGCCTGAGAGCAAGGGGTCTTCTGAATGAAGTTCGGGGGGGGGGGGGGGCGGGGGGTCGATGCATTATTCTCCCATGTCAAAAACTGAGGTTGCAGCATAGACCGGATTTCAGATCCCACTAAAACGTACACAGACTTGTGTCAATAACATATCTATCTGCCAGTATGCACCCTATCATGTCTGGCAGGACGTCCCGACCCTGTGTTTCACTACCTTATATCCCCCTGCACCCCACTCCCCACGCTCACTGCCTCATATCCCCCTGTATCCCACTCCCCGTGCTCAGGGCCGGCTCTAGGGCGGTGCGACCGGTGCCACCGCACCGGCTGCTGACTTCGTGTAGGGGGCCCTAATATGATGATTTTAAAAGCACCTGCTTCTTTCCTGGACTCCTAGAAACTTTCAGCCACCTATAAAAATGTCTAAATGACTGCAGTGATTAATGCACTTCCTTAGAGAGAGGGAGAGATCAAAGTTTTGTGTAGTGGAAGTTTCTACTCATCCTAAGGTAGCGCAGAGGGTTACTATGCTTGCTGCAAAGAACGTGCAGCTCACAAAGTGCGTATAATGTAATGTAAATAGGTCAGTGGGTCACACTTTTGTCAGAGAGACCATATTGTTGATAACTCTTTATGAGTTAAAATCCTAATGTGGAACAGTGAGCAAGTAACTGTTAGCAAAGATGCATGCAAACTGGGCTAGAGCGTTATGATTTCCCCCCAGTTTTTCATTATCCTAATGTGGCAAAATGGGTTAATTTGGGTAGAAATCAATTCTTATTAATAAAGAGAACCCCCCCATCCATGGTGCTAGGTTTTAAATTCTAGGTTTCTGATTCTCCTGACCAAGCACTCTTAAACTATCCTGCCTACCTGTATGGATGACATGTGACTCCTACACCTTCTTGTCCTCTCTCTTATGTACATTTCCTATGCACTGATTTACACACCTATGATTGATTGTCTCTATGTAATCTGTGTGATGTAAAGTGTTGTGACACCTTACACTGATAGGAGCGGCGCTATAAAATGAATTAAATGCACCTGAGACTGAATGGTTACGGAGGCTTGAGGGGCGCTGTGAAAGGATGGTTATGAAGAACCTGTAGTGGAGGTGGTCATTGGGGGTGCCAAAAAGCATTATCGCACTGGGCCCCACGAGCGCTAAAGTCGGCCCTGCCCACGCTCACTGCCTTATATCCCTCTATACCCCACACCTCGCTCTAACTGCCACGACATATCCCTCTGTACCCCACACCTTGCGCTAACTGCCACAACATATCCCTCTGTACCCCGCACTTCGCGCTCACTCCCACATATGCCTCTGTATCCCACTCCTCACACTCACTGCCTGATCGCTCATTTTACCCTGCCATTCATCTTCTACGTGTTCTCTCCCCTTCCACTCGTTCTACCTCTGTTCACCCCTTACTTCTTTTTGTGCCTTACTTCTTTCTCAATATCTCTACTTCTTTTCCTCTTCAGTAACATCTGTGACACATCTCTGCACTTCCTTTATATCAACGCACCCCTCTACCTCGCCTGTCTACCTCAGTCGTTATTATTCCCTCTTCCTCAGCTGTCTCTACCTGTCTCTGACACACCTCTCCCTCTCTCTACCTGGCCCTCTTTGGTTCTACGACTGCGTTATTCTCCCCTCTCCAGCTTTGATTTACCTGTCTCTGCTCCTGAATCTTTTACTTCTACACCTCACTTCTTTGTCTACCCTTCACCCCTCGCTACCCTTCTGTTTGCCTCACTACGGTCTTTACCCGACCCACCTTCAGTGCCTCTTCCCATTTCGCCTCACTCCCTCACAGCGCTCTCCTAGCATGCATCTGTTTTTCCCCTCACCACCATGCCTGCCTCTACCCCTCCTTACCTTTCTAACCAGCGTAACTTTCTAATTTCCTGTTATTCCTGGTAGTGAACCTTTCATTTCACCCCTCCGGTTGTATTATCTACGCATTCAAATTGAGTAGGTCATTGCTGTGCTCCCAACCTGACATCGAGACCCAGTCCCCTAGCCTCTCAACATGCCCAGATATAACAACAAGCATTGGCATAGCCAATTGGTCTCGCCTTTGGGACCTGCTGCAGAACTAAATACTTATACTGCCGGCATCATACTTACCCAGCGCCAAGACGCCTTGGCAGAAGTGCGCTATATAAGTTCTTCAGTCAGTGAGTCAGTCATAAGGTCCCAAAGGCGAGACCTATTGGCTATGCCAATGCTTGTTTTTCTCAGGTTGGCCTGAACATTACCCGATCTGGATTGTCTGCCATTTTAGCCCCGCCCCCATTAACATTAGCCACGCCCCTTCATTTGCCAGGTTCGCCCCCCCCTGGAAAAATTTCTGCGGACGCCCATGCCGAGAGTGGAACTGAAGAACCAGGGTCGGTCGAATCCCGTCGTCCGCTCATCATCCTGTGGTTTTGGAGAACTCCCTTAACCAGGGGTCTTCAAAAAGTAAGCTTTAATGCAGATGTTCTGATTGCATGTAAATCGCTTAAATGCCCATGGCCCAAATTCGCGCAATATCAAACTGCCAAAAATTAGGCTCTGCACGTATGATATAGAAGCTGATGCTTGCCACGTCACTTATGTAAGGAGGCAGTTTGATTTTGCGCGAATTTGGCCCATGGGCATTTAAGCGCTTTACACAACAATCAGAGCATTTGCGTTAAAGCTTACCTATGTGGCTAATATTAAATTCCTGGCTCACAGACACGCCCCAGACATGCCCCCAGACACGCCCCTAAATACATACCCAGTCTTAGTGAGTACCGGCACTTCTAATTTCCCATTTAAAGCACTGCCTACAACATGCATCTTTCCGCATATAGGTTGTCGGTTCTTCTTTTTAATGTTAAGTATACCTCTCCGGAAGATGATGCAATTAATGTAAGATAGTTTCTGCCCCAAGTGTTCCCAAGTGTGTCCTGAAACGGGAACTCTCTGCTGCGTTTGCAGGAATCAGGGGTTTCTGCTGCTTTTTTTGTATTGCTGCTTGTCCGTTTTGAAATGGG
Source organism: Triturus cristatus (assembly GCF_964204655.1). NCBI lineage: Eukaryota > Metazoa > Chordata > Amphibia > Caudata > Salamandridae > Triturus > Triturus cristatus. The sequence goes on along the minus strand of NC_140590.1, from coordinate 1,596,007,591 downwards.
CGAGGTAATGCCGCTGACCGCGGCCCCCGCAGGGGGCCACTCGGCGGTCGGCGCCTTAGTGGCCCCGGGGCCCCGGTCACCCCTCCCCACTCCCTCCTTTGGGGGGGGGCGGGTGCGGGGATCCCGATTGTTGCCCCCCTCCGTGTCAAGGGCCGGAAGTGACGCGAAAGGCGCGTCACTTCCGGGCCCAGGTGTGAGGGGAAGACTATTTAGCCTTCCCCCACCCTCACTGGCGACCTCTTTGTCGCCCACCTCGCCTTTTGCGCCGGACACGCCGTCTCGGGAGGTCGTCCATTGTCCCCCCTGCTGGACACGATTTCAACTGGTTGGCTCGTTGTCTGTCGATCGTCGTTTTGCGGTGAGTTTTGCGTTCCTCGGTGACCTGATGTTGCCACGGTGTTCATATCTAGGCCCGGGTGCTGGGCCTCCAATTTTGTATCCGCGGGGGGACAAATTGAGCGGGAGTCGGGGCCCGCAGTCTGTCGGGTGCGCAGGCTCCTGGCATGGATCAGGACAGGAACCGGTCAGAACGAGGCCGATGGGCAGAGAGGAAGACCACCTTCCCTGGGCCGTCTGGTTGGTGGTAATTAGCGCCGTTGCCTTGGGTTACAGGCCCGGGCCTGTGTTCCTTCGTCGCATTATAGAAGAATGTCGGATTTGAGCAGGCGGGTCTTGGTACACTGGGTGACGGAATCAGTCTATGGCAGTTGTGACTATGTGAGCGGTGGCTCTTTCGGGATCCCCCGGTATGTGCCTTCGCCTAAATGAATAAGGAAAGCACACAAATTAATTTGAATGGCCAGCAGGTGGCAGGCAAAGGCTACAAGGGAAGTAAGTTGTCTCATAACAGCTGAGATATGTTTATAACGATCCCGGTTATACCAGTTTCTTGTGTGCTGATTTTCTTTGCCGTATTCATTTCAATATGCTTCCTGGCCCTACCATAGGACAGCTAGACACAGCAGGGAACTGTAAAGTGAGATCGATTTGTTGGCATGGGAGGACATTGAGTTTCACGAAGCAGCATTTCAGCTGAGGTTTCGCCGCAAATAGTTTCAAAGGCTCTTTCATAATTAAAGCTTCTATTGCTACGACTGAATAAGAAACCGGATTAGGATAGTGCCCAGGGGAGGTAGCCAGGATGCTGTTCTTGGTGTATTTTAATTAAGGGATTTCGATTTGCAGGTTAGACGTCGCCGATTTTGTGCCCTGAAGCTGAACGGCTCTAAAACAGAGATCATGCTGCTTGGAAACAAAGTGCCACCACTGTCACCTTCATGTTGGCCAAGCTGTATGGGTGACTTTCCAACCATGAAAGAGGAGATCAAGAGCTTAGGAGTCTGGCTGGAGCAAGATCTTTCCCTTAGAACTCACGCCAAAAGAACTGCGGGAGTCTGTTTTGCCCTGCTGCGGGCTGCGCGGAAAATCCTTCCGCTTCTTCCTTTTCCATCAAGGAAGTTGTTGATTCAGGGTTTGATAACATCTCGCCTTGATTACAGCAACAGTCTGTTTCTGGGCGCCCCTGAATCGACTTTTAACAAGCTTCAGCAGGTGCAAAACGCGGCAGCTAGACTCCTTATGGGTATCCCCCGAACAGAATCCGCCAGACCCGCTCTCAAGGCACTGCACTGGTTACCGGTGCGGGAGAGAGTACAGTTCAAGGCACTGTCCATCGCCCATAAAACATTCCAGGGCGGCGGGCCTCCTCTTTTAGGGAGCCTGGTAGTACCTTATAAAGCGAATAGAGCACTGAGGTCTGACCAGAGGTGTCTGCTCCAGGTCCCGAGAGTAAAAAGATCACGCACGGGAGGGAGGCGATTCTCTGTGCATACAGCAATGCTCTGGAACTCCCTCCCATTAAAACTCCGAGCTGAGACCTGTACCCTGCGTTTTCGCAGAGGCTTGAAAACACATCTGTTTCCCCTGTGAGTCGCTATCTTTATTCCATGGTCCCACGGTTGATGCACTGTTCATAGCGCCGGGATGCCCCAGGGTAGCTGTGCGCTATATAAGTTTTAATAATAATAATATGTATGCCCCGGGTGGAGCCCTGTTGGCCTGATTGTGCATGCCCTTCGTGCCTCGGGTTGATCGGCATGTTTCCCTCAGGTGTGGGGGCAGATACTGGTGCTTGTGCAGACACCTGGGGGCAGGTAGCTTACACAAACACATGGGAGCAGGTAGAGACAGTAAAAGTTTGATGGGCGGTGCAGCTCAGCCGGGGTCCCAGGCTGGGCAAAGGAGCGGGCGGAAGTCCACTTCCTACGCCCATGCACATAACTATCGCTGAATATTAAATGTAAATATCATTAGTATTTGTACGAGTGCGCATGTTCATTTTCAATGATCCAGCCAAAGAGGGCATGAAAAAGCTGAAATTGGATCATGAATCCAAAACTGTTCCTAACAGGGGCCCCCAAAATATGCTTGGCCCAGGGCCCCCAAAATCCTTAAAATGTCCCTGGGCGGAACTTCTCGCATCACCGACTCCCGAATGCCCGGCCATGCGTGTGATTTTCAAGCTTGGGGCAAAGGTGACCGTTGCGGAAGTTGGGGAGTGCGGGCCACGCATGGCTGATGCCATTGAGCTGCGGCCCCGTCCCCTTGCGTCGATGGTTGTGCCCTGCAGCCTGCCTGCTCCCGGGCGTTGAAGAGCCTGGGGCGGGCCTCGGGCCGCGTCATTTCGTTGCATCGGGGGAAACGCGGCGAGTAGTGCAGGGCTGCCCTCGCGAGGGCGGCGCCGCCCACCGGGGGGGGTGGCGTCCAATGAGCTGTTGAGGCTCGCGATACCGACGACTGTATTGCCGGAAACAAAGGGGAAAGGGTTGTGGTCCGTCGGCTGCGCGCCGCCTCTGGTGCAGTAATGCAGAGGGGGCGAGACGCGAGGTCGCGTCCACATTCTGTGAGTCACTTAATCACTAATTCACTCAATTCCCCGTGCCTAATTATATGTACGTAAACATGAACTTAATTATGGTTCTATGTAGAGCGTTCGCTACGATGAGGTGGCCTAACGGCCAGGGCGCTCGACCTCGGACCTCGGGAACTAGGTTCGAGTCTCGGTAATGCCGATGAACTTCCTGTGATTCGGGGCAAAACACTTGATCTCCCCGTGCCTTACAAAACGTGAATGTGGGTCCTCATGTAACGGAACGGGGGCTATGTAAGGCGCTGTAATACTTAATTGGTTTCGGGTCAAGTTCGCGCTATATAAAACTCGGCAAATATTTTCAATGCCTTCGGGTCGAGCTCGCGCTATCTACAATACGCGTAAAGGCGTAACCTATACATGAACCGAGGCTCATGTCCTCAAGGTCCGCTAGGAGCGGTGCCAGTTCACTGAGGCTCGGAGAATGGACGGGAGCGGTGGGAGCATCCCAGTCCCATGGTGTGTCCTCCTGTGCGGGACCCTAATCTTTAAAACGGTGTCTTTTCACCAATATCAGCGTGAGAAAAGAGGTTGTGGCGGAACGGCCAGAGCTGCCGACATTGTAAATAGGAACCAGGTTCGAGCCTCGGCGTCGGCAAAACATCCCGTGATTCGGGGCAATTCACTTAATCTCCCCGTGCCCAACAAGAAACAAGCAACCTCGGAGCGGGGGACCAGGGTGCGAGAGTCGGTATTGTCTTTTATATTGAATGCGGAGACGATTCATAAAATATGCATAAAAGCATAATCGAGACATGAACCACGCCTTATGGCTTCAAGGTCCGAATCTGGTTCGGCAGACACCTTCATCCCCAGCGAACGGATATGGCCCAAGGGAGAGTGGGGAGCGGTGCCGGTTTCTGAGGCCGGGCGTATGGACGGGAGCGGTGGGAGCATCCCTGTCCCATGGTGTGTCCTCCTGTACGGGGCCTTGTCCGCCTGTCGTGGCATCTCCTCACCCCCGCCGCACTGACTCTGGGGGTGCGAGGTCTTAGAGCTTCGGAGCCGCGTCCGCATCCCGAGTCGATAGGCCTCCCTGATTCCACTCGTAGGGAGCAAATGCGTTTGTCGGTTTACATCGGTGCTCGGGTACAGCGCTTTCAGACCTTCGCGATGTACAACTATAGTTGGGTTGTGATTTGAATAGCGAATGGCCCTTGGCCCTGACAACGATACAGGGTACTTAACCAGGGGCGAGCCGCGAGGTCGCGTCCACATTCTGTGATTCGGGGCTAATCACTTAATCACTCCGTGCCTCAATGTGTATGTAAATACGGTGCTACGGGATATATGCATAAAGAGCGAAACGTATACAAGGACCGAGGCTCAGGTCATCAATCTCAATCTGGTTGGTGTTTCGAGTCTCGGGGCCGCATTCTGTGATTCGGGGCACATCACTTAATCTTAACGCCCCCGTGCCTAAATATGTATGTAAATGCGGTGCTTCACGCTCCAATACCTTCGGGTCGAGTCGCGCAGGATAAAGAAGATATGCAGAGATTTCCAACTTAGGGGCAGGGAAGCAAGGTTCGAGTCTCGGGGTCGACGCCACATCCTGGGATCCCGGGCGAATCACTTAATCCCCCCGTGCCTGAATGTAAGCGGTGCTCATGTAGAGCGCTCTAATACCTTAGCGCTATATAAATCTACATTAAATAAATAACACTTGAATGGTGCTTGGCCCTGACAATGATACAAGTGACCCCAAGATGCGGGGGCAAAAGTAAAAAATAGCCATTGTCATACAAGGCGTATTTGGTCCCCGGGACATTACGTCACATGCTTGACAGAACCTGGTCGAGCGCCTCCTATACCTTGTTCAATTGCGCTCACCTTTCAATTCTCTCTCCTAGATCGTGCTTGGTGTCCGGTTGACCGACGGAACCCGCTGGTGACAGGACAAGGGTGTAAGTGGCGCAGGGGGCAAATTACCGATACCTTTGCGCTGTTGAAACATGCACAATTGGAACACTAGGTGGGCTCTCCCCACGTTGCCTGTGATGTGTTTATCGCCGGTTTTGAATGAGGGAATGGGACTAGATTGCTTGCTGGCAGTGGACCTCGTGCACGTTAGTTGGTATGGGAGCGGACAGCCAATAACCCGCGCACCCGGCGCACGGTGGGAGCGGGCATGAGCGTGCGTGGGTCCTTTGCCTTGGGACGCTTGCTCGCAAAGTTACAGGTTCAGGTTACATTGATTCTGTATCGGTTGGCGTACCTTTCGTTTGGTCCGGTAGAGCACACAGGTTAGTGATCGCCCGCGGGGCATACTTCACAATGGCGGTCGCCCTCGCGAGCGAAGTAAATTAACGGGGGTGCGGCCGGCTTGAAGCCGCATACCCTGTGCCGTGGGAGCCGGTAGGAGACTAGTGTGGGTTCACAGCCCCAAGGCACCAGCACTGCAAGGCTGGGAGCTGCCTGGGTCCCCGCTGATCGCGGTAAGTGCAACCCCTGTGGCTCTCCCTGGTTAAAGTTAAGGTTATCGCCCCCCCTCCAGTCGGCTACGCTGCCGTCGAGGGTGGGGGGGGGCATGCAGTGGGCTGCGTGCGGCAGGCGTAATGGACCTGGCTCGGGGATCGTTTAGTATGACACGAATCTGGTAAGCCCCCCGCGCTTGAATGTGTAATGTAAATAAGGTGCTCAGGTAAAGCGCTCCAACACCTTCAGGTCGAGTTCGCGCTATATAATTCTGCAACATGTATTGCTGATTTCCTATAGGGCAGTTAAATGACACAAGTGCGTGCATTGTTCACATACGCGATTATGGGCATTAATAAACCCCCGGCACCTCAATGAAAATCTGGTGCGGTGCTCGCGTGATCCGGTTGGGGAGCGGGTAATATGGTACGAATTTCTTAAGCACCCCTTGCGTAAAGATGTATTGTAAATACGGTGCTCATGTAAAGTGCTCCAAATGCCTTCCGGTCGAGTTCGCACTATATAAATATGCACCATGTAATTGCAGGCTTCCGATAAGGCAGATACATGATACCAGTACATGCACTGTTCACAGCATGCGATTACGGGTTTACTAATCCCTCCACGCACCGCAAGGGTTAATCGGGTGCGGTGTTCGCGTGACCTGGAATGGGTTTCGTGTTCTGTGGTACGAATTTCTCACGCTCCCCGTGCCTGTACGTGTAACGTAAATACAGTGCTCATGTGAAGCGGTGCAATACCTTTGGCGGCGAGTTCGCGCTATACAATATGCAACAGGTATGTGCTGGCTTGCTATAAGGCAGATACTTGATAAAAGTGCAGGCATCGTTCACAAGTCTTTGCTCTGATACCTTCGGGTCGAGTTCACGCTAGATAAATATGCAGCATGTATTGCTGATTTCCTATAATGCAGACACATATTCCACTGCAACCATAGACAGAGTTCGGGTTGCTTATGTGGGCCGCCTTCAACGGTCACTGATATGGGGAACTCACACATATCTAACTGTAACCTAGACACCCGGGTGGGTGCCTAGTCGGGCAGGGCAACGCAACCGAGATAGAAGGGTAGTTATTATCTAATGCTAAAGGAAGTCTGGATTGAGCCACTAGATGGTGTAGATATGGGTGCAGCTCAGCGCCCCAATCCCATTGAATTCGGGGACGCACTGGCATAGCGGCAAAAGAATAAGTGGTCACCACATAGCGCATCACTAGGGCCTAATCACGGCAAGGTTACCGGCGTGATTGTCCAAGTGGTTGCGGGTGCGCCGCTCGCGAGCGGATTGCAACCCGTGGTTTTCCTCTGTCTCAAATCGACCGATAGTTCATGGTTAAGCCGTTTGGCCTGCAGCACACTGAGCTGGGCTCCATAACCAAGAGTTAGGCCTGCAGGAGGATTAGCTGAAGGAACCATATAGGAATAGGTCCAGATGTACTTTGGGGGGCATTCCCCTGCAACCAAAGACAGATTTCGGGTTGCGCAATGAAGACCTTCCACCCGGCTGGTGGGTGGTATGGTTGTTATATAGCAAGTGTGCGGTCGTTCAAAGTTTGGTAAAGACCACGTAGAGCCCCAGGGCATCAGGGCATTATTGACCGTGCAGCACTCGCTACGTTCAGAATAGGGCCGGTATTTGCACCAAAGTCTCCGGTTGGTTCCCACAGACTTGTCTGCTCCCAAGGTTATCCTCCAGGGGTAGAACTTGACCTAAGGGGGTATTGCCTGCTTCGGCGGCACAAATAAGCGATAGCTACGCCGGGATGGAGTTACCATGCAGGTCCTGCCACCACTGGGTTCCCCCCAGGTGATGGGATCAAGTTAGGTGGGACCGCGAAGTCTACGGTTCTTGGGAAACTTCCTGCAGTAGGGCATTTAGCAACAGATAAGATACCAGCGTGTGAGTATCAGATATCTGCTTTCCAGCAGCTCCGTGCCCTGGGAGCACACGCGTTGCCCTAACTCTGTGGCCCTCCCACAAGGGAGCCGGGTAGCAAAACAAGTGAATAGGCTCCTTAGGCGGGCCTCTGGCCTTCAGCTGGGTGTAATCACCATCAATTGAAGAGAGGCCCAGGTAAAAGGGGCTTTCCGTAATGCTTGGAGGACCATTGCGGTTGGTGGCACCCCCCACCGGAATCACTGGTCGCGTACGGCAGCTGCAGGAGACTGGTGCTGCTGTTCCAATATCTGGGGTGTCAGCGGGGCAAATACAAGGGGACATTATGACAGTGCGCAACGCTTAAGCCAAACAGATTCCCGAAGCTGGTATGCCTATGGGATCATCACTGAGGGATCCGTAGGGGCATAATTCCTATAAGGTATAAGGGATGGTGGGCAGGGGCAAGAGTCGCCCCTTGCCCATGGTCACGCGCTGGCAGTGAGGTGCACTCCTGTGCCCCAGGTTAACTATCTGAGGGGACTGTACAAATGTTAAGTAACCCTTCTCGTCATAATAGTCAAAGCGGGCAGGCCCAGGATTGTGAATAGGTGTAACCTTCCCGCTGGGGGGCGAATAGTTATCGCACATCTTCACAGGCCCCTCTATTTCAACAGACCCCATCCGATTGGGATGGCGTCTGGGGATTGGGGACATAGATGGGGCCATCTACAATCCAGGAGCTATAGCTCACTGGTATGTCTTGGGCCTGTGGTTATAAGGGATCTCACAGGGTTTGAGTCCCGCCCAAAGGGGTTTGGGCTTTATTCGCCATGAGATGATCCGGGGGAATGTAAAGGGGTACTTCGACTTGGATGGAGTACACCTCTCCCAAAGAGGCATGGATCTGTTTTATTGGATTTAAGCCAAGCATTGGTGAATAGAGGGTGCAGGTAAAGAGCTAGGTTGGTGGGGGGCCCTGGCTGCGACGGTTAGCCGCCTCCAGGGCTGTGGCGGAGTTACAGGGCGATCTGGAAGCAGGCCGGTACAAAGGGTACCTCTGCGCGGCACCACGTGGTGCCTGAGCCAAAACGAGGAGCCTCCAGAGAGGTCCCGGAAGCCGGTCGGCGCCCCGCTAGGCCTGTGGGCGGTTGTGGGCCTGAACAACCGGGGGCTTGCTATGCGACGCTCCCCCCCGAGAGGGGGGGTGTGAGTAGAATCTCAACGGCACGTGATCGAAAAAAGAATCACTTGGGGGGCAGCACTTGCGGCTCGTTCCCGTGCTGCCCGGCTCATCAGGCGGGGCAGGTGAAGTAGATGGCCGCCTGCCCTTGGATCGCCCGTAAGATAACCCACCTATTACATATCCTGGAATTATGTAATAAATCCTGCAGCATTTGTTACCCAGTTACAACTGTTTCTTGTGTCTTCTTTGGGTAACCTAATTTGGGGGAGGGGGGAAAGCGGGGTGCCCCTGGGGGTACTATGCCGCTGACCGCGGCCCCCGCAGGGGGCCACTCGGCGGTCGGCGCCTTAGTGGCCCCGGGGCCCCGGTCACCCCTCCCCACTCCCTCCTTTGGGGGGGGGCGGGTGCGGGGATCCCGATTGTTGCCCCCCTCCGTGTCAAGGGCCGGAAGTGACGCGAAAGGCGCGTCACTTCCGGGCCCAGGTGTGAGGGGAAGACTATTTAGCCTTCCCCCACCCTCACTGGCGACCTCTTTGTCGCCCACCTCGCCTTTTTACACTCCCTACCGCTTACCCGGCGTGGTGTGGTGGGGTGGGGTTTTTGGCTGAACGTTTTAATGTTTTCTTTTCGTTGCAGGCGGAGTTACAGGGCGATCTGGAAGCAGGCCGGTACAAAGGGTACCTCTGCGCGGCACCACGTGGTGCCTGAGCCAAAACGAGGAGCCTCCAGAGAGGTCCCGGAAGCCGGTCGGCGCCCCGCTAGGCCTGTGGGCGGTTGTGGGCCTGAACAACCGGGGGCTTGCTATGCGACGCTCCGCCCCGAGAGGGGGGGTGTGAGTAGAATCTCAACGGCACGTGATCGAAAAAAGAATCACTTGGGGGGCAGCACTTGCGGCTCGTTCCCGTGCTGCCCGGCTCATCAGGCGGGGCAGGTGAAGTAGATGGCTGCCTGCCCTTGGATCGCCCGTAAGATAACCCACCTATTACATATCCTGGAATTATGTAATAAATCCTGCAGCATTTGTTACCCAGTTACAACTGTTTCTTGTGTCTTCTTTGGGTAACCTAATTTGGGGGAGGGGGGAAAGCGGGGTGCCCCTGGGGGTACTATGGAGCGCTCTTCGTAAATACCGAAGTAGGGGCAGACCGGCGGCCGGCCTCTACCTGGCCTTCCCAACTATTCATATGAACCACGAGGAGCAGTCGCTGGGGTTCGAATATCAAATGCCCATTTTACAGTGAGGTGCAGACACCACACACTTGTCGGCGCCGTTGACCACACTTGTGCAACTAAAGCTTCTCTTCACTTTAGAAATCTGATTATCTGCAAGGGAGATCCCTCTTCAGCAACAATATACATACAGGGCACACACATACACATCAGCGAACAGAGACTTGCGAACAAGCACATGAATGTGCGCACACACTTAGACTTAGTCAAGGACACACAGACAAGCATACACGAACATACACAAACAACCTCACATAAACACACAGACGAATCAACACAGGCACTCATACATGCACTCACAGATGAACATATAGATGAACACATGTACTCAGCAGGCACATATGTATACACGCGTATCCACAAATACACAACACGAACGCCGGTGAGCACACAAGCACGCAGGAAAACACGCACACCAACCCACTTACGCACTTCAGATCTTAAACACATTCTGAAACTAGCCCGGCGGGCCTGTCACGCGACCCAGTCGCAGTGGTATGCAGGTAGGCTTAAAGAAAAGCTCCTTTTAGTTGAAGGCGGCACCCGACACCACTTTGGGTACGTTCGAGTGGAGAGTAGCTATCAGAGGCGGGCACGGACTCCAGCAAGAACGGCCTCTCACATTCCTGTCAGCCCCGCAGGAGGTGCGGGCGAGCACCGCGTCCGAGGGGCCACTCCGAATTGTTAAGTCTATTGTAACTCTCTCTCCTCCATGATAATAAGCCCTCGCAGAAGCATTGGCATTCTCAAAGAGAGGGGATTCAGGCCGGCGCGCGACAAGGTAATGCGGTGCTGAGCCCTCTCTCCTACGCTCCCTGTCCCTCCCTTCAGAACATCAGGGCTCCCGGAATGGGCATTTAAGACACATATTCAGAAACAAGTTAGCATGATAATTAAACAGCTTTACTTTATGTTGTATTATTGACAGGAGACCAAGACTTCTTTCAGCCGGCTGTCTGCAAATATTTATAGAAAATGCAACACCGAACTTTGCCTCAAACAAATCGACTTGTTTTTATTATATTGGTGCCATTCCTAAGAGCTGTAAATAAAATGTGTTATTTTTACCTTAATTCGTGGTAACTCAATTTACCTATCTTTAGAAGGATGGAAGATTGAATCCCTTGAGCTGATTTCAACTTGTGACTTGAAGACCACCGCCTGTTTCATTAGAGAACCCTCAACCCACATATCCATTCCGTCATCTCTATAATGATGCTGTAAATCAACACAGAGTCCCCAACCATGCAAGTACTTTATATAGACAGAGCATCTCAGAATGATATATAATATCTGTGCAGAACTGACCACTTGTATTTATGCACCTGCATTGTATTAAGTGAATTAATTTATTTAACCCGACATTTCTCCTTAGTGCATTATTTTAGAGGGCACCGTTCAGAAACAATGGGCCCGATTCACAGAATTAACTTAAGACAAAATCCTAAACTTACTATTTTTGGTATTCACAGAATGCACTTACTACTTTTGGTATTCACAGATTGGATTTACGACTTCTAACTTTACGTCCGCACTCGGGCCGCAAATTCTGGCCTGGAGGCGGGGCTTCCGGCCCAGAGGCGGAGCTTCCAGGCCAGAGGCGGAGCTTCCGGCCCGGAGGTGGAGATTTTGGCCATGGCTAAATCTCCGCCACTGGCCGGAATCCCCACCTCCGGGCTGGAAGCTCCGCCTCCGGGCCGGAAGCTCCGCCTCCGGACCGGAATTTCCGGCCTCAGTGCGGACGTAAAGTTAGTAGTCGTAAATCCATTCTGTGAATACCAAAAGTAGTAAGTGCATTCTGTGAATACCAAGAGTAGTAAGTGCATTCTGTGAATTCCAAAAGTAGTAAGTTTAGGATTTTGTGAATCGAGCCCTCTCTCTCTGCGCTGGTGCACTTTAGGGTTCCTTGCACCGCATATACACCCCCCCCTGTTACCTAGTGCAAGGGTATGTACATGATGTCTAGCATAGGTTTTAAACACAAATGGTACCCTTATAGTACAAAATACGACCTTTAGACAGTTTAAAACTTTTCCCACTTTGTATGTGTGCTGTAGAGTAGATCACACTTGTAAAGTTGGAATCGTTTGGATAAGAGTAAATGGTTTCCCATCATTTTGCCTGCCTCGAGGAGGTCTACATTTTTGGTGCCAAGCCCTGTCTACTTTTTTAAGTGAATAAATCCCAGTTCAACACTTAGCTCCAGTTTGCATCAGTATTCATTGTATTGTAACACAAACCGGGTGCACAGTGTTAATACATTTCGGCCACAACGCCATGTTTATATTGGCTGTTTGAAAAGTGCAGGTGCCTGCAAATTAACAAAACTCCCCGTTTTTTAAGTCTCGCATGCGTTGCAGAGCAGAGCCCTGCTCCGTGAGAGATTTTGTAGGAGAGGATTTTCAGAAGAGGGCTTTAAGCCCCGCCCCTCATTCCCATTGGCCGGCGTCACCGTTTATGTTAAACGGAGGCCTGCCATTGGAAATGAGGGTTTTTGGTTGCCGCCCTTTGGCTTGCGATCGGACTCGTGGGGTGCTTCACGGCTGTCGTGAAGCACTTTCTTATCTTTATGGGGCCATGTGTTTAAACACATGGCCCCATAAAGACAAGAGATCCCCGCGTGATCCTCTTTCGCTTTCGGAACCGCGCTTGTTGTAAGCTTGCGTTGACAGCGGCCTCTAGGGCTTGAAAGGCCGTTCTTTCATGGTCCTGACCTCGGATTACGTGAGCATTTTATCTCTCTCTGACCCGGTGGCTCTGACTCGGCTCCTTTCAAGGTCTCTGTACAGCTTCACACGCACTGCTGCAGCGCACAGAAACAATGGCTGCGCATTTAGGAGCACTACAGCTGGTTATCCTTTTACAACCGAGGGGGGCTGAGCAGAGGGCGAGCGTTTTTAAACATTGCTTCCACTAAAGGAAGGTAGGGCTGGTGCTTAGCCGGTTACACTGCACAGTGCCCGAGGTGACTGATGTTTTTTCTCAAACCCTACTAGCCCATCTGATGTAAACTGTCATGATGCCAGGCCTCTCCGAGGAATGTACCACCCCTAAACCATCTCCACCCCCGGTCGGAGGCCCATTACTTTCTGCTGTCCTAGTCCGGCCCGAATTGATGGAAGCGCGCGTGAAGCCTGTTCCTTCAAAGCTCACATCCTCCATCATGATTATCCAGCATCACCATGGAGGGGACAGAAATGACGAGGGGGAATGCCCATGTACAGACTCGACGACTCACGAAAATCCAATGGATTTCTTTTGTGCCAGAGCACAGCTGAATAGATGCGGGGAAATACAATCGATGGTGTCCCGAAGGCGCGGCTGCGAGCGTACACTGCGCTCTCGCCGATCCTGACTTAGTCACACTTGGTCATTTACATCACTGCCATGCACGTGTGAGCCATGATGGGGCACAGAGTGTATCAGGGCCTCTGGCTGGCCTAGACCCTCTGCCGGTGAAGCTGCCCTCCGCTGGCAGAAACATATCACGACGCGTCTTCCGTTAATTATTACTGTGGGTTCCTCTCAGTCTAGGTCCTCCTTAGCGTAGTGCAAGGCCTGCTCCCTCACTGGTGCTTCTGGGGGCGCAAGTGCACACACTAGCTAGAAGTTCGTGCTCATCCCACCTTGGGCTGAGCATTAGTTTAGTATTTCTTTCAAATTAGACAGCATCACTCACTGTTTGTAATCGCGTGCACTGCATGTAAATGGAAGCCTGAGGGCAGTGTCACAACAAGACTTTAGGAGGCTCCTCTGCACGGTGAAGCGAGCGGTGCCCCCCACCCAACAAACAAGGGGTGGGCCCCCACATACAATCACCCTTCCACCCGATGTGTTCAAGTTCCTTACTATGCAACCCGACAGCATGCGTTTCAGTGATGCAATTAACTGCATAAATATAGTCATGACAGCAGCTAATACAATTTAATTTAACAAAATAGGGGTTGAAGGTCTGTGTCCATATCTGGCCTAACAAAACTTACATTTTCTGCATACCATTACTGAACAGTCACCACCCTAATGGAGGCCTTAAGAAAAGGGTCTTCATCAAATTACTTTGTGGGGGACATGTAGATGGAGTTTAAATCGATTAAAAAAAAAAAAAACAATAAAAATGTAATAGGTCTCGCCTTTGATTAAGTTAAAGCCATTAGATTTGCTATACAATACCATTAGCAAAGCAAATGCCTTTAACTTAATCAAAGGCGCGACCTATTGCATTTTCAATGCTTGTTATGCTCTGCTGGTGCTCCCAGAAACAAACCCCAGAAATAAATTCTCAATACAGAAAAGCCTCAAGGTCGGAAATGTTGGGCTGAACATGAGTTGTTTTCATTCCTATCCCTACAAAAATGCAAAATACAGCCGAAAACTGTGACTACAACCCCAGACTCTGTTTCAGTTTTCACTCATATACATAGTAACCAAAAAACGAATGGTTTTTTATCAGAGTCCAAATTAACAGCTTCACTTAAATGGATACATTCAGAACAGAAAGATTGTCATTAGGGAATAGACACCTAAAGATTGGAAGCTGCTGTGCACTTCTAGGCTCAGACAAATCACTGGTGAGTTCAAAGCAAAAGAGAATGGAACATGTGCAAGTAGTGCAATTAGAACATCATCTGGACCACATCGGTGCTGATCCTCATAGTATCCAAGGACCATAACTTGGCCAGGTGGAAGCAGATAAAGGGCATCCAGAACCGATGGCCTTCTGTGGGCTATGATGCTTTTGGCTCCATGTTGGCAAGACGTAAAATCAAAATAGGGAGCATAACATCACATGGCCACAAACTCACATAATGTAGAAAAGCTTTTTGACATTGTTTTCGATAGTGAAGTTCTTTTGAGGTTAGGTCCAATTGTCTCTGATTCGAATATTTATACAATGCTTCCTGGCTCTAGGATGGATCTCTGAAAAGAACAGGGCCAGTGATCGCACTGGGGATACATTTCAATGTGCTGCAACTAAGTAAAAAGTCTGATGAATTTTAAACTGCTTACTTACATGAAAAATGTATTGGAGTTGCCATAGGTAAGGGCAAATAATGGGAGAATTTACTAGGGTTTTTACTCTGGCGCATGCACGGTGAAAGATGACATAACGCATTTCATCAATTTACTTATCATTATAAAAACCAGCGGGTGCATTGCATGTACTGCTTTTTAAGATAAGATTTTATCGAAATAAAGCCTATTGACTGACTGACTGGCATTGCCAAGCTGCACACTAACTAAAATTTTGTAGAATGCAGTGAGATGCAGCAGTGAAAAATATAAACACTTCTTCAAAACAGGTTTGTTTTGTAGGACCTTTTTGCCCTACAATTTTCCCCATGGAAAAGGGGCAAATTTGAATCCTCTTAAGAACTAACAACTTTGTGATGCTCAAATAAAAATACCCCGATTTAAGACTTTGGCAGACTTCTCAGGAGATTGCAGCATTCTGCATGGACAGAAACATCTTAAGGTCGATTTATTGCTAGTCTGGTCACTTGTTGTGACTGAATAGAGCTTCTGGTATTTGAAGAGTGAGATATGGATTATGGCTTTTCATTTGTAGGTCATTTGAGCAAGTCTGCATACTTTCAAGTCGACAACCAGGTCTAGAGATGGGGGCTCTGGACAAGTTTGAACAGGTGGGTGGTTAACATTTCCTGATCTGTAGTGATTCCAAAACTGATTTGGACAATGCGGATGCAAACAAATTAATTTGGGCGAATAGCACCCTGATGGCTCTTTAGAGTCAGGTATCCATAATAATTAGAATGACCTTAGGTATTCCATTCAATTTCAGGACTTCCTTTTTCAAGATGTTCATTAAACATAAAGGTATTTTTTTTAAAATACTCAGACACTTCATCACCACTTGACAAAGTCTCGATAAAAATATGCTTCACAGACACAATGGCTTTATAGTCTTTAAAAAAAAAGGATAATAATCATGAAAATATATCAAATCACAATACTCTCTGTAAATGTAGTGTATCAAATCCCTGCCTCAAGGGAAGTACATCTGTAATTATTGTTGTTTCACTGAATATATTAGTGCAAAGTAGTGATAAACCTCTTATGTTTGCACAGTGACGAAATAAGATAGCGTTGAACAATTTCTAAAGTTGTCAGAGGATGATGATACTTACCTGTGCTTCTTCTAGGCAGGTAGTGGGGCGCCAACACTACCAGCAGTGATACAGGCAGTGTTACAAGCTTGCAGTAAAGCAATAGCGTTGACAGGGGAACAGTCGAAACACCGAAGTCTCGACCACAAGTTTTCCGACTCTGCAAGGTCTACCACGCATGCCTTAACTACGCGTATGCCTTAACCACGCAAGTGGGTGGTTAAGGCAATGCGCGATAGGGCCTGTGGACGGACGGAAGCAGGAACCAGGGAGCGATCCACGGTGATGTGTCAAGGTTGTTTTAAGCGGGGCTGGTGGGTGGGTGGGTTTGGATAGTTTTGTGGGTGTGTCGGGGGTAGTTTGGTGGGCTGGAGGGTTGGTCGGGGGTAGTTTCGTGGGCCAGTGGGGTCAGGGTAGTTTTCTGCCTGGGGGGTCAATCAGGGGTAGTTTTCTGGGCTGGGGGATTTGGGGCTAGTCTTCAGGGCTGGGGGATTGGATGTAGTTTTCAGGGTTGGGGGATGGGGCAAGTATTCAGGGATGGGGGTCATGGATAGTTTTCAGGGGTGGGGAAATTTTTTAGAGCTGGGGGTCAGAGTAATTTTTAGGGCTGGGGGAGTGTTGGGGTAGTTTTTTAAATTAGGGGTTAGGGTATTAGGCCTCAGGGCAGGGGGAGGGGAATGGGTAGTCGGGTAGTTTTTAGGGTTTAGGGGAGGGCAGGGCAGTTCTTAGATCTGGGTCAGGGCTGAATAGGGTCATGTTAAGGGACAGGGTTTTAGGCATTAGGGCTGGAGGAAGGCGCAGTGTGGGAGTTGGGAGGGGGTAGGGGTATTTGCACCTCAGTGCGTGAGAATGGCAGGGGTATTTGTACCTTAGGGTGATGGGGGGGGTGGGGGGTGGTGGCGACCTTAGCCATGCATACCTCTTTCCCAGGCATGCCTTTACCATGAAAATTTGTGGTAAAGGCATGCGTGGTAAAGCAATGCATGGTTAAGACGCAGTTATTATTTAGACAGCGTTGTTTAGGCATGTGGGGTTAGGGACTTTGTTGTTCTGTCATACAACCGCGTTCATATGATGGAAGGAACAAGTTCAGAAGGTTTTCTAGATGTGATGCTTTCAGTTTGTCCATAGTGGCAAACATATTATGGATGGTAGTGTTGAAATCATTCTCCCAACTACGAAGAATATGACCTTTCCACTTTCTCATGATTTTAAGTTCTTACAGTTACGCCGTGCTGAGGGTCCTTAACCAATAAACTTGTTGTCGGATGTCCCAAACGCAGCCCCCTAGTGTACAGTATATTAACAGGTCTTCTGACCTGCTCTCCCATTTCACACTCCACCTCCCACATCAAAAAGGAGAATGGAGACCCTTTAATAGTCACATTACATAATATAATATATTGATATTGTGGGCCTAATACACAAAGTCAGATTCATGAGTTAAAATGCATGCCAGTCAAGTATCCCGCAATGGGTAATTTGCACTTACTAGGGGGTAATTGTGTGTCACAACTTTGCACAATTATATACGTGTGGAGTGGGAGGATGACCCTGACCCACGATCGACCTTTGTACTTTGTGATTACCCTTCAACTTGTAAGCTGGTGGGCACTCTCAAACTCTTGTCTATCCCAACTTGGCAATTGTAAGATATTTGCTCTAGCAAAGTGTTGGAGGAAATCTTCAAGGGTGGGAAGTGAAAAGGAACACTCTAAAATGTTG
Organism: Triturus cristatus; assembly: GCF_964204655.1. NCBI lineage: Eukaryota > Metazoa > Chordata > Amphibia > Caudata > Salamandridae > Triturus > Triturus cristatus. Next base: position 1,595,990,080 of record NC_140590.1, on the reverse strand, counting down.
TGGAGTGTACTGGAAAGGAATTCTCCAGGCAGAAAGATATTTTTCCTGTGAAGAAACAAGTACAACTACAAAGCGATCTTTTTCAGTGAGAAAATGTACTGTCTGTACAATCTGCATTTTGGAAATAGTAAAATCCAAAAATGTGACACAGCCAAAATGTCATATTAAGAAGTCATTGTAGAGTACAGGGATTGAAAAAAATACAAAAAAAATAAAACAAAGTGGTGGATATGGTCCAACACTCACAGAGCCAGACCCCCCTTCCCCCCAAAAGGGGCACAACAGTCTTTCTGCCAAATTTGGGGGTAGAGTGGTGGGTTGACCCTAATCTGCTCCTGGGGTACAGAACGCCCATTATACACTAGGTTAAACAAAAGGAAGAAAAAAAAACAAAGGGTTGAAGGCAGCCCACCATCTGTAGGGCCATGTCCACACTCAAAAAGAACACAAACAGCCTTTTTGCCCCCTCTTGGGTGTATTTTGGGGGATTTGTCCCCAATCTGCCGCCCCTTCAGGAACAAAGCTCACTAGACTCAAGAGATAGTACATTTGGGCAAAAGAAAGGGGTGTAGGCATCCCACCAGGCCATTGAGCCATACCGCCACACCAAAGGGGCCAAGCCAGTCTGTCTTTTCCCTGGGGGCACAGAGGGGGTTTTCCCCCAGTGAGGCAGAAAGCTCACTAGACACCAGGGATTGCAAAATGGCACCAAAACTAACAAAAGGATAGGGGTGGACTCCCCTGGCTGAGCCATACTCCCAACTCAAAAGGGGCAATGGAATCTTTCTGCCCCCATGGGGGCAGATATGAGGTTTGCCCAATTGGGAAGGTTTTCCAGATCTTCCCTCGCCAAAGGGGCAAACCAGTCTTGGCGAGGTTTACCTTCGGGAGGGGCGGCAGAAATCCACCAGACTCCAGGGATTTCAAAATGGCACCCTTACAAAAAACGAAGGATCACGTTATTATCATTTTATTTTCTCCTACTTACGCAGCTTCGCATGAGGGGGCGGGGTAGGGGATGAGTGGAAAGCAGCACCCTACTAAGTGCGCAAAACAATCTTGTGCACTTCGCATTTTCTCCATGAAGGCTGCATCGCAGCCTATGTGAAGTACAAGCCCAGGCCTCCAGTCAGCATTTGAGCGCCGAAACACGGCTCTCTGACCAATCACAATGCTGCTAAGTATTGGTGTGCTTCCTGTGGCTGAGCGAGTGAGGACTACAGAGGAGAGATGCGGCGAGGAAGCGGTGAAAAGGTACGCTTTTTTTTTATACCTGCTTTCCCTGTGTCCTCCCCCACCCCCGCCCCTCTACCTCTGATCCGTGCCGGCCGCCGCTGCAAACCACTATTTCTACCTTTACGGGGGCAGAGAGGAGATTTCTGCTCAATTTCCCTCCTGGGGCAGAATTCCTACTAGAAATCAGGAATTTCAACATGAGGCTAAAACATTCAAAAGGATGGGGCGGCCTACCCTTGCATTTAGCCACACCCACATTCCAGAAAGGACAACAGAGTCGTTCTGCCCCCTGGGGGCAGATAGGAGGTGTGTCCCGACTGAGGAGATTGCCTCTAATCTGACCCCTGTGTATGGCAAAAGCCCACTAGACACAGGGTTTTCACATTTGGGCAAAAGAAAGGAGCAGGGCATTCCACCTTGACATTGGGCCATACCCATACCTCAAAAGGAGCAAACCAGTCTTTCTACCACATGATGGGCAAAGAGGGTGTTTGCCCCAGTCTGCACTAATGGGGAAGGAAGAAAGCCCACTCAATGCCAGGAATATTTTTATATAAAATAATTGGGTGTGGTCTAGCCCATCCTGACATTAGATCACACCCTCAGCCCTAAAGCGACAACCATCTTTCTGCTCCACTGGGTTTTAAAGCATCCTCATTCCACTGGTAAGTGAGCAGAAATGTTGATTTGTTTGGTTGTTTTATTATACATAAGGGCCTGCAGAGTGTTGTTAAATCCCAATATCGTCTCACTTGTCATTGTTAATGGCTTCACTTTTCAGGCTTGAGTAAGCTGCTACTTGGGGAAACCTACCAAATCCAGACATTTCTGAAAAGTGGACATAGATGGGTGTCCATCGTGCAGACGTGCTTAACAAGTAGGGCGATGCGACTCCTGGCTTGAAGTTTGGAATCACTGCCCAGGCGTGCTTCCTTTTTGACAATGTTGCCCTGTCCGAGTGAAAGGACCACAGCCTGACGCTCTTCTTGATGACTGTTTTTAGTGCCGACTGCGAGGGATTTGATGCCCAGAATTCCTTGATACCTAACAGTTGTAAACTGTGGTTCAGGTGGTGCCGATATTTGTTGGTGGCATGACTTTTCTGGATTTCTTGGCAGAGAATGGCCTCCAAGGAACCCTCCCAAGCTTGACGCAGCCTGTTGCAGAACTTAATAAATGCGCCTGCTTCTACGCCGTGGTGGTCGAGTAGACCTAGTTCAAGGCGGACTTGTGCTGGTGATGGTGACTTTGGTAGGTAAAATGCACGTTTAAAAATTTTGATTGATAGTTTGTTTAAAAGAGTATTTGTGGTGCCCATTATGATCTCATGGCCATATGTCAGTGCGTTTGTTATCTTTACCTTCATCACTTTCAGCATTGGCGAAAAACTAGAGCCTAGTAGCTTCTTGGACAATTTCACAGCAGTGACCTCTATGGCCAGGGCTTTGGTCCTCAGTGCTTCTTTCTGTTTAACAAAAGATCATCTGGAGTCGAGAGTTATCCCCGGATATTTGTATTGAGATGTTGAGTCAATTTTTAGTTTGTTGAAATGCCACCCTCCACGCATCTTCTTTTGTTTCCCAAAGGAAATTGTTTTTGTTTTGGATAAGTTCAGCTCTAGGAAGTTGCTTGTGGTGTAGTCAAGCAGCTCGTCGAGTAGCCTCTGCAGGCCCACTTTCGTGTGGCTAAGCAGCACCAGGTCGTCGGCGTATAAAAGATTACTGATGCGCACTCCGTCTAGTTTGGGTGGGTGGCAGTTGACGCTGTCAAGAGTTAGCGAGGGGTCCGATATAAATAGGTTGAATAGAAGTGGAGCTAACACGCAGCCTTGTTTTACTCCACTTCTTGTCTTAATCTTTCTTGAAACGTGGGAGCCTGCACCAAGCTTGATTCTGATCCATGTTCCAGAATGAAGTTCGACTATGGCAAGGAGCAAGGACCGGGGTACGCCCCATGATTTTTATTTTTGTCATAGTAAACCCCGGGGAACTCGATCAAAAGCCGATTTGAAATCTACACAGCAGCAGTGGAGTTGGGTTTGTTGGACTTTCGCTTTCTCAATCAGGACGGACAAAGTTAATAGATTTGTTGTTGTAACTGAGTTAGAGAAAAAAACAGTCTAATTGAAAGGAAGGCGCTTTGTTTCGTTGGCCCAGGCCAGCAGCTCTTCCAACAAAACGCTGACATAGTATTTAGACTCGATGTCTAGGAGTGCTATCATTCGATAGTTGCTGGGGTCGCTTCTCTTCCCGGTCTTGTATATGGGGTGGATGATAGCACCTCTCCAGGACTCCGGGATGGTGTTATTTAGCTTGAGGTAGGAGAACTATGAGGTCAGATTGCCTGACCAGAATTCGGCATCCGATTTAAATAGAGCCTGCTGGAGACCATTTAGCCCAGGTGCACCCTCCGCTCTGGCTCTCTTTATTAAGCGCAGGATCTTGTATTTTAGTTCTTCCGTTGTCAGCTCAGAGGGTGGCACATTATGAATCCCGCAGTCCATGGATGTTGGTTCTTCAAGTGCGGAGGTGAGTGAAACTCTGTGACCAGGGGGGGGAGACTTTGTGGCCTCCGAAGTTGGTACCTTTGCGGTAACTTTATTGGGATATTTAGGGCTGTCTTCTTTGTTATTATTGCTCTGAAAATGAGATGATAAAAAGTTGGACCATTCGTCGGCACAGATGTTTGCGCTGCCGGAGCCACTTCCCCCATGCTGGGACCTGTTTACCAGAGCCCAGAATCGCTTTGAATTAGATTTCTTACTTTCGTGATAGAGCTTTAGCCAGAATTGATCAGTAGCCACTTGTTTTTCCCTACGCACTGCGGCCTTAAAGGCTGCTTGGGCTTGCGTGTATTCATTCAAATTGTTTTTATTGCCTGGGTTCTTCCTAGATCTCCGAAGGGCACGATTTCTCAGTAACGTTAATTTTTTGGTTGCTGGTGAAATGCGCGGATGAAATACGTGCTGCTCAGTGCTTCTCTTGAGTTGGGCTGCTTCTAGTAATTGGTTGATAAGGTTGGTCCAGCGGCTAGTTTGCAAGAAAGGACAACCTTTTTCATCGACAGAGAATACATTTGCAAGTGCAGGGGTTCTATTTACTTGGGTGATTTTTATTTTCACTAACTGGAGTTCAAATGTAACTGAAAATATTTTCAGATGTAATCCAAACATGAATATGATTTTGAAAATGGCACCTATTTGCAATTCATGTAGAAGTGTTATAGACATTTTCAGACTGATTGACAAGGATAAAATGGAAGTGGTGATTTCAAATGATATTGCATTACTGAGCGACTTACACGTACACAGAATATAAAATAACAATAGAAGGAACAAAAACAATGGTTGCAGATGAACTGTGTAAGTATTTTATGTTTAAATCCATGTGTAGATTGCAGCGAGCGAGTTAAACCAAGCTGACCGCACCCCAAGGGGACAGACTAAGGCGTTTAGCCCCAGGAATATTTTGCAAAGAAAGGGAATTCTTGGTGGATTTTACATCAAGTTTCTGAAAAGAACAATAAAGCTTTATGGTTTACAGAAAATTCTGACCTGTCGATTATGAACTGTTTCAATATTCTCAGCAAGACATGCCCGCAAAAGAGTGTCAGAGACATTCACTCAGAGAACATTTCTCAGTATAATTTTCCAACAAAACTGACTACAAGGCCGTAGGTTTCACAGGCAGCTCATAATCCAGCTATGCAATTTAGCACAACTTGTCTCTTGCTTGTAGCTTCCACTTTCTTTTATTTGCCTTCCAAGTCTTAATCCAGTTGAATAATTGGAATGAGATTTCTTTTGGAAAGCAGAAAGTAGGATAATGAAAAGTTAAACAAAACTCAGAGTCTCAGGCCTTAGACAGAAGTGGTATACTAAAGGTTAAAAAGATCTTACATGTTGGCTCAGACAGCAGAGATATCACATGTACAGGTTCAGGCAGCACACATACTCTCTAAATTGCAGAAATCCTATAATTTAGGCTTCAGTCTGTATTAGTGATGATATTGTTCTAGAAATATTTTACTCTAGTTGATGAAATGCCTTCACAAGTGGTATAAAATAGTCTTTGCCAAAAAGTTCCCTATTTATGCATGGCAGGAATTACTACTACATTTCAGATAGGTCCACTTTAAGGAAGGGTGGTCGCCAGACATCAGGAATGCTCATTAAGTGTCAGCGTTGGCCACCAGATATCAAGAGGAGCTACAGTGGCGTTAAGAAACTCATGTGGCCATCTTATGCCAGGAATGGCAACTAAACACAATGTCTCAGCACCTAAGCCAGAGATGGCCACCAGCTGCGAGGAAAGATCCACTATGCCAGGCAACCCATCTGAGGGTGAAAGTGGTGGCTCCCAAATATCATAGAAGGCCACATTATGTCCAGTATGCCAACATATGTTGGGTTTTCGACCAAGATTCAATGTATGACCACCAAAAGTAGCAGTGCCCACCAGTTAGGGATGGTTACTTTGTGGCAGGTACAGCGAAAATAATATAATTACATGTTTCTATATATCACTTCAGGATTAGGTCTTCCATATATAGTGCTGTAAATAAACAGTTGAACTGTTATCTAATTTATTGCTATACAACTTTACCAAAATTAGAGGGATGGCAGGTAGAGTTGGCCTTCCCAGTATGCAAATTTGCACCTGCATATCGCAGCGGATGATAGTAGTATTGGTTAACCTACTAAGGCATCCACTGTTTAAAGAGTTTGGCTACTGTGGGCCTTTGAGAAAGTGGTTTATTACCCGGGGTAGATTTCGGTTCACTACAAGTAAACAAGGCACCATACTTTTAGGTCAAGCCTGAGCCAGCGCGCAAGCGCTTCTCTGGCGATCTGCTGTAGGAATTGTACAGAGGAGAAGCCCCACCCATATTTTTCATTGGCTTGTGTCTTTATCCTTCGTAAATGCAGGCGTTTGATTCCTTAATAGGCTTGTTAGTCCCTCCTTAGTTCGGCCATGTCGTCATTTGCAACCTCCCATTGCTACTGGCCCCTTTACTTGGTTGTTACACGGTACGTTAACTTTTTCTTTCTTTATTGAGCCGCATATATTTTTTTAAGGGGGACACATGTCCCAAGTGAAAAATAGTGACGTGTGGAGGCTCCTTGGGAAAGAGTGAAACTTGATAGTGTCTCTGGCGAGCAGGCAGCAGCAGTGCTTCGAGCATCCATGGAGGGGAGACAGACCGGTCTAGTGGCTTCCCCCTCTGTGCTGATGCTGGAGCCTGTGTAGAAGTATATATTTATTTTCCTTGGCTCACCTTCCTTCTGTGGCTGGTGCTCCCCTGCGAGCCCGGGCGGCAGACGCTGAACAGGTAGTGGCTGGAAGAGAAGGCCAGGCGGTAGCATCATCGAAGCCAGATCATGGCGCAGGCCTGGCCTCGCCGCTCTTTCCTGGACGTGGAGCCCGGGTTGTAGCCTTTGGAGGCCGGCAGGAGTCACGGCTGCACGCGAAGGGGATCGGGCCGCGCTACTGCAACACTTCACCTGAATCTCTCTTGTTTATTTTCCCTGGGTCCGACTGGGGGCACGGGCTGACCGCGCATGCTGGTGTCTGGGGTGTGTTCCCTGGTGAGCTGCGGCTGGAGGTGGCGCTGAGCCAGTCTTGCGCTGCTCCTGGTAGCGGAACCGGCCAGCAACCGCATGAAAGGGACAGTGTGCTGCGGTAGGGCCCGGCTGGTGGTGCCCTGCAGGGACAGCAACCAACAGATCTCCAGCTTCATCCAGCAGACGGTGACCAGCTACAGGAAGGCCATTGCCAAGATGAGTCTGGGACAGCTGGGGGGCCCACAACATGGCGCTGCCCGAGAGCGGGTCAGGGAGAGGGCTGGCAGATAGCTCCGGGGAGGGCAGCGGAGCCCCGGGACACACACTCCCTGCTGATTTCCTGAGGTAAGCAAGAAGAGGCAGGGGCGCATGGAAGCCCACACGGTGCGTGAAACTGAGGCACAGCTCCAGGCTGAGTTGGTAGCAGGATGGTAAAGTTTAGTTGCCTAGGAGACCCTGGAAACAGTTTTTAAGCTGTTCCACCCTTTCCTAGTGCACGCAGTGTTTTCAGAGAATGAGCCAATGCACCACACTGCCAATTAAAAGGTAACGAGAGTGGCACTGTTGTGCCTCACGTGGGGGGGGCGATTGGCAGACCACAGTGTCTGTGTAATTTACAACACTTGCACATCTTCTTCACTGCACTGTTTATCACTACTTTGAAGACGTCGCAGGCCAGTCTCTTCGTCTGATATTTACAATCTAACAAGCAGTCGAGAAGGCCCTTTATTGCAATGCAATAGGTCTCACATTTGAAAAAGTTTAAGCTATTAGTATTGTAAATGAAAATGCCAATAGCTCAAACTCGTGTGAATGCGAGACCTATTGGATTGAAAATGCTTGTTAATGTTTGCATGGTGGAAAAGGCTAAAAATGAGCAAACTTGTTCTTGTGTCGTAGTATCATTTATGTAACTTTAATCAGGCTTAGTGGAATTTTTCAGACGCATGTATATTGATTTAAAAAAAAAAATCGAGTAGCTTGTTTTACTGTATTGTATAACATGTTTAATGGCTTTTATATTGGTGCATATTTTATTGTTTTTAATGATCCTGTACTGTATTTAAAACGTGAATGATCATATTTTTGATCGATTGAATAATTAATAATCTACTACCTATTTAATTCTATCTTGGGTTCCGGAGCAGCGTGCTACTCACTGTAAAGCGCTAAAGCACCTTGCCAAGGGTAGTAAGTCCTAAATGAATACAATTTACTAGTGTGGAATCATTTTTAGCAGGTGATGTGGGAAGCTGAGTGGTAGGAAATGTGTGTATCCTTGCAGATCCCAGAACTTTCCCTCGCAGAAATAGAAGGGAATGTATGTTTTTAGCCAAAGTTTGAGGCTTACAAAGTCATTTTTTTAAAGAAAAACTGTGTTAGATCCACGCAAGTCATGCAACACTTTCCCACATTTCTAGGTTTAGTAGGTTTCCCTGGGTACCAGCTAAACTAGAACCCAAAACCACAGCTACCTAAATTGCAAAAAGAGTTGATGGTCAGTGGAACAATTTGTGCATGTTGGATTTTGAGCCCTTACTTATAGTGGGTGCAAGACCTACCCACACAAGTGGGTAAACTGTGGGAATGCTGGGTGGTAGGTAATTTGTGGTTCCGGGAACTTTTCCACACAGAATAGTGAGGGAAATCTTTGTTTTTAGCCAGAGTTAGCGGTTTGCAATGGCTTTTGGATAAAAACAACCTCATGAGATTTACACAAGTCACACCACTCTGATGTCTAGTTTCAGAAATGTCTGGGTATGGCAAGTTTAAGAGGGTGACGGCTGAACTAGGGTCCAAATTCCACAGTCACCAACCTTGTAAAAAGGGTTGTTTTTCAGTGTAAAAATGGGTCCTATCCATTGTAAAAAAAACTTTTATTTTGCTGGCTGAAATGTGATGTCTGTAGGTCATATTTTCGGGCCTTTTGTGTTACACTCGCTAGACTCAACGACACAAGTGTTATACCATTTTTATCGGGAGATGCGAGGAAAAACAGAATAGTAGAACATTTGCAATTACTTATTGGATTTCTCTGCATTTGTGGCTTCCAAATGTAAGGCAGCTTGCAAGAAAGAAGACATTTTGCAAAATGTCCTCTGAATCACATTATGCTACAGGTAATAACAAATCAGAGGTGTACAAATAACCCAGTATTTTGTGTACATTTCAGAAATACATAGATTTCCTTCATATCCATTTTTCATTCTTTATATTTTATTATATGAATTGCTGTATAGCCTCTATACAATGATTTTGCATTGTAAGGAGCAGTTCAATTGTTGGCTCTGGGAACATGTATTTTTGGAGAACCTACACACCCTATATGTAGTCGAAACTAGAATGGTCTGTCATACATGGTGGTATATTGCTTTTGTAAGGTCTCCATTGTGACAAGAATTTACAGATGAAAACGTTCTCTCAATTGGCTGTCTTTTTCCTTCCCAGTTTCAATATTTTTTTGTTTTAACAGTTAGTTTATTTCCATAAAACTTAAGGGATCTACACAAGAAAACCCTTGCTGAATGCAGAATATTGTCTACCTTTCAGAAATGTTTAGCTTTCTAGGGTCATTCATGGGCTTCAAACTATTTTCCAAAACAATCTGCGAGCAGATGGCTAAAACCACAAAAATTAGGAAAAATTGACTACCCCCTTAGACAAATGCAAAAATTATGGGAAAACATTTTTTGATACAACTCTGCTTGTTTCTAAAATCCGTGAGGATGGTGATCTGAGCACAGCAAACCATTAGTTAATAGCTTTTTTAGGGAAAAAATATGCGGTCTTCCACAGCACTTTTTATCATTTTTTTTCCACCAAAAACAAAATGTAGCTATATTTTGGCTATTTTCTCAGTTCTCTCCAGGAGAATCTGCAGACATTGGATACTTTTAAAATCCCCAGATGCTGGAAAAAAAGACGCACAATTGGCATAGATATCTTTTGTGGAAAAACGTTACGGAGGTTTAAACGGGAGCTATCTCTAGCATCACGAAAAGAGTTTAGCCCAAAGGAGAAAATCCCTAGCAGTCAATAGGTTAATAAGTGCTAAATATGCCCTGTGTGATCTCATTTAGCAAACAAGCGGCCTCAGATCAATCATTGTCCCTACAACCCCTGTAGCACCCATCTAAACTCTCTCCCTTACAAAACATAACAAGCCTTGGCATAGCAATAGGTCTCGCCTTTGGGACCTTATAAGTGTTTAGCCATGCAACAGTTGATGTTGTTGCACCAAGGATATTGTTCTGCATAACTAAATACTTTTAAGGTCCCAAAGGCGAGACCTATTGGCTATACCAATGCTTGTTGGTTCCTGTTAATGGTACAATGTGTTGTCTAGGACTCCAAGTACCCGGATGTAGGAAGACTGGCTAACGGATGAGATCAGAGCAGAACACTGTGGATCCCCACCATGCCCCAGTGGGGAAGTACCGGCTAAAGCTGCACAAGGAGCCAGGTCAAGAGACTCGATTAGGATGGAGGAAAAATCAAGCTGTGAAGCGTGCAATGCCAACAACCTCTTTGGGTATCTGCGTAGTAAATCTTAGCTCCCGGTAAAGAGCAGAAATAAAACAGAAATTTCTTTTTTTATTTCAATTTTTTTTTAAATTGTTTTTACAACATATAACATATAACATGTAATCGTCAACGCTTAGTCGTTACAGGGCGGCAGCCCGAACTGGCTGTGTTAGTTGTAGTACAGTTTCCAGGTAATTTCTGCTTGACTGCCCCCTATCCACTGTCACAGTTAGGGAAAAGGAACGAGTGAAAGGGGAAAGGGGAAAGGATAGGAATTAAGGTAGAGAGAAAAGGAGATAGCATACCAGAAGTTCCCTATTTTCCTCGCTAGTGTCTTGAACCAGTGGGGGTGTGCTTTTCGAGCCTAATGTTTCATTCTGTTACTACTACTCAAGGCTAAAACAGAAATTTCATTAAAGAATGTTAAGTTCTTTGTTAATGGATTTAGGCTAGGGTTCGCCTTCGGTTAATAAACGGTTCAGTTATTCCTCGTAAAATATTTTACTCATTCCATAACTTCCATACGTCTTGTAGATAAATGTCTGCTTTCAGTCCGTACAAATTCCTTGCAATAACAGCCTGTGAAGTCCGTCCCAGTCACGCGCTCACATACGCAGTCTTGTCAGAGGATGCCAGCATCGCATTCCAGATGCTTTTCGGCTTGACGTAAAACATAGTTAATTGCTTTCAGTGTTCTGCAACTGTGCCCCGCCGCGGCATCTAAACACGTGCGCCCCGCCATTGCCCGATGGCAGTAATTGCAGAAGACGCAACCGCCACCGACCCTCTTCCAGCTGGACTCCTGGTGCTAAGTAATTGTAGCCCACTTGGAGCACACTGGGAAACTGGCCACATCAGACAGCAAAAAGGCTTTCTGAGCTGCGGTTAGGAGATTGGAATGTGTGTTATGACAGAGAAGGAAAAACTTGTGGAAGAGTATTTAGTCTAAATGTAAATTCATAAAACTGTTAAGGGAGTTTGAAATTGCGAAACATAATTGAGAATGGCGAGTTAATGAGGTTAAAGCTTACTAGAAATTGAGGTAAGTTTCTGTGAGGGCTCAGGAATACACCACACAGCCCTTGGCTCGACCAGCGCTGCCTAAGCGCTTCCTTTATAGACCCTTGCTTCCCTCCTAACATGGCTGACTCGGTTTTTCCTCGATGTGAGTATGTCTAGGTAGCAGGTGAAGCAGCTATGAAGCCTCACCTGCCATGATTCCATAAAAGATCAAAGTGGGTGTGTCCAACACTGATCAGAATTGTTCCGAAGAATGAGAGAAAGCTTTTTGAGGCTGACTTTAAAGCATCCACACATGTAAAGTGTTTTGTGTTTTCAGAACATAGGTGGGCCACTCAGCCAAAGCAACCCCTGAGCGCGCATTTTTGCGGCCTAATTGGAGCTTGAGTAACAAAATAAGGAGCAGGTGTGCTAAAAATTAATTTACAAAAAGTGGTTATAATTTGTGTACCAGCTATTTGTGAATCATTTCTGATTTTGCGAACTGAACTAAGTAGGAATAGGTCGGTGCACAAAATCAGCATTCGGAGTGATTTGCACTTTGACCTACCTCATCAGTATTCATGAGGTAGGTCACAAATTGCGACACTCTGATTGCATGATATCACAGGGACGGTGGTCTGCTGTGGGTCAGCAGGTCACCATTTCTGGGTTCACATTGTAATAAAGTATTTTTGTTTTAATGCATCCTGTTTTCATTAAAGGAAGGGAGGAAGGTCTGCATTAAAGATAGAAAAACGGTACTTTAAAATAAACATTTTAAAAGTTTGTTTGAAAATGGGCAGCGGTCCTCCAAGGACTACTGTCCACTCTTGAACAAACCTTTTTGTTCAATCCATTTACAAATGGGTTTACCACCGCCTTTGAGGGATTGGTAACCTATTAATATTTTGCAACCGAAAATACAGTTGCAAACCATTGATACATAGCATTCCCAATGGCTATTTGGAATGGATGTCTTAAACACGCCCCTTCCACATTGCAATTCAGAAAGCATTTCCTAACGTATTTTTTGATTTAGTAACCTGTTACCGAGTTGCAAATTGAGTTAAGTACATTTAAAAAAGCCATTTAGCGGTTGTAGACGAAGTGATTTAGAGAATTGCAGGCTTTGCAATATCTAAGTGGCTTAAAAAATCTGCCATGTGTGTTTGTAGCGAGTTCATGATTCTACCAGATGTTTATTTGGAATCTGTAAAAGTGGAGTGTATGTTCTCTCTCTTAAATTGGGTTTTGGGCTGTGAAAATCTAAGCTCAGTCCAGCTGCTCTCTGCAGGTAGAGCCTGTGTGAGGAAAGGCTGGCTTTCACAGATTTAAGTGGTCTGTGTGTTGTGATGATCAACTTTGTCAAACACTTTTAATAAAATCTCAGCAAAATGTGGCCCATTTTTCCACCCAATGTTTAGGTCTGCCAGAGCTCTTGCCTTTACTCTTCTAAAAATATACATACTGTGAAATACAGATGACTAAACCTTGCTCACTTCTTGCTGTTTGGCAAATCAATCATTCCACCTCCTTGGAATGATTGCACCTCTATTGCAATGCTTGAGAGACAATTTACATCTGAAATATCTTAGCATTCATCACACGTTTTGTCTTATTCACACTTTTATTTCAAAATTGCATTCTCCTCAGAAAGCAATATTTGTTTAAAACAATATTTGTTTAAAATATGCCATTCTGAGGAACTTCATGAAAACTGCTTTAAAAGCACTGTAATAGCTAGTGCCATGACGAACCATTAGCTACCAGGACGCGTTTTATGTTTCAATAGTCATTGTAGACATCCTATAATCGTACTTTTAATTTTCAATTTTAATATGGTCAAATTTTTATCTTTATAACTTGGGCATCGTCTCGCCACCCGTAATGCGCTTTGAAAAGTCGGCTAATATGCACAATGTTTCCATTTTTTTAAATAATGGTTTTGATTGACCAACCAATAAAGATGTCTATCTACAATCTTGTTTTCATACTGTACTTAGGTATTTTTTTTCCGGCTCTGCTTTCTCGCTTCTGACATCTTCAGCCTCACTCTTGCGTTTGGCACTTCTAAGCAACGATTTATAAATCACTAGCACAACTCCTGGTCATTTACATTTCTTATATATTTTTCAAGGGTGTTTTTTGTTCTTGTCGTGAGAATGCTGTGCACCTGCCAATCTGAATTTCAGTTTCTGTCGCATGTACTCTCATTTAAAGCAATGCATGTAGGAACCTATCAAAGTCAAGCAGATTGGCGTGAGGTCAGCAATAGATGCTCACTGTTGTTAACGGGACATAGCATCATTGCTTGGCGTTGCAGTATTGCAATTTGCTTTATGTGCTAAACAAACATGTGCAATCTTCACGTAGGCATATGTGTGCTTGAGTTCTCTCCAACAATTCCCACAATAATACACATATATATGCTTTAAAACTAGCTTGACATACATAGATGTTTGCCTCATTTGATCCAGTATATGTTCATCTTTTTTTCATATCTTTTTTACCACTCTTCCAATCAAGTACTACCAGAAACAATAAGTCTGCCTATAATGTGCTAACGAGTGCTAACCACATTCCTGCATGCCTGTGTTTGCATGTGATAGCACATTGAAGCCAGACCTGCTGGCTGTGCTTGTGCGCTTCTATGCCTCTTTGCAAGCTTCGCCTCCTCCCCTGCATGTCTGACATCCTCACCCTCTGATGCTCACTCCGCCAACCGTAGCATTAGCATGCACATTATTGCTGTAAAGTAAAAATTAATTTATTTTAGCTAGCTATCCGAAACAAGCCCTGGAGCATGTTGGCTTTTATGCAATAACTGTTTTTGTTCAGCTTCGTCTTCGTTTTCATGCTAATATATTAACACGTAATCAAAATTCAAGGCACTATGAAGGCAAATAATAAAAAATATATATATATACTTTACTGGCCGTCTTCCTTGAAGCTTAATGTTGTCTTGTGGTTACTGTACGTGTAAAAAATTGATAGAAGAGGCAATGAACCATGGCTTGCCACCGGTGATCATTACTGGTGTCAGTAGGATCAATTTTAATGTTGGTGCCTGTGATGTACTTTTCCTTCTTGTTTTTTGTTGTCTTTGATGCTTGGTTGACAGATTAGTATTCAGGTTATTGGAAAATCATGCTGATATAATTTACGATTTCAGCTGCATTATTGAATTTACATTAGAAGTCCTGGGTTCCCCGAGGTCCGTCGATATTTGCAGTTTTACTCCCTTCGCAATGCAGTCTGGGAGTAAGGCTGGTCTTGCCGACTCTGACTTCAGCTGGCTGTGCAAACCGGTCACTGGTGGCTGATGAATTAAAACCGGAATCCTGGCGCGTTTGTGAGGGCCGGTTTCAAGGCGCGGGGACTTGGCATGCTTTGTGAATGTTTGTAAGTCTAGTATTCTTTCAGTTTGTGTCTGGCAGTTAGTGACCCTAGTGCCGTTTTTAGGTCTCGCTGAGTCAGCGCGCATGCGCTGCTCGGAGAGACTTTAGTAGGTGAGTTTTCAAAGTGCTGCTGAAGTCTCTCCGAGCAGCGCATGCGCGCTGACACAGCGAGACCTAAAAATGAAATACACCTAAACACTCTCTATAAACTCGATTTTCTTTTTCTTGACAAGACCAGGCTTGAGGAGGCTTCCATCCTGGATCTAGCCATGGCAACGCCATCTGGATTTAAGACCATGCATGTGGATAGGGATAATAGTAAAGGGAGTGGTCTTACACTTCTATTTAGAGAGACATGCAAAGTTCTGTTTTTGTTCTCAACCCGGTTTTAGCTACAGAGCTGATGGCTTTTAAACTTATATTATCCCAGTAACTCTTTTACAAGCATTCTTGTTTATCGTCCTCCAGCCCCAAGTCATAGTTTTAGTGCTTTGTTCCCAGAACATCTCTCAACGATTGGGGCGAAGTCATTAACTTCTTGGTTTAAGGTGATTTTAATGTATGGGTTGACTGTCCAGCTCTTCCTAGCCCAGCTTGCTTCCTAGAGAATTGTAAAGAGTTAGGTCTTTCCCAGATGGTTTTGAGTTTTGAGTTTGACCACATTATGGGCTACACCCTTGACTTACCTTTTTATTAATCCAAATAGCAAGCAAATGCAAAGCACTCCCCTCCCCTCGACAGCTCATTACATAATACAGTTTGTTTGAAACTTGGTAGGCGTCTTAAAATGTTGTATAATAATAATAGTAATGCTATTACGATCTGTGCTTGACATAAAGGCACATCTGGGATATTTGCAGGTGTTTTCCGCTCTGTCGTACCGGTTTATGCCATGGATCTTTCGGATTTAAACCTTGTCAATAATACATTTATATTGCCTTGGAAGAAATAGCTCCAAGGAAAACTGTGCATTCTCATTGTACAAACTATATGAATCTTGGTTTTCTGATCAAATATGTATGTTAAAAAAAACACGTGAACGTGAATGGTTCAGTGACAATAATTCACAAAATAAATTAGAGTATGCAGCATTTTTTCACCACTACAAAACAATGAGTAAATTCTCTAAATCCAAGTATCTTGCCGAACAAACACAATCTGTGTCCACCCCCTTTCAACATTCTGAAAAAGTTTCTTAAACCTACAAACTGTCAAGTGAAGTGAAATATACTATCAAACTATGCCCTTGAGAAAATAGAGAAATTCTGTAAGAATTTCGCCGGAACGGATTTCTCCCTTAACTTAATTGGTTTCCAGTGGAGAAAATAATCATATTTGAAACAATTTTCTCATTGTGCCATTATGAACAACGGTCCCCTTCATATGCAAGAATAATTACACAGGTACAGATGGACTAAATGCCTACGCACTGCATCAAAAGATAAGTTGAACATTCCCCCTTCAAAAAAATATGTTATGGTTGGAGGGCTTGCTACACTCACTGCAAAATATTAGAATTATCTTCCTCATGCCTAAATTGGTAGATAACCATGTTAATTTTAAGAAACTGCTAAAATCCCCTTTTTATTGAAAAAGTGGTCCACGGTGACGTAGATTTCCTCAATTGCCTTACCATCAGGATCCCTAGATGGGGACAGTGTTCTATAAATCATACTAACATAAATCATTCCTAACATAACCTACAAAGTTTGCCACTCGCCACTGCATGTGGGACTGGTCGTGATTCCAAACTGCAATTTGCTAATCTCTGCATCAGTGTACACACAATCTTCTAAACTACTGTCGTACATCATTGACTGGCTCTTAATGTCCTAATCTAGTGCATCGGAACATTCCCATTCACAAGGACATTGTGAAATGTGCCTCGGTGGCAGGTGTACACTCAGTTGTTCCCAGATGCCAACTGCTCCTCCCTAATATGACCATAAACTCCAAACCCCTCCCATGTGTATCCTGTTCTTTATTTCACTGGCGACGAGGATGGGTTTGTAGCTCCTCGCAGCTGAGTCTGTCAGCCAGCAATCAGAATTTGAAGATTGTCACTGCATGAACTACTCTTCTCTGCATGCATACAAGAAGGTTGAGAGACACTGTTGTCTCACAGTGTATCCTTTCAGGACTATTGAGGTGAGGTACAGCAGTTAAAGTTGTTCCTGCCATGTCAGGCATTGCCAGACCTGCACATTATCAGAGCCACTTCTCATGCGCATTATCAGAGCCACTTTCCTCAGACAAGCTTTTTTGATGTTGGTATACCAGTGAATTGACCCAGCCTTCTGTCCGGTTCTGGGTCCGGCTACAGAGATTCCAAGATCCACGGGAGCGAAGATAATGTCTATACGCTCTCACAGGGTCCAGTCCCCTATAGGTGTATACACACTAGAAAAAGACATAGACCCCCTAGAGGGCGAAGAGACCAGAAAGGACCACCAGGTCTTCTATCGGGATGTCAGGCAAGAAGGTCAGGGTTCCTACAAGGAGACACAAACAACAAGGTATTCGTAAGTCTTAATCCCTCGTGAGCTCCCCCCACTACTGTCTGTACATTATATGCCTTCTCATACTCACACAATCAGACCTGGGGACGTGGACTTAAGGACTCTTCATGAAACAGGAAACTGCGCCTCTAAAGAACACCAGTGAGAAGAGGGCAGACTTCAAATAAGAAGGGGGGATTGAAGGAGGAATCACGCACTCTCTATGAAGAAGAAATACAGCGTCTTACACGGCGCTGTGATTAGAGTCCATCCACATATGTATATCTGATTTATCAATAGTCCTTTCCTGTTGACGATGATTTGACAGTACTGTGTGTCTCTGTTAATGAAATAGGACTGTTTGTCCAAATAAAGCTTCGAGCCTTCAATCCCAAGGACTACCGACGTCTTGAGGCACCAGTGATTTGAACAGCGCGTCCCAGCGCTGGGGGAGGAACAACTGGCAAGGGATCTAGCACGTTACCCGCGCTAATCAAACAGGAGCAGGCAGGAATCACCACAGCGCTTCCTAGCGCTAATGCCACAAGCAATAATCCCCAAGAGCGCGTTTCCAGCGCTGAACAAACAGGAGCAAGCAAAAACCACCACAGCGCTTCCTCGCTCTAGCGACACAGGCAATAATCCCAAGAGCGCGCTTCCAGCGCGCGAATCATAACATAGGCACGAAAGGTCGTAATTTCCACACGCAACCCAACTCACGGTACTTCAGACTTGAAGAGGGATGTTCCGTTGGTTTGCACTCCCCACACACGCGGGAAACAGGGAAAAGACGAGGATCAGGACCGGGAAGGATCCAAACAGGCAAAGGGGGCGTGGTCCTAATGCAGGAAGCAAGGCCAAGCACTCGTGATTGTGAGCCGACAGCCTATATGCCGGCCGCCGTCACGTGATCTATTGTAGTGCAGCATGGGAAGGCATACAAGATACTCCCTTTAGCAAGGCATTCTGGGAGTTGGAGTTTTCTGTGTTTACCTCTGATTTACATATAAATAGGGAACATGTAGCACGACCCCTAACAGTTCTCCCCCCTAACGGTCTACTCACAGGCCTGGGTTTGGAGGGGAACAAGGCGTGAAATCTCCTGACTAATACTGGAGCATGAACATTCTCTGCAGGTTCCCAAGTTCTATCTTCGGGAGAGTACCCTACCCAATCTATTAAGTATTGCAACTTTCCTCGATGTCTGCGAGAATCGACAATACGCCTGACTTCAAACTCTTGCTCACCATTCACAGTAATGGGAGGAGGGGGAGGCTCTGGGTTAGAGGGAGGGATGAAGGGTTTAAGGAGGGAAATGTGAAAAACGGGGTGTATATGCATTTCTGTTGGAAGTTCAAGTTTCACAGCTACCGGATTGATTATCCGAGTGATAGGGAAAGGTCATATATACCTGGGCCAGAATTTACGTGGTCCTGTTAGTCTGAGGTTTTTTGTGGATAATCATACCTAATCACCCTCAGAGTAAACAGGAGCCTGGCGCCTATGTTTATCTGCCTGTTCTTTCATGTGTTGTTTGGTTTTGTGCAATTCTCTAGTGGCTTGTTCCCATATGGACTTAAGGATCTTGTGGTGTTCATGTACTGCAGGAATGTTTAGCATTTCAGGAGGTAGATGTAAGGGTAGAAATTTTGGGTGTTGCCCTGTTACAAAGAAAAAAGGGGAAATCTTGGAGGCTGAGTGTGTGGCGTTATTGTAGGCAAATTCTGCCAAGGGAAGTGCTTTACTCCATTCACTGGTTACAGTGCTCAATAAACATCTCAAAAACTGTTCAAGAGGTTGGTTAGTTCTCTCCGTTTGTCCATCCGTTTGTGGATGATAAGCAGACGAGAGTCTGTGATCTATCTGCAATGTCTTACAGAGTCCATGCCAAAATTTAGAGATGAATTGGGGTCCTCTGTCTGACACAATGACCGAGGGTAATCCATGTAATTTCACTACGTTGTCGATGAAAATGTCAATGAGTTCAGTGGCTCGGGGAAGACGTTTGAGAGGAATGAAATGTGCCATTTTCGATAGCATATCCACCACCACCAGGATAACTGTATAACCTCTACTTGTAGGTAAATCAGTGATGAAATCCATGCTGATAGTGGACCAGGGGCACTCAGGAACAGGTAAAGGTCTTAACAGACCAGCAGGGGCACAATGCATGGATTTCTGCCGTGCACAAGTGGAACAGGCTTTACAAAATTCAGAGATGTCATGATACATTTCCTTCCACCAAAACCACCTTTGACAAGTTTGACGAGTTTTGTCAGTTCCAGGATGCGCAGCCAGAGGTAACGTATGACACCATTTCAATATCAGAGAGCGTGTTGCAGGTGAGGGAATGAACAGTTTTCCATCATGATAAAACAAGCCGTTCACCACGGTATTCAATGGCTCTGTTAACCATGTCTCTTGCCCTAACTCTTTATACTCCTGTTCCAATCGGGCAAGAAAGGAATCAGCCGTACCTTCCTCCTGTGTATTCAGAGCCACAATCTTGTTTTCAGGAATGATGGGCATAGGTTCTTCCTCTATAATACTAAGCTCTTTTCCTAGCCGAGATAAGGCATCTGCTTTTCCGTGCCGGGCTCCTGGCCTAAAGGTGATAATAAAGTCATATTCACAAAAGAAAGATACCCATCTCATCTGTCTGGGGGTGAGAGCTCTAGCGGATCTAAAGAATTGTAGATTTCTGTGGTCTGAATAGATTGTAATGGTATGAGGTGACCCCAGTAAATAATGCCTCCACTCCTGAAAAGCCATCTTTATGGCTAACAATTCTCGTTCCCCAATTGTGTAGTTCTGCTCTGCTTGTGAGAGCGTCTTTGAGAAATAGGCCACAGGATGGAGGGTACCTGAATGCCTATCTCGCTGCGACAAAACTCCCCCCACTGCGTATTGTGAAGCATCCGCTTCTACAAAATACGGTAGGGTCTCATCAGCGTGTCTGATTATGGGGGCAGAGGTAAATCTGTCTTTTAAGGCCTGAAAAGCAGCTTCTGCTGATCTATCCCAGACAAACTGCACCCCTTTCTTTAGCAGTCTAGTGATAGGAGACACTAATTCAGAGAAGTGGTGTATGAATCTTCTATAAAAATTAGCGAATCCTAGAAAGGATTGTATTTCTCTCACGGTCTTGGGGCTGTTCCAATTGGTGATAGCAGCTACCTTAGCTGGATCCATATGAATCCCTTCTTGGGAGATAACAAAACCCAAGAAATCAACCTTTCGTGTATGAAACAAACATTTGTCCAATTTGGCAAACAGGTGGTGTTCTTGCAATCGTTGCAGTATTAGCTTCACATGCTCTACATGGTCTTGCTCGTTTTGTGAATAGATTAGAATATCGTCAATATAGACAATAACAAAGAGATCTAAATAATCTCGCAAGATCTCATTCACAAAAAACTGGAATGCTGCTGGAGCATTACAAAGGCCAAACGGCATAACGCAGTATTCGTATAAGCCAAATTTGGTACGGAAAGCCGTTTTCCACTCATCTCCCTCTCTTACACGAATCAAATGGTACGCACCTCTAAGAGCTAATTTGGTGAATATTTTTGCCTTACGTACTTGATCCAAGAGAGTGGAGATAAGCGGAAGAGGGTATTTGTTCTTTACCGTGGCTTTATTTAACGCGCGGTAATCCAGGCATGCTCTCAATCCTCCTTCTCGTTTGGGGATGAAGAAAAGAGGCGAGGAGACAGGGGAGGTAGAATGTCGAATAAATCCTTTCTTCAACATCTCCTGCAAGTAGTCATAAAGATATTTTGTCTCTGGTTCAGTCAATGCGTATACTCGACTGACAGGCAGTTCTGCTCCAGGGATTAAGTCTATCCTGCAATCATATGCTCTATGAGGGGGTAGAGCTGTAGCCTTCACCTCATCGAATACACTACCAAACTTTGATATTCAGCCGGCAGACTGGTGGAATGAGATGATGCAGTAGCGCAACATAGAGGTGTTTGCCATAAGGCCGTTTCTTTGTAACAGTGTAAAGTGCAATAGGAGGACCTTAACGTTACTGTTCTAGAGACCCAATCTATATGGGGATTGTGTTGTTGCAACCATGGTACTCCTAATATGGCCCCAAACGTGGGTGTATCTATGAGATCGAAGGAGATTACCTCTGAGTGCCCATTGTCACACACCATGATAATATCAGGAGTATGGTGTTTAATCAACCCTGATGACAACTCTGACCCATCCACTGCTCGAACCCTTTCAGGACAGGATTTCGTGATGAATTGTAACCCCAGAGCTTTAGCTATTTTTATATCTAAGAAGTTCCCGGTAGCCCCAGAATCCAGTAAAATAGCCATAGACTTTCAGTGTTGAGAGGGCAGGATGAAGACCACCGAAATGATAAAATGTTTAGACATCGGAGACAAACTGTTAGAGACAGACTGCGAGATCTGAGACACTGAAGGACTTGGGAAATCGATCTCCAAACTTACCAAGTCTTTCAGTTTTCCGACACAGAAACTGCCCCTGATTTGTTTACGAGTTTATCTAGTTTTTTAGGCTTCACAGGACATTCTCGGGCAAAATGCCCTCCCTTACCACAGTAAAGGCATAGATTCAAACGTCGTCCGGAGACGGGGCCGCTGCGCCGCCGGATCTCCAGCAGATGATGCGGGAGATGAGGCAGGGCTTTGCCACTGTTGTGGATAAGGTGGACCGCCTTTCCTCGCGTGTAGATGCGTTCGCCCAGAAAATAGATGCCCACGAAGAACGCATCACTGAGGTGGAGCGCCGAATATCGGATAACGATGATACCACTGCAGCCCACTCTACGAAGCTTACAAAAATGGACAATGTACTGAGGGTCATCGCCGCTAAGAACGAGGAGTTGGAGGCCCGCAGCCGACGCAATAATATACGCGTGGTAGGTGTGCCGGAGTCCACCAACACGGGGCGCATGGAGGACTACGTGGAGAGGATCCTCCTGGCCGCGGTTGGCGCGGAGGCCCTCTCTAAACAATTCATCGTGGAGAGGGCACACCGCTCCCTCGGACCGCGGCCCCGGCCTGGCACTCCGCCTCGGCCCATCATCGCGCGACTCCTGAATTACCGGGACCGTGACGCTGTGCTGCGGGCTGCACGTCTGAACCAAAATCTATCTTGCGATGGGGTCAGCTTTACTGTCTTTCCAGACTTTACGCCTATGGTTCAGGAACAGCGGCGCAAATTCGTTGAAGTCAAAAAGAAGCTCAGGGCTCTCCAAATTGATTACGCATTGCTATACCCAGCGAAGCTACGAGTCACGCATCAAGCGAAGCAACACTTCTTCTTGAACCCTCAGCAAGTTGAAGACTTTTTGAAATCTTTGCGGAAGGTGCGGGATGCACGTCCTGAAGAAGACGTTGTCGACTGTGGTAATGAACATTGACTGCTGACTCCCCTGCCGTTGAGGTAGGAGGCCCTGCCTCGCATGCGACCCCTCTGTTTTGTTCCTAGTGGCTCGTGGCGGACGTCCTTCCTGCTGAGCGGTGGTCCTGGCTGACCGAGACTGTTCTGGTCGTGTGCTGGCCGGCGGACGGTATTGTATTCCAGGCACCACCCTTTCCCCCCGCTTCCTGTGTCCCGAAGGGGGAGCGGGCTGCAATGGGTGGATATGTGTGCCCCCTGGATGTCCCCTGTAGGGTATACCCCATTTACTAAACTGACTTGGTTGCTCCTGTTGAGCTGTTTGATTGCACTGTTGGGTGGGGGGTGGGAAGTCTTTTCTGGCGAGTTGGGGCTGCTTCAGTGGGTGGGGGTGGGGGGGGGGGGGTTTTGGGGCCTCGCAGATTTCCTCCAGTTGTCTCATGGGGGCGGCTGGGTTGCTGATCCTGCGGGATGTATGGTGCCCCCTTGGGGCTCTACTTGCCTCTTATGCCCTATTGGGTCTCGCTGCCCTTCCTGTAGGGGGTCACAGTGTGGCCACTAGGCTGGGCGGCTTGGTTCGTCCTCTTGTTACCTATTCAGTTGTATTGAGCAGCGAGGCGCATGACCCGGGATGGGGGAGCGTGCTTATCTCAGTAGGGTGGGAGTTAGGGGTTGAGAGCGGAGGGTGGGCTCCTCTCCCGGGTTGGGTAGCTCGTCACATCGAACTGAGACAGCCGCACGTTAGGGTAGGCTCCTGGATGGTATATGGCGATCCTGGCCCCAGTCCTTCTGGGTGGGGCTGTCACGCTCCTCCTGCCCGATTAGTACGGGGGCTTTGCATAGGCTTCCAATTGATGTTGTTGTCAGTGGTGGTTGGGAGTTTGGGAATGTTTCATATGGTTGCTGCACTGTTGAGAACAGCCGTGGTTGAGATAATACTGTCCGCGACGATGCCCGGGGTTGCCACTGGGTGGGCGGGACATGCCCCCCTTGTGTGGTGGAGAGGTTATATCATTGAAGACGTGATGTGTGGATGTGGCCTTGCAGATGGTGGGTGCCGTGGAGAGACAGGGCCCCTGCGAGTGGTGTGTAGCGTAGAGGACGTGCGTGCCTGTTTGAAGGTGGATGGCCGAGGGCCCTGTGCCAAGACCTACTGCTATTTATATGTTCTGACCTGCCTATGGGGGATACTGACCTAAATATCATCACTTGGAATGTCAGGGGCCTCGGAGATCCTAGAAAGCGTCGGCACATCCTGTCTTATTTAGATCGGCACGCAGTCCACATTGCGTTTCTCCAGGAAACCCACTTCCGTGCGCAGTCTACTCCTACCTTTGCGGGTAGATGGGCGCAATGCACTGCCTTTTCTTCCTACTCTACGTACTCCCGTGGGGTTGCAATATTGGTCAGAAGAGGTACCCCCTTTGTTCTGGCGGGCACTAAAGGCGATGCCCAGGGCCGCTATAGCCTGATGTGGGGAAGACTAGGGCACAGGATGGTTACGCTTGCGTGTTGCTACGGTCCCAATGTGGACGACCCAACCTTTTTTGCAGACTTGATTGCAGACGTGGTGGGTGTAGGCACGCAACACCTCATATGGGGGGGTGATTTTAATGTAGCGCTCCGCCCTGTGATGGATAGATCCCACCCGGCCCCGCACCATTATACTAGGTCCCGGGAGGCGCTGTCTGCGATCGTGGAGGAGCATAGACTAATAGACACATGGAGACACCTCCACGCTGAGGTCCGGGAGGGCACACATTTTACAGCGCAGGCCCGCACCTGGGCCCGGCTCGACTATGTCTTCCTGGCCCCGTTATTCCACGCGGCGCTGGTTACGGCACGACACCTCCCGCGAACCTTCTCTGATCACGCACCAGTTCGGGTTACCCTGCGGGCTGCGGACCTCGGCCCCCCTCTGGCGGCCTGGCGCCTGCAGCCCCGGATGCTCCTCGATCCCCCTTTCCAGGAGGAACTGCGAGAGGATTGTCTGGACTTCTTTCGGCGTAACAAAGACTCCGTGCGGGCTGTTGAAACCATCTGGGATGCGTTCAAGGTGACCTTGCGAGGCCTGTGCATTGCCAAAGGCTCGGGAGTTCTGAAGAGCATAATGTCGCGCCTGCGTGCATTGGAGGCAGACCTCCAGGCGCTGGAGACATCGTTGGCCGTAGGTCCGGATGATGCCACGCTTGCTAGTATCCGAGACAAGGTCTCGGAATATACTGCTGAGGCTGCGAGAGAGACGAAGTTCAGGGGTAGGTACTGGGTGGCCCGGAGCTACGGGGAAGGTGAGAGACCAGGGAAAGCCCTGGCGGCGACCATGCGCCTAGTGCGCCCTTCTAATACGATCATGGAGATAGTGGGAGCGGACGGCACGCTTTATAGGGACACTGCACACATCCTCAACACCTTCGTGGCACATTACCGTGTGCTGTACACGTCGTCTAGGTCAGAAGAGCTCCGCTTGCACGACTACCTCAAGGATGTCTCCCTGGGATGGCTTAGTGATACACAAAGGGAATTCTTAAGCTCTCCTTTTGAATTGGATGAGGTGAGGGAGGCCATCATGCACATGAAGTCAGGCAAGGCCGCCGGGCTCGATGGGATACCGATCGAATTCTACAAAACCTACATCGATTTTATGGCACCGGTTTTACGCGAGGTGTATGAGGACGCTCTGGAGGTGGGCCGCCTCCCCCCCTCTATGCGCATGGCCCTCATCACCTCGCTTCTGAAGCCAGGGAAGGCGGCGAGTGATTGTGACTCTTACCGGCCCCTATCCCTGCTAAATTGCGACGTGAAAATTCTAGCTAAGATCATAGCCACCCGCATCAACCTCCTTCTCCCTAACCTGATACTGCCCGATCAGTCCGGGTTTGTGCCAGGTAGGGCTACATCCCACAATCTCCGCACTTTCTTCTCGGTCCTTAATTCTGTACACGAAGACCTTCCCATGGCCGCCGTCTTCCTTGATGCCACGAAGGCGTTCGATTCTCTCGAATGGGACTACCTGTTCCAAGTGCTGGGGCGGATGGGATTCCCGAGCATTTTCATTTCATGGATCAAGTTGTTATACATAGATCCTAAGGCTAAGGTGTTGGTGAATGGTCAGCTCTCCCCCGCGTTCCCTATTACTAGAGGCACCAGGCAGGGATGCCCCCTCTCGCCCCTGTTATTTGCCTTGGCCATGGAGCCACTGGCGGCCAAGCTGCGGCAACACCATCGAGACAAGGCGTTGCGTTGCTTCCAGCGGGAAATATTGATATCCATGTACGCTGATGATATCACCCTTTACATCCGTGACCCTAAGGAGAACCTCAACCCGATCCTTCGAGAATTTGTTCGATTTGGCATGCTTTCCGGTGTCCAGATCAATTGGAGCAAGTCTTGCCTGTTTCCACTGACTGCCTCTACTGCGCGATTTGAGCTGGACTTCCCCCTCGCCTGGAGTGATGGGGATTTCAAGTACCTGGGCGTCCGCGTTGAGAGGAGTAGGGACGAGCTTATTCGGGCTAATTATGGTACCGCGATGTCTCGCATTACGGATTATGTCACTCGCTGGATCGCGCTGCCCCTCTCCATGGCTGGCAGGTCATCATTAATCAAAATGGTAATACTGCCGCAACTGCTGTACCTCTTCTTGAACATTCCTTTTTCCCCCGGTGCCTTCTTCTTTCGCCAGCTCCGTTCGGAGCTCACCAGATTGGTGTGGGGAGGTAAGACGCCTAGGCTCAGGTGGGAGATACTTATTAAGCCCTACGACCAGGGCGGGTTTGGCATTCCCAACTTCGAGCTCTACTACCTAGCGGCTCAGGCGCACTATGCCTACTTTTGGATACGGCAGCCTCGGTATATGCCACAGGTTGCGGCTGAGCACTGGCTGGCGCACCCCATTCCTATAGAGGGTGCATTGTACATTCCAGTGCAGGGAAGGGACAGGACCCCCACGACGCTGATTAGTACAGTGACTGCATGGCAGGGGTTGACTGCCACTCTCGGATTGGACTTGCTGTACGCGCCGCTGTTGCCCCTGGCTTACCACCCGAATATGCCCCTGTTGCAGGAGGCGGGTTTTCGGAAACTGCTTCACGCTATACATGTTGAGACATGGGGGGATTTGTACCATAATGGCGCGTTCCGTTCTATGGAACACTTGTATGGCGGGTTGCAGCCTACTCCCTTGGATACCTTCCTGTACCTCCGACTCCGGCAGGGGGTGAGGGCGCTCACGCCCGACTTCCCGCAGGAACCCCCCCATATGGTCCCACTGCAACGCATATTGAATGACGACACTCCGGCCAGGCTCGTTTCCAGAATATACCGTTCAGTGCATGCTTCGGCGCCGGCGCCGCAGCTGGCGGCCAGAGAAAAGTGGGACAGTGAACTACCGGCCCCGCTAACGGATAAGCAGTGGCAATTCTGCTTAATGCAGACGGACCGCGTTTCCTCCAGTAGTCGCCTTAGAATTATCCATTATAAATACATCCACAGGCTTTACTATACCCCGGCTAGGCTTCATAGCTATAAGCTGCGCGAGGACGACCGGTGCGAGCGCTGCCGGGCTTCTGGTGCGGGCTTTCTCCACCTAGCTTGGTCATGTGCGGCGGTACATCAATATTGGTGTCAGGTGTTCGAGGCGCTCTCGAAGATGATCTCCACAGCTGTGGCACCGTCTCCTCTCCTTGCCCTGCTGGGTTACGTGGAGCCTATACAGGCGGCGCACCGCAAGTTCATGGCGCTTGCCTTTCTGCTTGCTAAGCGACGAGTGGCGTGTCGATGGGGTAGGGGCAGGGCTCCGAAATTTAAGGACTGGATGCGGGATATGGTATACTGTCAAGAACAGATATGTACTTATTCTGAGCTTATGCCCCCGACGTCCAGGCCCACGGATATTTGGGATCCGCTGCGCTGCTATTTGCGTAGTGAGGGCGCCGCCACAGGTGATGTGCCGTCAGCTGAGTAGTGCTGTGCTGGTGACCGGGGTGACTGGCGTAACTGGATGCCTGGGCTGCTGGCAGATGTCAGGAGCGGGGTGAGTGCTCTAGATGTGAGTCGTGTGACTGGCTGCCTCGCTATGACTCCGGCATGGATTTTGCAATGTCGGATTTCCCTCCCTGGGGTGTGCGCGCCGGGCATCGCTGTCGGAGATTTGAAACAGAAATGTTGATTTGCATTGATCTCCATCTGATGCTCTAACTTCTGTCATTTGTACTGTACTGCGAGTCCCGCTACCACGCCAACTCTGTCAACTGCTGACTGTTCTGTGATTCAGTGATTCTCCTTGACCACAGCTGTATGTTTTGCTCTAAAATTCTCAAAAATAAAGTTTAAAAAAAAAAAAAAATAGATTCAAACGTCGTCGTTTTTCTCTTTCTTCGGCAGTTAAAGGGCCTCTGACCCCTCCAATCTGCATAGGCCCACTCGAATCTTTGGGCTCTTTTTTATCAGGCCTTGACAGAAAAAGACGTGAGTATTCTCCTTTTGACTTCTCTCCCTTCCTTTCTGTCAGCCTATGGTCCAATTTGACCACTAAATCAATAAAGGACGCACAATCTTCTGGAGGATCTACAATCTGAGACAGAATGTGTCTCAGTGACTAACCGGTTGAACGTGGTTATATACGTAAGAAGGTCCTTTGACCCTTGTTTCAGGTTCAGCAACTCGTTGTCGCTGGCCTGCATGTAAGAATGCCGCGCGAATAAGCTTCGCATCCGTTCCTTGAAGTGGGCTAAATTATAGAGAACCGGATCGTCGTTATCCACTAACGGTACCGCCCAAAGGGCTGCGTTCCCACTCAGATAAGATAGGATGAAAGCTACTTTTGCGGCATCATCGGGGAACGCCGCAGCTCGACAAAGGAACTGGAGATGGCACTGGTTCATGAAGACTGCATATTTAGTGCTATTCCCATTGAACCGTTCAGGCATGGCCAAGGGAGTATGGGGTGGAGTGACAACCGTAACATTAACAGGGGCAGACGGGGATACAGGAGACCCGGATGTGCCTGGGGATGGGAGATGAAAATGACTTGGCTGAATATAACTACGCTTCTGTTTGGGTAGTGTTCCTATTCCTGCCGTCTCTAATGATGCGTGTGTTTTTAATATTCCTAATTCTGTGACCAAACGTTGATTCTCTCCCCTTAACACTCTAAGTTCTGTCTGCAATGTGAGTACGGTATTCGCTAACCCCGACATAGTAATGTCAGGATTGTCAAGGCGCGACGGTTCTAACCTAGATGCATCATAGGAAGCGCCCTGATCCATCTTCGCTCAGGGGATTTAAAAATACGTGGGCTTGGCCTTTCTGTCCGGTTCTGGGTCCGGCTACAGAGATTCCAAGATCCACGGGAGCGAAGATAATGTCTATACGCTCTCACAGGGTCCAGTCCCCTATAGGTGTATACACACTAGAGGAAGACATAGACCCCCTAGATGGCGAAGAGACCAGAAAGGACCACCAGGTCTTCTATCGGGATGTCAGGCAAGAAGGTCAGGGTTCCTACAAGGAGACACAAACAACAAGGTATTCGTAAGTCTTAATCCCTCGTGAGCTCCCCCCACTACTGTCTGTACATTATATGCCTTCTCATACTCACACAATCAGACCTGGGGACGTGGACTTAAGGACTCTTCATGAAACAGGAAACTGCGCCTCTAAAGAACACCAGTGAGAAGAGGGCAGACTTCAAATAAGAAGGGGGATTGAAGGAGGAATCACGCACTCTCTATGAAGAAGAAATACAGCGTCTTACACGGCGCTGTGATTAGAGTCCATCCACATATGTATATCTGATTTATCAATAGTCCTTTCCTGTTGACGATGATTTGACAGTACTGTGTGTCTCTGTTAATGAAATAGGACTGTTTGTCCAAATAAAGCTTCGAGCCTTCAATCCCAAGGACTACCGACGTCTTGAGGCACCAGTGATTTGAACAGCGCGTCCCAGCGCTGGGGGAGGAACAACTGGCAAGGGATCTAGCACGTTACCCGCGCTAATCAAACAGGAGCAGGCAGGAATCACCACAGCGCTTCCTAGCGCTAATGCCACAAGCAATAATCCCCAAGAGCGCGTTTCCAGCGCTGAACAAACAGGAGCAAGCAAAAACCACCACAGCGCTTCCTCGCTCTAGCGACACAGGCAATAATCCCAAGAGCGCGCTTCCAGCGCGCGAATCATAACATAGGCACGAAAGGTCGTAATTTCCACACGCAACCCAACTCACGGTACTTCAGACTTGAAGAGGGATGTTCCGTTGGTTTGCACTCCCCACACACGCGGGAAACAGGGAAAAGACGAGGATCAGGACCGGGAAGGATCCAAACAGGCAAAGGGGGCGTGGTCCTAATGCAGGAAGCAAGGCCAAGCACTCGTGA
The DNA here is from genome assembly GCF_964204655.1 of Triturus cristatus. Taxonomy (NCBI): domain Eukaryota; kingdom Metazoa; phylum Chordata; class Amphibia; order Caudata; family Salamandridae; genus Triturus; species Triturus cristatus. The sequence goes on along the minus strand of NC_140590.1, from coordinate 1,595,960,102 downwards.
TTGTGAGCCGACAGCCTATATGCCGGCCGCCGTCACGTGATCTATTGTAGTGCAGCATGGGAAGGCATACAAGATACTCCCTTTAGCAAGGCATTCTGGGAGTTGGAGTTTTCTGTGTTTACCTCTGATTTACATATAAATAGGGAACATGTAGCACGACCCCTAACAGTTCTCCCCCCTAACGGTCTACTCACAGGCCTGGGTTTGGAGGGGAACAAGGCGTGAAATCTCCTGACTAATACTGGAGCATGAACATTCTCTGCAGGTTCCCAAGTTCTATCTTCGGGAGAGTACCCTACCCAATCTATTAAGTATTGCAACTTTCCTCGATGTCTGCGAGAATCGACAATACGCCTGACTTCAAACTCTTGCTCACCATTCACAGTAATGGGAGGAGGGGGAGGCTCTGGGTTAGAGGGAGGGATGAAGGGTTTAAGGAGGGAAATGTGAAAAACGGGGTGTATATGCATTTCTGTTGGAAGTTCAAGTTTCACAGCTACCGGATTGATTATCCGAGTGATAGGGAAAGGTCCTATATACCTGGGCCAGAATTTACGTGGTCCTGTTAGTCTGAGGTTTTTTGTGGATAATCATACCTAATCACCCTCAGAGTAAACAGGAGCCTGGCGCCTATGTTTATCTGCCTGTTCTTTCATGTGTTGTTTGGTTTTGTGCAATTCTCTAGTGGCTTGTTCCCATATGGACTTAAGGATCTTGTGGTGTTCATGTACTGCAGGAATGTTTAGCATTTCAGGAGGTAGATGTAAGGGTAGAAATTTTGGGTGTTGCCCTGTTACAAAGAAAAAAGGGGAAATCTTGGAGGCTGAGTGTGTGGCGTTATTGTAGGCAAATTCTGCCAAGGGAAGTGCTTTACTCCATTCACTGGTTACAGTGCTCAATAAACATCTCAAAAACTGTTCAAGAGATTGGTTAGTTCTCTCCGTTTGTCCATCCGTTTGTGGATGATAAGCAGACGAGAGTCTGTGATCTATCTGCAATGTCTTACAGAGTCCATGCCAAAATTTAGAGATGAATTGGGGTCCTCTGTCTGACACAATGACCGAGGGTAATCCATGTAATTTCACTACGTTGTCGATGAAAATGTCAATGAGTTCAGTGGCTCGGGGAAGACGTTTGAGAGGAATGAAATGTGCCATTTTCGATAGCATATCCACCACCACCAGGATAACTGTATAACCTCTACTTGTAGGTAAATCAGTGATGAAATCCATGCTGATAGTGGACCAGGGGCACTCAGGAACAGGTAAAGGTCTTAACAGACCAGCAGGGGCACAATGCATGGATTTCTGCCGTGCACAAGTGGAACAGGCTTTACAAAATTCAGAGATGTCATGATACATTTCCTTCCACCAAAACCACCTTTGACAAGTTTGACGAGTTTTGTCAGTTCCAGGATGCGCAGCCAGAGGTAACGTATGACACCATTTCAATATCAGAGAGCGTGTTGCAGGTGAGGGAATGAACAGTTTTCCATCATGATAAAACAAGCCGTTCACCACGGTATTCAATGGCTCTGTTAACCATGTCTCTTGCCCTAACTCTTTATACTCCTGTTCCAATCGGGCAAGAAAGGAATCAGCCGTACCTTCCTCCTGTGTATTCAGAGCCACAATCTTGTTTTCAGGAATGATGGGCATAGGTTCTTCCTCTATAATACTAAGCTCTTTTCCTAGCCGAGATAAGGCATCTGCTTTTCCGTGCCGGGCTCCTGGCCTAAAGGTGATAATAAAGTCATATTCACAAAAGAAAGATACCCATCTCATCTGTCTGGGGGTGAGAGCTCTAGCGGATCTAAAGAATTGTAGATTTCTGTGGTCTGAATAGATTGTAATGGTATGAGGTGACCCCAGTAAATAATGCCTCCACTCCTGAAAAGCCATCTTTATGGCTAACAATTCTCGTTCCCCAATTGTGTAGTTCTGCTCTGCTTGTGAGAGCGTCTTTGAGAAATAGGCCACAGGGTGGAGGGTACCTGAATGCCTATCTCGCTGCGACAAAACTCCCCCCACTGCGTATTGTGAAGCATCCGCTTCTACAAAATACGGTAGGGTCTCATCAGCGTGTCTGATTATGGGGGCAGAGGTAAATCTGTCTTTTAAGGCCTGAAAAGCAGCTTCTGCTGATCTATCCCAGACAAACTGCACCCCTTTCTTTAGCAGTCTAGTGATAGGAGACACTAATTCAGAGAAGTGGTGTATGAATCTTCTATAAAAATTAGCGAATCCTAGAAAGGATTGTATTTCTCTCACGGTCTTGGGGCTGTTCCAATTGGTGATAGCAGCTACCTTAGCTGGATCCATATGAATCCCTTCTTGGGAGATAACAAAACCCAAGAAATCAACCTTTCGTGTATGAAACAAACATTTGTCCAATTTGGCAAACAGGTGGTGTTCTTGCAATCGTTGCAGTATTAGCTTCACATGCTCTACATGGTCTTGCTCGTTTTGTGAATAGATTAGAATATCGTCAATATAGACGATAACAAAGAGATCTAAATAATCTCGCAAGATCTCATTCACAAAAAACTGGAATGCTGCTGGAGCATTACAAAGGCCAAACGGCATAACGCAGTATTCGTATAAGCCAAATTTGGTACGGAAAGCCGTTTTCCACTCATCTCCCTCTCTTACACGAATCAAATGGTACGCACCTCTAAGAGCTAATTTGGTGAATATTTTTGCCTTACGTACTTGATCCAAGAGAGTGGAGATAAGCGGAAGAGGGTATTTGTTCTTTACCGTGGCTTTATTTAACGCGCGGTAATCCAGGCATGCTCTCAATCCTCCTTCTCGTTTGGGGATGAAGAAAAGAGGCGAGGAGACAGGGGAGGTAGAATGTCGAATAAATCCTTTCTTCAACATCTCCTGCAAGTAGTCATAAAGATATTTTGTCTCTGGTTCAGTCAATGCGTATACTCGACTGACAGGCAGTTCTGCTCCAGGGATTAAGTCTATCCTGCAATCATATGCTCTATGAGGGGGTAGAGCTGTAGCCTTCACCTCATCGAATACACTACCAAACTTTGATATTCAGCCGGCAGACTCGTGGAATGAGATGATGCAGTAGCGCAACATAGAGGTGTTTGCCATAAGGCCGTTTCTTTGTAACAGTGTAAAGTGCAATAGGAGGACCTTAACGTTACTGTTCTAGAGACCCAATCTATATGGGGATTGTGTTGTTGCAACCATGGTACTCCTAATATGGCCCCAAACGTGGGTGTATCTATGAGATCGAAGGAGATTACCTCTGAGTGCCCATTGTCACACACCATGATAATATCAGGAGTATGGTGTTTAATCAACCCTGATGACAACTCTGACCCATCCACTGCTCGAACCCTTTCAGGACAGGATTTCGTGATGAATTGTAACCCCAGAGCTTTAGCTATTTTTATATCTAAGAAGTTCCCGGTAGCCCCAGAATCCAGTAAAATAGCCATAGACTTTCAGTGTTGAGAGGGCAGGATGAAGACCACCGAAATGATAAAATGTTTAGACACCGGAGACAAACTGTTAGAGACAGACTGCGAGATCTGAGACACTGAAGGACTTGGGAAATCGATCTCCAAACTTACCAAGTCTTTCAGTTTTCCGACACAGAAACTGCCCCTGATTTGTTTACGAGTTTATCTAGTTTTTTAGGCTTCACAGGACATTCTCGGGCAAAATGCCCTCCCTTACCACAGTAAAGGCATAGATTCAAACGTCGTCGTTTTTCTCTTTCTTCGGCAGTTAAAGGGCCTCTGACCCCTCCAATCTGCATAGGCCCACTCGAATCTTTGGGCTCTTTTTTATCAGGCCTTGACAGAAAAAGACGTGAGTATTCTCCTTTTGACTTCTCTCCCTTCCTTTCTGTCAGCCTATGGTCCAATTTGACCACTAAATCAATAAAGGACGCACAATCTTCTGGAGGATCTACAATCTGAGACAGAATGTGTCTCAGTGACTAACCGGTTGAACGTGGTTATATACGTAAGAAGGTCCTTTGACCCTTGTTTCAGGTTCAGCAACTCGTTGTCGCTGGCCTGCATGTAAGAATGCCGCGCGAATAAGCTTCGCATCCGTTCCTTGAAGTGGGCTAAATTATAGAGAACCGGATCGTCGTTATCCACTAACGGTACCGCCCAAAGGGCTGCGTTCCCACTCAGATAAGATAGGATGAAAGCTACTTTTGCGGCATCATCGGGGAACGCCGCAGCTCGACAAAGGAACTGGAGATGGCACTGGTTCATGAAGACTGCATATTTAGTGCTATTCCCATTGAACCGTTCAGGCATGGCCAAGGGAGTATGGGGTGGAGTGACAACCGTAACATTAACAGGGGCAGACGGGGATACAGGAGACCCGGATGTGCCTGGGGATGGGAGATGAAAATGACTTGGCTGAATATAACTACGCTTCTGTTTGGGTAGTGTTCCTATTCCTGCCGTCTCTAATGATGCGTGTGTTTTTAATATTCCTAATTCTGTGACCAAACGCTGATTCTCTCCCCTTAACACTCTAAGTTCTGTCTGCAATGTGAGTACGGTATTCGCTAACTCCGACATAGTAATGTCAGGATTGTCAAGGCGCGACGGTTCTAACCTAGATGCATCATAGGAAGCGCCCTGATCCATCTTCGCTCAGGGGATTTAAAAATACGTGGGCTTGGCCTTTCTGTCCGGTTCTGGGTCCGGCTACAGAGATTCCAAGATCCACGGGAGCGAAGATAATGTCTATACGCTCTCACAGGGTCCAGTCCCCTATAGGTGTATACACACTAGAGGAAGACATAGACCCCCTAGAGGGCGAAGAGACCAGAAAGGACCACCAGGTCTTCTATCGGGATGTCAGGCAAGAAGGTCAGGGTTCCTACAAGGAGACACAAACAACAAGGTATTCGTAAGTCTTAATCCCTCGTGAGCTCCCCCCACTACTGTCTGTACATTATATGCCTTCTCATACTCACACAATCAGACCTGGGGACGTGGACTTAAGGACTCTTCATGAAACAGGAAACTGCGCCTCTAAAGAACACCAGTGAGAAGAGGGCAGACTTCAAATAAGAAGGGGGATTGAAGGAGGAATCACGCACTCTCTATGAAGAAGAAATACAGCGTCTTACACGGCGCTGTGATTAGAGTCCATCCACATATGTATATCTGATTTATCAATAGTCCTTTCCTGTTGACGATGATTTGACAGTACTGTGTGTCTCTGTTAATGAAATAGGACTGTTTGTCCAAATAAAGCTTCGAGCCTTCAATCCCAAGGACTACCGACGTCTTGAGGCACCAGTGATTTGAACAGCGCGTCCCAGCGCTGGGGGAGGAACAACTGGCAAGGGATCTAGCACGTTACCCGCGCTAATCAAACAGGAGCAGGCAGGAATCACCACAGCGCTTCCTAGCGCTAATGCCACAAGCAATAATCCCCAAGAGCGCGTTTCCAGCGCTGACCAAACAGGAGCAAGCAAAAACCACCACAGCACTTCCTCGCGCTAGCGACACAGGCAATAATCCCAAGAGCGCGCTTCCAGCGCGCGAATCATAACATAGGCACGAAAGGTCGTAATTTCCACACCCAACCCAACTCACGGTACTTCAGACTTGAAGAGGGATGTTCCGTTGGTTTGCACTCCCCACACACGCGGGAAACAGGGAAAAGACGAGGATCAGGACCGGGAAGGATCCAAACAGGCAAAGGGGGCGTGGTCCTAATGCAGGAAGCAAGGCCAAGCACTCGTGATTGTGAGCCGGCAGCCTATATGCCGGCCGCCGTCACGTGATCTATTGTAGTGCAGCATGGGAAGGCATACAAGATACTCCCTTTAGCAAGGCATTCTGGGAGTTGGAGTTTTCTGCGTTTACCTCTGATTTACATATAAATAGGGAACATGTAGCACGACCCCTAACACCTTCAACCCTTGCATCCATCACAGCAGCCATTTTGAATTTCATTTCGTAATAAAAGGAAAAGCTCCCTATACTTTACCACAGTGAGATCTCCGTATGGTAAAATATGGGGACCACTTAGAACGTTTTTTAAACTTGGAAAAAAGTGTGTATAAATATTAATTAATTAATTTTATATATTTATTTTAAATGTATAACTGAAGAACAAAGTGCTACGGCACTATTGACTTAATTTTGAGTTAAATCTTTAATAAATGTAAATATATTAATTTAAAATACATTTATTTTTCTGAAGTTTAAACTAAAAAATGAATTTCCACCTAAAGTAAAAAAAATCGTTTTTTATTATGTATTAATAATGATTAAAAGTGGATTATAGAATTAATTAAAAGTAATGTAATTATATTTTTAATTAAAATATCAGCTAACATTAATTGTTAATTCTAAAAAGGTGGTGAAGATATTTTATAAATAAATATGAATTATTTTTATATATTTATGTTTACAATACATTATATTTATTTATATATTTAAATAATTAAAATAATTTAATATTATTTCCTACAGGATTTTATTTCAAATCCCTACCTCTTTCTATGTGATGGTGTTTTAATACAACTGGTTGGAAATGTGTGGTAAGTATTTATTGTTTGATTAATTTAAAAAAATCTTACAATAAGCACTATGATAATAAGACTCGTGCGTACCACTTTTAAAACAAAAGATAGCGATGCAGATAACAGCGATGAGCAGATTTAGAAGAAAAATGACCACATTTTCTAAAATGCGGGGCTTAAAAAGGGATTTAAGCAAGTGGTAGTTATATAGACACAATTGGATTAGTTTACAATGTTAATCCTCAGCCTATTATAATGACACATTAAAAAACACATGAGCAGGTATGGAAGCCAGGGTGGAAAAGTGCGAGTGCCAGATTATTAAAAAAAAGTTCAAGTATGGTGTGGCCTCAAAGTGCATCAAGGTGGAAGAAACATGATGTCCAAATGAAGTGAAGGTAGGTGAAAAGTGTAAGGCCCAATCATTAAGACTGAGTTACGAGCTGCTGCACCATATTGGTCACCTCACGGATTATATCAAAGCCTGAATTCTGATTTTATGCGTTTGTCAACAGCTATGAAAAATGTGATGAAACGATAAGTAAGTTGAATGTTGAAACACTCCATGTAATGATCATAGCCTGCTGACAGAATCCTATTTGCAGGGTGTTAAATAGTGGTTTTTATAAACAAATCTACTCCTCCTTAAATTTCGAGCACATGCACAATAAGTGCATGGCCGATTCATGGTGATAATCAGTAAATGCAGGACCTCCCTGGAGTTGCCTGCTCCCATGGGGGAGCACAGTCTGTTGAAGGCTGGGCACCAAACCTATTAAACAGAAAACACCTTTTCAGTGATAGTTGAAATGTTTTCCCAAATATTGTTGAGGGTTTAAGAACTTATATGATTTAACGACAAACCAAGCGTGAGATCGAGAGTAAAAAAAAGTTTTATCCTCCAAGAGTGACGCTTTTTTGGCCATGGAGGTAGCTGCCTTTTTGAAAAGAATATGGGGGCATATTATCAAGGACGGTGTTAAAATTATCGGCAGTTTAGCAGCAGAAAACTGCCGCTAAAGCGGCGATAATGGGCTTGATAATATGCCCTGGAGAATTCCAATAGAAGCCCATGTTCACACCAGAACATGGACTACTATTGGAATTCTCCAGGGCATATTATCAAGCCCATTATCGCCGCTTTAGCAGCAGTTTTCTGCCGCTAAACTGGCGATAATTTTTAACGCCATTCTTGATAATATGCCCCATGATTTTTTGTAACATTTCAAAGATCTTGTAACCCTAACTTAATAAGTGAAACTAGTCTTGTCAATTTGGCTCAACCCCCTGTTTCAAGTGCCCAAAGTAATAAAATTACTCAAAAGGGTAATCTAGTCTTCAGGAGGGCATTGTATCTCAGAATATCATTAGCAAATATATTGTCTGATATAAATATTGTGTTCTAAATATTGGTTTAAAAAATATCGTCCCTCTGTATGTAGATTTTCTATGATTAATTCCAATTGAGCGATATGCTTTGGTAAACAATATTTAGGACACAATATTTTGGTCAGACTATGTTGGTATTCTGTTACCATACTGCTTAGCTATTTGACCTTGCAACCCTTCTTAACCCCTTCAGCGCGGCGTGGTTTTCCGCGCCACGTTGAAGATTCCGTGCGCGGGCGGGGCCATGACGGAACGGTTCCGTCATAAGCACAGCCCAACCGACGTGCATGACGGAACCGTTCCGTCAAGCGCGTCGAAGGGGTTAAAGTCAAATTCTAAGGAGGAAGTACTTGGCAATTAATTGGGATTACAGTATATTATGGCTCCTGCGGTTCCAGGGATCACTGCAATACTTGATTGACAACCAATAGATCATGTTGACCCTAGTGAACAAATACCCCAGGACCTTAAAGGGGTCTCTGATTGGGAAAGTAGTAGGGGCCCCACAGCATGAAGCACTTTACAAATACACTTAAAATATGACATATCAAACTTTTTTGTCTAAAGTGGTCAGTTCTGTGCCTTTTGTTAATTTATAGTGCACAAAGACATATAGATATATATTCATCAGACATAAAGAAAAAGGCAACCTAATAAATTATTTTCTCAGACAAGATTGGAGCTTTTCATACAAGTTCAGTGCTTAATCTTGCCCTTCGGGTCAGATGGTGAGCAGGGGTCTCGTTTTTGGGTATCAGGACTCACTTTTCAGCATCAGATATCGACCCTGGGCATGACAGAGAAAGACAGAAAAGAGAGAAAGAAGGAGGGAGAGAGAAAAAAACTGACCCAATGGAAAGAACAGCCATGACAAATAACTCTCGAGATTGAGATAGAGATGAGATAAAGAAACAGGAAGTGTAGGGGGTGAAAAAAGAGTCTTGAAGTCAGCACCTCACCTCCTCTTTTCAAAAAAATACTAATTAAGCACAAAAAAGTGTTTCTACACAATTTGTGACGCCATTGAGATCTGCTGATCTCTGCTTGTATCATTATTTTTAATTAGAAAACAAATATTCTATGTAGACAAATGCTCACTGCTTTCCGATACACATGCGAACAAGCAAAAATGTGTGTACTATCACTGAATCTCACTTCTAATTTTAGCTGTGGGTGATAACCGGTGAGCACATCCCATAGTCGCCTCGGGTGATCGGCACGAAATATTTCACCGCCGATAAGGATCAGCCCCCAGGAGATACATTCCTTTAATTACAAAATATTATAAAACGATTTAAAGAGGGGAGACAAGGGCTTAAACACTCATTTGTTGGCACCAACAATATCCTACGCTGGGTACTGTAGGCTGGAATTTCTAGGTAAAAGATCCCTTTAATAAATTGTTTTCTTTAACATAATTCTACTTTATGAGGTCTAAAAACATTTCTAAATAGTAATGAGTGTATGGGTACGGCACCTATAAACATTACCACTGCCACCCGCGTACCTTAGTAAGCCGAGCCCCCACCTTTCGGTGATTTAAATTATTAACCAATTGAAACCTTTACTTGTGAGCATCTGTGTACTAGTTTGTGTCCTGCTTAACGTTTTCTGCAGGTACTCTGCGCTCTAAAACTATAACTAGCGACCATTTTGTATGCAAGTACATTTCTTCCAAAGCGTTTTCTCTAGATACTCGGAAACAGGGACATTTTAAGGATTTTGGGGGCCCTGTTTGGAACATTTGAATTTATAATCCAATTTCAGCTCTTTCGTGCTCTCTTTGGCCATGTCACTGACAGTGCACATTCGTCCAAATTCTAATATTCAGGGATAGTGAGGTGTGTTTTCAATATTGTAACACAGCAGCAGCTCAGTAACATTACTGCAAATAATCTCTGTGACACCCTCCCATTTCTCATATAGGAGGTCCTGTTTTGATCTAAAAGAAACTGTTTTTAATGGATTTTGCATGAAACAAAAACACAACAATTCTCAAAAAATTTCCGTAATAGACACACACATCCAGTCCTGCCAAGTATCACGCATCACGTGTGACACTAACGCATTTCAGTGTGGTGTTCTGCATCACCGCACTGAAATGCTTTGTCACGCATTTTTAATGCCACTGTCTTGGGTGCTACTACTAGCGCGCCGGCTCTGCTGCTCCCAGCAGTCTTGCCGCCAGCAGGCCGCTGAGCACTCTGTCTGGCTCATAAACAGTTAAGGATCGTCATCATGCAGTTCTGGCTGGAGTCAGAGTGCTGCAGTGCTAGCTACAATGTCACAATTTGCGGCCTCACTGAGCCGCGCCGCCTGGCTTTATTATTCCCGGTGCCGCGCGGCAGGCTGTGAAACTGGCACACAGCCCACACTCACCAGGGCGCCGGGGCCTGCCCATGATTATCCGGATGTGACCTCAGCTCTCGCGGTCCTCCTGCACACTGCAGGAAGTGAGGTCATCGCCAGATAAGGCTCGCTCACTCGTGGAGTGAAGTAGTGCGGTGCGCTCGGCTGCAGCTTAGCTGCACTGACTGAGTGACTGCTGCCTCAGCAGCTGCTGCTGCTGGCTGGCGCGGCGCAGCCAGTTCCACCAAGCTGAGGTGCCTGAGCCGGGTTCCACCAGGCAGCCAGCGCAGCCCTGAGCCGCCCCGTTGGATGAAGGCGGGCAGCGCGAGTCACAGTTACTGTGGCTGACAGTGACTAGTGTCAGAAGATCATGATGATGATCATCTCGGCCCGCCGGGCCCCGGCGCTGCATGATGACTGGCATCGTGGGCGCTGCGGGGGGGGGGGGGTCTGACTCGACTGCCAGAGTGACTGGTGGTGCTGCAGCCGGTCATCATGTCATGTGCCAGCCAGTGCGCCCGCCGTGACCCGTCCCCGCCAACTAAGTTCCACCACTGGGCAGTCTGGACTGGCGCTGCTGCCACACTGTGCGGTAAGTAAGTTAAATAGTCTCTATCACAATCACTGTGTGTACTTAGCACCGAGCCACTCACACGGTGAAAATTAATGAGATCATGATGTTGATCTGAATTTCAGACAAAAAAAATCTGCAGGCAGGGCTGCTCTGACTCTTCATCCTGTCCGAGACAGAGAGTGTGAGGTTATCTACTAGATGATATAATCTGCATTCATACATCAGTTTAATTATCTGTAGGCCGAGCGGCAGGGCTGCTGTGTGAGTCAAACCTTCAGAGGTCATTTGGCACCGACCAGTGTGTACAAACTAAACTGAGTGTTTGTCTTCAGACAAACAATTACCGACTCTCCCCCAATCGATGCCCGCGGCTGTCATTATGAGTTAGTGAATTAACTCATTACTTAGGCAGCTCATCTGGGACGCTGGCTGAATAACTGGACTGTAGGTAGCGGCGCGCCGACCCGGGCGGACTGCTTAGAGCTAAGTTTTAAATTCGGGTTGACTCTTTTTTGCTAAACACTTAGCGCCCTTGATGCCGGCTGTAAGTGGCAGTTATGAGTTATCTCTCACCATATAGTAGTGCAGACACCGAAGAACGTGTACCCTAACATTACAACATGGCGAACTGTATTTTATGACATAACAGGTGCACGGTTACCCGTAGGTGTCCTGGCACTGAATAACAGATGTTTATTGTTACCCAACTCAATGGTACTCATTTTATTGACCTCAGATGGATGAAAGGCTGGGTGGACCCGCCAGGGTTTGAACCTGTGACCATGAGGTTGAACACAGGCCCCTGAAGTGGCTGTTTTATTTAACTGAGCCACCAGACCTGGCTGTAGACAGCTCAGAGGGTTTTTGCTTGTGCCACGGCAATTCTTTTCTTACTTTTGGTCCAGCCGTACCTCCGGCTGAGCTGGAAGACAGGGTGGTGTGCTTGGGTGTAAAAGTTCCTGCAGGAGACTCGTGTACCCTGACATCAGGAACTGTATTTTATGTAGACCGCTCAGTGGGCTATTGCTTTTGCGACAGAGATAATTTTCTTACTTGTGGTTCAGCGACTCGGCCGAGGGTCAGGGTGGTCCCACCCCGTCCGTCCCCATACCCGCCGGTCCCTGGGACTGACGCGACTCCGGCGTAGGTCAGTGCCTTCCTCTCGGCCATGAGGGGCCTGGCTCCGCCGTCGACGCCTGCCGGCGTGCCTTTGTGCCCCGCGGGCTCAACTGGGCGACCTCGCGTGCCGGCGGATCCGACCCCGGCGCTGTCGACGACTTCGGTCCCGACACTGCAGGTCCCCGAGGGATCCAGGCCTGGATCTCTGCTGGCGCCGGTCGACCTCACGACGCCTCCTCTGCCGGCGCCGACACCGGTTCCGCCCCCGGCGCTGTCTCTGGACGACGCCGTTCCCCGGTTTAGCCCCTGTCCGGGCCCGGCGCCGGTGCGGCGCCGCTTGACGCCGCACCTGATGCCGATGGATGAGCGTTTCATCTACCGCCCGGCTCCGATCATTCCTCCTGTTTATCAGGAATTGGATGACGTGGGCGACTGGGAGGGGTCTGCGGACCCTATGGCCATACAGGGCCAACTTTCACAGGACTGGGCAGACGAACTGGGGGATGCCAGTGGTCTGGCCACTTCCCCGGACGCTGGTTTCATCTCTCCTCCGACTGTGGCCTCGGAGGAAGGTGCAGCTTTTTCAGTGGTGCTGCGCAAGGCGGCCGCAGCCATGGGGCTCGAGCTGCCTGCTGTGGCCGTGAGGACTAACGTCCTCACAGAGGTGCTTCAACCGTCAGCAAGCTCCACTGAGCCTCTGCTGCAGTTCAATGAGGCTCTCATAGACGTTCTGCAGGGCACTTGGTCCAAGCCCTCCACAGTTCCTCCTGTGGATCGGAACGTGGCCCGCGCCACCGCCCTGCTCCGGGCGACCCCAGTTTCCTGTCCCAACACCCCACCCCGAGAGTCTGGTTATCCAGGCCTCCACTTCCCAATCCTCCTTTCCGTCCGCCCCTCCGGATCGGGAATCCAAGCGGCTAGAACAGTTCGGAAAGAAGCTGTTCTCTTCCCTGAGTTTGGGCCTGCGGTCTTTGAACACCGCTTGCCTCTTGGACCGTTTCTCCCACTCTCTGTGGGATACGGTGGAGGACGTGCTGCCCCTGTGTCCGGAGGAGGTCCGGACACGTCTGTCCCAGGCGCTTGCTGACGGGCGAGATGCAGCACGACATGCCATACGGTGTGAACTAGACACTAGACTCGCTGGGTAGGGCGATTTCCACTACGGTGGCGCTCCGGCGCCACGCTTGGCTGCGGTCCACGTCTTTTTCGGGGGATGTACAGAGTTCCCTCATGGATATGCCCTTTGATGGCACTCGCCTTTTTGGTGAGAAGGCGGATAGTGCGCTGGCTCGTTTTAAGGACTCCCGGGTTACGGCCAGGTCCTTGGGTCTCTCGGCCCCACGGCCGCAAACTTCCGTGTTTCACCCCTTTCGTGGCCAAGGAAGGGGCGCCTCCTCTTGTCCGCCTAGCCAACGGCCGCAGACCCAACCTGCACGCGGTCGCGGACATGGATTCCGCCGTGGCAGTACTAGAGGACAACGTGCCGGTCAGTCCACATCCACCCCGGCAGCATCCGCCTCAAAGCCCTCCTAGTCCGAGCTTTCAGGCCCATTCCACGCCAGTGGGCGGCAGAGTTCCCCATCACCTGCTCCACAGGTGATCCATCTCTTCGGACAGGTGGGTGCTGTAAATCGTCCGAAGGGGCTACTCCCTCCTCTTCGAGACGACCCCTCCAGCCATGCCACCGCAGTGCTACCGTCCTCCGGAAGGAACGGTTCAAGATGCTAACTTTAGCACAGGTTCTGGCTGCCCTCGACCCTGGAGACTGGATGGTAGCGTTGGACTTGCAGGACGCCTATTTCCACATCCCCGTCCTGCCGGCCCGCCGGCGTTACCTGCGGTTCACGGTGGGTCAGGAGAACTTTCAGTTCACCGTGCTCCCTTTCGGCCTCACCAGTGCCCCTCGGGTGTTCACGAAAGTGATGCCGGTGGTCGCAGCTCATCTGCGCAGATCGGGGGTTCCAGTCTTCCCCTATCTCAATGACTGGCTGTTGAAGGCGGGCTCGCCCCAGCAAGTCGTCTCCCACCTCCAGACTACGGCTGACCTCCTGAATTTGCTGGGGTTCCCCATCAACGTGCCGAAGTCACACCTGAGACCCTCCCAGAAGCTCCTCTTCATCGGAGCGGTTCTCGATTCGGCGCAGTTCCGGGCTTATCCTCCGGAACAGCGGGTCCGGGATATTCAGGCTCTGATTCCCATCTTTCGGCCTCTATCCTGGGTTTCGGTCAGTTTGGTGCTGCGGATTCTGGGGCTGATGGCTTCCTGCATCCTGTTGGTGCATTACGCCAGGTGGCGAATGCAGGCTCTGCAGTGGGACCTGAAGTTTCAGTGGGCCCAGCATCGAGGCAACCTGTACGACCATGTCTTGATCTCGGAGGGCACTGCGAAACAGTTGCAGTGGTGGCTCACGGACCTCAATTGGGTCAGGGGCAGATGCCTCTCCCTACCCCAACCGGAGCACGTAGTAGTGACGGACGCGTCCCTCCTGGGATGGGGGGGCCATATGGGAGAGGCAGAGACCAGAGGCCTCTGGTCTCGAGTCTCAACTCCATATCAACTTGTTGGAGCTGAGAGCGATCCGGCTTGCACTGAAAGCCTTCCTTCCCTCTGTCCGGGGAAGTGTTGTGCAGGTGTTCACGGACAACACCACCGCCATGTGGTATTGCAACAAATAGGGCGGCGTGGGGTCGTGGACCCTTTGTCAGGAGGCTCTGCGCCTCTGGACATGGCTGGAACACCAGGGCATCTGGCGGGCTCTCTGAACGCCAGACCAGACGAACTCAGCTGCCAGTGCATGATTGATCACGAATGGCGTCTGAACTCGGACGTGGCGCAAGGTCTCTTTCTGCAGTGGGGAGAGCCTTGGTTAGATCTATTCGCCACCGAAGAGAACGCGCAATGTCAGCAGTTCTGCGCGTTGGAATTTCCAAAGCGGCACTCGCTCGGAGACGCTTTTCGTCGCGAGTGGAGTTGCGGTCTGTTGTACGCCTTTCCGCCTATACCACTTCTGCCCAGAGTGCTGAAGAAGATCAGGCACGGCCCAAGTCATCTTAGTGGCTCCGGATTGGGCACAAAGGTACTGGTATCCCGAGCTACTCAGTATGTCAATCGATCCTCCGATACGACTGCCTCTTCAGGAGGACCTTCTGTCGCAGCAGCAGGGGACGGTCCTCCACCCGAACCTGTCCAGTCTCCACCTCCATGCGTGGAGATTGAGCGGCGACAGTTGATGCCATTTGACTTGCCTCCTGAAGTCTGTGATGTGATTCTGGCAGCCAGGCGTCCCTCCACAAAATCGGTATACGCCTGCAGGTGGAACAAATTTGTGGCATGGTGCACAGCAAAGGCTGTGGATCCCCTTTCCGCCCCTCTTTCTGAGATTCTACTCTTTATTCTTTCTTTGGCCCAGCAGGGCTCTGCTCTGGGCACCTTGAAAGGTTATCTTTCTGCAATCTCTGTTTTCTTACGGCTTCCTGATCAGCCTTCTCTTTTCAAGTCCCCTGTTGTTTCGCGTTTTCTTAAAGGCATTACTCACATGTTTCCTCCTGTCCCCTTCGTAATGCCTCAGTGGGATTTGAATCTTGTCTTGACCTTTCTGATGTGCGCTCCCTTTGAGCCCCTTTACAATTGTCCACTTCGTCTTCTGACTCTTAAGACGGCTTTCCTGCTTGCTATCACCTCGACTAGACGGGTGAGTGAGCTCCAGGCTCTGTCATCTAAGCCTCCCTTTCTTTCTGTTCATCCGGACAAGGTTGTCCTCCGGACTCGTCCTTCTTTTCTTCCGAAAGTGGTGATCCCCTTTCACATCGGGCAATCGGTCACTTTGCCCACCTTCTTTCCGCCTCCGCATCCTTCGAAAGAGGAAGAGAGGCTCCACCGTCTGGACCCAAAACGTGCGCTGTCCTTTTATTTGGATCACACCAGACAGTTCCGGGTGGACGACCAACTTTTTGTTGGATACGTAGGTGCTAAGAAGGGGAGAGCCGTACACAAACGGACCATCTCACGGTGGGTCGTCTTGTGTATAAAAGTTTGTTACTCCTTGGCGAAAAAGGACCCTCCTGTTGGGCTAAGAGCCCATTCCACCCGGGCCACGGCGGCGACTACTGCCCTGGGATGGGGAGTTCCCTTGCAGGACATCTGTCAGGCGGCGACGTGGGCCTCACTGCACACGTTCGCCAAGCACTATTGCCTGGACAGCCAAGTTCGGAGAGATGGCTTCTTTGGCCGTTCTGTTCTCCAGGACTTTCTGGTGTGATCTTGGTTCGCAGACCCTCCACCGGGGTTAGTATTGCTGGGGTATCTATTCTAAGGTGAGGAATCTAACTAACGTGTTTCTTTCAGATGAACAAGTAACTTACCTTCGGTAACGATGTATCTGTAAGAAAAATTAGTTAGTTAGATTCCTCACCGACCCACCCATCCTCCCCGCACTGCGAAGCGACATCTAGGGTTAAGGTCATCCTGTTCAGGGTCCTAGACTTTTTGGCACCAGTGTCGGTCTCTTGCATGGCTCTGCGTTCCTGGCGCGGAAAGCTATGTACAAGAACTGACGTCAGCGCGCGAGGGCGGCGTCTAAGTACTCCGACGACGTCATTCCGGCGCACGACGCCAACGACGGACGCGGAGCCGCAGACGACGCCTAGCGACGCGCAAGGGGTATTGCTACAAAAAATCTTTCCGGATCCAGCCTGACGCCTGGGGATATTCTAAGGTGAGGAATCTAACTAACTAATGTTTCTTACAGATACATCGTTACCGAAGGTAAGTAACTTGTTCGTCAATTTAATAAAATATGTATTTTAATAATTTTGGGTCCTTTTTCTAGACTGCCTAAACTGTGTGTACAGGGAGCCAGGTCACTTTACAGTATTGCATAATACAACACTGAACAAGTGTATACATGGTATAAAACAAGAACTAAGGCCTTTGAAGGAGACAGAGACATATTTGTAGTAAATCTGTAGGGGGAGGGAGGTACAAGGGGCCATGGGCTCGGCTGGCATGTGAGAAGGGTAGTGGTGTGGGAGGGAAAAAAATAAAAGCTAATAATAAATAAAACAAAAAACAAAAAAAACTTACCTTCAATCCTGGTGCGACGTCCTCCTCTCTTGGGTCCAGGCAGGCAGCCTCCAACACGGCAGGCCCAGGAAGCTGAAGTAACCAATCCTGACGCTGCTTTCATGCAGAATGAAAGCCGTGCCAGGACTAGGGGAGAAGCCTCCCTTACCCCTCGCGAGGGCACTCTAGCCCTATGCTGTCTCTAACCTAGCTGTCCTAAGACAGCTGGGTTAGAGAGGTTTAAACTGCGCATGTCTGGCTGGCCGTCGCAAGACGGCGGGCCAAAAAGCAAAGCACAGTCTAAACCTAAGTGATCTGCCCAGCACTGCTTTCTGCTGTTGCCTGACCGACAGCAGCAGAAAGCACAACCACCCCCCCCCCCATCCCATCCTGACGCTTGGCTCAAGACGGAGTTCGGAAAAATAAAATGGGAATAAATGGAGTTCATTACCATTTTATTTTCCCATATCTGGGGGCAATTTGGTGTGTGGGGTGATGCCCCTCTGCCTTCACGGAGGAGAAGCCCCTGCAAGTTGCAGTAAGGGGCACGTGCAGATGGGGTGACTGTGCCAGGTGGTGTAGAATTTGTCGGCTCCATTCTTTAAAGTTTTGATAGGCCACATAAATATATTTATATTTACACTTGACCTTATGTATTCGTATGACACAATAATATTAATGAGATGTGGTGACCAAAGATATAAAAAGTGCATCTATTATGTGCTTTGACATATATGTGTGTATGTGCATATTCATGTTTTTCCTTTTCAGAAACATCTGGATTACTGATACTGAGCTTCTATAGGTTTAGATTGTAAGGTGGTGCGCTAAAATGCATTTTATGCAGTGCATTCACCAGGGATTAGTGTGAATAAATCATATGTGTGTTCAATGTTTTCTTTATAAATTGTGACCAGATGTCGTTTTTTGTTTAAAAATACATGTATTAATTACTGTGCAACATATAACAGTACAGCACGATACAGCTTGATTCATTAATAAAGATTTCATTTATTGGATTATGTGTAGGTTGTAGAATTAATATGTTTTAAAGAGAAATGTTAACTCAGCATGATTGTGGGCCTTGAGGTTACTGTGGAGACAGCTAATATTGGTGTGAGAGTTATTTTCTGCATGTTTCTCTTTCTGAAGGTGCAGGCCAAAGGCATTTATAGTTAGTGAAAAGCACATTGTATTTCAGAGATAGTGAGGCGAGGAGGAGTTGGCAAGGTCAAATGATTTTAATGAAGTACAGAGGGAGTGTTACCAGTTGGTACTATCAGGCAAAGGGAGGAACCAGGGACGCTTTGGAGAACTGAAAAACATATGTATGAGGTCGTGTTTTCTCGAATGTTCTTTGTGCATTTTTATCAGTGAATCCACCTTGGGTTTAGTTAGATTCCATTTTGACTTGGAGAGGTACAGACCTCTCTTGACATCTCTGATTGTGTGGCTTCATGCTATACATGATTCTTTACTTATAGAACTTCTACAGAGGTTCTTATACTGACACCTTAGATGTTGCAAATCTTTTCCATGTATGGGGAGAAGGATAGAACCCATTCAACGAGTCATCAAAGCCGTTTTCCTATGTATTGTATTGCCACTCCTGAGATCCTTATATGCTCTCTGCTGTTGAGGACCAATATTGTAAGATGCTTTGGTCTTCCTTTGATCATTTTATACTTTTACAGTATGTTCCTGATTTATATCAGTTTGGCTTTGACTTTGTAATAAACCTTTTTGACTTAAAGTTGCTGGCTCAGACTTTTATTGTGTGGTCCTATTGATCGCACTGTACTTTTGTGAAACTTAAAATCTGAATCTCTCGTTTTCTAATTCAGCTGTGCTTCATCCATGCTCACCTTTGACCTGTTTTCAGCCTGACTCTATCCTTGACACCACACGAATCTAAGTTCAGACATTGTAGGCTGCGTAATGTCCGCACTGTGGGTTTCGTGTGTATTTTAAACAGTGATAAAGCCTTAGACAAAGTTTGTTCAGGTAAGCCTATCTTGTAATGCAGCTTAAAAATGCGACAGTTACACAAGGCACCAAGGTTGTTGATTCTTACCGATTGTCTCATTTGTGTGTTCTTCCCAGAGCTCTATTTATCTCTGGGCGTTCCTTGTCTGGGGTTTTCCCTATATAAACCCATGTAACCATCGCTTAGTGTGTTCTCTCCTTGGGTATCTTGATGGTACTTGTCGGATGGAGACCCATTCATGAATGATTAATAAAATAAATGACCTATGGTTTTCTCCAGTGTCGTTTCCTCCTTACTTGAAAAGAACCCGTGGCGAAGTAGTGTGCACCAGCAGATTATTCATAATTTGCCCCACAAATTGGCACCCGAACGCGGTGCCCCATCAAAGGCTTGCAGTCGGACCAGGGGAGGAGATCGTGTCGGTAAGATGAACTTCGCGAGGGGCGCCCCACCTGAAGAGACTAGTGTTGCTCATGGTCCAAGGTGATTTCTCAGCTCTCCGACTCTGATCTTCCTGGCGGCTGCTGGCTTTGACTGGGACCTTCGGACGGTCATTTTTGGATCAGGGAGGATCGACAGGTGGGAGTTGAAGACTACACATGAGGTAAATCTGTATTGAACCAGTTCATTTGTTCATTTGGTTAGGATTTGCTTAGTATCTGCTTGGTTTGGAATTTGTCTGATATCTGCTTGAAATTTTGAAACTTAGACTTTGTTTTGAAACTTGCTATTTATTATTGCTAAAAAAATTCTTACAGGTAATGTGAGAATATTTTTTATTTCTCTCTGTTTATAAGTTTTATTAATCTTATATAACATGCCTGTGTTTAGCACCCTATGGAAGTTTTGTTGTTGCTGCTGCGATAAGCAGAGCATTTTGGAAGCAAGTCAGCTGGCGCCACCAGAAGGTACGCCAAATTTTGAGATGTACATCAAATATGGTATTTGTCCCATCATGTATAATGCATTGTGGAGCAAATATACAAAAGGGGATCCCCAGTTAGAATGGCCATTAGAGGGAACCATGGACCCTCACAAACTCGAGTATTTAGAGAAACAATTGTTTTTAAAGAAAGTTAGGCCAGCTATGTTTGACAGTTTGCGTATGTGGAGGAAAGAAGTGAAGGAGCGGCAGCTCAAAGCAGAGAAGATACAAAGGAAACAGGAAAGGAAGACAGAGTATCAGAAGTATAAGGAATTGAAGGATAAAGACGTTCAGGAGAAAAAGGAATGTTTAGATAGAGAGCATATATTATTAACATCTAAAGAATATATAGTTAGACCAACATTAGCAGTAGAGGTCCACCAAGAAGATGTGGACTCAGATATTGATGGATTGTTGGTAGAATGACCACCGCCCCCATATGTACCCTTAACATCTCTTACCCCTGGACCCCTAAATATCGCCCCCCTTGTACCCCTGGCTCCCCCTCCTTTGCCTGTGGTTGTCCAGCTCCCTATTTTCCAAACCATACTGGTACATTCTTTACCCCCTCCAACCCAGGCCACTGCACCCCCACCCCAAGCCTTTGCACCTCCACCTCAGGCCACTACATTTGAAATGACTAATGATTCTGTGCTTTCTGCATCTGTCCTGACCCCTCGAGTCCTTCGCTCTACTGTACCTCAGTTTCGTCAGAATGCGATAAGATTGATGGTATTAAATTGGTTGAGTGATTTAGAAATGGAAGTAGGAGAGAAGATAGATTAGGTACAGGATTTCTCTGAGGGTAAGCTTCTATGTCTCATAAATAAGCTTTCTCATCAATTTATAGTATAATGGGAGATGACTACAGGACAGAATGGCCCAGTTGATGTTAGAGCTATTAATCGACAATGTCAGATAGGGGCCTTCCCTGTAAATAGAGTTAATATTGACAAAGCAAAGATAATTGGATACCGTAATGAACTCTCTTCCTCTCCTCGAATTAGACCTATGAGGGAAGCTGCGCCACAGTTCATTCCTGGAAGAGGGAATGCAGACGATAATGACCCAAATAGTGCTAATGCTAGAGCCCATTTTTTGTCTAATTGGATATATACGCCCTGGAAAAGGACGGATGTACTCACTTTAAATTCCTCCTTATCAGACATACGGAAAAACCCTAGAGGATTTTATAATGATGTACAGGCAGCCATTGATTCTTGTATTATGACTTTAGCGGATATTGATATGTTTTTTGGTATGATCCTGCCACCAGATATGTGGCGACTTACCCGGAAACAGGATCATGCTGTTTATTTGGGAGGAGATTGGACTGCCATAATAGCAGCTGATAGGGATAGGAAACCTGGTTAGAAACCTAGTCAGCTTATACTGGATCTGCCTGGTAACATACTTATTTTTTGTTTTTCAATGGCCCTTGCGCTTGAGAGTGCACTCGATTCTGTTCGGCCCATCAGGGATTGTGTAACCTCGTTGCAGCTCGCCATCCTGTCATCCCTAATTAATTCATGCTCGACGCGTTTCGAGGCATCCCGCCTCTTAGTCATGAGCTGATGTACAGAGGCATTAGAAAAACATCACCAGTGTTCCAACTTTATTAGTTAAACTGAACCGCCTTTAGTGGGCGTGGCTACCATCAACACCAAATAGCATGATGGACACTGTAGTTCCACAGGTGAGTACATTATATTACCTTGGTAGGCTCCATGCCCCTGTACAGTCCATGAAGCTTTCATTAAAATCCTTTTGTAGGAAAGAATGACATGGAGGGCGGGCTTCTTTTTGCAATACGAACAGCATGCTTCTAGGATTGGAACATTGTCCTCCACGGCCTTCCTGAAACACCAGGAATGGTGCACATCTCATTCTGCGGCTAGGGCAGCCGCGCATCTTATTGTTTTTCAATGGCCCTTGCGCTTGAGAGTGCACTCGATTCTGTTCGGCCCATCAGGGATTGTGTAACCTCGTTGCAGCTCGCCATCCTGTCATCCATAATTAATTCATGCTCGACGCGTTTCGAGGCATCCCGCCTCTTAGTCATGAGCTGATGTACAGAGGCATTAGAAAAACATCACCAGTGTTCCAACTTTATTAGTTAAACTGAACCGCCTTTAGTGGGCGTGGCTACCATCAACACCAAATAGCATGATGGACACTGTAGTTCAACAGGTGAGTACATTATATTACCTTGGTAGGCTCCATGCTTACTTATATAAAAACGATGGTTCCAGCTAGGGAAATAGACTGGGCACTCCTTACTGCTGGTAAACAAAAACAGGGAGAGGCCTTCCCTGATTTCTTTACTCGCTTTGAGGAAGTGTTCCATGATTTTAGTGAACATGATACATCTACACCTACAGGTGCACATTTATTTGTAGATAGATTTGTGGTAAATTTGCTTCCTGAGATATCAGTTCACTTAAAGAACTCTGAAAGCACATGGGCTTCAGTGACTCCAAAAGCTATATTAGATATGACTCAGTATTACCAGAATCAGGTTACCACTGAGCAAGAACGAAAAGAAGGAAAATTAAAAGAATTGAAAACTAAGGTGATGAAGGTTCAGGCCTATGGACCCCAAGGTCGAGGCCGTGGCCAAAATTATGGTCAGAAACAAATGCCTCCAGTAGGGCCATTGTGTAGACAAACTCCACTGGGACTGGATCAATGTGCTTATTGCAAAGAGAAAGGACATTGGCGTTCTGAATGCCCTATTTTAGCTTCTGGTGGGAGAGGAAGGGGACAAGTGACTAGTAGTCAAGGGACTTCAGCTCCCCGACAACAGCCACAGCAGGTTCAAGCTCCAGAGAGGAATAGGTCAGGAAATTATTTTGATCAGCGAAATAATCAATATTCTATGGAGGATTGGGAATCAGAGGAAACTGTGGGAACACATTTTGCCTAGGACAGCGTAGGACAAGAAGGACCAGTTGAGATACCTGTAGATCAGGCAGGGCCCTATGTAACAGCAACCATACTTGGGCAGGAACAGGAGTTTTTAGTTGATAAAGGGGCAACACGTAGTGTGATATCTCAGAAACTGGTCCCTGGGACACCCTTGTCTGGGCAAGTAATCACATCCATAGGGTTTGATGGAACACCAACTCCTAGCCCTGTGTCCCAAAAACTACCTTTGCAGGCTGAGAATGTCATCACTTCAGCCCCCTTTTTACTCCCCCCACATGCTCCAGATAATCTAATGGGACTTGATCTTTTGAAATATTTCCATGCTACTATACATTGTTCCCCATCTGGAGTACTTGTCATTTTTGGGGAAAAGACATTGCCTAAACAATATAATTTTTCTTTATGTTTGGATCTTGATTCTGTCCCTGCATGTGTTTGGGCTACTTCTGACACAGATGTGGGAAGAATGGATATTTCCCCAGTACATATACAGGTTCGGGAGGATGCTTCCTTACCAAGGGTCCTGCAATATAAAATATCAAAAGAAGGTGAAGATGCATTGATGTCTATCATTGATGACATGATTCGTACAGGAGTTGTTGAGGAAGTTTCCTCTAATGTATGCAATAGCCCCATTCTTCCTATTCTAAAACGGGACGATGGAACAGGAGATAAGATTTACAGATTTGTGATCGATTTGAGGGAAGTTAATAAAATAGTAATCCCTCAATATCCTGTAGTCTCTGATATTACGACCTTGTTGACATTAATTCCACTTACAGTGACTGTATTCTCCGTTATTGACCTCAAGAACGCCTTTTTCTCTATTCCTATACATGAAGACAGTAAATATCTTTTGGGGTTTTCATTACGAGGTCGCTCATTTAGATTTTGTGGGGCTCCACAAGGCTATACAGAAATCCCTAGAATTTACAGTCAAGCACTTAAGAGACAGTTGGATGAACTTCTTTGGCCACCAGGAGTTACACTTGTGCAATATGTCGATGACATTTTGTTAGCTGCAGACACAGTTGAGCATTGTAAAGAGGCCACTCTTTCTCTCTTGCAGCACCTTGCTGTTAAGGGACATAAAGTCTCTAAGAATAAGTTACAATATTGTCAATCTGAGGTCACTTACTTAGGTCACCTCTTGTCTAAAGAAGGTCGCGCTCTGACTAAAGGCAGGATTCAAATTATCCTAAAAATTCCTATTCCAAGTACCCAGAAACAAGTCAGGGCACTTATTGGATTTACTTCCTACTGTAGACAGTGGATCCCACATTTCTCCCTTATCATCAAACCTCTTTTGTCCCTTGTTACTAAAGACCCTCCCTCACCTTCACCATGGACATCTGAATGTCAGGAAGCATATCAGCAGCTCCGTGCATCCCTTTGTTCTGCTCCTGTGTTAGGCACTCCAGTCTATACAAAGCCTTTCATACTATATGTACACGAGAGAGAAGGATGTGCATTGTCAGTTTTGACACAACCATATGGTAATAAGCATTGTCCATGTGATTATTTCTCAGCTGTATTAGACCCAGTAGCCAGAGGACTCCCAGGTTGTCTCAGAGCGGTTGCCGCCACAGCGATTTCTACACGCCAGTCTGAGGGAATAGTGTTGAGTAATAAGCTTATGGTCATGGTACCACATTCCGTGGATGCACTTCTGAATCAGACTAAGACACAACACTTGACTAATGCTAGACTTACAGGATACAAACTTACGCTTTTGGCACCCCATATCACACTTAAGAGATGTTTGACAAGGAACCCAGCTACATCGTTACCTTTGCCAGCGGAACAAGCTCATGATTTGCATGACTGTATTTGCCTAGCAGAAGAACAGACTAAGGGAAGAATAGATACAAAGGATATACCTTTGTTAGACCCTGAATGAGAACTGTGGGTAGATGGTTCTTGTTTGAGATTATCTGATGGCACCACCTCTGCATCCTATGCCATAACTACTTTACAGACTGTGGTGTAAACAGCCCGTATCCCACAAAAATCTGCCTAAGCAGCTGAACCCATTGCGCTCATGAGGGCTTGTGAACTTAGTCAGGGATTAAGAGTGAACATTTATACAGATAGTCAGTATGCATTTGGTGTGGCACACAACTTTGGCAAGCTCTGGAAGGAACTGGGATTCCTAACCTCCCATGGCTCTAAAATACAACATGGTGAATTGGTAAACAGTCTTCTTACTGCCTTGACATTGCCAAAGAGTGTAGCCATTATCAAATGTAGTGCCCACAAAAAAGTTACAGACAAAGTGGGACAGGGAAATGCTTTTGCTGACGAAATTGCAAGTGCACTCACGAGTAAAATATATGTTCTACGCTCCCAAGCTGAAAGATGGGAAAACATGTATACCGAGATTAAGGACATACAGCAGTCAGCCACTGAACAAGAAAGGGCAGAATGGCAAAAGGAAGGAGAATTAGATGATGAGGGATGTTGGAGGTCAAAAGACATGTTAAAATGGAAATTGCCCTATGCCTATGTATTGCCTTTTGTGACTATGGCTCATGGACCTGCTCACGTTAGTGCCAAAAACATAATTTCCCAATTGAATCCAGTCTGGGATAGTTCGCTCATTCGGAAAATGGCTGAGCATGTGGTTAATTGTATGATCTGCTTACAGCACAATCCTGGAAAGGGAGTATCAACCCCTACAGGTGGATTTTCTCCACCTCAGGTTCCTTTTGAAGCACTTCAAATGGACTACATCCAATTGGAGTGCTGTAACAATTTAAAATACGTACTAGTTGTGGTTTGTTCCTTTAGTAAGTGGGTAGAAGCCTATCCAACCAAAGACAACACAGCCTTGACAACAGCTAGAATTCTGTTAAAAGAGTTCTTCCCTCGTTTTGGGGTTTGTAGAGTTTTATGGAGCAATAATGGCCCCCACTTCACTGGCCAGATAATAGAGTACCTAGTGAAAGGTTTAGGGGTAAAACAGAAGTTTCATGCTGCTAATTATCCCCAGGCAGCGGGTTTGATAGAAAGATACAATGCCAACTCAAATTGGCAAAAATTCAAGCAACAACGGGCCTTAAATGGCCAGATGCTTTGCCACTCGCTTTGCTATCTGTTCGTTCCATCTCACACAGTAAGATTGGACTTTCTCCCTACAAGTTAGTCTTTGGTAGGCCTATGAATGTATGGGGACCCCCAAGACCACATATGATTAAAGAAATATGGTACCCTGTTTTGAGTGACTATCTTAGAAACTTGACTGAAAAATTGTTTCTGATTCATCAGCAAGTGCGTGAAGCTATTCTTGAAAAATCAAATGGTCCTGCCCATGGTCTCCAACCTGGAGAGTTTGTAATCCTCCGAAATTTCCAGAGTTCTAAGAATCTGGAACCTCGTTAGAAGAACATCGAGCAAGTGCTGCTGGCAACCGGAACTGCTGTCCGTGTCACCAACAGATGCCACTGGATCCATGCAGGGCACTGCAAACGAATCCCAACAACTGTTCTCCAGCCAGAAGGCAGAAACGATCTGAAGGATATCTTGCAGACTCAGAAAAGTGTTGCTCCTCTGAATGAAGATACTTTGTTCTCTGATCAAACTACGCCTTCAGTAACAAGGTATGATTTACGACCAAGGGAGGGAAGGAGCAGATAGAGATACCGGAGGACCGATTTCAATTAGTGGGACGGTTCGACTATGACACGGTGGGATCACAGAATTGGCTGAACTAGGTTCAGAGGGGGTTGTGATACATGTTCAGTGTTGCCTGGATCTCTCTCCGACCTCTGGTGTATCGATACCGAGAAGGAGACATGCAGAGACCGGGATCTAAGTTGCAGTTGCGAAACAAAGACAAGCCTCTATGTATGGTGACTCTGATAATACTCTTGATAATCTTGGCAGCAGTTTTTTGGACAATGGAGAAAGTGATTCTGGCCAGAACCCTATTGCCCGCTACTACTCCTGTCCCCACAGAACACGTGTACTATACCCTTCCCTATCACGAACAAAAGCACTGCATGTCCTACCTCAACAACACTTTCATACAGATGTTGCATCATACTCACAACGCTACGAACACCACCAACTGTTGAGTGTGCGAAATGATGCCAGCTCCCCAGAAAAAGTGAGGAACGCCTTTCATTCCCTTGCTATTTTCACATAACGGCTCCTGCAGAGCCTGGTTCGCACTGTTGTGGGCCTCTGATATTGATAACATTACTGACTATGATGTAGGAGGACTTAATGCGAAATTGAACAGAGTGTGTTACCCCGATGAGGAAGGGGACCCACAAGCCAAAGGAACTGCATGGGAAATGGAGGAATATCGCAGAGGAAATGCCTCCACACGCTATGTTTCCCCAATACTCGAACGACCAAGCGTAATGGGCCACCTGTTATTGCTGTGACTAGAGCTCGAGCGGACCTTTGTGTGAGCAGTATTGGCCATATCCCTGTGGGAAAAAGTGACTGCACAACAATACTGAACATTACTGGAACAAATAATAGTAGTTTCCTGTCCTCACACAATACCTATTTTATCTGTGGAAGCAAAGGTTACTATCATTTGCCTATTGGTTGGTCTGGGGTTTGCTATGTGTCTTTCCTGCTTTCCCCTGTGTTCTTAGCACCTGCCTCCTATCACAAAGACCAGAAACTATTTAATGACATCTCTTGAAATAGATTTAAGCGGACCATAAATAATGATGAAGTAGATCAGACCGATACAGCCTTGCTGCAATATGAAGATTTCAATTTGGGACTCTTTTTCTTCGTTGGTGCAGCCCTAAACAGTAGACAGATTAGACACCTGACCCGAGTAGTAGAAGCAGTAACTAATCAGACAGCAATGGCTCTAGGAAACATTACTGAGGCACTCCAGATTACAAGAATTTTAACTCTTCAAAATAGAATGGTGCTCGATGTAGTGCTCGCTGATCGTGGTGAAGCATGCCCCATCATAGGGAGTAGCTGTTGCGTGTTCATTCCTGACCACGCCCCTTCTGTCTATGACGCTATTTCTAAATTACACAAAATAGCTGCAGAAATACATCAAGACCAAGGAACATGGTCCTGGTCTGACTGGTTACAGGGACTTATCTCCACTTAGGGTTGGAAATTGTTAATGAGAATAGTAATCATAGGAGCCATCTTTCTCACCTGTTGCTGCTGCATTCAATGTGCCCCTATGATATGCACCACTTGTATAAATATCTGTAGTAGTATTAAACCCTCCCCAGCCAATGTTCATGAATTGAAGAGAGAAATAATTATGCACACCGAAATTCATGAACTAATTAATATTAATGTACACGATTAATATATGTACCTTCTAGAATGTATTCAGCACAGTTGAAAAGGAAGGACTGTGAAACCTTAAAATCTGAATCTCTCGTTTTCTAATTCAGCTGTGCTTCATCCATGCTCAACTTTGACCTGTTTTCAGCCTGACTCTATCCTTGACACCACACTTACATAAACATTAGGTCACAAATCTAAGTTGAGACATTGTAGTCTGCGTAAACATGCAAAGTCAGCACAAAAGAACAGCTGATGTCTGCACTGTGGGTTTCATGTGTATTGTACACAATGATAAAGCCTT
The DNA here is from genome assembly GCF_964204655.1 of Triturus cristatus. NCBI lineage: Eukaryota > Metazoa > Chordata > Amphibia > Caudata > Salamandridae > Triturus > Triturus cristatus. Next base: position 1,595,931,654 of record NC_140590.1, on the reverse strand, counting down.
AGACAAAGTTTGTTCAGATAAGCCTATCTTGTTATGCAGCTTCAAAGAGCGACAGTTACACAAGGCACCAAGGTTGTTGATTCATACCGATTGTCTCATTTGTGTGTTCTTCCCAGAGCTCTATTTATCTCTGGGCGTTCCTTGTCTGTGTTTTTCCCTATATAAACCCATGTAACCATCGCTTAGTGTGTTCTCTCCTTGGGTATCTTGATGGTACTTGTCGGATGGAGACCCATTCATGAATGATAAAAATAAATGACCTATGGTTTGACTTCGCTCCAGTGTCGTTTCCTCCTTACTTGATAAGAACCCGTGGCGAAGTGGTGTGACCCTGCACCAGCAAATTATTAATAATTTGCTCCACACTTTGAGATGTAACTTCTTGTTAACACCCTTTCTTATCAGGCTACTATCAAGGTCTATTGGTCAGAGCATTCTCACATGGTAGCATACCGAGGATGGTTAGCACATGAAGTAGAGGGATTAGAACAGTCTTAATTTAGATTAGTCAAGACCCAATCTTAGTCCCTAGTGCCTATGTTTCGACTAGGAGAATGATGGTCGGTGACGTTCCAGTGGTTCGACAGTGAGTTGTAACAGCGGAGGAGTGAGTATCAAAAGGGTTGTGTGTTAACGGCTTATGCCTAGGTTGTGGTATTTGTGGCAAGTGTGTGGTGTATTGCGGAGATTGTGTGATATGATATTGTAATGTTTTAGATGATTAAGTGAGTGTGGGGCTTATTGTGGAGAAGTTGTTATCGGGTCAGACGCGGCCTAAGATCCCATAAAGTGTAGAAGACACTGTTTTGTAATTGTCTGCTGATGTTTTGCGGGGTTTGTCGTGAGACGCCATCGACAGCCCAATCGAGATAGCGACGTTTATCTTTTGTGTGAAAGTGAGGTATGATTAGTGTGGCGAACCTTTTGCGCAGAGGAAAGCTGCACTGATCAGAGTGATTCCCCACAAGATGAGGTTTCATTTGAATGTGTGTTTGTGTTACTTTGTATGAGTGATTTCTGTTGATCCTTTAGCAAAGCAGACAGCTGATATTTTTTGCTATTGCATTGTATTTATTTGCAAACGCATGGCTGAAAATAGTGCGTGTATTAAAATTGTAAAGGAGGGTGAGCTGCTGCAAAGATTGAGATTGTCGTCACGGTGTGCAGCACTGTGATAGGTCAGCTGGTGTGAAGCCACATTGTTATTGACTGATTTTTCCTGGCTGATTTTAATTCCCAGCCCAGCCCTGAGGTTCGCAGGAAACTCATAAAAACAAACAATCTCCTCTATCCTGACCTGTGTGATTTTAACCATCCAGAGTAAAGGTTCACCATATAACACATTAGGATGACCTTAAAATACCGGCAGGCATGACGGAGCTGCTGAGCTGGTCTTCCTCGATCTGCTGGCTGCTTTTAATCTAGTGAACGTCTCCGTTGTGGTAGACTTCTGGCACCACAAGGGGACTGGTCTGAGTCTCTTTCTTCCTGTCTGGTAGAACTCAGATGCCAATCCCTACTCATACAGAGCACTGGCTGCCCTCAACATTTTGAACAGGTGCAGCACTAAGGCTCGGATTGCACAGCACCTTTGTATTCAAAAGCTTTTTGAAGAGGTTGTCACCTGTGTACCTGAATAGAGCATAGTTACTTAGGCTGTGGCTGGGCTTCTCCAAATAACACTGACCTACGATTTAATGGCTACTTCTCAATATGGAAAAGGTACAGCCTTTAAAGCTGATCTGTCTCTTATGACAATTTAGTCATGCAAGCAGAGGTAAGTGATATATATGATGCACCCTTGATGAAATAGAAATCTGGGGCGTTCAAGATGTTGACGTGGTGTATCACCTAAATGAGAATGGTGTCAGAACTCGCTTATTCACTCAATCATCCGCCTATAGATTCCCTTCTGGATCTGTTGTGTTGGGAATGGAAAATTGCACTTGCTGCCTTCCGTGAGGGTGGGAAGCTAGCTTTGCTATTGCTATGCGGTCCTAAGTCTGTGAGTAAACACAATTTGCACTGCTGCTGCCTGATTTCGATGTGTTCTATAGTAAGAAAAGCTTGCTCTGCTGTTTTCCTACTTATAAGTGCCCTCTGTAACAGGATAGCTTGTGCTTTTTCTGCCCCTGTTATTTCTGTTCTATTAACTAGGGATATGTTGACTGCTGAAAGAAGGTGTCTCCACTGCTTATGAAGAAAAAAAGGATATATTGAGTGCACTTGTGTAGCATGCGCTATGAACAAGGACTTTTCAACAATATTTTATGTGAGGAACCTGTTGTCTTGAGGAAGTTCCTATCACAAAGGGGCAATATTAAAGCGCCAAAACGTGTTGATAAATAAGAGTAGAACCGTCCATTGCTGTACCCTCTATTTTTAATCTTGTTGCCGGGAGACACCAGTAGCACAATTTTAATTTCGGTATGAGAGTTTAACAAAGTGTTAATATAAATGCTATCCTAAGAGACTTTGGGCCCCATGCATCAACAGAAGGAATTGCGATTCCTAAATAGCGATTTTTAAGGAATCGCTATTTAGGAATCGCATTTCCTTATGCATGTAGGAATCGCAAAATAAATTGCGATTCCTACACAATACCTAATAGCGATTCACAAATTGCGAATCGCTATTAGATAATGTCACTCCATTAATTCCTATGGACCTATAGGCCCATAGGAATAAATGGGAATGCATTCGCAAATTGCGATTACCAAATTGGTAATTGCAAATTGCGAATGCAATTTCAAGGGTGCCAGGTGGCCTAAGGCCCCCCTAATGCAACTCCCCCAAAAGGTATGTGTGCACATGTGCCCCTAAGGGCATGTATGGGTGCCACATGTCACTTTGAAAAATGCACATTTGTGCATTTTTCAAAGAATTTGCAAATTACCATCAACCAATAATAATGAGGTGAAAACTTTGCTCATACATTATTAAACTGTGTAAAAATAGAAAACGATGAAGTAATACTGCTTCAAAATGAACAACATTAGGCTGCATAATTTTGCTTTTCTTGCTGCATAATTTTAAAAATCCCTGTCACATAATTCCAGTGGCCCTGGTCATAGTGCACTTTACAGACTAGTGAAAAGTAAAAAATGTTGTTCCTGACTTTCTGCTTTTGTTCTTGTGGGTTAAAGAGCCCAGTGTGTGAGACAGCAAATATAGCCTTTTAAATGATAATAGGAACATCTTATTGCTGGTGAGCTCACAATAACACTCCTTGGAGTAAAAAACATGGTATGTAAAAAGACATTGGGGCTTATTTACAAGCCCCATGCGCTGCCCGTGCGTCACTTTTTCCCAAATTAAAAGTTACGCACCGTTTCGCAAAACAATGTGAGCTGCGGAGATACTATTAAAGGAAAAAAATATGCTGCCATCCCCATTTCCGAGCACCTGCCTGTGACCCTGCTTTAGAATGGTGCAGCATACACTGTAAGTGCTGCTCCGCGAGGGCCACCAGTGCTGTAGAGTAAGCAAGGGTCCACTCTTATTTCCCCACTATTCAAGGTATACTACTTTACTTACATTGCTAATCCAATCCTTTGAATTCAATGTACAATTTAACTGATGATGTAGAAATGATGTGCACAAGATAACCACAGACCACACCCCTGCTGCTTGAAGTTGAGCTCCGGGTGTCCCTAAACAACCTCCAACTTTCCTATGACATGTTAGAAATTCTTCTGTATGAAAATGTCTCCCTGACCTCACCTCTTTTACCATTGAGTTGCTCTCTTGGGCACAGCAACCCTCCAAGTAGGTAAACCTGGATCTACACATGGACAATAAGCTCTCACATATCCCCCAGATCTACCCTGCAGTCTAAACCCCACCCTTTTACCTGAAAAGACTAAGGGGCATATTTACAAGGATTGTCGCTATGCTGTTTTGACGCTCCTTAGCGTCGTTTTTTTTTTACTACAGCTGTTATTCGGCAATTCCATCCGCCATGCTAGCACTGTATTTACAATATGGCGTGACGTAGAGTTAGGAACAGCTAGCTATGGAAAAAGTTAACAACAAATCTCAGTCATAGTGTTGTGTATATTACCCATACAGGATCTGCGCGTTCCGGACAACATAAACTGTGGGTTTGGTGGCAGAATGGCTCTGAGCACCCCCACTGAGAATGTTAGCCTTTCTGTTTTAGCTAGCTCACAGTGCCACTAGAATCTCCCCTTATCGAGGAGAGAATAGTTTCTGGCAACCTCAGAACATGACAACCCTGATCCCCCCAGGATCATGGAAACAATGTACTACTTTTTGCTCAGTCACTTGTTCTCACTTATTTGGTCTCAGAGAGTTACACAGAAGAAACAGTTGGGTGTGTTACAATAAGAATTTATTGCACAGTTGTTCTTCTGGTGTAAAATAGATGTGCTGCAACAACCGTTATACAGTAGCAGATATATATGATTAGCAGTACAGTGAAAAGAAAAGGATTGTACAGTTCTACCATCTTGCAGTAATCATGAATATAAAATGCAAGATAAAAAAGTGTGCGTACTCCTGCAATGCCTATCTAGATGTACCGAAGTGTACTTAGCATGTGAGTAGGTGTGAATCTAGAGGATTTAGTCTAACCCCATTACCTGAAGTGAGAGATTGTGGGACCCCGTTCTGATCTCGAGTTGGACACCCCGCGAGGGATGTGTTAGACCGTTGTCAGCTGGAGCATCTGCATGCAGGAGCCTCAGCGTCTCTGGTCAGAGTGCCGGCCTGGAAGTCTCAGTTTCCTCTACTGACCCTAGCAAGATGTGCTGTATTTATACAAAAAGTATTTGGGGTTTCTTTGTCCCTTATTTCTTGTATTAGCCATTGTTGGATTTGAGGATGATGTATGGGATGAACCTTGTACGTAGACATTATGCAGGTGGTTTAGCCCCTGCCTGGTTTCCAAGAACCCTCATGAATATTCATTCATACTGTATGAGTCCATTGATGAAGTTATAGGATGCTATAGTTCAGGGAAAACCCTCCTTCTGCGCCCAGGACTAGAACTAGGTAAAGGTTCAATCCTACAGGCTCGTTACTGTGTAGTATAAGGGGGATAATGTAGGTGAAGGTGTATGATATTACCAGGACCTATATTAGGGTACCTATATGAAACTTCACAACAGGGTGACTCGGTACACATTATCAGATGTATTTGGGTCCATTAGCAAAGGTAAGATTGCATAGCCTGCGTAATTCCCACACCATAGGCAGAACATATCATGATCATCTATGTACAGCCCATATATAGGTACATTATTGTGTCTGTACCCATGGATTGGTGAACAAGCATACCATGTCTATAGAGTGGTATACCTTGGCCATAATTCAATGGCTGTCACGCCACAGGCTTAGTACACTATCAGATGTGCCCTGTCTTAACAGCACGTTACTTGCATCACAATATTTTTAGATGACTTTTGAGGATACGTTCCTTCCTATACAGATAACCTGGTAAGCATGAAATGCAATACTGGATGCATAAAATGTATATGACATCAGACAGTAGCATGTAAACAACTCAATTATTTGACATTATGGCACTCAATGGTAGACCAACCAACCCTGTATACTTGTAGACAAGTTTTCTACATGTGCATAGGACTCACAAACTGTAGCAATCATACCCTATTCAAGTGGACCTGTTCCACACTTACCACATACTTTAGCAACTCACACACAACTTTAATCTTGTAAGTTCAAGAAATTCAACTTTTCATCATTCATACTTGTCAGAAGCTGATAAAGTGCAACACTTCACTACATCCATCCAGTACCTATTTCATATCTTCAAGAAGTCAATTTGTGAGTCGGTCGCAAAATTATTAAGGCAAATCCATATACATCTGACCTGACACTGACTCCTTGAAACACACTTATTATACAGACACCCACTGGCAATGTTGGGGTTCCAGTAGTTGGCTATCTCTGCGTCAGTATAAGAGGGGTGGGGGGTCCATCTGCAAGACATGATGTACAGGATATCATAAAAATGTTTCTCACATACATGGAATGCAAGTACAACACGCTACATATGCCACACTATTGGCCATGTGGCCTATGAGGTTGTAAGTGGTCAGATATCACATTTAGATACCTGGATGACCCACATTTCTTAGGATGGCTCAGTCGTACATACATGTGAAACTATTGCACATGCACCAGTTGGCCATGTAGCACACCATTGTGCAGCTAGGTATCTCAAAGGAGCTACACACGTCTGGCTGATGCTGTGCGCCTAAAGAATTCACATACATATGTAGGTAATGATTTCTGGAGCCCTCTGTTTACACACACCATTAAATCATCATCCTACACATATTTGTGATCATACGTACTGGTCCCAATATTAACTTGTGCAGCCTAAATGTCAGTGCTGCTGAGGGTATGGGATGGTACAGCACAATTTCAATACATCCCTACGGCTTGTACAAAGTTAACTCCTAGGAATTAGCAAAACAGAGTGAGCCATGGCAGACATCAAAGATGCTAGCTAATTAAGAAGTGTTATGCCAAGGATCATCAAAAGCAGATCACAATGTTCCCCTTCACAAGACACTCACTCAGCCGCAGGATGGTTTGGCACAATATAAGATTATAAATGACAGCTGTGCAAGAGCCTTGCACAACACTCCCTTTATGTAAGGAATTGTTCATGTAATGCAAATTTCAACCTGGAAATGACACATGCCTGTAGCAGGACTATCTCCTTTGAAGCAAATGCGCAGTGCCAGCCTTTTATCCACACAAAGGGACTTAATCAAGAGAACGTAGCGGGCCCAGTGTAACACCTTATTTGGTAAAGCTGTGGTTCTACAGTTTAAAAACGCAGGAATGTGCCTTATATACAGGAATGTGGTGGCCCACTGCATTAGCTGTAGTGCTGGTGCAATAGAAGCAGCATAGGGTTAGTGCAGGCACCATAGTGTTATTTTACTAGGGTGCCTGCGCAGTAGGGGAAATGATAATTTTCAGTGAGGGACACCTGCCTACATATAATCTATTTGTAGAGGGGTTCTGCTCTATATATACATGTATGTGTGCAGCAGAAAGCAGCACATGTGGAAATTTCATAATACATGGAGGAATATAACTTCTCTCAATGTATCGCCTGCTTCAGATCAGGTTTTTCCTGGTGTAATCTTTTTGCACTGCCACATACCATGTAAGAAGGGCAGCAGCGGTCCGTGAAGGGAGTTCCGTGGGGCGGAAAGGCGGGGCGGGGGAGGGGCAGGGTGGGGGGTACTAAACACCGGAACATGGATAATTGGAGGTAAGTAAACAATTAAATAAATAAAATGAATTTCGTAGAGCGCGCTGCACCGCATTTTGTGATGCAGGATGCGCTACGAAATTCGTTTTATTAATTTAATAGTTTACTTACCTCCAATTATCCATGTTCCGGTGTTTAGTACCCCCCACCCTGCCCCTCCCCCACCCTGCTTTTCCGCCCCACGGAACTCCCTCCACGGACCGCTGCTGAAGGAGGGGGCAGCATCATGCTGCAATGGGTGTTGTTGTGGAACACCCACTGCAACACACATTAAACGCCTATTTCACTCAAAGTGCTGTATGAGTAGGGACTGTATTTACAAGCTGGCTGTAAGCCACATTAAGTGGCATAATGCATCCTTGTAAATGTACTGACCTGCACCAGAATATCTGAATAAGATTTGTACTTATGACGGTGACTCCATGTAAATTGGCTCCTAAGTTTCAGTACATGCATGGCAATGCATGTCAAATCCATGCTTACCATGAACGCATTTCACTCACCTATGGTAATAGTGACAATAGTGATGGTCACACTGTAACACAAAACCATTGATTCACAAATGTGTTAATGCACTATAGCCATGGTATGTCTAGATCATTTATCTTGCACAAGACAATGTAATGTAAAACATCATTGTTACCCTTCACTTCATGTCCCATAACAGGTAAAACATAACATGATACACATCATATTGCACTGACAAATATGTACTTAAGTTTAGGTCCACCAACGGTAATCACAACATATTCCAGCAGGTCGGACTCCCTGCCCACAATATCCTGCCACCGATGCTTCAACTTTTGTGTCACCCGGTCCACGCCATGGATCCGCAAGATCTGCAGCTGGATATTCTCCAACTGGCTTTTTCCGCACCTTCACAGGGTCCCCCTGGATAACTCTACCACCAGCTTTTATCATTTTGGGCAGGTAGTGCAATACCAGCTACAGGAAAGTGCCCAACTTCTTCGAGTTCATGGGCCTGGTGAGCTTTGGCCCCAGCATTATCTCACCCACTTATAGCTAAATTAACTATTACTAAACCTCCTAAAATCCCAAATACACACTACCCGAAAAGACAGACACCCAAGATGTAACAGTACACCTGACAAAAAAACAACCATAAATTACACACACAATTTAATACAATACACACAACTAGGACAGCAGACACAACACAGCAACTCCACAAACTACAATCTAGCCTCTCCTGCTACACACACACCACCACTCCCAAGCACAGACAAACTGTGAGTAAATGTGAAAGTGAAAGTAACTTTGCAGTTCCTGATTTTCTGCCTGCAGTATCCATTACATCATTTCTTGTACACCATAACCATCGAACAGAGTCTCAATTTGAGCATTCTAGTAAGAAAATACACGAAGATCAAAGGCGGTAACCTGTATCTGGGTTTTGTAGATCTTTGTTCCACCTTTTATTGTGTTAACCACTCAAAGCTGTGGGCAATCATGAGTGAGATGGGTGTGGACTTCTCAATAATGTCCTTTTTGGGGGACTTATATTTAGGCGCCCAAGGCTAGGATTATATATGGAATTAACGGCGAATGTACCCAGCCATTCAGCATAGAGAGGGGGGGTGAGGCAGGGCTGTGTTCTTGCACCTTTTTTATTTTTGCTATATATCAATAATGTAGGCACTGCCTTGACATTGCAACCGAAAGATCTGGCTCAGGTGGGACATCGCCCTGTCCCCACCCTTCTCTATGCTGATGATGCTGTTTTGCTGGCATGTACCCCAATCTCCATGCAGCTGGTACTTAATGACTTTATTAATTATATGAAGGATCTTGAATTACATGTGAATCAGGCTAAGACATTCATAACGAAGTGCGGGAGGAAAACAGGTAATTGCCGTGCAATAAGAATCCAGGATTCTGCCATTGAATATACCACACTTTTTCATACCCTGGTGTATTATTTGACAAAGATGGTACATGGAATCATGTCAATAAAATGAGGTCGCTTCTCTCTAGAAGCGCCTGCATGGCCCTGTGTAAATTTGCAATAAGACTAGGTACTAATCCGCCGCGGGAAATGCTCACCATTTACAAGGCAAAGTGTGTCAGCAAGGCAGTATATGGGGCAAGCATATGGGGTCATGTAAATTGTATGGCAATACAACTAGTGGAGAATGAATTCCTAAGATATCTACTTGCCAATCCCAAGTCCGCCCCAACTTTTGTCTTCCATGCAGAGTTGGGGGTATAGTTTCTTGTGGATCTAATTAAAATCCAACCGATCCTGCTCTGGCATAAAATATGGGGGTATATGTACAAGGACTGGCGATAACTACCGCTAACACTAGTTAGCGGCAGTTTTCTTACCACCCGTACCGCTGAAAACTATCGCCTTGTTTGCAACTTATTTACAAGACATCACTACATGGCGATAGCTACAGGGATCAGCGGTGAAAACTGCCGGGAACATTAGCATGACGGCAATAGGAATTCCGGGATTAACCGGCGAAAACTAACAAAAGTCCCATTAGCTGCAAAAAAATGCACGTTAGTCAGACCAACGTGAGTTTTTTTGCCTCTATAGCCAAAAATAGCCTATCAGTCGTCCTCCAATGAAAAATAGGCAAAAAACACAATGGAATGCAGAAAGGAGCACCCGGGCCAAGTGCCGCAAGATCAACAACCCTCTCAAGCCCCCAACATCCAGGATGACCAGCCAGAGTCCCATGGGAAGAGGACATGCAGGGCTACATCCATGAAAAGAAGCGCATCGCGGTGCAACACCAGTGATGCATCACTACTCATTGCGCGCTCTTCGCAACACCATGGCATCCAAAACCTTGAAAGCGCAGACAGTCCCTGGGGCCCTCGCTGGTCCTGCATATGGAGCCTGGATAACTTGCTGGTCCTGCATCTGGAGCCTGGATGCCTCGCTGGTCCTGCGCCTGGAGCCTGGATGCCTTGCTGGTCCTGCGTCTGCAGTCTGGATGCCTCACTGGTCCTGCGTCTGGAGCCTGGATGCCTCGCTGGACCTGCGTCTGGAGCCTGGAGTGGGATGCGGAGGTGCTGTGGAGTCAATAAGCCATGGGGGTAGATATTGAGGCACGGCGATCGCCCTTACCTGGTGGTGAAGTCTGCCTGGGCGCACGGAGACACGTTGCTGACCTGTGTGAGAAGACCGCCTTGAGCCCCATGGAGCTGTGAATGGTAGAGGTGCTCCTGCACACCAACGTAGGGGGGGTCTGCATCGCATACTATAATCCACCAGTACATCAGGGTGCACAGAGTGGATTACCAACGGTGGGCAGCGCCTCTCTGCATCACAGGCCAGATGAATTTGTGCTGGCTGGATGCTGTGGAGGGCGAGGCCCCTGAGCTGTGCCGAACTTCTGTGGCAGGAGCGCTGCAACTTCACACCTAAGAGGGCCCTGATGCATCACCTGCATCGAGAGGTTCCCCAGCGGACTTGGAGGTGACTGCTGTACCCAGGCTTATGAAATCCCACCTACCTGAGGCTCCTGCTGGCTGAGTCACAGATTTGGAGAGAGTGCAGCTGATTGCGCAACGGGGTCAATGTCCAGGTAAAGAGAAGGTGGGACGCTTGGCAGAGGAGGACTGGGAGCCGAGTTGCCCAGGCCTAGCACCTGGTGTGATGCACTCCCAGTGGCGGCTCAGGAAGAGTATCAATCCACTGCTTTCAAGCAGACTCAGGAGAGCAGAGGCAACGAAGACACGGGAACCAGCCTCGAGGTAAGATGTCTTTCATTTAAATATTTACAACACCCGTTCACACACACACACACCCCCATGTCCTCCCATCCTTTCCGGCGTTTCCCACCTCCCAGCTGTCTAGTCCCCCCCCATGTCCTCTCTATGGCGGACGCTGTGCGTCCATTTGCAGAAGGCATACCACTGGTGTGCCAAAGGTATATATGACGTTACAACGCATAACATTACATCGTATTCCATTACAATGCATTCTAATACTACGCATATTGCAACAGTAGGGAAAGTGCTGGATAGCGGCGATGAAAATTTACTATTCCCACTTCAGTGAGTGGCACCCTAAAACTAACCCTTGCACCCCAAAAAACACCCTGGACCCTAAACTTCATCTTTGACCCCCCCAAAACACACCCTAAAATTCCTATCTGATCCCAAAACACCCCCCAAATTTTATATATTACCCCATCATACACCCCAAATTTCATCTCTGACCCCCGAAAACCATACCCACCCTAACACTTAAAAAACACCATAACTAACCTCACAATGCGATGTAAAGGACCCTGCGTTGTTGTAGTTGCGTTGTAAAGGCATTACAATGTAATGCCTGCTTTGTAATGGATGTCTCCCGTGCCACAGGCAAGCCATAGGTAAGTCTGTCTGCGTCCGTCTGCCCCTGGACCGCGCTCAGCACCAAGGCCCCTTCCTCTCGGACACTCCACCGCTACGATGCCAGCACCCTCCTCGCCATCAACCCTGGACGCCACATCACCTGCCAGGACCAACCTCTGCTCCGGACCGGATATCGCCATCGCCATCACTGACGGCTACTAAATCACCCACAAGGACCACCCCGTCCGTCCAGGAAGGGGCATTGCCGTCACCTACAGAAGCACACTCTGACTGACCACGCACTCGAATGACCCAACGGTGACCATGGAACACCTAAGCTTCCAGATCCAGATCAACCCCATCCTCTGCGGCACCTTCATCTACAGGCCCCCCGGGGGCCATGGACCCTAGATTTTCCAATACCATTGTAGACTTCATTGCACCCCAGGCTCTCCCATCCACCAACGACATCCTATTCAGTGAACTCTACTTCCACCGGGACAACCCCAGTGACCAGAAGACCACCCCTTCCTGGGGAAGCCCCCCAACATCAGACTCAAGCAGATAGTCACTGCAGCAAGCCACATAGCAGGACACATGGTCAAGCACGTCTCCTCCGTCAGCGGGAACTTCAACTACAACCACACCACCGGACTCTCCTGGACCGACCATCATTGTATACATCACGTCTTCACCATGCCTACCGTACACCACCGCCATCATGGCCCCCTCTCGCAGCTGGATCAAGGCCACCAAAGGAACTTCTTGCCAACTCCCTCAGCTCCACCACTCCGCCAACGCTTACAGCCAATAACACCGCAGTGGCCAACCGCCACCTATGGATCTCCAACTGCGCCGACACCCCTCAAGAAAAGACCAGGCAGAATCTAGGACCACATTGCGCCGTATTTGCAAAGTGACGCATGTAGGCATATGCATGACCTTGTGAAGGCCCGTGCCACATCATATCTGCATCAGGTATGATGTATGCAGGGTGTGCGTTCCCACGCGACAAGGCCTCATAGGAGTGGCACAGTGAAATCCATCAGATTTCACTGCAACAATTGTAGGACGGCACTGCTTCAGTACCTTACACCTGACTTATGGTTGGGCCACATGGATAGGCTGGCCCCATGCATTGCTGGAGATGCGTCATGCTTGTGACACAACTGCAGCAATGCGTGACTTTAGCGCAGACAGATACATCAGGATTCCAGACGTATCTGTCATTACGTGCGTCATGGAGCGCTGTCCAGTGAATACAGCGTATCCATGGTGTTGCAAGACGCAATCTTGTCGCAGCGCTGCAACACTTTTCAAAACTGAGGCCCAGGAATGCGCATCGTATTGATGGAGCGCATTCCTGCCCTGTAGTTTTGTCGCAGGGTAGCGCAGCAACATTGCTTGCAGCACTGTCCAGCACCAAAACCTGCTGAAATGAGGCCCCAAGTGTTATCTGCATGTTATCTCCATTTTTAAGACCAGCTATTTTCTGGCCTTAAAAACTGCCTCTAACTGCAGTTAGAGGCAGTTTTTTTGGTACTCCTATCTTCAAGAATTCCCTTGTAAATATTGCAAAGTGGGATTAGCGGCCGTTTTTGCACAGGAACGCCTCCCTTGCATGTCATTATCGCTAACAGAAGTGGCGATCTTTTCTATGGACGTTTTTGCCGGAAAACTGCCACTAACAGAGGTAAGCGACAGCTTGTACATATGGCAATGAAAATATTGCCTCCGAACCATCAGAAAAGTGCCGCTAAGGCAGCGGTAACTCCTTGTACATATTCCCCATTGTTGTCAGAGTACACTGCTCTAAATCAGCTTGTCATCAGGGACTGTTTAAATTCAATCCAATATGCACGAATCCCTTGGTTAAAATATGTAGAGTGCTTCTGTCAGGATCTGGGGCACCCAGAATATTTTACTAACCCTGACTGTTTAGTCAAATTAAACAGGAAAGCCCTAAAGGCCGACTGTTTGGTTCATCTTGAGAACACTAGGATGTCCGTAGAACTGTTAAAACCCTCTGTTCTCAGAAACCAGCTTATTTTAACCAGTTATGACATGCAATTATCTTAGACATGTTCCACATCAAAAGCACAGATATGTTTTAACTCATCTCAGAATGGACACTTTCCTTTGTATGGTTACCATTCCTGAACCTAAGGACTGGTCCCCTAATTTATCAAACTGCCCTTGTGATAATGCTTCAACACAGACGACATTGCATGTCGTACTTTTTTGCAAATTCTATAAGAAGTGGAGGAAACTTTAAATACTAAGGGGGATATTCTCAAGGAAGTGGCGGTGAGAGGCGTTAGCCTCCTTGGCTTAACGCCTCTCACCGCCACTTTGGAAACGCGAGGCTGTACCCTATTCTCAAGAATGTGGTGCAGCCTGGTGTTTCCCCCTGCTATGGTGCTAAGTTTCATGACTTAGCGCCAACACAGGCATCCTTGCACCAGGGTGCAAGGGTGTCTTTGTGCAGGGGAGGGTTGTTTATGTATAGTAAGGTGCCCTTCCTGCACATAAACAATCCGAAAATACCATTTTGTAACTTTCATGTGTGCTGCTTCGTGCAGCACACATCAAAGTTACAAATTGGCATTTTTTAAAAGGTTTGTTCATGTACAGGAAGGGTCACCTTCCTGTATATGAACAAACCATGGCAGTTTGCTTTTTCCATGTGTGCTGCACAAGGCAGCACACATGGAAAAAGCAAAAACGAGGAGAAATAAAGCATTTCTCCTCGTTTCGCCTCCTTAAGACCAGGATTTTCTGGTCTTAAGTTCGGCGCTGCCACCTATTATCGCCGCCCTTGATAATAGGTGGCAGCGTCGATCACAATGGGTGTTGCGGTGGAACGCCCACTGCACGCCCCTTTCACGCTAAATTTAGCATGAAAGGGGCCTTATTTTCAAGGCAGCGTTAAGCAACTTAACGTGGCTTAAAGCCACATTAAGTGGGTTAACACTGCCTTGAGAATAAGGCGCTGACCCTATTGCCACAGGAACATCAGTAACGTTCCCTTGGCGATAGGGGCTTGAGAATATGCCCCTAAGTTATTTAAAGCACTTAGACTTCAATCAATGCCGTCCGACCCATCTATCCTTACAGTCCTTACCTACAATCAGCATCTGTGTAAGAATGTCATCCTTTTTATGGAGTGTTTTTTATGCCAGGAAGAATGGTCCATCTACTAAAAGAAAATATCAGCTTTTGATGTTCCATATGTCATTTTAACAAATAGGTATTAGATTGTGCAAGTGGAACAGGATTGTATGACGGATGCAGATCTGTGATCTGAGGCTCTTACCCTCCTGTACTTTGTTCCACGATCTTATACTTAGAACGTTTTAATGGCCATAAGCCAATATAATCGAGACATGATTTTTAGGCTGGTATGGAATGAATTGTTCTTAAAGATTGAAATATGATCTATTAGCATTTGATACTTATTACATATATGAGCTTATGTGATATGAAAGAGGATTGATAATGTTTTATATTATGTATTACATATGTTTGTTTAAGTTTAATGTGCTTTTATGGTCTAATATATTTTGACCGAATAAAGATAAAGATGCATTAGACTGGTTAATGTGGGCCACACTGGCTTAGTCAGTGTCAACATGTGCGACTTGTTGTACTTTTCACATTTTAAGTGTGAAGAGAAATGGTGCCACAGCAACAATATATGCACAGTGGATTTAAAACATGACCATTTTGACAATGTTTTCCAACATGACCGAGTGCCTTGTGGTCTGTTATGTGTTTGAGTTGTACTTACCAACAAGCAGGGCATTCCCATAGGTCCCATTCTGGAAACGCTGGTTGATGGAAAACTGGCGGAAGATGTATGAGTTGTGCACACTGCCAGGGTATTTTGCAAGTTAATTTATGAATAATCCCAGATGGTCCACAATTGTCTACACATCCATGGAATAGGTGTGCTTCCTGTTGAGGTATGTGTGTGCAGTTTATGCAGGAGGCACAAGTTGCACATGTGAGCAGTTCATTGCCCCCCAACATATGCGAGAATCCAGCAATGGCATAAAAGCCTTGCTTGTTGTCCTGTTGTTCTTGCACAGTGTTGAGGAAGTAGAGGTACTGTGACGTGAGGCTTATGATGGCTTCAGGGTGGTGGGGAGGAACATTGAGAAGGATGCCTGGGATACTCCTGCCACTCTGGCTGTGGTGGATTGAAAAGTTCCTGATGCCAACATGTACAGGACAGCGAGTAGCTTGGCCTGCGGAGGGATGTTAGTTCAGTGCTGGGATGTTGGCTGCAGCCTTGGCACGATCTGGTTCAGGAGGCGGACAATGATCCACTCTTGAGCCTGTAGTGGACAATGACCTCCTCTTGTCTGAGGTCAACGAGGATGATCCTCTGATGGTATATCCACTCCCTTCACCTGTATTGCCTATGTGGTGGTGGTGGTGGTAGTGGTCTCCTTGGTCCTCCTAGCTGCAATAGCAGATGATCCAGGGCATAGTTGAACTTGCCAAGGATGATTTGGGTCTCTTCTACTTTAATACAAGTGTGTTTGTGTCATTTTTAAGACCAGCTATTTCCTAGAAGTAGAAATCTGTGGCTAAGGAGACTAAGTGGCAATTTTTCATTTTTAGAGACGTTCAAGGAAATCCTTGTACATATGGCGTTGTGTGTTTTTTGCAGGTGTTATACCGTGGGGAAGGCCAACCTTGCATATCATTTTCGGTAAGTCCTGCTAGCCAAACTGGCATTGTTTGCAATCCTCAGTAGCAGGGAAAAAAGTGACACTAGAGGGGTCCAGCTGCACTTTGTAAACATTACGATAAAAAAGCTGCTGTAGTGTGAAATAAATGATGCTACGGCAGTGTTAAATCCTTATAAATATGTCCCGAAAGCACATTTTCTCCTTCTTGGTCTTCTCACGCAGTGCTTGTACTTGTTCTTCTTCTTTATTTATGTGAGTTTTATATAGCGCGTGCTAGACCCCAGGGTATCATATCGCTTTACAGGTCATGTAAATAAAGTTTAAAAGAGAATATGAGGGGATTCATATGAGTCAGCGTTAAAGAACAATACTTCATTAAGTGCTTACAAAGTCACAAAATATATCACAAGGATGCACTGCCTAAAGGAATTGGAGGCAGGAGACTGAAAGAGTCATGTGACCGACTTGATGGAACCAGTCAATGAGTGCAACGTAGGACAGCTTGAGCACATATTGAAGTAGTTGTTGAGCAGTAGAGATTAAAGGTCCCGTTTGAAGGAAGAAATACAAGGGTTCCAGTGGAGATCTTTGGGGAGTGAATTTCAGACTTTAAAAGCATTTCCTGAGAAGGAGTGTGCCTGGGGTGATTTCTTCTTCAGCTTGGGAGGAATGAGAAGAAGAGAGTAGGAACTTCTCAGAGCCCGAACTCTTCCTCCTCTTGAAATTTTGGTTTCTAAGTATTTGGGGGTGTTGGTATGAAGGGCTTTGTGGGTGATACAGGCTGTTTGAAGATGCATTTTCTCTCGATGGCAAGACCGTTAAAAATCTTCTGGGCAAGAGAGATGTTATCGAATCTTTAAATTCATGTGAGAAGTCTGCCAGCTGTGTTGAGAACTGCTTTGAAGGGCGAAGGTGACAATTCAGAGTTCCGGGTAGGAAGGCATTGCTGTAGTCAAGTTTCAAGATACCAAGTGGTTGCACTTTCATCTTAAGATCATCTGGGGGAATAAACGGTTTGATTTTCTTGAGATGTCTGAGTGTGAAGAGCGCTCTTTTGGCTGAGTTGTTGATGTGCTTCTTCATTGACATGTTTTTGTCCCGAGTGATGCCCAAGAACTTAAAAGAGTTAGAAAGTTAAAGAGAGCAGTTCAGGGCGTCTAGATTCTTTATCCATTCTTGGATAGGTAAAGAATTGTTTTGGGGGGAGAAGAGTAGAGCTCTGTCTTTTTGGGTTCAGTTTAAGGTTGTTGGCCATGCATGCATCTTTATTAGTGTGGTGTTTAGATGTTAGAGGTCAATGGGTGACTTTATTTTGTAGGAGAGTTCTACGTCATTGGCATTCGGGTGATATTTGACCCCTCATTGGTTCAAAATAGCAGTGAGGGGTTCCATGAAGAGATTAAAAAGGGTTGGGGAGAGGATTGAGTCTTGGGGTATACCTTGTGTAGCTGGTGAAGGTTTGGAGCGACAGCTGTTGATTTTTATTTGTTGACAGCGATGTTGCAGATACGACGTGAAAGATCTGAGGACTGTGCCATTGATATCAGTGCAGCTTTGAGAGTTTCAAGTAAAGAGGGATGATTTACTGTCTTGAATGCAGCAGATAAGTCAAGTAGGATTAAGAGCCAGACGTCGCCTTCATCTAAGGATCTGTGAATGTCATCGGAAATATTTAGAATAGCAGTTTCGGTGTTACAGCCTTTCCTGAATCCTGATTGGAAAGTGTTGTGGAGGTTGAAATCCTCATGAGTCGCTTGAGTTGAAGCAGGATTACACTTCTCCAACGTTTTGGCTAGGAAGGGAAGGTAAGGTTGGTGATAGGTCTGAGGTTAGGGAAGTCCTTGTTTTTTTAATTTTGGTTTTTGGTTTTGTGAGAATGGGTGTGACTTGGCCTATATGGAGGGATTCAAGAGCCTGAGGAAAGAGAGGTGTTGATGATATGGTTGAGGTTCTGTACTAGGGTAGAGGGCAGAGGTTTGTAAATGTGGGATGTGTGCTTCAAGTATGCGATTAGTTTGAAGACTTCTCTTTCATTCATGGGTTTGAAGTCTGTCCTCTTACGAGGGCATAGCCAAACAACATGTCCAACAGGACGTGAGCCTCTCGAGCGCCCAGCCCGTCTGCCCGTAATTTCAACATATGTCCTGCAGCATCATCCTTAGTTCTGCAGGAAATGAGTGTTGCTGATCCGCACTGACACCCTGCTGACATGAAGCTGCCCCCAGGCACTCGACGAGGAATGCAGGGCCATCTCTGATGACGCAACATTAGCTGTATTGGGCTGCGTCGGCTCCTGCCCGAGAGATCGCGGCTCGGGCGGTCCTCTTCACTGCATCAGCTGGAAGAGTAGGTGCAGCTGCTTCGGCTGCCTCATGGATCAGCAGGGAGTGGAGCCTTCTTCTCCCCTCATGTAGAGCAATTGCAGGCTGCGGCGACTACCGAACTACGGGCCGCCGGAATCCACACCAGACCGGAGACGCACGGCCTGCAAGGAGACACCATCAGACTACGGCGGAGGCACGTGGGGTGCTGTGCAGATTGCCTCCGCATTCCACCTTGGGTCCTGGAGGATCCTCTGTCCTCAGAAGGCGAAACCACAATGCAATTGTGTCCAGAGGGCCCTCTGCAAGCTAGTGAAGGAGCTGATGGTGTTCTCCTACAGAGAGCTGCAGTAAGAAAGAGGTTTTCCCAGACACCAAACAGAACTACTAGGAGGCTGGTGAAAGTTGATGTTGCCTCATCACCTGGCAGGCAGTGGCACACAATGCGGAAGAGGGCAACAGCACAGGTGGGGCTTATAAAAAAAGAAAAAAATATATCAGGCAGCACATATATCTGGATCTTTGCGCCATTACTGGATGAGGTGTCGGTAATTAACAGGCCACAACTCGTGGGCATTTTCTGGGATCGGTTGAGTCACGTCCAGGTGGAGCTGAATCACTGCCCCTTCCCCGGCTGGAAAGAGCAGGGTACTCAGGGCGGGTGGAACTGCAAGAGTCCTGTGCACTGCGGCCGCCGGGGAAAATTAAAGGGACCGACCTTGTTCCGTACCTGTGCCAGCAGGACAGCAATGTCAGCAAGAGTTCCCGAGTCCGAGTCCCCAGAGTCCCCCTGACACATCCTTCCCCCGGATTTCCCCAATCGGGGGAAATAGGAAAGCGGGACAGAAAGTCGGCATTGCCCTGTTCGGTACCCTTATGGTGACGGACCTCAAATTGATAAGGCTGCAGGGACAGGAACCACCTGAGCACTCGGTCATTACAGCCGTGGTTCCTCTGTAGCCAGGTTAACGGGGCATGATCCGTATACAATATAAAAGGTCTACCCTCCAAGTAGTATCAGAGTTTCTCTATACCCCATTTCACTGCCAGATACTCTCAATGGTTGGGTAGGCTCTGTCTCTGGGAAAGAGCTTCCGGCTCAGATACAGGATAGGTCTTTCCTGGCCTTCACTGTCAATCTGTGACAAAACAGCACCTATACCCAGTGGCATCACTAGGGTTGGTGTCACCCAGGGCGGGTAACTCATGGTGTCACCCCCTCACAACTGTACCTATGAAAGGTAAGTTCTTTTCTGAGGCATTGGCTCCCCTTTCCTATAGATACAGTGGCGAACCAGAGCACAAGCAGCTGTTGTTCGCAGCAATTGTGTTTTTTTCAGCAAATGTTTGATGCAAATGTGTCTTTGCATCAAAAATATACGTGATGGTACATTTTGCACTATATGCATATGCATAATTACGTCGAATTTTCTAAGATTTTGCAGAATTTCGCACACCCTTAATAAATAATTTAGAGTCCCCAGGGGTCCGTCATCTGGGCCCTTCTCTCCACAAAAGACCTGAGTGCTCCCTGTCTTTGCACACGGGCTACATGTCCCAGCAGACCCTCCCTCTGCCTTGGACTCTCGGGGGGCGAATCCCCTCTGCTCAGCACCATCAGCTCGAATGACCCCTCTGCACGGGCCGGTCTTAGCTCGCAGATGCACATCTCTATGCTGCAGAGGTCAACGGTTTCCAGCTTCTGAGCCCTGGGCGGTCCGGGCCAACGGGCCACAGAGGTCTAGTTCCAGACCCCCTCGAAGGGCCCGACAGCCCCGGACGAGCCCTCCCTCCATCCAGGGTCTGTTACAGGCTTTATTTTCAGGGTACCACAAAGTATGCAAATATAATTGTATAGCAGGGGGTACATAATCAGTAAAATGGCACCTCAAATGAATTGCGATTCAATTACAGGTGGCTACAGCAATGACAGCACAGAATAGCCAGCATGGTCCACCAAACGAGAGAAGTAACCAACAACAGACTGACTAAAAATACATTAAAAAGCGCTTGTGTATGTCCCAGCCACTATTCATACATAAACGACAGCCCTTGAACTCACCCACACAACAGGATGAAGAGTCTATAAGCCCAACCAAAACACTCACAAGTGATCGAAGGCACCAACAGCCTAAATTCTGAAACTCACCATAAACAAGATGAATAATGTGACATTTTCTGGTAAGGGAGATGCAGGGGAAATGCGCTTTTCCACGTACCACAGACACGACTCACAAGAAGGAGGCATCCCTGAGACCCTGCAAACCACCCACACTGGAAGGGCATTCAGGCTAGAAACCCTACACATGTGCCAAGAAACCCACGAGGGAAAAATGTCCAAGGTAAAGGATCGGAGTTTGTTCCCAACTGCCGAATGCAAAAATGCAACCACACAGCTGGAATTAAAACGAGTCAACCTACAGGTCAGAAGAGCTCCAAATCTCAATCACCATACAATGCAGACATGGAACTGGGCAGAGCATGAAATCCAGAACAACACAATGCGCAGCGCTCCCGAACAACAGCAAGCAGCCCCCAAACGAACATAAATAACAGTGATCGGCATCCACTTGGCTCAAAGACAGACTTTCATTCAGGAAATAGGGCTGGATTGGATCCAGAAACAGGCCCGGCCTGGCAAAATAAGTGGGCCGCCAAATACAGGGATCACGAGCATTTGAGACTCACGATCTCCTATAAGGCACTACTTGTTAGTATCAGGAGTCTACTTGGGAAGTTGAACAAAAATGGTTTATCAGTATGCACTAAGAAACAACGTATTGGAAGATCCTGCAATAAATGTATAGCTCGCAAGCAAAGGCCCGACCTCGTGCTTTTAGTGAACTGAAGAAAATGTGCTCAAAGAGAGGCCATGTGAAGACCACAATTAGATGGCCTTCATAAGAGGCCGGCGTCGCTAAATCAAGACTTCCAGCTGCTTCAAATGACCTCGGGTAGGGTCAGAAACATGTTTACATATACAGGAAACAGGCATGTACACTTGGCTGTGATAAGGAGCATGTAATGTTCTCCCCTTGAGTACCGCTTGCTCGCGGACATTGGTTGTTCCTGTCTCGCGCTGCCCGTTGGCACGCGAAACAAATTGGAGTTTGTCAGTTGAATAACGGCCGTTACCGCGGAAATTGTTTGCCATCTTACTGGTGCTTGCGCGCCCGGGCTGCCTGTGGGAACTTTCATCTACAATAAATCTTTTATTCATCCCACTGCATTGTGGATTACTACACAGTTATTGTGGCGACGAGCGGAGAGTTCCCACACCGTACCCACGAAGAAGTGATATGCGGATCAAGAAAGAATTACTTTTGTTACCTTAAATCGCGCACTTCGTATGCGGAGAGGAAAATCGTGGCTCGCTTCATTTTCCACCACATAAGGTACGAGTGTGCTGTGAACCAGGAAGGTACTTTCTGTTTGTTTTGTTAGTCTTTGTTTTACTAGCAGCCCACATAAGGAGAATTCCTTATATATATTTATTCTGCGTGCTACCGAACATACGGTGACACGCACACCTATTAACTGTTTTACAGGAAAATTTATATATATAAAAATAAGATTGGCAAATCTTTTCTACTCAAAACATTTTTAAAAAAATAAGAAGGAAAAATATATATAAATAAGGAAAAAAAAAGGTGTTTGGATAATTTGGTGTCTTGCACACTTGTATTGTTGTTTTCTGTTCCTGCACTTTATTTGGTATTGACTATGCAATCGGTCCATCCTCCTCCTCCATTTCTCGATGCTCCAGGAGAACCACCTATAATATGGAAAAAATGGTTTGATGCATTTGAAAATTACTTAGGGGCAATTGGTGCACACAGATTTAGACCTGAAAGGCAAAAGTTTTTACTGCTACATTCCTTAGGGTTTGAAGGTAGGGACACGCTCAAGCATCTACCTGAAGCTGGAAGTGCAGAAGGAGAAGAAGAAGATGAGTATAAAAGCACGGTCAGGAAATTATCTAAAAGATACGATAAACAGCCTAGTGTAGTTGTTTTGCGTCACAAATTCTTCAATAGAGAACAAAAGCATGATGAAGACGTTGACACTTACATCACTGCCCTCAGGAAAATGGTTGCGGAATGTGAATTTGAGAATTTCAGTGAACAACTTGTCCGTGACCAATTTATAAGCAAATGCTCCGACAAATCTATCAGACAAAAACTACTTTCGTTAGAAAACCCATCTCTTGACGAATCTATAAGGGTGGCTAAAAGTTTAGAAACGTCACAATCGTCTATAAAAGAACTTGAAAAAAAAAACACTGAAGTAGTTACTCCTGTGCGTCTTCAACATCTTAAAAAAAAAAGAGACATACCACAAAATTCTTTCTTTAAGAGATCTGACATTTGTTTTAGGTGTGGCAACCTGTTTCACATGAAAAATGGAAGACCGTGCCCAGCTAAAAATGTTGTATGTCGTTCATGTGGAAAAATTGGGCACTTTGATAAAGTGTGTCAGAGTTACAAGAGAGGGAAAGTACATATTGGATGTATAAAAGAAACCAGTGACAGCGAGAATGAGGATACGCTAAGTGAATTAAAAGACATGGTACTCGTTGTGGAAGACGGAGAGGTGAAAACGGGTGATCCTAATGAGTGTGTTGATCCATATGTTAACATAGGCGTTGGAGAAAAGGTTTTGCGTCTCCTAGTGGACTCTGGTGCGCGGATCACTATGATTACTGAATCTCTCTTTAAAGCAAACTGGGGTGAAAGAGAGCTTCTTCCCCCGGACCGCGCACCCGTGTCCTATGAAGGACGCAAAATTGATCTTCTAGGTTAGTTTGAGGATGTTATGAAATTCAAAAATAGGCACATTCATGGTAAGATATATGTTGCAGTACATAGTTTGAATATATTAGGGTGGTTCCATCAAGGATTATTTAACATGGTGTTATGTCCTGGTGCTAAGGAACAAGTTTTGGCCATCCGTGACGATGTTCATGTTGAAGATCTCCTCAATAAATTTCCAAAAATATTTTCAGGAGAGTTGGGCAGAATAAAAGGTTTCAAACATGAAATAAAAGTTAGGAAAGACGCTATCCCGGTGAGACATAAGATCAGAAGTGTACCTTTCAGCATAAGGGAGGATCTAGAAAAAGAACTCATGTCTATGCACAAAAGAGGTGTAATTGAACCAATTGAGTCGTCTGACTGGTCTTCATCCTTAGTTGTAGCACAGAAAAAAATAATGAATTGAGAGTTTGCATTGACTTACGCAGTCTAAATAAAGTAATTTGGGTTGATGCACACCCTTTACCCAACATCAATGAAATGCTAGGAGTGGTAGCGGGGTCTCAAGTGTTTTCGAAATTAGACCTGGCCTCTGCTTATCACCAAATAGAACTAGATAATGACTCGCGTCATTTCACTGCTTTCAACTCACCTTTTGGCATGTTTCAATTCCTCCGCATGCCGTTTGGCCTGGCTTCGGCGGCCTCGGTCTTTCAGCGAGTCATGGTCAATATGCTAAAAGGGATAAAAAATGTTGCTATCTTTCAGGATTACATCCTTATATTTGCTAAAGATCAAGCAGAACATGACAAGACCTTGAATCTGATTCTCTCCATCTTCCAAGAACATGGTGTAGTCCTGAAACGTGACAAGTGTGTGTTTTCAAAAGACTCTGTTGAATATCTGGGTCACACCATCTCCAGTGCTGGAATCACTCCTAAACCTAGTCTTTTTCAGGCCATACTGGACGCCACGGCTCCCAAAGACAAAGCAGGTGTGAAATCTCTACTAGGTCTGTCTGAGTTTTATGCTCGTTTTATTCCGGACTATGCTACAAGGGTACGACCCATTTCAAAATTACTTAAACACCAAAATGAATTTGTGTGGGATGATGATTGTGAACAAGCATTTTCCTGGTTAAAAGAACAATTAAGCACTGTTAAAGCTTTGAAACCTTTTGAACCTTCTGTACCATGCACGTTGACTGTTGATACTAGCAGTTTTGGTTTAGGTGCAATATTGACCTAGGCAGTTCAACATCAGGAACATACCATTGGTTTTGTATCAAGGGTATTGAGGGACTCAGAAACACACTACTCAGTCATTGAAAAAGAACTGTTGGCATGTTAGTGGGGCATTGAAAAGTTCAAGAGTTACTTATGGGGCAAGAAATGTACGCTACAAACTGATCACAAACCCTTAGTCGCTATTTTGGGTAACACCAACCACCGCAACACTACACCACGCATAGCCCGCCTTGCATCCAAACTGTTACAATTTGACTTAGAGGTCATACACATTGCTGGGGGGAAAAATGTAAGGGCGGATGCTCTTTCACGTTTGCCTTCCGCTTCTAATCATTCTGTCTATGGTGATGTGTACATTGATGATGAAAAGGAGGATGCATAATAGCGGGCGTAGAGCTAGAGAGCGTGTGTGCGATGGAGGAAAAGAGCTGGTATGCTGCTATGGACAATGAAGACTGTTAAACAATATGTCATCCAGGGGTGGCCCAAAGAAAAAAACCTTGATGTTGAGATTCAACCATTTGTGAAGATTTGTGATGAGCTATCATTAGAAGATGATCTTGTTTTCAGACTTGATAAAATAGTTCCCCCTGTTAATATTAGAAGTATTCTCCTCACTAAGGCACATGAGGGACACCTGGGAGCCACTCTCACTAAACGGAGGATCCGGGAATACTTTTGGTGGCCTCAAATGGATAGGGACATCGATGCTGTAGTACAGGAGTGCACTATTTGTGCTAGCAGTGACAAGTGTCTTCGTACGGGCAATCCCCCACTCACTCCCATTCCCCTTCCCGAATCTCCTTGGGATAAGTTAGGCATTGATGTTTTAGGACCATTCTACAACTTGCCTCATCAGAGTAGATTTGCCATTGCACTCATAGATTACTACTCAAAGTGGCCGGAGGTCAAATTTGTATCCAGAGCTGACTCTAAGGAGATCATTGATTTTATGAAAGAGATTTTCATGAGGGAAGGGTTCCCTAAAACCATTATCTCAGACAATGGGGTACAATTTGTGTCTTCTGAGGTTGAAGAATTTTTTAAAGAATCGTCGATCATTCATCTCAGAAGCTCACTTTATCATCCCCAAACTAATGGGCTTGTGGATAGACTTAACAGAGTCATTGGGGACTGCGTCAAATGGGCCATTGAAAACAACAAAGTCATACCCCCTACTGTAAGGACAATGTTGTGGTTCTACAGGACCACTCCCCATTCATCTACCGGCATCTCCCCTTTTGAGCTACTTAGAGGTAGGAAGCCATGTACAGAGTTTAGGCCGGCTTGGATGTCTAGATGGTTCAAATCTAACACAACACCCCAGGAACTGGATGTAAGAGTTAGAGAGAAAATAAAAGATGTCAAGTTTCGGCTGTGGTGGGCTCCTGCCGTGATGCGGCAATTACGCAAGCTGACCACTATTCTTTCAGCCTCCACCTTACAAACCATCGTTTCAGCGACTGTCATTTCGAGGCTAGATTATGGCAACGCTTTGTATCTCGGCTTGCCACAGAAGTTGCTAAGGAAGCTGCAGGTCGTGCAGAACGACGCAGCCAGATTGATTTTTTCCCTACCGAGAAACTCACATGCAACTCCACTCCTCTGGAAGTTGCACTGGCTGCCTGTGAAGTTCAGGGTTCAGTTTAAATGTCTCTGTGTAGCCCACAAGGCACTCTTTGGCAAAGCCCCAGAGTACATTAAGCAGCGCCTGAGGAAGTATGTTCCCGGCAGAACTTTACGCTCTGGCTATGCCTCCAATCTGATTCAACCCAGATTTAATTAAAAAACTAAAGGAGGCTGTGCCCTTTCAGTGATTCTTCCACAACTCTGGAATGAGCTTCCGGCCAGTCTGAAGGAAGATTCACAGCTACTTTCCTTCAGGAAAAAACTCAAGACGCACTTATTTAAAAAGGCAATACTCCCAGCCTAATTGGAGATGGCAGACGGTATCGAGTTGACAGTATGTTATGGTTTTTCTGTTGAGCGCTTAGAGACCGGCGGTGATAGGCGCTATAATAAAAACCTTATAACATAACATAACATAACATAACAAGAGAAACAAAAAAAATACTTTGATGACAGGAAACATGTTTCAAGTAGGAAGTTTGTAATTGGGGACATTGTTAAAATTAAGAAACAAGGGTTTGTAAAAAAAGGAGTGTCAAAGTTCAGTGAGCCTGTCACTGTGGACAAAGTGTGTGGCAGTGCTGTCCGCGTTACTGGGCGTAACTGGTGGAACATGAACAAGATTGTGAAGGTAAAAGATGCGGTAAAAAAAAATGCATGATTCTAATGTTGATGTTGCTTTGTCACGTACCTCCATATTTGGAAATTGTAATGATCATGATTTGAGTAATCCTCTTGCTGTACCCAGAAGGAGTTCAAGAGTGGTCAGACTACAGGCAAGGTATAGGTGATGTTTTGCTGTTTTCTTTGCTCTGTCGTTCTTTCCCTTTCTCTCTTCTCCTCTTTGTTCATTCTTCTTCTTCCTCTTAGGAAAGGAGATATATGTAATGTTCTCCCCTTGAGTACCGCCTGCGCGCGGACATTGGTTGTTCCTGTCTCGCGCTGCCCGTTGGCACGCGAGACACTTTGGAGTTTGTCGGTTGAATAACGGCCGTTACGGCGGAGATTGTTTGGCATCTTACCGGTGGTTGCGCGCCTGGGATGCCTGTGGGAACTTTCATCTACAATAAATCTTTTATTCATCTCACTGCATTGTGGATTACTACAGAGCAACTATACTTCCACACCGCTGTATACTTGAGGAATATGCGTATCCCAAATGACATGCTTGCTGGGGCCGGGGGGTGCCACCAATCCCTTCGTCCTAGTGGAAGAAGCCATCCTACAGAAGAGGAAGCCACCTTTTACATTTCACACGGCTGGCTGCTCTTCTGCTACTTACAGCCACAGAGGAGTCGCGCTCCGCCCTGCCCCCACCCCACCCCGCGGCGCTTCCTGGACCTTACCTGTGATGATCATGGACGAAGAAACAGCGTGGGCAGTGATGAAAACGGCGGGTCCGGGAGCCACGTCACGTGAGTGACGTTTCGAAGGTCGTCGACATCCGAACGCCGACGTCGTAGCCTAATTGGACAACAATCTTGGCCGGCGGCCGGGTAAGTTTCGACAGACAGTATTGCATTTTGGTGTCAGCCCATGTGATAGTGTCACATGGTGCAGTCCGCACCCCCCGCATCCCCCTAGTGACGCCACTGCCTATACCCACCCCAAAGGCATCGGTTTGAAGTATAAAAGTTTTCTGAAAATCTGGCGTAATCAAAACAGGGGAGGTGGTTAGGGCGGTTTAGAGAGCCTCGAAGGCTGTTTGCTCAGGGATACTGGGTGAACGGATCTGAGAGGGGGTGGCTGACTTCTTGAGTAGATCAGTGAGGGGCGGCAATAGTGGCAAAGCGTGAAATGAAGTGCCTATAGTACCCCACTAGTCCCAAAAAGGCACGAAGGACACGTTTGGTGGCGGGAAAATGGGTTTCTTTAATAGCCTTTACTTTTTCTGTCAGAGGTTCAATCATCCCTTTTCCCAGTGCATACCCCAGGTATTTTACTTTGTGGAAGGCAAAACGCGATTTTTTTGCATTGATATGCAATTGCGCTGTTCTGAGTTCTGTGAATATGGCCTCTAGATGACAAAGATAGTTGTCCCAGGTCTTACTATACACCACTATATCGTCTAAATAGGCCGCTGAGTAGGCCAGGTGTCGGGCTAAGAGGAAGTTCATCAACCTCTGGAAGCTGGCTGGCGCACCGTGTAACCCGAAGGGGAGGACGGTGAAGTGAAAAAGACCGTCGGATGTAGAAAAACCAGTTTTTTCCTGGTCCTTGGGATCAAGGGGAATCTGCCAATAGCCCTTGGTGAGGTCGATGGTGGATATGTACTGAGCCTCACCATGGCGTTCTATTAGTTTGTCTATCCTAGGAAGGGGATAGCCGTCCTGCTTAGAGATGCGGTTTACTGCTCGAAAGTCAATACAAAACCGGATACTACCATCCGGTTTTGGTACCAACACGATAGGCGAGCACCAGTTACTTCGAGAGGGAACTATTACCCCCGATTCCAGCATCTGTTTAATCTCTTTCTGCAGTGCCAGACGCCGGGCCTCAGGGACCCGGTAGGGGCGCTGTTTCACCGTGACGCCGTCTTGGGTGGGAATTGAGTGCATTGTCAGGTGGGTTTTTCCGGGTTGGTCGGAAAAAATGTCTCGAAAGGAGTGTAGCAGGGTATATATCCTTGCTTTGTGGTCCTTGGAAAGGTCATCGTTGACTATGGTGGAATCTACTGTGTGCGACTGGGTGTCCACTGTGGACACCAGTTGAGACGTTCTTAGGGGAGGACCCAGCCACTTCTTTAAAAGATCTATGTGGTACATCTGGGTTTTATTACCTGAAAGTTTCAGTATGTAGGTGGTGTTACCTACTCTCTTTATTACATGGAAAGGGCCTTGCCACTCTTTCTTTAATTTGTGTGTGGAAGAGGGAAGCATTACCAAGGCCCAGTCGCCTATCTTCAGTTCTCGCAAGCGTTTGCCTTTCTCATAGGTCTGTTTTTGTCTTGCTTGAGCTTTTTCAAGGGACTCATGGGCGAGGGCTCTAAGTTTGTGAAGGCGGGACTTGACCTGGTTTGCGTATTCCAGTAAGCTTGTGCTTCTTGAGCTTTCCTTGGTGATCTCCAAGAGGGTACGTGGTTTCCTTCCAAAAAGAAGTTCAAATGGGGATACCCCTAAACTACTCTGAACCTGGCTCCTGATGACAAACAAGGCCAAGGGGAGGAGCTGGTCCCAGTTCTTCCCATCCCCAGTAAGAATCTTCTTGAGTGTTAGTTTGAGATTGCTGTTGTATCGCTCCACCAGACCGTCGGTCTGGGGGTGCTATACAGATGTTTTCATGTGCCTAATATTTACTTGTTTGCAGACTTGTTTCATCAGTTTGGAAACTAATGGGGTCCCCTGGTCAGTAATTATGTCGCGGGGAAAACCCCTCCTGGAGAATACCTCTATGAGCCTCTGGGCTATAGTAGTGGTGGTGGCAGAGTGCAAGGGCAAGGCCTCGGGGTATCTAGTGGAATAGTCCACAATCACGAGAACATATTGATAACCCCTGGTGGACTTAGGAAGAGGCCCTATAAGGTCCATACCCACCCGGTCAAACGGTTTGCCTATTATAGGGAGTGGGTTTAAGGGTGCCTTTGAAGGGACATTGGGGTTCTTTTTCTGCCATATCGCACACTCCTGACAATATTTCCATACTTGAGCGTGGATCCCTGGCCAAAAAAACTGCAGAGTATGGACTGCGAGTTTTTTTCGATGCCACAGTGCCCTGCAAGGAGGTGTGAATGCACAAAGAACAATGGGGCATATTAGCAAGAACCTCATTAAAACTATCACAGTTTTAGCGGCAGGAACTGCTGCTAAAACGTCGATAATGGGCTTGCTAATATGCACTTGTCAATTCCAATAGAAGCCCAGGTTAGATGTGCAGGACATCTAACCTGGGCTTCTATTGGAATTCTATAACACATATTAGCAAGCCCATTATCACCGTTTTAGCGGCAGTTTCCTGCCGCTAAAATGGCGATAATTTTAACAAGGTTCTTGCTAATATGCCCTAATATTTGATCTCTGAAGGCAGTAGGGACTAGCAGTTGGGGTTCATCACCGTCTTTGCCCACCCGATATAGAAGACTGTTTTTTTCAATAAAACACGGATAAACCTTTCTCTGGGACAAAAGGGCATCTTTAGTGCTTTGCCAAGCTTTACTGAGGCTCGCGTCATTGAGCTGCGCAGTCCTAAAGTGTGTGTCTATGTCCCAGGGGTCAGAGGCCAAACGGTCATTCTGGGGCTCATGTATCGATGAACTGTTCTTAAGATTACCATACAGCAACCCCGGAAACCAGGGGTTGTCTATACCTAGGATAAGGGGCTCAGGGAGGTGTGGTAGAGCCCCGACATCAGCTGTAACCTCTAAACCCTGCTTGGTTTGAAGCCTTAGCCTGGCTAGGGGGTACTCTTTAATGTCACCATGTACACCCCTAATACTGACATATCTCCCAGGTAAGAAAGAGGAGGGGGGAACAAGCTCTTGTTGTATGACTGAATGCCTACACCCGGAATCCAGGAGGGCGGTAACAGGCTGGTTGTTTAAACACAAACTCCCATAATATACAGGACCGGTCTCTTGGGCGTCCATTATGGAGTGAGGCAGATAGCTAATGCCCATAGGTTCGTCTTCAACTTTTTCTTTTCTCCTACAGAACTTAGCAATGTGGCCCCACTCGCCGCATTCAAAACATTGTGGTCCAGTAGAGGAGACTATGTCTGTTCCTCCTGGTCTGGGTTTTTGGGCCTCAGCGAACGTTTTAGTGGGTTTCCTTTCACCGCTTCCACTTTGGAGGGGTCTAGGGTGTCTCTCTGGTTCTTTCATCAGTCCTCTATTCTGGGCCCGGGCATAGGAGGTTGCCATTTCTACGGCGTGCTCCAAAGTCAGACCAGCATGCTGTCGGAGCCACCTCTGTGTCCCGTAGGGTAGTGATTCCAGATACTGCTCTAGGTAAATCTTCTCTATTATTTCCTCCCAAGTAGAGTCCAGAGGCTCGAGCCACCGATCCGCTGCATCCTTTATTTTATAGAACAGGGTCTTCAGGGTATCCCCTGCCAAGCCCTGCTCCTGTCTAAAGCGAATGCAGTGAGCTTCATCATCAATACCCAGGCGGTCAAGAATAATTTGTTTTACATGCCCATAGACGGCTGTACCGTCCCTGTTGGCTAGCTGGTAAGCTGCTTGGGCTTCACCAGTGAGCAAGGGGGCCAAGTGAAAAGGCCACCGGTCTGCAGGCCAGGCACTGGCACTTGCAGCCCGTTCAAAGTTCAAGAAAAAGGATATGGGGTCATCCCCAGGGGCGTATTTTTGCAGTGGCATCACCGTTCCTGGCAGGGTTGGGGCTCTCCCCTGTCCCAAAGCCTGCAGGAGCTGCGTCTGGCCTTCCACCAACTTGGTAACATTGTCGGCTTGCATTTGTATAGCTGTTGAAAACACAGCACGATCCATTTCAGCTTGACTTGCATTCTTTTCTACCTCCCATTCTAATTTGCTTTGGGCCTCTCGCATTTGGGCTATCACCTGTTCCATCTTGTTTCAGATGGGTTGTGCCTGCATTCTCCACCAATTTGTCGGTACTTGAGGTATGGCGGGTTTCGGTACCCAAAGAAAGAGGCTCTCAGATGTTTCTTATGCGGTATGGATTTATTATAGAGAGTCAATGAACAAAACAACTTGAAGGGTTATAGGAAATCCTCCCTCGTGCACCGGGTTTGGGGTAATTCCGGAGGGCGGGGATCCGATGTGGCACTCCAGTTGAAGTCCGGATTCAGGAAGGTCGAAGCGTGGAAAGGAGAATTTTTTTTTTTACCACAGGTCAATGAACATGTGAGGGACACACCATGCGTACAAAGAGTGATCACCAGGAAAGAAAGAGAGTCAGTGTCCTCCCACAGGCCTACCCGTTCCCTCCCTGTGGCTTGACAACACTCAGTATACGTTGCCGTACCTGTTCTAGCCACCCTCCTCCAGGAGTGTGGCAGGACGTGGTGCGGTGCAGAAGTGCTCCCGTTGTCGCGTCTGTTTCAAGGGCCTTTGCTGGGACATCCGATTCGCCTGAAGTCGGGTCGCTGCAGCTCTGCTTCTCCCACGGCATCTTCTCTCCGAACGCGTCTTTCCGCTCCTCTGTTCCGGATGCTTCCTCCTTGAATAGCCCGGTACCACCGGATAGGCTCGCTGAGGCTGACGTCACTCCACTGGACTCCTCCCCCTGCGGCCGCTGGGGAAAATTAAAGGGACCGACCTCGTCCCGTATCTGTGCCAGCAGGACAGCAATGTCAGCAAGAGTTCCCGAGTCTGAGTCTCCAGAGTGCTCCTGACACAGTGATAGCAGGTGGGTAATGTGTCCAGCATGAAGGATTAAGGATATCATCTAGGTTAGGAAAACTGAGTAAATGTGCAAGAGGATGTTCGGCCATCCTGCTGCGTAGTTCAGCGCAGATCTATGCATGGTGTAGTGCATCTCTGAACAGTGGACAGAGGGTTCAACAAAATTACTTAACAAAGGGAAGGGGTAACCGCCCGTGACCTAGGGCCTTGAAGTGTTGCATCAGGCGAATGACTGCTTGTAGCGTGCAGTAGGGACCTATGATACACCTGGCCAAGTAGGGATTGTTGGACGAAGCCCCCACTGAGGCGTCGCAGTAGCGATAGCGGCATGTTACATTAGAGCTGATGAGACCCCTCATTCCTCCTGTGTGCCCCTGTGGGTGTAACTATTTTCTGCAATTCATTCACAATAGCCCCCCAGTCTATAGCAAGGGGGAACTTGTTAAGCCCTCTGCCCTGGCCTAGTTGAGCAAGGAGCGGCGCCAGGCCAATACATGGGGTACCACCGGTGCTTTCCATCTTTTAGTAATCAGGTGTTTTGCCGTGACTAGGCCCAGATCTAAGAATTGTGAGGGGACCTTGTGTTTCCTGCTCCTCTTAACATGATGCAATACATACAGCTCCCAATGAAAGAAAATTTCACGCTTGGTGCAGAGGGCTAAAGTGGCCGCTATGCCAGTCCAGTACTCACCCATGGCAGGGCAATGCCTGAGCATATGTAGGAGGTCTGCATCTGGCAGGCGGCACCTGCTACATTCGGAGTCAGCACGGTGGAAATACTTGTTTATCTGGGCGGGGGAGAGGTATGCACGATGTAGAGTGAAATATTGAATCTGCCGGAAGTACTGGTTACGAGGGACATGTGTCGGACTTTCTAGCATTGCCACCCATTCCTTCTCCAACAGAGCAATCCCTAGGTCCTTCTCCTAACGCTATTTAAGCTAACCCACCTAGATGAGAGTGAAGCTATGAGCGCACGGTGTAATAGGAAATGCCCCGGGCATAGACCATCCTCCGAGATTAGATCTGCCTAGGGGATTAAAGCGCTGTCTCTAAAAAGGTCCCCATTGTGGCGAATGTCCGCTGCATCCAAACCTCGCAATTCCGCTACCGTGATAGACGACCCACCCCTTAGTGTTCCCAGTAAAGGAATAGCTGGGGCATATGGTGTGGTGGCGTGGATGATATATAGGCTTCTGCTGTAACATTTGTATGCTATGGAAAGTAGCAAGGAGTCCGCTTTTCTGGGCTTTGCGCAAGGGTGAAACATGCTGAGTAAAGTGTGGAGCGCCATTGGTGGCAGCAGTGTAGCTGAGCTGCTAAGTAATAGTGCTCGAAATTAGGCACCGCAAGCCTGCCCTGTCCCGCCAGCAGATATAGCTTCCTAATGGAGACCCTGTGCCTAGTTGTCCCCCAGAGAAAATCCCTGACCTTTGTTTCCAATTTGCTGAAGTAGGAGGGGGGGATGTAAAGAGGCAGGTCAGCGAAATAGTAAAGAAGTCGCTGGAGGATCACCATATTCGCAAGGGCCACTCTACCTGAGATAGACAGCGGAAGAGACTTCCAGAATGTCATCTGCAAGTAAATAGAGAATGTAGCTCTAGTAATGTTCCCGTTGAACAGGTCGGTTTTAATACGATATATATGAACACCTAAGTATCGTTAATGCACCACAACACTGGAACCTCCCTCAGCAAGTACCTCGGGGATCTGGAGTGGACAATGAGAACAGGAAGAGAATGGCTTTCGCTGCATTGACCTTTAGCCCTGATATTGTGGCAAATTGTGATAACCCTGAGCCTAGCGAGCAGGGGATAGCATGAAGGTCTCTTGCTTATAACAAGAGGTCGTCGTCATACAAGGAGATTGTATGCGTGCTGTCGCCCAGAGGAAAACCCATGTCCAACTGGGCACGAATGGGAGAAGAGGAGTGGGGTAAGTGGGCAGCCTTGAAGAGTTCTGTGACCCACCAGGATAGAGTCCAAGATGTAGGGCCCAGTTTTCACACAAATCGTTGGGTTTTTATATAATAGCCAAACCATGCTGATGAAATAGGGGCCTATGCCAAAACTTGGCAGCACTGCAAAGAGTTAGTCCCACTCAAGGTATTCAAATGCTCTCTCGAGGTTGAGCACCAGGCAGCCCGAACGTGGCCTTCAGGGGGGCATATTCTGCCACTCTGAAGTATCGGCAAAGGTTGAGTGAGGTGTTCCGGGCCGGGACGAAACCATTCTGGTCTGCGGGTACCAAGGAGGGTACGTATGGAGCAAGGCGGTTAACGAGTGCTTTTGCCAGGACTTTTTAATCCGTGTTTAGGATCACTAGAGGTCTGTAAGACCCCAGGGATGTGGGGTCCTTGCCTGGCTTCAATAGGGAGACAACATTAGCAGTGCAAAGAGAGGGAGGGATGGCTGTGTTGTCTAGCGCTGATGTGTAGAGCGCGTGTAGACATGGGACCAGGGTCTCAGCGTAAGTTTTGAAGAACTCTGTCGAAAACCCGTCTGGGCCTGGTGTCTTTCCTGATGCAAGCGACTCAATCTCCTTCTCCGATAAGAGGGAATCTAACTCTAGAAATTGGTCTAGGGATAGGGTAGGTAGCTGAACTAAGTCTAGAAAAGAACCTATTTGGTGGGTGTAACAATACGTGCTGGATGCATAGAGTGTGGTGTAATGTTTGGTCATGATGTCCCCGTGAATGCCCAGCTGTGTGTATCTCATCTGTCTAACTCATCCCTAACAGTGTGTATGGGATGGTGTGGATGCTCTTGCCTAATAAGGAAAGCAAGCAGTTTACCTGCCCTGTCATTTGAAGAGTGGGTGTGGGCAGAATGGGCTAGGTAATTGTGAATGCAAAGCTTTTCTAGTAGTTCTAGCTTGTTCGCTTGTAGAGCCTCTAGCTGTGCTCGTGCCTCGGGCATGTGACCAACTGGGTTTCCCAATGGAGGAGCTTCCACTCAATGGAGGCAAGGGAGGTATCCAATTGCTTATGGGTGCTCCAGGTAAGGCTTATGCAGTGGCCTGTAGTCCTGGCCTTAAAGGCTTCCCATTCTATCAAGGGGGAACTCGTATACCTGACATTGTGCTCAATGACTCTTCTTGGGAGCAGTGGAAGGCCTGATCCTCCAGTGCTGCCATCTGCAACTGCCAGGTAGGGATTGGGGGAATCTGTCCTCCCAGTTTAGCGACATGATCTGTGGATTATGATCTGAATGAGTCCGGCCCAGATAGCCGGTGTCTCGAATTAAGGGGAGCAGTGCTGCTGTTGCCAGAATGCAATCCAGCAGCACATTGAGATCATGAACTGATGAATAAATGTAATATACCCTCGAGTCTGGTTTGCGTGTGTGTCATACATCCGTTAGCGACCAGTGCCCTAGCCAGCAGCCCATTGCCTGTGCGTTCGATGAGGCAGAGGTGTGGGTAAGGGGTGGGAAGGAGGGGTCAAGTGAAACATCTAGGACCGAGTTTGTCTCTACCCAGTAGCCACGGGACATCTCCCCATCTGGATAGCGTAGTGGAGAGGCTGCCAAGGAACGCTTTCTGATCAGTTTTGGGAGCATATACTGAGCCTAGCAGGAGAGTCTGTCCGCTGAGTCTACCCTTGATACAAACATAGCGCCCCGCAGGATTGACCACAACCTCATCCTCCTCCCATGGGATCCCCACCTTCACCCATATCAGGGCACCTCTAGCCTGGGATGAATAGTTAGTGCTGTACACATAGCCGTTATATGGAGATGAAGTCTGTCAGCCTTCAGGCTCGTCAGGTGCATCCCCTGTAGAAAAGCAATCCCCGTAGACCTGCACCATATGTAGGCGTATATGGAATCCCTGTTTGCAGGGGTATGGATGCCCCTGATGTTCCAGGAAATGATAATAATGCTTGCCATGTGTTCGGTGTAGGTCTGTGGAACCCAGCCTGTGCCGCAGCTGTGGCATGTAGGTGTGGCAAGAGAGGCCTAAGGTCACTATGTAGGGCAACGTAAGTGCTGGGAGAAACAATAATACTCAACCTAGGTTGAAGAACGACATAGGAGCGAACCCCAAACCGCGATTGACCCAAACAGTTGTGCTTAACCATGGCAATTAATACATAGTCAGATGTCAAAAGTAAAGGGGGGGTGCGCGAGGAAGCGAAAGCTCCTATTGACCAATCCCCCGTTGAGGTGTGACGACTGGATGGCGAGGAGAGTCCGGGTCTGCGGACCAAGTCTGCAAGGAATCAGCGTCCCCCTTGGAACTTGAAGGTGATGAAGCAGACTCAGATGACAGTCTATTGGATTGAAGGGTTGATGAAACATGTAGTTCATCCTGGCGTTCCGATAGGATCTGTTCTGTGTCCGGGGCGTTGATAGGTGAGATCTGCTGCTGCGATATGCCGCCCCTGCCCTCCGATATCCGCGCATGTACCTCTTCTGTGTTGAGGGCTCTTCCTGAGGCCTAGGTACTGTTGCTAGCCCATTTTCTTCCAGCCAGTCCCAAGCGTCGGAGGGGGAGTCGAAGAACCACCCGGTGCCACTGTGAATTACCCAGAGGGGGCTGGGAATAGCAGCGAGTTTCATATGTCTTGAGCTCTCAACTGCTCCGAAGTTTGTGCGTCTCCTCTGTACCTGAGCAGTGTAGTCTGGGAAGGGGGAGACTGAGACGTTTTGTACCTTGGGGTCTGGAGAGTCTCCCAACTTCTCTCAGTATCGCATCCCGGTCCCGTAAGTTTAACAAGTGGATCAGGAAAGGACGTGGGTTCGCACCGGGAGGTGGGTTATGAACAGGGACCCTGTGCGCTCGTTCAACAACAAACTGTGGGGAGAGTGCCCCTGAGGGGAGCAACTCTTTCAACCAGGTCTCTACATACCCCACCGCCTCCGGTCCCTTTGTTCCCTCCGGCAGGCCTATCACTTTCACGTTGTTTTGACGCGAGCGACCCTCTGCGTCATCTAGTTTCTCTTCGAGGGTGTAGACCCGGTTGAGTAAATTCTGTAGAGTTGCAGTATGATTGCGGGTTTTGGGTTGCAGGTCCCCTAGTGTAACCTCTGCCCCTTGCATGTGCTCAGACAGTTTTTGGTGGTCTGCGTGCAGAAGCATGACGTCGGCAAGGATATTGTCTATGTTGCCTTCAAGAGAGGTCCGGGTTTGATCCAATGCTGTGCTTATCCATTCCACCGCAGCCAGCACTGAGTCCAGTTTTGCCGAGAGGGCTGCACGGTTTGGTTCTGAGGACTTCCCCACTCCGCCCAACGCCCTCCCATGGCCTTACCCTGAGGAGGGCCATCCTGGAGGGAGGCAGAGCAAAGACGGCCCATATCTAGCTGCTCCACACTGGGAATAGAGAGCCACTGGTACAGTGGTCCTATCTGCCACAGCCGTCAGAGGAGGGCAGGTCGCCGCCGATGTTCGCAAGTACCCTTAAGACTAAGGAAGGTGCCCTGGATGACTGCGCTTTAGGCCCAGCAGGAGCGCTCCGAAGCCAAATATCCAGGGGTCACAGGGTGATAGGCCAGCTGCGTCAGCTCTGTGGATACCCAGCCTCTTCAAGTCACATGCCGCAATGGGGACGTGTAATGGAGGTCTACAGGTAAGTCCTGGGTATTTTCCTTTCTGATCCCGTTATGATGCATGTGTTTGGGGAAGGGTCCAGATTAATACAGTGGGACTAGAAGCATGTTCCCAGGGTCTGACCCTGTACACTGAGCCACAGGCCTGTAAGCACAGCGTCCCCGGAAGGCCAGCATGAGGAGGTGCACCAGGGCAGCAAACGGGTGGTCAGGCACCTGCCGGAATCACCGTCCATGTAGGTATCTTTACGTGAGGGGAGAGGAGTAGCCTGGTCCTGATGTTATCCCTGGGGCGGATCTGCACAGTCCGCTGCACGTGTCTACCGGTCCCACAGTCTCCGCGTCTCCCACTGCCAGTTGTCACCAGGAAGGCCCAGACCCAATCAGTCCCCGGGCCCCTCTGGTTCAGTGAACCCAGACATTACCGCAGGTAAGGGGATGGACAGCCTCGGCCCGACTCACTCTCATGCTGCCAATCAGGGTACTATGGAAGTTGTAGGCCTCTCCCCTATAACATGCCTTCTTGGGGGGCCTAGACCTGACTTACCTTCGTACGCCCCCTCCCAGGGTGGGCGCCACCAGCACGCTGTGTAGTCCTACCTTCACCGCCGTCACACCGCCAACCGTCCTCTGGTGCAGCAGCAGTCAGCGGAGGCTTGTGATGCCACCAGCCAGGCCAGGAGTCTCAGCGCCATTTTCTGTGATCGCTCGTTTGGACCATCCCGCTCAGCAGCTCTTCACCTGTTCCAGAACGTTCTCCCCAGAGGCCGCTTCGTTCTGAGCACGCCCTGTGCGTCCGCCACTAGCTTCCCCTGGATGCAGCCTCGGCGTAGGCCCATGCCCCACACCGGGCGGAAACCTAGCCCTGGCAGTAGGGGGAGGAGGGCTTCTGCCTCAGCCCCGAGCCACCAGGGAGGGCCGGGACATGGCAGCGAGGCCAGGCGGCGTCAGGGTTGGCTAGCTTGTCACCGCTCAGAGTCCGAGGGCCACTCAGGCGTGTGGCGACTGCCCCGGTCCGGCGGCAGAGGGGCGAGGGACCAGCTCTGAGCCCTCAGCAAGGGCTAATAGTCAAGGAGGGAGCAGGCCAGGGTCAGGCTCCCACGGGGAAGTAGGTAGAATCCTCCGGGGCACTACTACCGTCCACCATACAGGCTCAGGGAGACCTACGCTGGGCACAGCAGACCCTCGTACACACCATCCGCACTTGTAACTACAAGTAGAGCCAGGTGGAGGCGAAGATGGCCAGGATAAACGGTGGATAGACTGCGGAGCGTGATCAGAACGCGTCCTCCATCTTCGGTGCTTGGCCACGCCCCCTAAACTTCTACAGTTATTAGATGAATTCGCTGAGTACTCTGGTTTGCACCTTAACAGACATAAGTCCTTAATTTTTTTCCATTGGCAAGGCTGGCTGCGCAGACACCCTAAGACCTACCGAAGCTTGGCTTGCGCTGGGAGACTGGTTACTTCCGATCTCTAGGTATACAAGTGGCATATGGGAATACACAAATATTACATTTGAATGTGCTAGAGTGCTTGAATACCTGAAGCGTTCAGTGGCCTTTTGGAACACCTTGCCACTGTCCCTTATGGGCAGAATTGCTGTGGTAAAAATGGTTCTCTTGCACCATTACCTATATGTGCTTCAAAACTCGCTATGTAAAATACTCGTAGCGCTTTTTAGACAAGTGAACGCAGTCTGGGGGTCCTTATACTGGGTGGGTAAGCGCAGTAGGGTAGCACTGCAGGTATTAACAAGGCAACATGAGGAGGGGGGCTTGGAAGCACCCAAACTAGACCTATACTATTTCGCGGCCAGCTCCAACATGCTGCTGGTGGCTGGACAAGGGTGACAACTGGGAGAAGCGTCTGCTCAGAGGGCGAATTCAGCTGGACAATCTACCGGTAATTTTAATGGAGGGGCTGGGCGCCTCCACGGACTTGCCATACGTGGTTAGGCAGACAACATACCTCTTGCAAAAGTTTGTGGAGCGAATACTCAAGCATGCACCATTTCACCGGGAATTAGATGTCTGGATCCTAGCCCCAGTATGTAAAATGATGGAAAATATTATATTTCTGGCATGGAGAGAGGGTGGCTGCCAGGTATTGGTGGATCTGTACTCTATCAACACCTTCATCACATATGAACGGGCTTGTGAGGGGTTTGGTTTGGGGCAGGGACAGTATCTGCAGTATGCAGGCCTCACTGACCTGGTCAGAACAACCTGGCCTACATATCCAAATGCCCCTCGAACAACCGAAACACTTGAAGTTTTACTCACCTGTAGGAGTGGGCGCCAATTGGTCTCCCTGTTGTACAAGGCCATGAGGGCGGACTCACAGACTCCTTCTCCCAGGGCACAAGCCGCCTGGGATGGAGATTTGTAGGCACACATGGGAGATAAAACATGGAAAGCAGCTTGCACTCTGACAAGCACAGTATCCTGTAATGCTCACATAATGCTAATACACTATAACTTTCTGCATCGGGTGCATCCCGTTAGATTGGCTCGATTTGATCCCAATCATTCACATGAATGCCCTCGATGTAATAGGGAAGAAGCAGATGTTCTGCATTTGGCATGGGGATGGGCGGAGGTACACCAATACTGGCTACGAGTGGTTGAGCACTTGAGGGTGGGAACTGGGCTTCGAGTAGAGGCTACCCCCATGCATTGCCAGCTGGGACAAGTACCGAGACTCAAGAAATGTAAGATGGCATATAAATTGTTGCAATTAACTCTGGTATAAGCAAGACTGAGGATATCCATAGTATGGATGAGCAAACACTCCCCCTTAGTAGACATTTGGTAGAAGGATGTGCGAGAGTAGTCGCTTGCGGAGGAGATTCACATGAAGAAATGCAGGAAAGACGAGAAATTGGACGAGTATATTACCATGTGGAGAGACTTATGTTGGGAGCTACTAAATGCAGATGTGAATACAAATGATAACAAGCATTTGCAATGCAATAGGTCTCGCTTTTACGAGTTTGAGCTATTGGTATTGTAAATGATAATGGGCCATATGTAGGAAGCCCAATACCGGTCGGTAACGGCCGATTTTCGGTAAAAATCACGTTACCGACCGGTATTCAGGCTTTTGGTATGTAGGGGGGACATTTCAGGATTCGGTAATTTACCGAATCGGTAAAATTACCGAATCGGTAATTTTACCGATTCTGTAAATACCGAATCCTGAAATGAGATGTAGGGGGAGTGTGTGGGTGTAGTGTGGATTCGTTATTTACCACCAACTAAAAGTTGGTGGTAAATGACGAATGTCTTAGAAAAAACATTGTTTGGCCCTTAGAAGTGTGCAATGTGGCAGACATACATGCCCTTAGGGCATGTATGTGTGCCACATGTGCACACATGCAGGAATCAGGGGTGCAACAGGGTGTCACTGTGACACCCTGCCACCCTTGATTGTGCTCCCCCCATTACCGAATCGGTATATACCGATTCGGTAATGGTAACTGGCTTCCCATTGATTCCTATGGGCCTCCTGGCCCATAGGAATCAATAGGAAGCCAGTTACCATTACCGAATCGGTAAATACCGATTCTTAATTACCGACCAATACCGAATCGGTAATTTTTACCGACTAATTACCTACATAGCATTTACCACTTCATAAATACCGAATCGGTAAAATTCGGTATTTATGAAGTGGTAAATGTTAGGCTACCTACATAAGGCCCAATGTCTTTTACCTGTGTGTTATGTTTGTAGTGGAGAGGATGTTTGTGGCGTGGAGTGAAATTATGTGGATTGCTTTGGAATTGTTAGTTATGGAATAGTGTGTGTGAGATTGTGTAGTGTATTTATGTAGTGGAATTATGTTGCTGAACCGTCCTGAGGTTAATGGCTGTAGAACTATTGGCCTCCGTGTTACACATATAGCCCCTGGATCCAGTTACATGCATTTCATATGTTTCATGATGTGACATGATTTCAGTGACATGGCTGCTGGAACAGCAATACCGGCCTTTTTGTCTTGAGATTGGTTTTGTAAGTGGACTGCACGGTTCCTGCGCTCTCCGGTGCTGTGGAACGACAGCAGTTCCTGCTTAAAAGTAGTCTTATGAATTCAAAACAGAATGTACAGCTGTAATGTTATCTTGTGATATGGAATGCTGAGACATGCTCGAGACAAAGGGCTTCCTTGTTTTTACGGCTCTAAATAGACTGCGCAGAGAATGACCAGCACTTCATTGCAAAGTGTGGTCAAGGGAAGTCTGTGCCGGAGAGAAGTGTGGTCAAGGGAAGTCTGTGCCAGAGAGAAGTGTGGTCAAGGGAAGTCTGTGTCGGAGAGAAGTGTGGTCAAGGGAAGTCTGTGCCGGAGAGAAGTGTGGTCAAGGGCAGTCTTCTGTGCCGGAGAGAAGTGTGGTCAAGGGAAGTCTGTGCCGAGAGAAGTGTGGTCAAGGGAAGTCTGCCGGAGAGAAGTGTGGTCAAGGGAAGTCTGTGTCGGAGAGAAGTGTGGTCAAGGGAAGTCTGTGCCAGAGAGAAGTGTGGTCAAGGGCAGTCTTCTGTGTCGGAGAGAAGTGTGGTGAAGGGAAGTCTGTGCCGAGAGAAGTGTGGTCAAGGGAAGTCTGCCGGAGAGAAGTGTGGTCAAGGGAAGTCTGTGCCGGAGAGAAGTGTGGTCAAGGGAAGTCTGCCGGAGAGAAGTGTGGTCAAGGGAAGCCTGTGTCGGAGAGAAGTGTGGTCAAGGGAAGTCTGTGTCGGAGAGAAGTGTGGTCAAGGAAAGTCTGTGCCGGAGAGAAGTGTGGTCAAGGGAAGTCTGTGCCGGAGAGAAGTGTGATCAAGGGAAGTCTGTGCTGGAGAGAAGTGTGGTTAAGGGAAGTCTGCCGGAGAGAAGTGTGGCCAAGGAAAGCCTGTGTCGGAGAGAAATGTGGTCAAGGGAAGCCTGTGCCGGAGAGAAGTGTGGTCAAGGGAAGTCTTCTGTGCCAGAGAGAAGTGTGGTGAAGGGAAGTCTGCCGGAGAGAAGTGTGGTCAAGGGATGTCTGTGCCGGAAAGAAGTGTGGTCAAGGGAAGTCTGCCGGAGAGATGTGTGGTCAAGGGAAGCCTGTGTCAGAAAGAAGTGTGGTCAAGGGAAGTCTGCCGGAAAGAAGTGTGGTCAAGGGAAGCCTGTGTCGGAGAGAAGAGTGGTCAAGGGAAGCCTGTGCCGGAGAGAAGTGTGGTCAATGGAAGCCTATGTCAGAGAGAAGTGTGGTCAAGGGAAGCCTGTGCCGGAGAAGTGTGGTCAAGGGAAGTCTGTGCCGGAGAGAAGTGTGGTCAAGGGAAGTTTGTGTCAGAGAGCTGCCATGCGATGAAAAGATGTGTTTACTGATCTGGGAACCCAACTAGTAAGAAGCAGATGAATGGTGCAAATGGGTCTGACATGATGTTTTGTGCAAGGACACACATTGTGTCATAAAGGCTTAAGCTACGTCTTTGCTGAAACCTATGAACAGAAGCATAAACCTAGAAGAAAGGAATGTGCCCCAACACTTCTCAGCAATGCAAAGTTTGTATAACATTCCCATGTCAAGGGAAGCCTGTGTCGGAGAGAAGAGTGGTCAAGGGAAGCCTGTGCCGGAGAGAAGTGTGTTCAAAGGAAGTCTGCCAGAGAGGAGTGTGGTCAAGGGAATTCTGTGTCGGAGAGAAGTGTGGTCAAGGGAAGTCTTCTGTGCCGTAGAGAAGTGTGGTCAAGGGAAGCCTGTGCCGGAGAGAAGTGTGGTCAAGGGAAGCCTGTGCCGGAGAGAAGTGTGGTCAAGGGAAGCCTGTGTCGGAGAGAAGTGTGGTCAAGGGAAGCCTGTGCCGGAGAGAAGTGTGTTCAAAGGAAGTCTGCCGGAGAGAAGTGTGGTCAAGGGAAGTTTGTGTCGGAGAGAAGTGTGGTCAAGGGAAGTCTTCTGTGCCGGAGAGAAGTGTGGTCAAGGGAAGCCTGTGCCGGAGAGAAGTGTGTTCAAAGGAAGTCTGCCGGAGAGAAGTGTGGTCAAGGGAAGTCTGTGTCGGAGAGAAGTGTGGTCAAGGGAAGTCTTCTGTGCCGGAGAGAAGTGTGGTCAAGGGAAGTCTGTGGCGGAGAGAAGTGTGGTCAAGGGAAGCCTGTGCCAGAGAGAAGTGTGGTCAAGGGAAGTCTATGTCAGAGAGAAGTGTGGTCAAGGGAAGTCTGTGCCGGAGACAAGTGTGGTCAAGGGAAGCCTGTGTCGGAGAGAAGTGTGGTCAAGGCAAGCCTGTGCCGGAGAGAAGTGTGGTCAATGGAAGCCTATGTCGGAGAGAAGTGTGGTTAAGGGAAGCCTGTGCCGGAGAAGTGTGGTCAAGGGAAGTCTGTGCCGGAGAGAAATGTGGTCAAGGGAAGTTTGTGTCAGAGAGCTGCCATGCGATGAAAAGATGTGTTTACTGCTCTGGGAACCCAACTAGTAAGAAGCAGATGAATGGTGCAAATGGGTCTGACATGACGTTTTGTGCAAGGACACACATTGTGTCATAAAGGCTTAAGCTACGTCTTTGCTGAAACCTATGAACAGA
The DNA here is from genome assembly GCF_964204655.1 of Triturus cristatus. Lineage (NCBI taxonomy): Eukaryota > Metazoa > Chordata > Amphibia > Caudata > Salamandridae > Triturus > Triturus cristatus. The sequence continues at coordinate 1,595,887,024 of NC_140590.1, read as the reverse complement.
AGCATAAACCTAGAAGAAAGGAATGTGCCCCAACACTTCTCAGCAATGCAAAGTTTGTATAACATTCCCATGTCAAGGGAAGCCTGTGTCGGAGAGAAGAGTGGTCAAGGGAAGCCTGTGCCGGAGAGAAGTGTGTTCAAAGGAAGTCTGCCAGAGAGGAGTGTGGTCAAGGGAATTCTGTGTCGGAGAGAAGTGTGGTCAAGGGAAGTCTTCTGTGCCGTAGAGAAGTGTGGTCAAGGGAAGCCTGTGCCGGAGAGAAGTGTGGTCAAGGGAAGCCTGTGCCGGAGAGAAGTGTGGTCAAGGGAAGCCTGTGTCGGAGAGAAGTGTGGTCAAGGGAAGCCTGTGCCGGAGAGAAGTGTGTTCAAAGGAAGTCTGCCGGAGAGAAGTGTGGTCAAGGGAAGTTTGTGTCGGAGAGAAGTGTGGTCAAGGGAAGTCTTCTGTGCCGGAGAGAAGTGTGGTCAAGGGAAGCCTGTGCCGGAGAGAAGTGTGTTCAAAGGAAGTCTGCCGGAGAGAAGTGTGGTCAAGGGAAGTCTGTGTCGGAGAGAAGTGTGGTCAAGGGAAGTCTTCTGTGCCGGAGAGAAGTGTGGTCAAGGGAAGTCTGTGGCGGAGAGAAGTGTGGTCAAGGGAAGCCTGTGCCAGAGAGAAGTGTGGTCAAGGGAAGTCTATGTCAGAGAGAAGTGTGGTCAAGGGAAGTCTGTGCCGGAGACAAGTGTGGTCAAGGGAAGCCTGTGTCGGAGAGAAGTGTGGTCAAGGCAAGCCTGTGCCGGAGAGAAGTGTGGTCAATGGAAGCCTATGTCGGAGAGAAGTGTGGTTAAGGGAAGCCTGTGCCGGAGAAGTGTGGTCAAGGGAAGTCTGTGCCGGAGAGAAATGTGGTCAAGGGAAGTTTGTGTCAGAGAGCTGCCATGCGATGAAAAGATGTGTTTACTGCTCTGGGAACCCAACTAGTAAGAAGCAGATGAATGGTGCAAATGGGTCTGACATGACGTTTTGTGCAAGGACACACATTGTGTCATAAAGGCTTAAGCTACGTCTTTGCTGAAACCTATGAACAGAAGCATAAACCTAGAAGAAAGGAATGTGCCCCAACACTTCTCAGCAATGCAAAGTTTGTATAACATTCCCATGTCATATGTGAAGGGTGAGAGTACGAGAGACAGCTGTCCTAGAAAGGGTGGGGGGTTATTACAATACGTGCCCCCCCTCTTGGGGGTGAACCAGTTGATGTTTGTTGCCCGCACAATATCGCACTTTCCCAGGATACGGTGTGTTATTAATATCGGAGATCCACGCAGCTCTGTGCAACTTCTGTTATTAAAACTGAATGTTTAGTTTGTAAACTCACGCAGGTTCGTCGGGCGTCATATCCTGGTGGTGTGTAAAATATGATATGTATTAATCAGAGGCGCAACTGGAGCCAAATTTCGGGGGGGGGCTGAGCAAAAATTTCGGGGGGGGCTGAACTTCAAGCAATAGGCAGAGTGGAGCTGCAGGGGCTCTTAGAAGGGGTGAAACACCAGCGAGGCCCCATTAACATGCAAATGGTCTTTTAAAGACCTGTTAAGTGCTCGGGTGCGGCTGCTTTTTTGCCCGGGAAGGTGTCTCATCCCGGGCTGCCACACACGACGGGGGGGGCTGAAGCCCGGTGAGTCCAATGGGTGTTGCGCGCCTGGTATTAATAGAACAATTTTAAAGGCAAGATAACAGAGTAAACTATAATGTGTGCACACATGTATACGCAATCCATGTTTACGCGTAAGAAGCATTATATAGCAGCCCGCGCTGACACACAAAGCAATTCTCCACAAGTGTTCACCTGTCTAAAACAGAAATCCCGTCATTACATCATCTCGAAATTGAAGGCGATTAATTCCAATTTCTAGAATGTGCCTGCAAAGAAATAACAGGGCAGGCGCTCTTTCTCCCTGTTCCACAGCGGCGCCAATAACTACGTGGCAAGCATGGCAGCTTTCTGTATGTACACTTCGAGTGCCAACTCTGTAGGGTGGTATGAAGGGGGTGGGGTTGTGTGTGGCAAGAAGCATCACGTTGTTAATAGAAAAAGTATGCAGGGAACCGGCCTTCTAAACATATAATTGCCATCCGTCCTCGCAACAAAAACGATCTCTAATCTCTATATATATTTAGAGCGCTGTGGGCAACCAGGGCACTATATGGACCACGTGGGCATAGACGGTGGTGAGGAGGCATGTAGGGCAGGGTCACCGGCTTCTCCACACCATGCACCCGTCCCACCGTACTCAGCAGCGGCTGCCTTCACACTAATGGTGAAGTCACTGCTTTGCCTCTTCAGGTGACAACCTGGAAACCCAAGTCGGTGCCATAAATCTGCTCGGCGAGCACACCCAGGGTTCAGGGGGGGGGGGGGGGGGGGGGGGGGCGAGCGCGACTACAGCCACCGACGGTATTTGGGAAAGCAAACACAGCAGAGAACCAGGGTCCACACAGACACTCGCATGCAGCCCTTGCACAATGAAATTCCTTTCCAACAAAATTGAAACAAGCAAAAAGACACACCGCTCCACTCAAGCATCTCTTTATAACGAAGGCAAGGAGGAGCTGCAAACAAATACATCACGTACCTTTCTATGTGAGCCGTTTCACCAGAGGCCTGAAAACAAACGTTCAAGGTATGGCCACCAGGCTGCTTGTCTGTGTGCTTCTTATTGAAAGGATACACGACGGACGAGTTTACCGGGCTCACCGCCAAAACGTAAGACACTCGGATTTCTCTGTCCAGGAGTAATACGCTCCTATATTAAATCGAAATGTGCCAGCTCTTCTGTAAGCTAGTACCAATCGGGCCCAGAATAGAACTGCCACCTTCACGGAGATGTATGGTGCACAGAGTGAAACGAGGGCAACACACTGTAGAGTGTGTACTGCAAGACCCAGAATTCATCGTGCTGGGGGCCAAAGGAATGAAGGGGGGCATTAGAAAGGGGATAAAGAAGTGTTTGAATGTACCGAAGGTTTAAAGTTTCACTTTTAAACAAGCACACCACTGCCTTTCTCCGAGGCGAAGCACAAATGTCTCGGAGAAACGCAGCGGTGGTTTCAGATTCGGGGCGTGGCTAAAAAGTGGAAAGAACAGAACGGAACACGCCCCCGAATCTGAAAAAGACGGAGCCTATTTGGAGGGACGGCTCTCTCCTCCAATGGCTGGCCTCCGTTTAGGCAGCCAGCCAATGGAGGAGAGGCAAAAAGAGAGGCGGGCTAAAGAGCCACTCTCAGAAACATTAAATCTCCGACTTCCGGTTCTGCCTTCGGCAGTCCGGACGGTCCTCGACCTAAAAATGAGTCAAATGCTAGCGAGAGAGGGTCAAATAGTGAGGGGAGTGACGATTCATAATACTGCTATGTATAGGACTCCCTGACAGTCATATGTATTTGTAAATGTATGATCATGATTATTGGTAATCCTCATGTTTAAATCTCAGGTGTCATTGGCATCTATGGTGTATTGAACATACGCTGATATGAGATCGCTGTTCACTCATGTCTACCCACTGTGCTGTTATCACAAAATGAAAAATAAAGTTTATTAAAAAAAAGTCTGTCCACTTAGCATTGTTTTTCAGTAGTAGGCGATCATGATTGTTTTCTGTTTTTTTGGGGTCATTCTGGTCTTTAGTTAAGCCTCGGGAGGGGTTTTCAGTGGTGACCAGAGGGTCAAAGACACAGGTGGGCAGGAATGTCAGACTGGTATCATGAATAAGAGATTGTTCCATTTTTGCAACTTTGTCAGTGAGGAAGTTAGCTATTGCTTTGCAGTGTTCATGGTGACTGTTGTTTCATGTTGGGAGGTAGTGGTAGTTTGATTTTTAATTATGTTAAAGAGCTCTCTTGCTCAGTTCTTTGCATGGTCCAGTTGATTGCGAAATACTTTTTCTCTAAAGATGTATTTCTTATAGGAGAGCTGTTTGGATCTTAGGCGTGTGAGGTGTGTCAGTGAGGAGGTTTGCCTCCAAAGCCTTTTAGTTTGTCTTAGTTGTCTCCTCTCAATGTTGAGGTCTGAGTTGATTATGTCTGAAAAATAATGGATTAGCCTGGACTCTAATTTATTCTATGCTTCTTGAATTTTTTAATGCAATTAATCAGATGTGTGCTGCCTTGTGACAGGACCTGCTCGTGTCCCTGTGATCGATAACCTCATAAGATGTACATACAATGTACACGCCACACAAAGAGCACTACTCATTGACCTCTAGGGTTCTAATAAAGATGCATGATTCTCAACGAAGTAAATACAATTAAACAACCGTATGTGATTATGAATTCTCTTTTATCATTCAATCTTAATGTTTCCTTGATATATTAGCTAGGTCAACATATACAAATTCATCATGCTCCATATAGCTTAAACGAATGTTAATAATGGTACATGGCAGACAATGTTACATCACATTGCTTTGTTGTCAATATCCATTTTTTAACTAATTAAAAGCTTCTTTTTCCTTGCTTCTTTTTCCCAATGCATTTCAGGTTCCATCAGGGTAACTAAAGAAACCGATCTGAAATATCCGGGATCAGTTATTCAACACGAGCATCACCATTAATAGTAAGCCTGCGGAAACCGGCAACTGCTGCATCTATATTTATTGTACCACACGTAGTGAATTCCCGAGGTTTGTTTTAAGAGTTTCCGTGCGAGACTTTGGCGTCCTAATGAATTAGTGTATGTTGACCTAGCTAATATATCGAAGAAACATTAAGATTGAATGGTAAAAGAGAATTCATAATTACATACTGTTGTTTAATTGTATTTACTTTGTTGAAAATCATGCATTTTTGTTAGAACCCTATAGGTCAATGATTAGTGCGCTTTGTGTGGCGTGTACATTGTATTTACACCTTATGAGGTCTGCGTTAAACCAGAATTTTATTTTTGTATTTTCCTAGATCACTTAAGTTCATGCAGTGCATCTTGGTCGAGAACATCAGTCATAGCTGAGCTATAGTGGGCTGTAAGGTCATCAACGGTGTGAAGGAGAGGTTGGGAGTGTAGTTGGGTGCTAATCCTGGATTCCAGTTCTGCTAGCGGGATGTGTTTGGTGTTTCTTGCCTAGCGCGTGGGCTGATGGCAGGGGCTGGGGGGTGCATACTGTATGTATGAGCAGTATAAGATGGTGGTCAGACCACTCGATGGCCTTGATGGAACAAAGGGAGGCACGCTAATTTCTGGAAATTATAGCAGCAAGAATAGAGCCTTTGTTGTGGGTCTGTCCATTGCAGATTTGTTCAAGGTCGTTGATATCAAGAAGGTTGGTTAAGTTACAGACTATAGCGTCTTCAGTTTCGTTCCAGTGCAGGTGGAAGTAGACAAGAAAAATTACATTGGTGTCAGATAGGGAGTGCCATGTAATAAGGTCGGTTAGTTCTTCAGTGAAGAGTGTACGATTACCGGGGGGGGGGGGGGGGGGATTTAGATGGTGTGGAGTTTGATAGGAGTGGTGGCTTTACTTTTGAGTACGACTCCAAGGTATTCAAAAGGCAAAATATTCATAGACTTTCGTGTGTTAAGCTGGATTTCTTCTTTGTAGATTGTCGATAGCCTGCTGGTATAAGCAAGTCAAGAATCAGGGTTGACTGTTCAATGAAGTTCTCTTTATTTCGGTAAAAAAAAAAACATAATCGATACGACCATTCAAGACATGCTTGATACATTCTAGCTTAAAAATCAACATTCAAATAGATATTAAAAGAAAATGCAATTGAGAAATTGGCTGGAGTTGGCATGGCAATTACTTGCGTAAGGTGCGTAGGCGAAACAGTTATCAAATAGTTCATAGTTAGGGTGCAGCAAACAAGTTCAAGAAAGAGCGATTAAAACCCTTGTCTAAAGTGCAAATGCATTCATATAATTTTGTGGGAGTCAAACCCTGAATTTGCATTCCAAAGCATAACATTACAAGATTCATAAAAACCTATTAAAAACACCATCATTCATTATCAAACAACGAGGACAGAGTTAAAAATGCATTAATCATTAGTACAAAAACAGCTATTTACAATATAAAAATAGTGACCACTATGGCAATTAATCCTATGTAAGCGGGTCGTCACATTTTTGGCTCTCTGGGGTAGGCAAGGGGGTTAACAGCGCCCTCCTTCTAATCGCCCAGGAGTGGCCTAGGAATTTTGCAGTTGAGCAAGCGAATAAAGGTCTTGCATCTGATTTCAGTATGCACAGGGCCACTTTGGAATCTCGAGTCCCAAGTTGTCTGCACACTGAGGCTAGCCATTTGCTCATGGGTTTCGCATAGGCTGTACAAGCAAAAATAGCATGGCCTATCGATTCATGTGAGCAGGGGCAACAAGGGCAGCCCTTAGGTTGAGATTTCTTAATCAATGAAGAGTGTGTAAAAGCATTAATTGGCAAACTGCAGTGCCTGAATTTAATAAAAAGCTTCCTATCACCTGGTACCTTGATGGTATCGAGATAGCTTTCTAACGAAACGGCTGGCTTTTAAATCTCCAAATTCTTCTGTTAGTCTGCCCTGTTTGCTTTTGGAAAATGTATTCTGCTCAACCCATGCCCATTATAGTAATTTAACATGGCATCTGGTATGGGTTGGTGGACAGCCAGTGCCGTGCTTTGCCATACCAATGCTGGACAAAAGGCTATTTACATGTTTGATCCAGCCAATCTTTTTTGTGGTATTCAGAGCGCAAACCTCATTGAAAGCTGCGGCATAAGGTGCCAATTCGGGAGTGGTGACCATTCTGTGCCAAAATACCAATGGGCGGAGCCTTACAAGACCTTATTTTTTTTTTTTGTTTGTTTATTGGCATTTGTAATTGTGTACAAACAAAAAAAAAACAATCATAACATTGCGGTCACAGTACAACAGCATCCTTCATCCAAGTTTGTCTGTTCGTTTCCTAATCAGAGGTCTCTCACACCCACCACCCTTCAACTCATGTGCTAATCGCTTATTGATTCTGTTGATGCATTTGCAAATATTGGGTTAGGTACGCTCAGTAGTCTCTGGGCTTCGACCCGGCAGGGAGTTCTTCTTCATAAGTCCTCAGGGTATCTCTACAGTACGTTAAGTCCGTAAGCCAGTCCTTCGGCTTCGGGATCCGCCTGCCACTCCAACAGAGCGAGACCCTCCTTTTGGCCATTAACAGCGCAATCACACAGAATCTACGCTTTAGGGCCCGAAATTCAGGCAGAAGCCCCAACAAACAGGTTTTGGCCTCGCAGCGCACCTCACCGCCCACCATAGCCCCCAGCAGCTGTGTCACCTGCACCCAGTATTCCCCAATTGCCTCGCACGACCACGCCAAATGAATGAAATCCGCCCCGTCAGCCCCACAACGCTCGCATCTAGAGTCCACCCGCAGCCCATAACGGTGCAGCCTGGCCGGTGTGTAGTACGTCTGGTGTAGGTATTTGAAGTGTAGAATGCGGAGATTACCATTAGGTGTCAGCATGCTCGTCAATGTACAGGCGGTAGCCCATTCCTCCTCTGTTAGCGGAGTGTCCAGACAACTATTCCACTTCTCCATGGAAGCGTTCGTGGTTGCCGCTATGTCCACCTGCATCTTCGTATACAGTGTAGATACCAGGTGTTTGCTCGCAGGTGTGGTGATCAGCCATTGCAACGCGGTCAACCCCGGAGGCTCCAACGGGTACGTTGGGTACAGTCGCTTCACAGCCCTTTGCAATCTATGATAATTAAAGCGAAATAATGCAGACATGTTACTAATGAATGTCAATTGTTCTAGCGTTTTAAAAGTCCCATCTTCGTACAAGTCCCCCATGGTGTCGATGCCCACTTGGCGCAGCAATTCCAACCCCACTTTTTCTTGCGTGACCGATATAGCCGGATGCCATTGGAGCCGGAGCGCCGGGGCATACAGCGGTAATTTATTAGCTTTTCTGCCCATGGTATGCCATGCTTTGTTCGTGGCATCTATGGTGTTAATGTCTTTCATGTGCAAGGGAGGCCTACGATGGGTGATAATCGCCTCGAGTGGAACTGGCATAGCATCCCCCTCCTCGATCGCAGTGTGGGTGAGAAATGGGACTTTGTGATACCAAAAATGTGCATACTGCGCTTGCGCACAGAGGTAGTATAGGCAGAAGTCAGGGACCCCGAACCCTCCTCGACTGTACGGCAATGTTAGTGTCCGCATCTCCACCCTGGCCGTCTTTCCCGCCCAGATAAGCCGGAGGACCATCGAGGTAATCCTGCGGAACACCTCTGCTGGAGGGTGGATAGGGATGTTAGTGAACAGGTAGAGTAGCTTCGGTAATACCACCATTTTGACGATAGCAATACGATCCGCCAGCGATAGTGGCAGTTGGATCCACCTCCCTACCTTCTCCTCTAGTGCGTCAATCACCTTACCATAGTTAGTCCTGATCACAATTTCTGGGTCCCTGTGATACCACACACCCAGATATTTTATCGGGTCCATCTTTCACTCCAGAGGATAGTCCATGGGGTGTGGTTGCGTGCTGTCAGTCAAGGGAATAATCATGGACTTGGCCCAGTTTATAGTGACACCGGATTGACGCGCGAACTTTATATATTCCCTCAGCAGGTGATTCAGATTGGCCTGTGGGTCCCTCACATAGAGCAGCATATCGTCGGCGTACAACGATATGTGCAACGGCCGCTGCGGAAACTGCAGGGCCGAGTAGTGATGCCCCTGTCTTATTTTGCACGCAAGGGGCTCCAATGCCAGCGCAAACAAGAGAGGGGACAGGGGGCATCCCTGCCTCGTCCCCCTCCGAATGTCGATGGAGTCTGAGATATATTTATTCACCCGAATCCGTGCCACAGGTGCATCATATAATAAGTGGATCCATTGGAGGAACATGGGCGGGAAGCCCATCTTCCGCAGCACCGTATTCATATAGGTCCACTCCAAAGAATCAAAGGCTTTGGCTGCGTCCAAAAAGACCGCCGCCGCCTTCGTCTCAGGCGTTAGATAGTGTGAGAGCGCAAACAATGTTCGCGTATTGTCGCAGCGGGTAAGGGCCCCCTTATCCCTCGTCAATGGTACTTGGAGTTCAGCGATGCGTCTCATGCGCAGTGACCAACATTTCAACTTCCCAACCACAACCCACTTCCCCCCACCCACTTCAGCACCCCAACCATGCCAAAGACATACCCCACAATTAAGGTCAAACATTAGAGTAACTGAATTCGGGATCACCCTCTTCGGGGGACCGCCTAGAACACACCTCTCCATCCAACTCAATGGATGTGGACGGGGACATATTACGGTTCGGAGCCCGATAGGCCCCATATCAGTGCAGGCATCCTAGCGGCCCTCCCCAGGGCCCAGCGCAGACGCAGTAATTGTCCATTCCATCCAAATCACAACACTATTTTCCTGCTATTGGACGGACAGTGACCAGTCCCTCGTTCCCCATCCCTCCCATAGCTGCCCTTTATGCCCGTGACCCAGCCCTAGCTGTCAGGGTCCATTTCTCCTGCTACTCATCTATCTAGGTCTCTCCCAGGCCCATGAATTACACGCTTTCTCATTACAGAGCGTCTACTTCCACCATTAGGTGGGCTCTATCTTTTTATGGCATTATTCCTCCATAGGCCCATAGTCAGAAGCCAGCGCTTTCCCATCAGAGCTGAAGTAGCAGTAAAGTTACCAGTCACCAGCCCGTCATAGGTCTGGGTATCCTTGTTCGTGGCGGTTGCACGCGCCGTCCTCGACAGACCAGAGGTCTCATTGTCGTCCATGCCGACCCCCACAGTCCTCCTCGTCAGGGCGGCAGGAACGTCACTTGGTGTGAAGTGCTTTTGTCGTCCTTCCTGTAGCACACTTTACAATCCACTAGTCAGTGTCCGCAGCCTGATCAACCCTCTGCCTCTCCTTGCGCTTGGCTCCGATTTTTTTGATGAGTTCGTGTGCCTCCCGAGGTGAATGACACAGCGTCGCACGTCCGCCATGCGTTATGTCGAGCCGGGCGGGATAGAGCATGGCGTAATCCAGTGATTCCCAAACTTTTGACTCCTGAGGACCCCCATTGAGTCACCACTGGAAGCCGGGGACCCCCAAGCAATTTGTAGGATTTAAATTTCAAACATTAAAACAGTAATTCGAAAAAAATATACAAATTTGTGCACACAAAACAAACACTCAAAGTACTGAGGATTTTAGGGGCATATTTACAAGTCCCTATCACCATGGGAACGTCACTTTTTGCGATGTTCCTGTGGCAATAGGGGCTTTGCCTTATTTACAAGGCAGCGTTAAGCCACTTATTGTGGCTTAACGCTGCTTTGTAAATAAGGAGCCTTTTCACGCAATGCTTAGCGTGAAAAAGGTGGGCAGTGGGAGTTTCACTCCAACACCCATTGATTTTGACGCTGCCCTCTATTTACAAGGTCAGCTTAAATAGGAGAGAGCACCAGAATTAAGACCATGAAAAACCTGGTCTTCACTTGGCGAAACGAGGAGAAATGCCTTATTTCTCCTCGTTTTTGTTTTTTCCAACGGAAAAAGCAAAACACCTTTGATTGTTTATGTTCAGGATGGTGACCCTTCCTGCACATAAACAATCTTTAATAAAAAGGACGTTCTGTAACTTCCATGTGTGCTGCATTAGGCAACACACATAGAAGTGATAAAAAGGCATTACAAAATTGTGCATGTGCAGGAAGTGGGAACATAGCAGCATCAGGATAATGATAGACTGGGAATAAACATATGTTGCTAACTTTTACCATGCAGTTTGCAAGCAGCTCTTTGACAGTTTATAGGACACTGTGCTAAATTACGATTGTCCCTTATGAATTGCACAGTGACAAAAGAATCTCTGTGACAAAATCAGTAGCCCACTGACATATGCACATAAAATACTGTTTTTTAAAATGCATTGTACACGTTCTTTGCAGTAGGCATATTAACCCTCTGTGTCACATTAGATAAGTCAAAGCTGCCACTAGACAAAACTCTCATCTCTATCCAGCAGGTACATTAATCACTGGCATTTCCTTGACACTTTTATAGTTGCACAAAAACTGCTAATTTTACAAGGAACTTTGCAGTGCTTTTAAAACTGCTGCCTGCGGACCCCCTGGGAATGTGCCACGGACCCCTGGGGGTCCTCGGACCCCAGTTTGGGAAACACTGGCGTAATCAACCCCCAGGTCACGTAGTTTCTTTTTGACCGGATTGAACTCCTTCCGCGCCTGTTGGACTGTGAATGTGAAGTCCGGGTAGAATGCCAGATCTGTTTTTTTTCCCGCGCTATTCGGAGGATGGCATCGCGGTCTCTGTAGTTGAGGACCCTGGCGACTATAGGACGTGGGGGCGCCCCAGGCTTCAGTCTCGGGGCCAGCGACCTATGTGCTCGTTCAATCAGGAACATTGGGGACAGGTGCTCCGCGCCCACAATGCCCTTAATCAGCTCCTCAACATAGGTTTCCATCCGGCCAGTGTTGGTGGACTCCGGAATCCCAGTGATTCTCACGTTATTGCGCCTCGACCGCGCTTCCAAATCCTCCGTCTTGCTTTTCAACGCCTCCAGCATTCTCTCGGCCTCAGCACACTTTTGGGCCGTGGTTTGCGAGACATCTTCCACCGCCCCAATTCGGGTCTCCGCCTCCGTCAGCTGCTCACCGTGCCCCTCCAGCTTTGCCGCCATGTTGTCAACTCGCAGCGTGATGGTATCCAGTTTGCCATGGATGTCCTTCAGGCTTTGCTGGATGGCCCTCAGCGCTTCCGCCATGCCTTGAGGTGGCGACTCTCCAACGTCCGTTACTGCGTCTGGTGGCGCTGCGGCGCCTTTGGGCTGACGCTTGGTTTCAAATGGAAGTTTGGTTTGGGTCTTTTCCGGCTTCACCATCTTGTCCGAGTCCCCCGCTGGCCACCGAGGGTCCCGCTCGCAGAGTCACCGGGCGGCACTGACCCCCCGCAGATGTCATGTAGGCTAGCTTAGCAGGACAATATGTGCACAGCTCTCCGTAGCTCCTCGGGCCGTCACCTCTTCACCTCTCCTTCTCACACCACGCGCACTCCACCGCTGTCATCTAGCGCCAATAGTATCCGTATGTTGCTCAGCGCTCATCTCCCGATCGACAAGCTCATGTGGCCGGCTTCGCACGGGGAGTGCGCTGCGTAGTGCTCGCAGTCGCAGCGTTGTATTGGCAGCACAGGGAGTTGGCCAGCGACAGACCACTGCGCGTTGACAGGGGCGGCCAGCATCTTGCAACCAGGACGCTGCAAACATCCGCGTGTAGTGGCAGCCGATCGATCCAACGAGCTTGGGCCGGCGCCTCCAGCAGTCGCGTCGCTTCACGTGTCCCTCATCCGCCGCCGCAGCATGGCGCCAAGCGCCTCCAGCCACGCAATAGCACCGCGGCCAGAAAATCAGCACTCACCCCCGCAGCAGGCAGGCAGGTAGGCGGGCATCACGCAGCGATCCTCCGATCCGATCTCGCTCCCTTGTGAGGCGCCAGCATCAGTCCGAGCGCGGGGCCGTCGTCTCTGGTCACGGCCGCTGTCGTGCCGTGCAGTCCTCGCCTGAGTCTCCAGGTCCTCCGCGGCAGTTCAGTACATGAGATCTGTAGGCAGCGCCGTGATCGTATCCCCGCAGGCATTCAGCTTTGAGGGCATAGCGGCCGCCAACAGCATCGCGTCTACGTACTCCCGGGCGCCGCCATCTTGGGAGCCGTTAGTCGCTCTCACCGCAGAGTGTAGAACTCCGTAATTCTGGGGCTAGCAAGTCATTCGAGCGGTTTTCGCACTCCCTGTAGGAAGGTGGATATCTGACTATGGTTACCCCCAAATTTTTGCCTAGTGTCTAGCTGGTTTTTCGACTTAGTTGGCCTGAGATCCTGCCATTCAGGATCTCAGCCTGCTGTTCTCTCTACTAAATTTACACTATGCACCCTAGGTGCATAACCAATTGGAAGTGGATCACCCTGTGAGCCCCTGTACCAGTGTACACTAGGTACCCAGGGCATTGGTGTATCTAAGGCCTGCTAGGGGCTGAAGCATGTATTATGCCACCCCAGGCGTGGCCTAACAAATTTGACACAACTGGCTGATCACTCAGCTGGGGTAAGTTGGTGTAACCACCTCTTACTTAGGTGTAGTATACCTATACCTAACCTTAAATGGGACACATGTTAACCTATAAGTCACTCCTATGGCAGGCCTTATCAATCCTGAAGGCAGAGTGCTTGGTTCCATGTGAGATGGTGCTCTGGCATGAGCTGAGCCTGTCTGCAGTGGTCGGAACAACTTCCTTCTACTGTTTCCAGATATCGTCATACCATATACTCTTAAGTGCATTATGAACCTCGCGGTTAAATGCTAACTTTGGTTTGGCTTTATCAAAACATGTCGAGTAAGGTGTCATACGAATTGGAATACTAACCCCTCGCCAATTCTGGCGACGGGGTTAGCATTCCACCCTTCTAGAGGGACACAACATGTACAGTACCTGAAACCCGGGTAAAATCAGACATAGCCTCAGCTCCACAAAATGGATGCTGCCACCACAGACACAAGTCTGCCCTCCTGCTGCTGGGAGTCCTTCCAGCTTGGGAGGTGTGGACAAAGGGTTTCCTGCCAGGGGAGGTGCGTGCACCACCCCAGACAGGATTTTGTGTATTGGTCAGGTAGGGCTTGAAAGAAACCAGACATGCCTGAGGCTCACAAGGAGCCTCGGTGCATATGCCAGTTCAATCCGGTCCTGGGGCACACCAGTCCCGGGCCTGGGGTGAGCTGGACAAAGGATTGGGGGTGTAACCACCCCCCTTCCTGGTCCCACCCTTAGGGAGGGACCTAGCAGGTAGTCCGGCCCCTAGAATCCGCTTAAAGGTAGGAGCTGTGTCCTAAGACTTCAGACATCCTGGAATCAACTTAACTACAAGAAGAAGACGGGAACTTCGACGCTCTGCCGCACAGAGGACTGAAGCCAATCTCCCCTGTGGTCAGGGAGTGACCACCTTGCTAACGCAAGCACCATCCAGCGAATCAACGTCTGCTTTGCCGCCGCCTCCCGCCGGAGCCCGAGCCCAGAGACTGACAAGACCTGGACCTCCAGACCTCTCACCGCCCGATCCACAGTCCCTGAAAAGAGGAGACCCGTGGAGACACCGAGACACATGGAGCCAGCCATCTTGAAAAGACCACGACAAGCTGCAAGTGCAACAACCGAGGCTCCCTCCAAGTTGTGCTTTGGGATCTGAGAAGCCCAACATCCGAGCAGCATCTGCACCAAAGGTGAGCCCTCCAGCATCTCCACGATCTGCGTGGGGCCCTTCTGCATTTTGCCACTCGACGCGCCTAACTGGTTGCTGGCCCGCTGGCTAGTGGCCATCTTGGCGACTAACTTCAAGAACTACACTGCTGGTCTGGTTGCTCCAGACTGGCCCTTGCTCCCCTCCAAAGGAGCAGTCCCTCTGACCTTGCTGGTCAGAACCATCAGCTTATTTCGTTTTCCACAACAATTGCTTTTGCCAAGGCTTGTTTGCTTCGATCAAGTCGCCGACACCGCCGACAGCGAGAACCTGCGTAGGACAGCTCGTGAACCGACTCCTGGACGTCGTCGACCTTCAGGGACCACGTGGCTGCAGAGACAAGCTGCACCTTTCTTCCTGTTTGCACCCGATATCGCCTGGTACCCACCTGGTGCCACGCTGGTCACTGGCTAGTGACTGTGAACACTGTCCCCTCTGCTTACAGGTCTTCTACAACTCCGATCCACCCTGGGATCCACCGCATCTCTTCCGGACCGATCGCCTGCAGCATCTTTGACTAGAGGCTCCATTGAACAGATAGAAGAAACCCGACGCACTTCGAGACCTATGCACCCGCTTCCTGTGGGTGAGGTAAAGCTGGCACTCCGGTGCCCAAGTGTAGAGTATCATCTCTAGTGTCTGTGTTTCGAATCTTAAGTTCATAGTCCATCCGGAAGATCCTTGTTGCAGTAACTTTGTAACTTTTACGCACCCATTGAAAACCTATGGGAGCTCGTGTGTGACTATTTGCTCTGCACACGCAACCCGTGGACCTCCTGGTCACTAACTGAAGTTAGCTCCTTGTAGGCCCAGCGATTCTAGAGGCCCTAGGCCTTTTCCCTTTTCTGTTCGTGGTACTTATACCACTATTTTAGTATATGGTTTGAGCGGCCACCAGGGCCTATCCATATAAAGTGCAACTTCTGTGTATTCTAACGTATTCTTGTTTAACGATTTGTGCTCCTGTGCTCATAAAGAGTCTAGGGGATACTTTGAGAAATAAATACATATATATTTTCAATATATATCTGTGTGGTGTCCTTTCATTGGTATAAAAGGGGGTTACATTTGGTAAAACAGCCTGCTTAACACGCTTCACGAGTTTAGCCTCAAAGACTGCTTAGCCTACGCTACCACTAGGGCAGCTAGTCCGAAAAGGTTGACTTACAACCACACCATAAGGGTTGCTTGGCATGGTACAAGGTGGTCACTTTAACTAGTGAACATCATATACCAGGCCAACTTCTCACACTCCCCACTTGTGGAGGCCAGTTTCCGATCAGCTCAGTGTCATTTTCAGGCTGCGGCGCACCTCCGTTCATGCCTATCGCGCCATGTATTTCCCCCGTCCGGCGGAGCTGTCTCGAGAGGCAGCCATTCCGCTGTGCGCCCTCTAGCTCCCCCCGCCTTACAAGATCTTTGATAGGCTTTATACATAAATCAAGTTTTAGAGGAGAGAGAGGGGTGCTTTGTGGGAGGGATACAAACTTTCTAAGAAACTTGTTCTCCACTGCTGAAAGGTCCCTTTCACTTACCATGCCCCACAACTCAGCCCCATATAGGGCACTGCTCACAGCCTTACAGCTATATAGTTTGAGAGCAGGTGCTATCGTCTTGGTGTATGAGAGACAATGCTCCTTCTTCAGAGCACCGGTTACCTGGGAAAATTTGAGGAAGGCCTTCTTAAGCCGGAACTTCCAGGCCATACCCTCCAACAGCTTGATTCCCAGGTAGTTGAAGGAGCTGACTCTCTCAAGCGGAGCATTGTCCAAGAACAGATTTCCCTTGAAGGACTTGTGGGGGTTCAGCAGCATTAGGTTAGTTTTGAAGGTATTGATTTCCAAACCCCTCCCATCACAAAAGACCTTGAATTGGTTCAGTAGTTTTTGCAGGCCTATGGGATTTTTTGAAACAAGTAGGGTATTGTACGCAAATAATAAGGTGGCAATTTTATGGTTCTCTATTGAGGAAGCATCAGCTGGAATTGAGGATAGAAGCTCAGCTACTTGGTTGATATAAAGTGAGAAGAGGGTTAGGGGCCTTCGTGTATAACAAAATGCTTCTTAGTACGCGTTTCGTTATACCTGGCCTTGTACGGCAGGAACCCTGATGCTGTACTACTATATTTTCTAATGAAGTCTTGGGGCTCGTTGTACTCTTATACAAGCGTTTCAGTTTTTCTGACCTTCTACGCATTATAAGTGCTTATACTTCAAAACTGGACAGACGGAACTCTAGTCATATTTTAACGCGCCGACTACATTTTAATTTTTACCTTTCGACATTGGGAAGTGTTTTGAAGTCCTACTTTGCAACCGAAAAATCAAAGTATCTGGCTCATCGCTATTGCTGTGGTGTATCCCATACTATTGAGGGATCCCGAGGATTTACGCTACGATTCTTTCAACTACTTTTTGAGCCTTGAAGAAGTCGTTTATACGACGAAACATGTGTCAACTGTCTGCATCAACAACATTCACTACGTGTCAACACAATCAAGATTATATTTGTCTTCTTGCCTGTTCTGTACATGGATGACTACTGTTTTCATTAGATACACAGAATGATGTTATGTTTATTATTAAAATAACTGACAACAAGGTCAGTTTTGAAACTTAATAGTGGTTGTGCTCTGTAATTAATTAATTGCCAAAAACACAGCATGTCTGCTGCCATGACAGTACTATGACCACCAAAGGGCACCATGACATTCTAAATACCAAACATTATATCTCACAGACCTTGCCATTTCATTTATATTTCATCGCTACCTAAGTAAAAATGGGCTGCATGGCCTTGTATATGCTCACATGCAACATCAAGCACAGCATGTCTTACCTGCTAATCTAACTATAACCCTTTCTCCAAAGTTGTTCCTCTAATGCACCATGCCACAATGCACACTTTAATTAAGCAGATCATAGAGCTGCACTGAACCTGGACATCCTAGAACAAGTATGGCTAAGTGATCTAAACAGCCCACAACCTGTAAGAGAAAACATACTACAAAAACCAAAAATGCATAAGTAAAATGACACTTTTTGGAACGATGGGGAACTCTTCCAAAGACAAGTATGGGTGTAGTGTAGCTTCTGATGGATACTTTTGCCTGTGGATTCCTCACCTTTTGAATACCCCCTGCACCAGCATTCCGCGGGAAAATTCTTTCCTAGCTCTCCCAAGTTGACGAGAATGTCAAAATGGACATGCTCCGCTCGCAGCACCATATGACGTGATCGGAGTCACAAAAGGACCTCGTCGGCATGCTGACGTCAGTTTCCTTTTTTCCACGCCGTCGACGCTTAACGGTTTTTTCAGGGCTCTCCATTTTCATCGTGGAAAACTTTGTATCTCGAAAGTCGTTTCAGAATGGCTGCTTCCAGGAAGACCGGATTCAAACCCTGCAGAGAGTGTGGCGGGCATATGTCGATTAAGGACCCGCATGATGACTGCCTTTGGTGCTTATCTTCGGCCCACAAAGTCGAGGAATGCAGAGGCTGCAGGAAAATGAATCCGAAGGCGAATAAAGAGCGTGAAGCAAAGTTGTTTATGGCCAAAGCCAGGCAGGAGAAGAGAGGTAGGAAGAGGGCAAAGTCTTCGTCTTCTCACACTTCGAGGTCGAAGAAGCACAAGAAATCCAAGAGAAGACATGCCTCTCGTCATCGTTCTTCGAAGGCCAGGGTTTCGAGGTCGAGATCGAGGTCACCTACTCCGGCTGAGCGACCTCGGAGAAGGGACTTTATCTCTCCAACTCCTTCTCCTCAGGCGACGCCAGTACCATCTCCGGCTGCGGCGTCGCCGGTTTCAGAGGCTTCTTCGCAACATGAAGATTCACCGGCTCCAGCGACGTCACTGTCGCCGGGTGGGTCCTCTCCAGGCCATGTGGCCTCACCTGAGTGGGTGCCGTCCCCGGCTCTGCAGGCTCCAGTGCGACCTCAGGTGACTCCCCTACAGGAAGGTACGGATTCATATCCTCCTTTTCCTGCTCCTGGGGCTGACTCTTTGCATTTTCTCAATGCGATGTTTGGTTTGTTTACCAGAGCCTCGACTCCACCTGGCGCGCCTTCAGGCCCCGTGGGTCCTTTGGCTTTCAACCTGGGTGTTCCTCAGTTCTATCCCCAGGCTCCTTTCATGCCTTTTTTGCCGTCGACTCCGGCTTGGCATTTCCCGGCGCCGAGATCTTCCACTCCGGCTCCCCGGACTCCTTCAGTTGCAAATTCGATCGACGTCGAGGTTCCTCCATCGACGCCGTTGGTGTCTTCTCCGGCGCCGCATGTGGCTCCACCGACGCCGTTGCCTAAGCAACGCTCCAGGAGAGAGGCTCAGAGATTGCTTGAGGAGGAGGAGTATTTACAAGATCAGGAGGAAGGAGAAATTGTGGACTCTGTGGATGAGTTTGAAGGCCTTCGGGAAGCTAGTGGCCTAGATACTTCCCCTGAGTATGACTTACCATCTGCAAGTGGATGTGTTGTACAGGACGTTGCATCTTACCATGTGGTTATAAGGAAGGCGGCTGATTTATTGGGCCTTAAACTTCCCTCTGCGGAGATAAAGTCCAACATACTAACAGAAGTTTTAAATACTTCTTCATCAACTTCTGAGCCTTTGCTTCCTTTTACAGATGCCTTAACAGATCCAATTCTGGAGGTGTAGCAGAAGCCTTTGTCTGCTCCGGCTGTATCTCGTTCTATCTCGAGAAGGTACAGGCCTGCCCCTGGTGATCCGGCTTTTTTTTCATCACATCCGACACCGGAGAGTTTAGTTGTCCAAGCCTCTTGCTCAAAGCAGTCTTCTAGTGCTTTTCCTACCATATTGGGTGATAGGGATTCGAATAAGATGGAGCAAGCTGCGAAGAAGGTGTTCTCTTCTGCTAGTATGGCTCTAAACTCAACTAATGTAACTTGCCTTCTTGGAAGATACACTCATGCATTGATGGACTCTGTTGTTCAATTGGCTCCTAGGTTGCCTGAGGAGGATCGTGCCAACCTCTTAGAAGTCCTTTCGGATTCGCAGGGCGCAGCACGTCAAGGGATTAATTCAGGCATGGACACTGCTGACTCTGTGGCTCGTGTGATGGGGTCTTCTGTAGCTACAAGGAGACAGGCATGGCTCAGGTTTTCTGGTTTTTCGGCTGATGTTCAGGCGACTTTGCTGGATTTGCCCTTTGATGGGTCATAGCTCTTTGGTTCGAATGCAGATTCGGCCTTGGAACGTTTCAAAGACAGTAGAGCTACTGCAAGATCTTTAGGCCTCCAGGTGCAGTCTAGAGGTTATGGTTAGAAAGATATCGGGGCTTTGGGAGATCTGCTTCCTTTCGTGGCCGCCAACAATCTCAGCAGAGCCAACAACAGCAGAATCCCTTGTACAAATCATACAGAGGGAAGAATAAGAGAGGCCTCAGGGGTACACATCGTCAACAGACCTTCTTCTCTTCCTCCCCTCCTGCCACCGTTGGTACATCAGGAAAGCAGTTCTAGATCCCCCATCTTAGAACATGTTGGTCCAGTTGGAGGTCAGGTGTCCCACTTTCTACAAGATTGGAGACTGATCACATCAGATCGTTGGGTCTTGAATCTTGTAGAGAATGGGTACGCCCTCCCATTTTCCTCCTCCTTACCCTCCTCGCCAGGGTGGGTGTTCAGAAGACCACTTACTGCTTTTGCAGCAGGAGGTACTTACATTGCTTCAAAAAGGTGCGACAGAGGTGGTTCCGGAGCAGGAAAGGGGTCAGGGTTGCTACTCCTGATATTTCCTGATACCCAAAAAGGATGGTCGCTTGAGACCAATCCTGGACCACAGGATTTTTAACCTTAACCTCAGGCAGGAAAAGTTCAAAATGTTGACCTTGGCTCAGGTTCTTCTTGCGCTGCAACAGGAAGACTGGATGGTGTCCATCGATCTGCAGGAGGCGTATTTTCATCTTCCCATCCTGAAGTCGCATCGGAAGTATCTCTGGTTCACAGTGGGATCGCAACATTACCAGTTTGAGGTTCTTCCGTTTGGTCTTACGTCCGCTCCTCGAGTCTTTACAAAGGTGATGGCGGTGGTTGCGGCTCATCTCAGGAGGTCAGGGGTTCCTGTTTTCCCCTACCTTGACGACTGGCTCTTGAAAGCGGAGTACCCAGAGTTGGTTTTGCGCCACTTGCAAGTGACAACTCATCTGTTGTTCAAATTGGGTTTTTCGATAAATGTACCCAAATCTCACCTGGTGCCTTCTCAGAGCAGCCTGTTCATAGTGGCAATACTGGACTCTGCTGTGTGTCGAGCATACCCGCCTCCGCAGAGGATTCTCGACATACAGGAAATGATTCGTTTAATCCACAATAGAGCAGTTGTTCCAGTTCTGAAGGTCCTACGCCTGCTTGGTCTGTTCGCCTCCTGCATTCTGTTGGTCAACCATGTACGCTGGCACATGAGGGCACTCCAGTGGTGTCTCTGCAGGCAGTGGTATCAGCACAACGGAGATCTCGGGGAGAACATCAGAATCTCCAGAGAAGCTGCAGCTGAGCTGTCTTGGTGGAGTGGGCAGGGCAACTTGTCTCAAGGAAAGCCCTTTCAGCCTCCTCCGCCGGTGGCCACAGTGATCACGGATGCCTCCACTTTAGGGTGGGGTGCTCATCTGGGGGATCTGGAGGTTAAAGGTCTTTGGTCTCCAGAGGAAAGGTTGCTTCACATCAAGCTTCTGGAAATGCGGGCGATTCGTTTGGCACTGAAGGCTTTTCTCCCTTCCCTTCGTGGCCAGTCGGTTCAGGTCCTGACGGACAACACTACCGCGATGTGGTACATCAACAAATAGAGAGATGTGGGGTCGTATCGCCTCTGTCAAGAGGCTCTGTGAGTCTGGTCCTGGGCTCAGGGCCAACGGATTTGTGTGTTTGCAAATCATTTGGCCGGTGTGCTAAATGTTCGTGCGGACAGTCTCAGTCGGTGTTACTCGGCCAATCACGAGTGGCGTCTTCATCCAGCGGTGGTCCATCGCATCTTTCAGATGTGGGGATCTCCTCGGTTGGACCTGTTTGCCACTCACGAGAATGCGTACTGCTCGTTATTCTGCAGTCTTCAGTATCCGATGCAGGGAGCTTTGGGGGATGCGTTTTAGATAGATTGGAGCTCGCCTTGATTCCTCGGGTTCTGAGGAAGATTCGCCAAGACCGGGCCCAAGTTATATTGATTGCTCCGGATTGGCCAAGAAGGGTGTGGTACACAGACCTACTTCACCTCTCGCCGCACCCTCCGCTCCGTCTCCCTCTCAGGGCAGACCTCCTCTTGCAGTCGCAGGGGCAGGTTCTCCACCCCCACCTCCAGAGCTTGCACCTTCATGCCTGGAGATTGAACGGGGCAACTTGAGTTCTTTCTCTCTCCCGCCAGAGCTAGTGGACGTTATTTTATCATCCAGGCAACACTCCACTAAATCTGTTTACTATGCCAGATGGTCCAGATTTGTTAAGTGGTGTAGAGAGAGAGACATTGACCCTTTGAAGGCCCGCTTGTCTAATATTTTGGAATTTTCTCTTTCTTTAGCACAGCAAGGTTGTGCTGTAGCCACTGTTAAGGGCTTTGTCGGCCTTTTGATGTTTGCCGGACCAGCCGGCTTTATTTAAGTCCCACATTGCCATGAGGTTCATTAAGGGTCTTACAAATAAGTTTCCTCCCACACCTTTCATTATGTCGCAGTGGGATTTGAATCTTGTACTCACTTTTTTAATGGGTTCTCCATTTGAGCCTCTTCACTCTTGCCCATTGAGGATTCTTTCTTTTAAAACGGTTTTCTTGATTGCCATTACCTCGGCTAGGAGGGTAAGTGAGCTTCAAGCTCTTAGCTCGAAACCTCCTTTCCTGACCATTCATGCGGATAAGTTGGTTCTAAGGACCAGGGCTGCTATCCTTCTTAAGGTGGTTACCCCTTTTCATATGGGACAATCCATCACTTTACCCACCTTTTATCCTCCCCACACCTTTCCAAGGAAGAAGAGAGATTGCATCGGTTGGACCCTAAGAGGGCTGTCAGCTTTTATTTGGATCGGATTAGAGATCTGATGCTGGACGATCAGGTCTTCGTGGGCTAAGTGGGGAAAATGAAAGGCAAAACAGTGCACAAGAGGACGCTTTCCAGGTGGATTATCTTGTGTATCAAGATTTGCTACGCCCTGGACAAGAAGGAACCGCCTGAAGGTATCGTAGCTCATTCCACCAGAGCTAAGTCTACTTCTTCTGCTTTGGCTAGAGGTGTCCCTGTTCTTGATATAGGTAAGGCAGCAACTTGGGCCTCCCTCCACACCTTTGCAAAGCATTACTGCTTGGACTCTGAGGTTAGGAGGGATGGCCATTTTGCTCGCTCTGTTTTGACAGAGTTTTTGGACTTGTCAGGTGGACACCCTTCTCCGGGAGAAGTACGGCTTTGGGAATCTATTCAAAAGGTGAGGAATCCACAGGCAGAAGTATCCATCAGAAGAACAAGTTACTCACCTTTGGTAACGCCTTTTCTGGTGGATACAATATCTGCCTGTGGATTCCTCACGCTCCCCCCGCCTCCCCGTTGTCCACCTGTTTTTACCAAAAAATATTTTATTTTAATGTGTCTTAATCATGTTTATATTTTAATGATGAGAAATGCTTATTCAGTTGCTATTTCTCTATGCCTTTATTGATTTAGCATTTGTGAATTTATATATATGTATATATTTGGTATGCTATGTTTGCATTTGAAAATGTGTCGGTCCGCCCATATGCCTCGGTGGCATGGAAAAAATGGGTGGAACGGACGTCAGCATGCCGACGAGGTCCTTTTGTGGCTCCAATGACGTCATACGGTGCCGCAAGCGGAGCCTGTCCATTGTGACGTCCTCGTCGACGTGGGAGAGGTAGGAAAGAATTTTCCCGCAGAATGCTGGCGCAGGGGGTATTCAAAAGGTGAGGCATCCACAGGCAGATATTTTATCCACCAGAAAAAGTGTTACCGAAGGTAAGCAACTTGTTCTTTTAGAAGTGAATGTTGCAGAGGGTATTAAAAGAGCCATCTGGGGAATGGTGTCACAATACATTTAACAACCCTTCATGTACTTTTAATTTTAAGTATTCCTGTTTGAATTATGTATGTTAATTTATTTAGGTGTATGTTTCAACAAAAGTGCACAAATACAAATGTTGTAAAAGTATTTGTTTTATTGCAATGTGATAATTCAGCTCGCCTCAATTTAGTCGTGTTTGATTTTAGTGTAGATTGAATTGATTTCTATTTATTGTTTTTAAATTATGAACAAGGGTTCATAGAAATTGATATCTTGATTTCTCAGTTATTGGTTCTAAACAAAAGCAATGTTTCATAGAATATAAGTATGTGAAAAGCTAAAGGGGGCTTCATTGTCCATTGTTTATTCTGAAGATGCAGAAACACAGGTACAGGATCAGCAGCAGCTATGCCTTAATTGAACACTACTTCAGAAAAGGTATGCCGATGTGAACCATATATAATACTCAAATAGGCCCCTTTTATTGGTACATTCAACTTATTAAGGGAAGGAAGACATTGGGGTCTGCAGGAGAACCCAACAGTACTGCTATAATGTTGCAGTGCTTTCTGTTTTTCTGTCCGCTGAAAAATATTGTTGCCGCTCTCATGTTTATTTTACAACTACCATTCATATTGTGTGCGATAGGATAGAATTTTGATTTTTAATAAATCTTGAAATTATAATCCTGCTTACAATGTTTTTGAATATGCCTGTTCATGAGGAAAGAGGGCCAGTGTTCAACCAACTATTCCTTTGAGGGTCTCACAGGACTGATTGTGTAATTTTCAGAAGGGAGCGGGGTGTTGCAGTCCACCGGGTTCTCTGTCTCATATGGATACATTGACTAAGTCCTTTGTACCATAGGGTCTAAATAACTTTCTATCAGGGTGTGTTTTTTGAGAGGAATCCAGAAAAAAATATAACCGCCCAGCTCAGTGCTCATCGTGACACACCCAAGATTGGCTGTTTTTAGTAATAGCAGAGACAACTGTTGTAATATTGGTCTCCTCCTTTAGTTCAGCAAGATGTTTCCTCTCCACAGTGGCTTTGTCAGGAAATTGACTTAAAAAAGTTTAGTTTCCCATTTTGATTTCAGCTTTTAGTCTCATGTTTTGAATCTGTTTTAAAATAGAACATTAATCTATTTCGATGGGTGTAAATGTAGGGCATCTCTTACACACCTCTTTGCTAGGCATTTTCTTAACCCAGGGTGAGATAACTTCTGTTCTCTCTTAGGGGATCTCCACTGATAGTCATAAGCACTGAATAGTCCTGCCCATGCGAGAGGCCCCCGCAGTACTTTTTCATATTACGTATATTTAACTGTAGATGTTTGCCTTTCTTCAGGAAGGACTGTAGAAACACTTAACAAGAACATTGTGCAGTCTATAAATAAGGCTATAATTCCCACATTCTTCAGACTGTACTTACAAAAGGGTAAAGAAAACCCATGCATATGTATATTTAAAGCCAAATACTTTAGTAGAAAGCTTAAATCTCTTTTGCAAACCATTTTTGGTAAAAGTAGAAAGATGACAAAAGAAGGACAATGTAGCTCTACAGGTTGCCATTATGTGAGTGTAAAAACATCATCTGTGCCTTTAAGTGCCCAGAGACCACCAGTATCCCATTATGTCCAGCAGGTGGCAGTTGCTTCAGTTCTTTTTTCCGGCTCCTGGTGACAGGATCTTGAAGCACTGAGCACGTTTTTTTTCTTTCTTTCCTTCAAACATCTCACTTAGATTTTTGTGTCAACTGTTTCATGTGACAGTTTCAACTGTCTCTTTCATCTTCTGTCTGTCTCTGACAGGGTTTTTTGGCATTTAGTTAAATAAAATGTCATCTTTATTTGACAAGTGTCCTGCCTGTGGGAGAAAGAAGGCCAAGTCAGACTCTCATGATGTCTGCATCACATGCCTTCCTGATAGTCATGTTCCTGACAAATGTCAACAAGAGAAAGGGAGACAATTTGCCTCCATGGCACAGAGGCACCGTGCAGGCAGGAGGTACACTCAGAAGGTAGGACATCCAGAAAGCAAGGAGAGGCTCAGTCCTCTACCAGAGATGTTACACTTTCCTCTGAGGAACCAAGATATGGAAGGCCCAAAAAGAGAAGTACAGCCCAAAAACGGTGTAGTTCCAGATCAACGTCGAGGCAAGGCACCATTCTAACTTGTTCGCTGTCAGGGGGTGGGTCGATGTCGAAGAAGAGAAGAGGGTTGACGTCAAAATAGGGACATGATGACGTCGAAGGCGACTTTATCGTGAAGGCACAGAAGGAGTTCAACGTCAAGGAGTGTTTCCACTTCGAGACGTAGGGGAAAATCGATGTCGAGGAGTGTGTCAATATCAAGACCATCTAGACATGAGGAAATATCTAGAAAAACATGGCAGAGATGCATTTCATCATCCCCGGACTTTGAATACTCTGTTTTCTCCTATAGTGCTGCCAGACTCTCCTACTCCTCCACGACCAAGTTCACCACCACCTCTTCCACCTCCACAGCCTCTTCCTCCGACACCTCTTCCAGCAGCATCAATTCCTCAACCACAGCCTGGAGAAATCCCTCCTCCAAGGCCTCAAACTTCCCAGCGATGATCGCGTTCCAGATCGCCCCATGATTCGTGCCACTCCAGACATCGCCGAAGGTCTCGGAGTTCTTTATCTAGGCCATCCTCCAGACGCTCTCATCTTCATCATGCCTCCAGGTCCCATGCAAGGTCAAGATACCATTCAACATCCTATTCCACTTCTTCTCCCAGTGCTGACAGATACTCTCTAACAATATTGGATTCTCCCCAGCCATGGATTTCTCCAATAGATGATTTCAACACCTTTCAGAAGGTCCTGGTGAGAGATGTTGCTAAATTAGACATTCCGATGTTGGCTTCCACACCATCCACGTCAGTCATCTTTGAGGCTTTTCACTATAGATTAGCGTCTAGGCCTCTCCTGCCTTTGGTTCCGGGTCTTTTGGAACTAGCAATGGACTTGTTCCTCCAGCCTCAGTCAAAACTACTCCATCTAGGCTGCAAAAGAAATACAGAGCTTAAGAGCAGGACCCATTTTTTCCCTGCTCTGACCCTCCTGCGGATTCTGTGGTCATCCTGGTGGCATAAAAGCACCATTCTACAACTACTTTGTTGTACTGTATCACCAGACAAGGAAAGTAAAAAGCTGGATTCAGTGAGGTGCAAGGTATGTGGTAGAGCACCCACCACCACTAAGGCATCAAGTGCATGGGCTCTTCTGGGCAGGTACGACAGGGCCTTGTCGGAGTCTTTGCAGAAAGTTGCAGATGACCTCCCTAGAGACAAGATGGAGGATTTCCTTGAAGTGGTCAACGAGGGTATGATGGTCGCCAACCAGATCATCAGTGCTGCAGCTGATTAATCCCTGCCAGCAGCCCACAAGTACCACCACAAGATGGCCTTGTAAACACATTCATGGCTTTGTTTCATTGCCCTGAAACATGAATTCCAGCAATGGATCCTTAACCTTACATTCTCAGGATCCATACTATTTGTCAGTCATTTTGCAGTCATACGTATGATGAGAAGGCCCGGATGAGGTCCACAATGGAGATGCTAAACACAGTAGGCCTAAAAAAACAGAAGGAACCATGAAGGCCCTACAAGCACTACCAACAGATTTTTCCCCACAGAGGGTTCAAACCCCTCACTGGTACCAAGGTCACCAGCAAACCCAGCAGCAGAAATCTTACCAGCAACAACAACATTGGCAGCCTAGCGGAGAAACACTCAACAGCCTGCTCAGAGGGAAAGCCTGCAGCAGGCTCTAAGCCATGAATCTCTACTTCCTCTTTTTCCATTACCTGCTCTGGTAGGCGAAAGTATATCTCATTTTCTGAATATTGTTCGGAATGGGTATTGTCTCAGGCTCATCAATCCTCAAATTAATATTCCACCTAATCCATCCAATCACCATCTACAGATGCTGTACTCAGAAGAAGACATCCTTCTGCAAAAGCATGCAGTAGAGACTGTTCCTCCCAAACAACAGGGATTTATTCCCTCTATTTTTTGGTGAAAAAGAAATTTCCCAGAAACAAACTCAGACTCATTCTCAATTTGAAACCGGCCAACAAGCGGATTTGATGAGAAAAAGTTTGAATGCTGGCACTGCATCAGGTCTATCCTCAGTTACACCAGGAAGACTGGCTCTGTTCTACAGAGCTCCAAGAGGCGTACTTTCATATGCCAATAGCCAAAAAGCCTTGCACATTCTTGAGGTTCATCGTGGGTCATGATCACTACTAGTATACAGAGCTTCCATTTGGCCTCAAGTCAGTCCTCAGAACTCAAAGTGTATGGAAGTGGAAGCAGCCCACTTCAGAAAGCACTGAGTTTTCGTCTACCCCTATCTAGACGACTGGCTCATCAAGGCTTCACTGCCTCAAGAAGCCCAACTGTATCACCAGTTGGCAAGCAATCTTCTCCAAAGATTAGGGTGCATTTCAATCACCGCAAATCAACGTCGACTCTAGTCCGAACACTGCATTACTTGGGAGCCTCCATCAACACCATTCAAGCAAGAGTATGTCCTTCGGGGGAGAAACTGTTATCAATCTGTCTGAAGTGTCACTCTCTCATGAAAGTCTCTCACCCCACAGTGAGAACAGCATCATCTCACCTCAGCTTGATGGCCTTGTGTATCTTTCTAACTCTGAATACCCATCTCCACATGCATCCTCTCCAGGAATGTCTTGAGGATCAGTGAAACAACTCATGAGCAATTGAGAGGACAAGATCACACTCCCCCCTAAGCAAAACAGTCTCTGAAATGGTGGTGCTCTCCGACAAATCTGCTTCAAGGCATGCCATTTCATCAGGATGTCCCTTTTCAGACCACAGTAACAGATGCCTCGTTGCTAGAATGGGGAGCACACAAGGATCACCTCCAAATCCAGGGGACATGGTCTCTAAGGGAAATGACCTATCACATCAATCTCCTCAAACTATGTGCAGTTCACCTGGTGTGGATGGCTTTTTCTCCCGTCCTTCAAAACTCACTCCCTGCTTGTTCAGACAGACAATAAGACGTCCACGTACTACCTCAACAAGCAGGGGGGAACGAGGTCCAGACCTTTTTCTCATATGGCCCAGACAGTTTGGAAGTGGCTGACAGCCAGATACCTGCGGATCACTGCACCTCATCTCTCAGGTGTTCAAAATGTTCAAGCAGTCTCCCTAAGCAGAGTCCTGCAGGAAAACCATGACTTCGTCCTTCACGATGTCGTTGCACAAAACATCTTCAGACTGTGGGGCGCTCTGCTCATCGACTTATTCGTCACTGCAGAAAACAAAAAATGCCCAGGATTTGCCTCGAGATTCTTCCAACCAGGGACACTGGGGAATTCCCTATGGATCACCTGGTTCGGCAAAATTCTCTACACCTTTACTCCGCTCCCCCCTGATACCGTCAGTTCTCATCAAACTGTCTTATTCGAGAGCCAGAATGATCTTGATTGCTCCAGAGTGGCCACGTCAATGGTGGTTTACTAACTTTCTTCACCTGTCTGAGCGTCCACATCTCAAGCTGCTGTGCAGGCCAGATCTTCTCACGAAATTCAGAGGCCAGATCCTTAAATCTGACAGCATGGCTCCCGAGCTAGTTCAGTATGGACACCTGAACCTTCCACAAGAATGCGTTAACATTTTAAAGAAACTAAACGGCTGTCATCTCGTTCTGCCTATTCATTCAAATGGAGGAGATTTTGCATTTGGTGAGTTAACAAAAACCTGAAGCCAACAAGCCAAGTAGATGTCATTCTTCCATACTTACTTCATTTGGCAAACTCTGGCTTACAACTCTCTTCTATAAAAGTTAATTTGGCAGCTCTTACTGCCTACAGAAAATGTCCTTCTCAAACCTCTTTTTTCAAAATTACAGTTATCAAGGATTTTTTGGAAGTGTTGAAAAAGGTTTTCCCTCACATTAGGCATCCTTCCCTCCCTGGGAACTCAATATAGTACTCTCACGCCTCATGCAGGACCCTTTTGAACCCATTCACAAATTGTTCTTTCAACATCTCTCTTGTAAAATGGTTTACCTCGTAGAAATCACATTAGCACGAAGGGTTAACAAAATCCAGGCATCGTGTTCTCACAATCCATACACTGTTTTTCATTTAAATAAGGTAGTGATGAGGACTAGCTCAAAATTCCTTCCTGAAGTCATTTAGGATTTTCTCTTAAAATAGACGATTTCCTTACCTACCTTCTTTCAGCATCCTTCCACACCTGCTGAAAGGACTCTTCATTCCCTAGACGTCCATTACCTAGATGTTAGGCAAGTCTTAAAGTTAAATCTGGACATAACAAGAGACATACGTAAGTCAGACCAATTATTTGCAAATTATAGCCCTGTCCATACAGGTCTAGCCATGTCCAAACAGTCTATCTCCCGATGGATAGTATTTTGCATCCTATTATGCTACCAGAAAGCTAATACGTTTTGTCCGGTAGACCTAAAGCTCACTCTGCTAGGGAGAAAGCGGCTAGTCTCCTATAGCTGAAATCTGTAAAGCGGCTACTTGGAGGTCTGTTCATACGTTTACCAAACATTATTGTTTGGACTCGGATGCTAAAACAGATGCTCAAATGGGATAGGTCTCCCTGAGAAATGTATTTGCTTGATTTGGTCGTTCTCTGTCTTTTTCACCGCTCTTTGTGAGGATGGGCTTGCTACTCTATTCAGTGCTTATGACTATCAATGGAGATCCCCTGAGAGAATAGGAACGATTTCTTACCTGTAATCCCAATTCTCTCTCAGGGGAATCTCCATTGAAGTCCTAAGCAATCATCTTGCCTCCCTGGTAGAGATAACAGAGGCGATTATTGGCCCTATCTGATTCTGCCCCATCTCGTCCAAGACAACTGAAGCAACTTCCACCTGCTGGGCATGATGGGATACTGGTAGTCTCTGGGCACTTGAAGGCACAGACACTGTTTCTACATTCACATAATGGCAGCCTATAAGGCTAAACTGTCCTTCAATCCTTCATCTTTCTTCTTTTGTAAAAAAAAGGGTTTATGAAAGGGATTTAAGCTTTCTACTAAAGTATTTGGCTTTAAATATTCATACACATGGATTTTCTTTACCCTTTTTTAAGTACAATCTGAAGACTTTGGCTTGTTTAGCCGGTTTTATAGGCTGGACACTGTTCTTGTCTTTAGTGTTTCTTTAGGCTTTTCTGAAGAAAGGAGAACATCTACACTTAAGAAGACATAGTATGAAAAAGTGCAGCGGGATCCCGCATGTGGACAGGACTATTCAGTGCTTATGACTTCAATGGAGATTCTCCTGAGAGAGAAGTGGGATTACAGGTAAGAAACCATTCCATGTAGATGCACATGCTGCACACCCTTTTGAGATATTTTACTTGCAATAGATCTCAATATGGGAAATTTTCATACATACAGAACTGCTGCAATACCTGCTAAATATGAACCATATCACAACTTGGAAGTCATGTTAGGATATCAAGAACGTCAAGCATGTTTGGTGGACAGCTACCCAATGTAGTTCATTATGTTAGAATGGGCACCTTTAGCAATGAAGGGACTATGTTGCCCGTATTATCCAGGTCTACACCACATCCTGACAATGAACCCGCAAGCTCTAGATTTAAGTAAATCAGCTAGTAGCCATTCATAGCTGACGCTGAGAATTTGCTTTACACTTGACTGCTACAGGGCCAATTGTCATTTCCCAGCCCTACATAACAAGTGAATCCCATAGTGCAGACAATTAGGCCACACGTTATTAATGCTTTCATGTGCAAAGCGCCAAGAAAGCAAGATGAGATTCCATTCCGGATTGCTTGTAAAACGAACCAGTTAGAGGTGGTCTATCCTCATCCAAAACCCCAGGAAAAACATAGGATGCTGATTGTGTGTGTTCAGCTTGGTTTTTGACCCAGGGCCGGACTGAGAACACAAACCAGCCCTGGTAATTCTGCCAGTCAGGCCGGGAGGCTGGGTGAGGAGGGTTGGTGCTAGCGAGAAGCAGCACTGCTGTCGCTTTAGCACTGCTGCCGCTTTTGTTACAGGGGCCCCAGTAACAAAACCAGCTCCCGGCACTCAAAAAACGACCCACCCTTCCAGCCCCCCCGGCAAAACACCCAGTGCCCGCTATAGCCAGTCCAGCCCTGATGCTACCACAGTAGAAGAGTGTATTACATTGGAAATATACTACTATGCATGGCACAACCACATTGATGGCGTTACTGAAGTGTTAAATCAGGGAGGAATGAAATAAAAGGTAATTTTGAAACAGTTCCCTCAATCGTTCTGTGTAACATTCGAGGAGAAGCCGTAGTTCTAGCAGTATGCCAGTGGTTGGCAGCGGTTCCTTTTCCTGAACGTGAACAGCTTCCTAAAATTATTGCAGAAGTTAATACCTCTGTAGGCTGAGATACTTTGTGTTCTCAAGCTGCAGAACCACACCTCAAAGTGAAAAATGAAAATCGGGGCTCCAGTAAAGAGAAAGCTGCACAGGAGACTAAGAAAAGCAGAAAGCAAAATTGAAAACCAGGCTGGATCTCCTCCATAGCAAGAGTCCAGATTTTATAATTGGAAGAACTGTGATAAAAATAAAAAGAGCAGGATCAATATCTGTATTCTGATAACTATTCTTCTCGTTCTTTGCGGGACTCTGGTGCTGGTAAAAGGACAGAAAGGAGTGGATGGACTGAGTATCATAGAAAGGATGAGCATGTGAGACAGAAAAGTGAACCAGCGGATGACTTTGAAGTTAGAGTTAAGATAGAAGTGAAAGGTTTGGATTCAAACTCTCATGTTAAGAAAAAAAAGTAGCCTGTTTAGCAAAACTGCATGCCATAGAAATGAAATGAAAGATACTTCTGCGGGATGAGAGTTGGGCAGTAGGGCTTCTGGGCAGTGCCGCAGAAGTGACAATAGTTCTCCAAACTCTCAAAGAGCATGTGGTGGTGACCCCAACTAAAGAATACATACAGGTTGAGACACCGGATGGACATGTAAACCCTCCAGACAGGGTTTATCAAGTAGAAATACAGATTGAGGATGATATATTGCGCGAATCGAAGATATATACTTGTCTCATTTATTGGGTACTTCTAATATCATCTTTGCAGAGGAGAACTGGCCACCTGTTTTCATAAGGAATACACCTAGAGGTGAGGAGGGGATAATACAAACATTTTCCTCCTTAATACCTGAAGACCTCAGGGAAAAATATGCATGAGAGCAAGCTTTAAAACAGGGTACAGTGTTGTTTAGGAACTAAGCAGAGTGGAGCAAAGAATCCGTTCTACATGGGATTCCTTTAAGGAGTGAGGCCCAGCTTCAGGCTCAATATAATAACACGAAATTAAAATTATTTTAGATCAATCACCATATCATTGTCATTTCTCCATGAACACTCCTTTTTTCTGGTATTAATCCTGACAATTTCTACCGAATAGTTTTAGATTATAGAAACGTAAATGCCTACACACGCACACATGTAGTGCCAGATGCCTATAACACTGGGCTTATAATAAATTTAGCCTGTAGTAGAAGGATAACCTCTGTGTTTGTGGTTTTTCAGTCAGTATTGCACATTGGGTGAATTACGTTTTATTTAATAAAATGATTGCAGACAAATCTATTAACTCTGAACTTTCTTACAAGCGCATAGCTAAAACATTTACTTAGAAACTATAGACCTGTGCTCTTTTATATGGTTGGAATAAATTTCAATTGGAAGTAATTTACACTCGCATGGCACCACAGCATTTAAAGTACGGCTTGACTATGCTTCTTGCTTCCTATTTTTTAGTAATGTTATAACAAAGTATTCTTGTCTCTCTTGTTGAACCTAATCTGCATCTTATAATATGGTAGTAGCAAGTGATATTAAATGCATTAAAGACTACATGAGAGGCTATGGTGTCTGCATTTCACCAAAATAAAGTTAAAACAAATCATTGGTAAAGCCAATAAATATAACATTGGCTGCCAGCCCTTTTGGCTTTTTTTTACTGCTTATTTTGTTTTGTCATGGTTTAAAGAGCCTTTCTAATGTTCGGGAAACTAGTAGTTCCTCTTCAAGATGGAAAAACAATTGTCTGAAAATAAAAAGGGGTTTTGGGGCCTCAAAAAAGCGTTCAATACCATAGTAATCTCTGGCAATGAAGGGAGCTACCATGTGTGTGGGTGGGCCCAATGCGAAAGGGAGGAATGCTGTCACTCACAGTGAACTTAACCAATTGCTGAAATGTGCTGGCCCACTACTACATCTTGTATGCTGCAGTAGATGGAAGAAAAATGTGAATGACACAATGACAAACCAATGAATGAAGGTGGCTCGCTGGAAGCCCCTAGAAGTAAGTATATTATACGTATAATTGTAGTTAAATCAAAAGGTCTTGGCTAAATGCAGACATAAAAAAAGATGAGCTACAACCAAAAAGCTGCTATAATAAGGACCCGAGGGCATGGCCTGGTACTGTTTATGTTTTAATTTATAATATACAAAACAAATGCTGGCATGCTTGGCTTCTAGGCCAAAAAAACAGAACTAAATAGAACTAAAATCATCAACTAAAAACGAAATATATACATGGGACACAGGAACTCACCCAGCTAATATTAAATAAAATGCAATCATGGATTGAGAGTCCAGGGAGTTGGAATTCCTGGGTCATGATATAATCATAATTGTTTTGGACAGCTAGTATACAGGTACACTTTTAGGGGCTTATTTACATGCCCCTTGCGCCGCCCCACACGTCACTTTTTCTCAAATTAAAAGTGAAGCACTGGCAGCGCAAGGGGTTTGTAAATAAGCCCCTTAGACTTTAGTTGGAATTGACTAGATTGGGTGCTAGTCCTAACTATTTAGAGAAAGTGCTCCACAGTTTAGCCCATGCCACTTTTGCCTCCCTGTTCCCCACCATACACAGCTGCCAATGCTGGCTGGAGGGTTTTGGAATGGTGCAAGAGTGTAGTTGGGATTATCGACATAAAAAAGATCAGATACCTCAGAACAGCTACTTAGCTTGAGCTGCAGCAATGACAGAATTATCTCACAAAGTTTTTAGTCCGGAAGAATTGTACAAGTTATCCCATGTATAATAAAACCTAAAGTCACCTCCATAAAAGTGGTCTCTCATCTGGAGGCAGAAAATGAATCTGCATTAACAGATGTGAGTAACCTCCAGCAACCAACTCTAAATATGTTCTTTCATTGCATGTGTTTAAAAGTAACCAAAGAGGTTTTTGGGTTCTCCTACCTCCCGTCCTGCTCAGTGGGTAATTTTTGTAGGTTATATGCCAGATCAGAAGGTGTAAGCCCAAAGGGGAGTATATATTTTCTGAGTAGTTTAGTGACAATACTGTTTGGGGTCAGTGATGTTCCCTCACACCCCACAAATGTCTACATTATTTTTGCATCCCACTGTAGGGGCCGGACTCTCCATAAAAACACAATAAACACCCAATAGGTCTCGCCAGATCATTGGTTTATTTGTACAAACTCTAGAACAATTCTTTTCTGTTTCGTGATGTTTTTCTGATTTTAACCACCTTCTTTTAATACTTTTTTATTCTTTACTTCTTAACTGTACTGTTGGTTGGCCAGATATTGCACATTTATAGTTCATCCATTTTCTCTGAGGAGAGCGCTGCGTGTGCTTGTGCCAAGCTACTAAGTGTGAGCCAGAGATTCCTAAGAGAAACCACTTTACTTTTGTGGGTCTGATTGTTTGGCCTTATAAAACCCAGTCACAGCTGACTCCCAAAATATAGCTCCTAGTCTCGATTGCCTAACTCTCCGATACCCGAAAACCAGCGCTTAACTTGTAAAAGAATGAGTGCTGGTGCCCAAAGCTGGCTCATAAGGCTCGGCCAGTGCAATTAAATGTTAGCGTTACTGAATACCAAGTCTGCGTAGTCTTGAATTCACCTCAGTCTTCTTTAATCTACTTGTAGTCCCTACCTGCCGCTTTAGCTCACTCTTGCCGGTCCCTGCTTTCCCCCTTTGTGGAGGATTTTCCTTCTTTCTCTTCCGCCTTTTTTCCCTTTTTTGTGCGTATGTCTCTCACTTGCACTCAGTCAATATCTGATGAAAAAACACATAAGTGCCTGTCTCCAAAAATAAGTGCCGGTGGGCCCCACCAGCAACAGCCAGCTAAAATTAAGCACCGCTTACAGCAAGGGATGCCTGTTATGAATTAAAAAAGGAAAGTTCAGTTTAAAGATATAGGGCCTGATTCACAAAGCTAAACTGAGACGAATGTCTAACTTTACGACTTTCGCTATTCACAAAGGGCATTTACGAGTAGAAAAGTTAGACGTTTTGGTCTTAAGTTCAACTGAGACTAAAACTCATTATTAGACTTTTGTCTCAGTTGCACTTAAGATGTAAAATAATTGTATATATTTAAGTTATATACAGATGTAATTTTTACATCACATTAGACCAAATGTTTAATTTTTATAATGTACCAATATTTATTAAAAGTCATGTATAGAATTAATTTTAAAAACTGATTATTCAACAAGAGTGATAAAACTTATTATAATTGTATTATTAAAATAGCTTTAATACATTTTAAATACAGTAATAATGATTGATAATTTAAAAAACTTTTAATTTAAACATATTTTCTATATTTATTCAAAAAGTCAAAATAATTTTCTTCATTTCAATATTATTTCCTATGCGGTGTTATTTTAGGTCCCTGCAAGCATTTTCTTCCCTGGGAGTGGGTTGTAGTACTTGTGAGTGGCCATGTGTGGTGCTAGGACTACTCCAAGGCTGGGCTGAAATTATTTAATTTGGAAGTGCAGTTTGTGAATAGCAATGCTCTGACTCTTGTGTGGGTGGGTGTTTTGTATTTGCATGTCCTGCTAAACCCCTCCCATTTAGACTTAAGTACGTAAGGCAAGCCCGTCTGCGCCCGTCCGCGCTCGGTCCGGGCTCAGGGCGGGTCACCTTGGTTCGACATCAGCAGAGGTTCTTAGATACTCGTCTGACCAGCTCAGAGGTTTGAATCCTGAAGGTGAGAGGTCTGGTTGCCCTAGACTCCGTCCTGAGATGACTCTTAAAGATTCCTTAGCAGACTGTAGGTGCTGTCAGTACCCTTTGCGAGATATCTTTGCTAGCCAGGGCAGATTAGGGGGAGAGAGAGGAAGGGCCCGCATTTTCGAGAGAATAGAGCCCTACCATGGAAATGCTTGCTACTGAACGCTAGGTCTCTGGTCAAGCATAGTCTGGAATGCAGTCTGTTCATGGAACAGCACTAGATTAAACTTGCGTTCATTACTGAGGCTTGGACAAACAACTCCTCAGGCCCAGATATTGGGAATGCCCTCCCTGCAAATTTCCTCTGCTTCACGTTGGACCGCCCTTCAGGGAGGGGGGGTGGACTTGCGGTGATCTATCACAACAGCCTTGAGCTTCTTTTCTCCACAGCCTCCAATCATGCGTGTGAGGCCCTATCTATCACTGTTCGTCTTTCCTCCCAGAATACTTTTAAAGCGCTTTTGATTTACCGTCCCCCGGGGCCCAGAAACACGTTTTTGGAGGCATGCGGCGCTTTGGTTGAGGATGGACTTTGTGCCCACTCGTTCACCGTCATGGGTGACTTTAATTTTTATTTGGACGATCTATCAGACCCAGATAGTATGCAACTTATGGAATTTATGGCTGCAGGAGGGTTGGAACAAAGGGGGGTTGGTCCTTCGCATACTGCAGGGCACACCCTGGATGGCATTTTTACTAACAATCCTGATTTGGATATTGTAGATATTCTGCCACTCCCTTGGTCCGATCATGCTGCTATAATTTTTACACTTGCCTCAGGGACCCAGTCACAGCCAAGGTCCAAGCCAAGGGTTAAGATTGTGAGCCGGGCTTGGAAAAATATAGATAGGGTAGAAATGGGGAATTACCTAAGGTTTAATGCCCCCTGTATCCCGTCGGACGTTAATATAGCGGTTGACTTTTACTCCAAGTGGGTCGAGAGGGCCTGCGATATTTTTGCGCCAGAAAAATCTTTCACGCCCTGAAGGGCGATGCCCTCGGCGCCGTGGTTCTCAGAATCTCTGCAAACCGCCAAAAGGGAATGTAAGAAATTGGAGAGAAATTGGCGGAATGGGTATAGTCCAGCGAAGAAAGAAAGATATAAATTGAGCCTCTCTTCTTATAAAAATCTAATAAATGAAGCTAAAAAAACCTATTTCACGAAGCAAATAGAGAGGGCCAGAGAGTTGTTCAAGACCATAACCAAACTTACGATTCCTGCGGAACCTATCTCAGCGGCCAGTGCTGGTATGTGTGAGAAATTAGCCACCTTTTTTCAGACTAAAGTAGCGGGGATTTTCTCCTCCTTTGCCGAAGTTTATGGAGAGGTGGGAATTGCAGCACGAAGGGCAGATACCGGGTCAGTTTGGCCGCAGGATAGATTTAGGGGATTTATCCCACTACAATCGGAGGAGGTCACTGGTCTTTTGTTGGCTGCTCGTTCGGGAGCCCCCAGTGATCCGTGTCCGGTGGCAGTCCTTAAAAATTGCCCAGAAGTGATTGCCTCCACGTTGACCCCTCTGTTTAACTCTTTTATTGAGTCAGGTATTTATCCTAGGAGGTGGAAAGTTGCTTCTATACTACCCTTAATTAAAAAACCAACTCTAGAAAAAAGTGACCCAACCAGCTACAGACCAATCTCGCGGCTTCCACTACCTGCGAAACTATTTGAGAAGGCCATAAATAGGCAACTTAGCCTTTTCTTGGAGAGAACTAAGGCCCTTGACTCCACGCAGTTCGGGTTTCGTGCAGGACATAGCACGGAACTGGCCCTGATTAAGGCGACGGAGGAGGTCAGCGAGGCGGTGGATCAGGGGGGTGAGGCGGTCCTGATTTTGTTGGACTTGTCGGCAGCATTCGACACGGTGCATCATGGAGTGCTGATGGACTGGTTGGCAAAGTCAGGGGTGGAAGGCACGGCCTGGAGCCTCCTGAAGTCTTTTCTGGCCGATAGAACCCAGACCGTAGAGATGGGTGCCGAGGTGTCCAAACCGTTTGCCCTCCCGTGCGGGGTGCCGCAAGGGTGCTCCCTGAGCCCCACTCTTTTTAACATTTATGTCAGTCCGCTGGGTGCCTTGATTAGATCTCATGGCCTCCAACGTACTTCGTACGCAGATGACACGCAAATCGTGTTATCGATACAAAGAGGGTCCAAAGTGGATATGAAAACTCGGTGTCATGATTGTCTTGAAGATATCGCCAGCTGGATGGCCGCAAATTGCCTCAAACTAAATGCCGGCAAGACTGAGGTCATGATATTTGGAAATAATCCAAATATTTGGTCGCCAGCTATGTGGCCCGAGGCCCTTGGGAAGCAGCCTGTGGCTACCCCAAAAGCTAGAAATCTGGGTGTCATTATGGACCATAAATTGGACTTTGGAGGACAGTACAGTGGAGTGGTTTCTTCATGTTTTCACATCATCAGGATACTGAGGAAAGTAAAAACATTCTTGCCCATGGATGGTTTCCGGTCAGCAGTCTCAGCTTTGATCCTGTCGCGCCTAGACTACTGTAATAGTCTGTACCTCAATCTGAAAAAAAAAACATCTGTACAGACTGCAGATGGTACAAAACGCGGCAGCGAGACTGCTGACAGGCTTTCCTAAGTATGTTTTAGTCCGTGAAGGAATAAGGAAACTCCATTGGCTCCCGATTCACAGACGCTCTCAATTTAAGGCCATGTGTACGGTTTTCAAGGCTTTGAAAGGCACTGGCCCAGAGTTTATGAGGGACTGTTTCAGGCGATATGTGCCTGGGAGGGCTCTACGCTCTGCGGAGAACAACCTAGTCATTGTTCCCAGGATAAAAAAGGCTAGATGGGGTGGAAAGATGTTTTCCTATGGCGCGGCCACCGCATGGAATTGCCTTCCAGCACATCTTAGGAAAGCGGAGGATCTTCTGGCCTTCAGGAGGGGGCTGAAGACCTGGCTGTTCAGGGATTAGACCCTCGTTCTTCAGGGATGCTCAGCATGTCAGCGCCAGGACACCCTTGGGTATTAGTGCGCTTTATAGGCTCCTAAATAAATAAATAAATAAATAAATACATTTTTGACCACATTCACAACTAAAATGCACACTTAGGGGGTCATTACGATGTCGGGCGAAATCACTTCTGCCCGACACTGACTCGGTCATGGGACTGACCGACACCTGATCGCAGTCCTGACCGACCCATTAGGATGCGACCGAACACTGTTTGGTCGCATTTCTATATTTCACGATGGGAGCATGAATTACGGCCATAAACCGTCCGTAATGCAACCTCCCATAGTGAAATGGGAGGTGTGGTTCATCCCTGCACCCTGTGGCAGGCACCTCAAGGTGCCTGCCACAAGGTGCAGGGATCAACAGGAGTCACCATAGGTGCCCCCTTGGTCTCCAACTGGAGGCTGTGCATCAAACAGGGCCCAGCTGAGGGCCCCCTAACACGCTTTCCGACATGGTTTCCATGTTGGACAGACCGGCATTAAAACTATGTCGGAAACCATCATTGTAATCTCAAGGGCGGAAAGGCCCGCCCTTGAGATTACTTGCTGCCCTCCCTCCGTCGGCAGCCAGCCGGAATGACCAGTTAGTCTTCTTTCGGACCGCCTCCATCGTACTGAGGCGTCAGAAAGGAAACTGACTGGGCCATTACAATGCGGCTCGTAAGTGGAGATCTGGAGATCTCCACATATAAAAGATAGGAGAAGCAGAGGCAGACCTCTCTGGCCACGGGTTAGTGAATAGCATTTTGTAGTACCTGAGTAGTATTACTGTAGTACTACTTCACATACTGCAAAGTTTAGTTTGTGAATAGGCTCTTATACTGCAGAATAGATTGGCTTACTGGTGTCTCTCACACACTTACATCTATGCCATCCCGACCACTTACAAAGGACCTAATACAGTGTACGGGCAAAGACGGAGCTTGTGACTGCACATTGTGTCATAGAAGGCTGAAAAATTGGCAGAATACATAGGGTTTTCTACTAGAATATTCCTTGCTATTACCTAATTTAATGTTACTTGCTTTATCAATATCAGGATGATGAAAAGCAGAGTTTGTACTGCGAGATTCAAACTTGTGACCGAGAAGACATCAACTGATGACAATGGCGAAAGTTTCAAGAACTCGAAATGCACTACAGGGAGTTATGTGGTTTTCATTCCAGGAAGATTTAGGATAATTACAATGTTTGGAAGATATGCCATTTATACCAGTTTCAAGGAAATCGAAGGCTGGGGTTAGCATGAATGACTTGTTATGGACTGAGGGATAAGTACTTCCTTGACTGTCTGTTCCCTATACATTTGCTCTTCATATTGATGCAGGCCTTGGAATAAAGTGTTTGGGTTGTGCCTCGTGTGGCTGATTGTATGCCTAGGGGCAACAATAGAGAGTATACACTTGTTCAACCGAGCACATATCTGATGATGTCTAGATTTTTACCGAAATGTGGTTCTGAAAGGCCTCCTTCAACATGGGTTTTTGGAAAAGAGACAACCTTGAAAGCGAAGTGGATAATAACCCCATCAGACCAACAAACCTGTGATTGATTTCTTCACATTATGTTGCAGGACCTTTTTGGAACTTCCTGATAGGTCGCTGGCCTTGTCTTATGGGATGATCCCACATTTAAGAGGTGCCAACAGTAGGCCTAGAGCAAAGTAGGGCTCAATATAGAACAGGGTCGTTTACCATGGCTCATTAGGGATCCTTTGACTATTGTAGAGTAAATTGATTTTGGAGCACCCAGTGTGTGCAAGGTGGCACTACTAATTGTTTTAATGATGGGGATGGAGTGTTAAATTAATCTGTTTTGGCTTCTGGGAACCAATGAAGAGCAGCAAGTGTAGGTCACAGTTCAAGTGCACAGAATACATTTTTGATTGCATGAGTACACTCACTATGCCCAGACTAAAAGCAATGGGCCTCTTGGCACGAGTCTTACAACTTACCTAAAATATGGTAATATGAGGAGCAAGAGATTGGTGTGGATGTGGTTTTGGAGTCCCTACCCACAAAGGGTGCATGTAGCAGTCCTCTATTCTGTGAGATATGAACTGGTGGCAGAAGAAGATATGTAGTGTGTACAGATGTACTTCAACTATACCTCTTACAGGTTCACCTTTTGGAAGCCTGGAGACAGGCTGTGCATATTTGATGGGAATCCCTGCTGCAAAGAAATGTGAAGAACTGGTCACACCACTATCTGGACCAGGTTCACAGTGACACAGGCACATCTAGAGCCTACAATCCAGAGGGCAGCTCTTATTGCCTGAGGGAAGAACTTTGGAGAAGTCAGAAGAGCTGTGGTCCAGAGCATCCTTGGAACAAGCTGGCCTTCATAAGTTGTTTTTGAATAATTGACTCATTATTGATGATATAATTTTGCTCCACTGGGTTTAGATATTGTACTTTATTTTAATTTAACTGTTAAGTGACTTGATTGTGACTTGTTGTACACATCATACATTTTCTGTGGGAACTACTCTGACACTCATCCTTGCTACCAAAGGTGAACAAAGATACCCTGAGTGAAACATGTTCACCCCTGGGGATTTCCTATTTCAGCAGTGAAGGAGCTCAGTTACAACTCTCATCGAGACTGTGACTTTTCACCAATGGAGCCTGACTGGGACAATTTTCTGGATATACCATGTCTGCTATTTGTCTGTACTTTCTAAGAGACAGAACTGCTCTCACACCCAATGCAAATATCCTTCTTTCACTGTCACTTGGTTGCACACATTGCTTTCTGCCAGGCTCCTTAACCAGGGCTCCATCCATCTTTCCTAATTTGGTCTGAAGGTTGCTAAGGAACACATCTAGAAGATGAAAGCCTGCTTCCTTATTTGGCATTCTCCATCCAAGGAGAAGTTTTTTTTCACTAGGGAACATTATACAGCCATGGGTTAATAACTTACAGGATACATCCTGTAATGAAAAGCTGATTGAGAGCATGGTTCTCAGTAAGTGGAGTTGCCCATTAATTGTTAGGTTATGGTATGTGTATCTGTAAAGTGCACTATCACCCACGAAGATATCCTGGCGCTGAACAGGTATATATGCCTAGCCTGCCTATAGTAGGTTGGTTAATTGAAAAGCTTGGTCTTCAGCTTCCTGCTAAATTGAAGACGTTTGGCAGAGACTCTGATGTGAAGTGGGAGGCTGTTCCACACTTTAGGAGCAATGTAAGAGAACACCTGTCTTCCTGATCTGGTTCTGTTTATGTGTGCAAGCAAGAGTTCTGTGGAGTGAGGTGGCTGGGTGGTTCGTGGAGAGATTCAATTTTTCAGGTAAGTGGCACCTTAGTTGTGTAGTGCCTTGAATGTGTGTTTGAGAAATCTGAAATGAGCGTATTCGTTTTTCGGTAGCCGGTGGCGCTCTGTGAGGTGTGGTGTTATGTGCGTTCTGTGTGCGTTGAGGATGAGTTTGGCTGCTGAGTTTTGGATAGTTTGTAATCTTCTAGTGAGCTGCCTGATTATCCTGGCATAGAAGTTGTTCCTGCAGTTCAACTTGCTGATGACTAGGGCATGAGTGACTATTTTTCAAGAGTTGCTTGAGAACTATTTGAAGATTTCCTCAGCATCTTTAGGGTCTGGAAACAGGATGAAGTGATGGCGCTGACTTGTGCGATCATGTCCAGTTTGCTGCAAAAGATTATTTCCAGGTTCCTGGCATGGGTGCTGGGTGTGGGTCCAAGATTGGCCAGCCACCAGTATGGTGAGGAGTTCTTTTTCGCAGATCACTACTCCTGTTGTGTCGGTGTTGAGCTTGAGACAGTGACTTTCAACCTGTTACTGACTTCAGTCATTCAGGCAATAAAATTGTTGCATTGCGTTGCTATTGGTTCTCCTTGCTGAGAGCCCCTTCCATACTCTTGCATTTGGAAATGTAAAGAGAGAAGGGTACATTTTACTGACTAACCCCAGGTATGCTAGAGGAGACACACATGCCATTAACATTCAGCTGCGGTCCGTGAAGGTAACAGCACTGGGGCAGTGTGGGTGGGGGGGGGGGGGGGGGGGTTTGAGGGACAATGCAGAGAGAAAATTAAATAAATAAATAATTTTCCTTCTGCATCGTCTCTCAAAATCCCCCCACAACGCGGCCCCACCACCCCACCACTGTTACCTGCACGGACTGCAGCTGTTAATACTTTCCTCCCATGAGGGGAGTGTGTGCAGTAATATTCAAGGTTGGGCTACAGAACAGGGGCAAGATTTTGCCATTTCACCAGATTAAAATGTTCTCAATAGCTCATACTAATGCAAATCAAACTCTCCCAATTTTATTCGATAAATCTCCCACTTAGCTCTTCCTTAATATTGGCATGCAGTCAGGGTCGTCTTAAGGATTTTGGGGGTCCTGGGCTAAAAGTATTTTGGGGGGCCCTTTTTGTTAAGATCCAGTTTCAGCTGTTTCATGCCCTCTTTGACCAGGTCACTGACTGCATACTGGTCCACATTCTAAATGTGCCTGCTAATATTCAGGAACAGTGACGTGTTTTCCATATTGTAACAAAACAGCAGCTCACTAATATTACTGCAAAAACTCTCTGACACACTCCCATTTCTTATATCTGAGGTCCTGTTTTGTTCTAAAGGAAACTTGTTTATGGATGTTGCATGAAATATAAACACAATTGTCTACAAAATGTCTGTAATAAACTCGTACACATCACCCACATTAGAACCAAATGAAAGGAAAGCGCTATTTACAACAATCTCTTGAAGAATTATTCAAGGTCATCAAAGCAGGACTCCTTGCAGGGCAGACCTGGCTCTATCAGAACCCCCCCCCCCCCCCCCCCCCCTCGAAAAGCCGGGGCCCTGGGCCAGAGCCCACTTAGCCTATGCCGTAAAACGTCTCTGCATGCATTGGACAGCGACAGCTCAGTGCGTTCCGGATTTACATGCTTGAAGAAAGGAAAGCGCTATTTACAACAATCTGTTTGAGAATTATTCATGGTCACCAAAGCAGCACTCGCTGCAGGGCAGAGCTGGCTCTATCATGCAGTGGACAGCGGACAGCTCAGTGTGTTCCCTGCACTGGCTTAGGTAAGTGCTTCTGCACCTCCACCCCCATATTTAGTACTTCCGGTGCCCAAAGGGGAGGGATGTTATGATGAAAAGCAATATATTATGAGCTCAAGAGGGCCTTAAGGGAGGCAGGACACAGGAAATATGATACCCACTCAATACGCACAGACATCTGGAGCAGTTAATGCATATGATGATAAAGTGACATATGCATATTTATCTTCCATCATTTTGGATTTACTTTGAAATTACAGTACAAATAATTAGGAATATAGCATTGTAATAAAGCCATAAAACTCAGACAACAATGTGCCAAAATGTACAAAAGGCAAAGTCACGAGTATAAAATACATGCAGCCTGCCACAGCAGTGCCACTCAACTGTACAATGACTTCGCTCTGCCCCTCTGTTCTAGAGGGCATGCACCGCCCTCACGGTGAAGGTTTCACCCCTGCACCTTC
Source organism: Triturus cristatus (assembly GCF_964204655.1). Lineage (NCBI taxonomy): Eukaryota > Metazoa > Chordata > Amphibia > Caudata > Salamandridae > Triturus > Triturus cristatus. The sequence continues at coordinate 1,595,842,197 of NC_140590.1, read as the reverse complement.
CTCTGCAGATTCCGCATGTGCCGGACTGGGAAGGTCTCACAACTCTGCACAAACAGCCACACCACATGAAAGTGGAACATGTTCTGAGGATTCAGTGGAAAGGTAATACAACATAGTGTAGCCATGGCCTGCTGCCAGTCTAAACAGTACCAGCATAGGGTGACCAGACGTCTCGGATTTCCCTGGAGTGTTCCACTCATACACGTCCCGGTCTTCAAGAGAGGGTTGGGTTCGCTTGTACATCAATTCAGTGTTAGTGCAGAGCCCCCATTGCCCTGGATGGCACTTATAACGGCAAAGATGGAAAATACAAATTTCCACCGGCCCTCCTATCACACTCATTTTGTACTCACCTTCTGTGCTGCACTGTCTCATTCATGCAGCACAGCAATTTTTAATGAGGGGTGTAAACACAGTCCTGCCATTTCACACAGTGCTACCGTTTGTCACACCATATTGGCTTCCTTCACACCCTCGCCAGGCAGTGGCAGCTACAAGGGAACTGTGGTGGGGGGTGGGAGGGGGAGGGGTTAGAAAAAAAGGTTAAGAAAGAATAGACGACCTACCTAGTGGTTGGTGGTCGCTGCCTCTCCTCCCTCGTGCCACTGTTCCTGGCTCCTAGCAGCACCCAGGCTCCCAGACTCCCCTAAGCCAATCACGATGCTGCTGTCCCCAGCATGACAGCAGCGTTGTGATTGGTCTGAGCTGTCTGTTTGGCTGCTCAGGCTGTGCCTGAGAGCATAGGACAGTTCTCCACCCGGCTGTGCAAGACAGCCAGGTGGAGAAATGCTAAGTGCGCATGACAGTTTGGCCGGCCAAAGACAGTCGGACATACCGTCATGCGCAGTTATGGTACACCATCCACTCCTCCCTCTGGCAAGAGCCCAGCCCTGCCCCGCCCTAACCTGGCTCCATACTAAAAAATAAAATGATAATAGCGTTGTGTTATTATAATTTTATTTCTCCTTTGCGCTGCTCAGAGTGCAGTGGGGTGACGCTCCTCTGCCTTAGCAGAGGAGTCGCCGCTGTCACAGGTGACGAGCTGATGTCAGACGGTGGCAGGGAAAAAGAACTAGAGACCACTGCAAAGAGTGGATTTCCAGCTCCTCTTTCGAGGCTTTTAAAAGGCGATGTGCATTAAGGGGTGGGTGACACAATACCAAGGACATCAGCACTAGCCTCAGCAAGCAATCCTTTTTTTTGGGGTGGAGTTGGTCGGGGAAGGAGGCAGAATTGCCTCTTGGATAGTTCTGGGCACGAGTCTTCCTCCAAGGTCACGCACCTTCCTAACTTGGTGATGTTTTTTTAAGATGACCAGTTTGTAAATGTTGGAGGAGCAGGTCAGCCAAGTATGAGATCCAGCAAATTGTCCCTGGGACTCATTACAACACAGGGAAGGAATGTTTTCACGGGGTGTGCGTCAGTCGGGTGGAAAGCAAACCATTCCCATTTTGGGACAATGTCTACCTCTCCACCACCATGCGAGGCGCTCCCTCTCCTAGAAAAACAAACTAAAGCTCATCCAAACCAATCTTTTTTTTTACTTTCTGGAGCTTGTAGTCTTGTTTTACCAGTCTAAATAAAGGACTACAGGCCCCCTAACGCGAAGAAAACTGGACTCATGGAACTGCGAATGTGTGACATAAACTAACTTAAGTTCTCCATTCTCTTCTGTGGAAGGTCAAAAACGTTTGAAATTAAAGTGCACAAACGCTGGTCTTTTCGTCATTCTTATTTGTTTACTCTGTTACAGGTTTGTGGGATGTGGCGGTATAGTCCTTACATGGTGGTGGGTGCAGTAGTGTAGTCCATTAGCAACCATGGCTAGTGCCAACATTTAGTCCTTCTTCCATGTCTCTGGCCATCCCTATTTTTGGATCTGAAAATCTGATCACTCTCCTGTAGCAGGCAAATGTCATTTCGCAGAGGCTTGCAACGAAGAGGATTGAGGGTTTCTTCCTGCGATTTGCACTTGCCAGAGAACAGAGAAGAAGCCTTGCACACCTACAAGGTGCTTGGTATAAAGCAGCACAGTTCAGGTCATGCAGATCACGTGCTCTTGAAACCCTATAAAGATCACTCAGCTTGTCCAGGTGAGACTGAGACTGAACATTCTTGGTCAAATGGCACTTAAGATGCAAACTACTCACAGCCAAAATCTATGGAGTCATAACCCTGTGGTTTTACATTCCTTATATATATTTAAATATATTTAAATATATATATATATATATATATATATATATATATATATATATATATATATATATATATATATATATATATCAGCGTCCGTCTTCCTCAGGTAGTGTAAGGAAGATGGAAGCTGAAATGTTGTAGTGAAAATATATTTTTGTCTTTTGTGAGTCCATGTGTTGAAGTCACTTCTTCCTTGGATCTTTTATTTCTTTGTGACTCGTTGTATCCATTTGGGATCCAGATTTGTGCCCTGGCTGACTGTATTACCTACTGGCGGTCGCCAGTAGGTAGTTATAGTTAGGACCACGTTTCCATAGGAAATCCGCAACATTCTATTTTGAATAACTTTGGCGCCGGTCGACGAATCCTCGCGAATTTTTCAAAATTGGTGGGGCGCTACGCTCCGCTCCTTCCCTGAAAGTCTCGGGGGGATTCGTCAAGCGGGGGCTGAGATAAAAGGGGGGTCCCAAAACGCGTTTTTCCCATGCATTTTTCCATAGGACCTTTAGACAGGGCTACAGCCCGAACGGCTGAACAAAATTACTAGAAATTTGGCAGAGAGGTAGTCCTCAGGTCAAGGAAGTGTCTTTTGTAGGTTTGGTGTAAATCTGTTCAGTAGATTCTGAGAAAATAGCCTTTAAATCAATATATATATCTGAGCCAGCTTACGGTACGCTTACCGTACGCTTACCGTACGCGTACGGTGGCGTACGCGAGCGCGATTCTGATTGGCTCTTAGATCTTAGTAAACATTCGAATCGGCCGAAACCAGGAAGCGGCGGCCGCCATTTTCTCTCTCGCACTGAGAGTGATGTTTAAAATATAAAGCACAAAAACATGTAAAGGGGCTGTTTAGACAGCTCCCACACACATAGCAATGTTGAGGGAGTCCCCAAAGATCCCCCAAGGCCAAAAACGGAATTTTTATTTTTTCGCTAATTTCGCCGATTACGCTAACCGTACGCGTACGGTAAAAAATTATATAAAAAAAAAAAATATCCACACTCTCCCCACCCTGTGTGCAATTGGTGCCCGAAGGGCACCAATTGTGCATTGCTTATTAAAGATGAGTTAAACTAAAATATTTAAAAAAAAAATAATAAAAAAAAAAATTATCCACACTCTCTCCACCCCGTGTGCAAATGGCGCCCGAAGGGCACCATTTGTGCATGGCTTATAACATATACGAAAAATTAAAATATTACCTTTCAAAACGAAGTGCATCATATGTCCTCCATCGTGCGTACATGGCCCATCTAGCGTAACGTGGGCACGCGGTGCGCGTAGCGCACCGCGTGCCCACCGTGCGTGCACGGCACTAACTGCGTAAAGTGGGCGCACGGTGCACGAAGCGCACCGTGTGCTCACTGTGCGCGCACGGTGCGCGAAGCGCACCGTGCGCGCACGGAACGAACTGCGTTAAGTGGGCGCGCACGCCACGAATGGCGTAAAGTAACTTAGCATTTAAAAAACCGTACAAATTCACTGAAAAAACCATAGGTTTCACACACGTTATAGTTAGGAATTAGCATTTAAAAAACCTTGCAAATTCACTGAAAAAAACCATAGGTTTCACACATGTTATAGTTAGCGGAAATTTTACTGATAAAAAATCAATGAAATTCCCCCGTTATAGTTAGTGCAGGCAACTATAACTCACGCGACCGCAATCTTCTGCTGATGACATATGTGTCTTTATGAAAAAAAAATATTTGTAATATATGTATAGCTAAAAATGTATGGAAGAAGACATGGGCAAATAAGTGTCTAAATACAGTATTAGCATCAGCAGAGGATTGCGGTCGCGTGAGTTATAGTTGCCTGCACTAACTATAACGGGGGAATTTCATTGGTTTTTTATCAGTAAAATTTCCTAATTCCTAACTATAACGTGTGTGAAACCTATGGTTTTTTCAGTGAATATATATATATATATATATTTTTTTTTTTCCTATACGCTGCCACAGTTGAAGGTGCACGCAGTAACAGGCGAACCCAGCCTTCATGGTCAAGTTCTTTATTCGGCAAAACTGGCAACAGCGCTGAATATTTCATCAAGCCCCAACGCGTTTCGGAGCTCCTTGTGCTCCTTGCTCACAGGGCGGCATACAGCGTGCAGACGCAGAAAGAGATGAGTCCCCGGTTCATCCAATTTCAGCGCTGTTGCCAGTTTTGCCAAATATAGAACTTGACCATGAAGGCTGGGTTCGCCTGTTACTGTGTGCACCTTCAACTGTGGCAGCGTATAGGAATATATATATATATATATATATATATATATATATATATATTGTAGATACAACACACGCCGCCCACCTCTTGCTGAACTTCTGGGTATGCAGTATGTGTGAGGGAATATGAATAGCTCTTCAGAAGCTTACATCACTTTTCTGAGGTGGGCTTTCTTGTACAGCACATGGGTGTGAAGTGCATCAAATCTAGACACCTGTGTATTGTAAGTTTTAGTGCAGGGTACACAGCAGCAGAAGCTGCAGGGGAGGGCTTCCATAGCCATCAATGTACTTCTGCAGTGTAAAGATGCAACTCCGGCTTTCTGCCAGTCATGTTCTGGCTTCTGTGCAGAGACCCTCATTGAAAGTGCCTAGGAATACCTGCTGCACCCGTTGTCTGGCCCCTTGTGGTCTAGAGACTGCTGCCTGTTCCTTACTGGGCCATAGGTAAACTCGAGCCTGCTTCCTGCCCCTCACTGGTGCCTGTCCATTATGGGTCCTGCTTGGAACTTATGTGTAAAATCTTCTTTATTATTCCTTTGTAACATGCAATTGGGGCTCTGTTTTCTGCAATATTCCTTCAGGACTAGTTAGGCAGCTCTTAAATATTTTTGGAGAACTTTCTTATTGTATTTGTTGATTTAAGTTTACACTTCAAAGGGGAAATAATACCATCTGTTGCTGATTTTCTCCATTGTTTTTACTGGCCTCGGTATACAATACGTTTAGAGTTATTGCTCATCTAGTTGCACTATATGAATTTATCAAGTGCTGGGTTCAAGTGTTCATGTTTTATGCCATGCCTTATTACATTGGCCTCTCCTTCTGGAAATGATTCTTAGTTATGAATTTTTATACAAACCAGTTTTAGAAAAAAAACATCCCACTTAAAGCATCGCTTTTCTTCCAGTCAGAAGCTCCACAAAACCTTTGATGACTTTGTATAGTAAGAATTTGGAGCAAACAGGCTGGTGTCTCATAAGGTTTAGTTCCAGCAGTGAGAGCAGGGTGGGGGTGCTCCGCTCCTTTAGAAAACACACTTGTAGGAGTAAAGACGATTCAGCTCAGATCTGGGTTATAAAGAGGAGCGAGTGGGTGCTAGTGTTGGGCCCTGTCTGGCACTGATAGTGCCAGACAGTGCAACACAAAGGCTTACACACAACTCAAGTCACAACAGAGCCAGAAAATACAGGAGCTCCACTGGTTCAGGTCTGCTTTTTATGTTCCAAGGAGTCCAGAAACCTAAAATAATCTCGAGATATTTCGACCATTTTTATGTTCTTATGAGACACCAAGCCTTGTGTATCTATGAAACACCCAGCGCCCTCCTTATGGAGAAATAACAAAAGGGGTACCCGGTGAGTTGGTTTATATCAAAGCCACTCCATCTCATTGCGGATGTTTGGCACAATTTATTTTGATTTACACGTTGAAACACCAGACCTTCACCAGACCCTCGACAGGATGTACTACCCCTCGGCCAAAAATCTTAGTTGATTTACTCAAAAAGTATGGCAACTGGTGTCAAACGTGGAACCAGCAGTTACCACTTAAATGCCAGGCCTGCTTAGCATAGAGACATTCCTTCAGCAAACAATGACAACACTTGGAATAAATAAATCTCACCTCACAGGCTGTAAGTCAGCGTTGTCTAACGTAGGAATGTCCTGGGGCGGGGTTGGAAGAGCGGTTGAGGGGGGGCATCCATACGAGATTTTCAGGAAGTCCACCTAAGAAACATGTACCTAAGTCAATCCAAACTGAACACATTTATGGTGATGATCCTGAAATTCTGGCATGAATCCAGGCCTCGGGAACCAATAGTGGATACCCATACTTTTAGTAGTATTAGGACCGTCCATTTTGCATCTTGTGGTCAATGAAAACAAGATGATTGGTCAAGACAACAGTGGGGGTAAGATTTCACACACGAGAATATAGAAAGTGGCCATTTCCAAAAATTCAGTTCACACTTCTGTTCAGTTTCAAAGCATATAGGCGGGCCTTGTGCTCATCACATGTAAAGTGCTTTGTTTTCTGTAAATATGCTTGGAAAACTAAGTCTTTCTAGCTTACATGTCACTCTTGCTGATTAATGTGGGCGCAAGTGCTTATGTGACACTGATGAAGTCACAATTAATCAACCTATGGTACATTAGATAAATGCATGGATATCTTTTAAGTGTATTCTACTTTACATTATCTGCAGAAGAGGCAAGGGTTTACATCACGCACCCTTCAAAAAGAAAAGAACCTCCATACATGTGCCAGGGTGTCAATTTCAATTGGTGATACATTTACAAACCATAGAAGGATGAAATTCGGCGAGGACCTGTTGGGATTCAACATATTGATATTACATTTACAGAGTTGGTAGGGGATCATGTGGATTCCATATTAATTGCATTATAGCCCACTTCGGAGGGCTCCAACAGCTTTTAAAGGCCCTCTAATTGAGTTGCGGCCGAAGCCTAGGTGAGGCCCTATCACAAGGGACAAGAATTGGAATGTTGAAGTACACTGTCTGTAACAGCCAATATGGGCCATAGGACTCTCTATCGTTTTCAATGAAGCTCCCAACATTCCAGAGTTCAAAGTATAGTTTTCATTGCACTACCTTCCTCTAGGTCAGTTTGAAATGGCTGTTTTTGTCCTTAAGGTGCTTGTAAAAAGCAGGTTAGAGCTGGAAAGTTTCCAGGAGAAGACTTTCAACAAGTCGCAATAGACCATCTGCAAGACTGAATTAGTCAATTCTCAATCTCTATCACAAGCCGGTCGTCGTCGCTGCTCGTATCGGTGTATTCCACTTGGGTTTGCTTCCTCGTCATTTCCAGGCTCCTTTTCTTCGTTGATCTCTGGGCTATGTCAGAGGTGTTCCCGAGATGCAGAGAAGCCATGAGAGACGGAGACGCTTCAGACAATTTATTCTCATTTACTTGATAAGTCAAAGTACCTTCCCTCCAACCATCAAAGGTATCACACTCATCCTGACAGACAGTGGGTATACCTACTGCCGCGTCTGTGCTTTCCTCTGAATTACAAAAAATTCCGCAATATCCTGTGATGGTGGGTACAGCTGTGTCCATCAACTCGGATGGCAGAGAGCTGGTGGTACAAACACCAAGCAAGACATCCTTCTCTGTTGATGGACAAGAGATCTCTCTGGTTTCCACTTTCGTTTGTCCCATTCTAACATGTGCCTCTCTCACTGGTGCACCCAACCCTTGCCTTGCCAACGCCCATCCATAAGTTTCCTTTTGTGAATTGTTATCTTTGACCTCTGAACCCCCAAACCCTGCCACCAAGGGATCCACATCAAAGAGATGTTGCAGGAAGGCCCCATTGTCCTCAGGGGTGAAATGCCAACAGGAGGAAGTGTCTGGGCCTGGGAGGGTGCTCTCGGTACCCTCCAGGAGGTCTGGAGTCTGGAGCACTGGGGAGGGAGGTGTGGAGATGAAGCTGTCGAAGCTGGCAGTCGGTGGTCCCGAGTAAGATAGGTTGTTGCTGTTTGTTGTGGGCGATGGCGCCAAAAGAGCAGGGAGGTCAGTAGCAGTGTTTTGGCATTCAGTGGTGGCCCTTGAAATATCCTAGAAAGAAAAAAAAGACAATTAAAATTACAGGGCAGAGAGCTGAAAAAGGTGAAAGGTACATTTACTTTGTAGTTAGTAAATACTTAAGACATAAAGATACACGTTTCAAATGTAGTTAGTAGTGATGCACTATAGGACACGTCATTAAAATATGGAAATACGATGTGTGGAGTACCCATTACTACAGGAAAGGAGAATGACTTAATTCTTAACGTCACAGAGAGACCCATCACGCCATCTTTGTCTAGTGGTTAAAACGAGAAGGTTTTGATAGCTTGGGGAGTTGTTGATAAAGGGCTACACGGAGCTTGCGGGGTGTGTGCAGTGTAACATCGGTGTTAAACAAGGGCTTACCCAAATTAGAATTGATATATCAGGCTTCTCAAGGTCGGATTAGGAACTGATTTAAGATACCTGGATGTGTGCAGTTAAAAACTATGAATATAGGACCATGGGGATGCTCGCATTGTCCATTAATGTGGAGGTTACATAGGTATATGAAATATAAAGCAACAGCATGCTTTGTGTATTCTATTTACATATTATTTGCTAAAATTAATATTTTTGTCATAGGAACATCTGCAACATATGTGGTTTTATACATGTAGCATTTAATTATTATGTAATAATATGCTATAACTTTGGGTTCAAGCCCATCAGAATGCATGGAAATTGTCTAGAAGTAAAACAAAACCTCAGAAATCAAATCAGATTTTTGCTATATCAACTAGACCCTGTTGAAAGTATGTCAATATGAAATGTGTACTAAGGAATGTAACCCGAGAGACATACGCTCAGATTAACAAGACTTTCACCCAGCAGCTGCATTGCGTGAGAGGGAGAGAGCAGCAAAGCTTCTTATCTAAAAATATATAGCCTATACTGCTCTCTTCCTAGCGCTGGTGCAAAATTAGGCTCCAGAGTGACACAAAGACACTTTTACACCATAGTGCAAAGGTGTCTAGCATAGGTTTTGTTTTGGAAGGGTTTCTTTCCAGTACGTAATACCTTGGATGTGTGCTCTGTACAGTACAGCTCGCATGCAAACGTGGGTAAAGTTAGATGAAATTAAAGCATTTCCCCTTTTTAGCGCCAGCTTTCATGTGGCGCTACTTTTAGGTACAAAACCCTATCTAATGTTGTTTTTAGACAGGGTTGTGCGTCAAAAACCATTAAATATCCTCTTAACACAGAGTAGCAAAGAGCAGCACTTTGGTCTGCTTTGTATTACTTTCAGGCAACTTTCCATCACAAAACCAGTTCTGCACTGGAAAGTATATTAACAAGCATTGGCATAGCCAATAGGTCTCGCTTTTGGGACCTTATAAGTATTTAGTTATGCAGCACAATATCCTTGGTGCAATAACATCAACTGTTGCTTGGCTAAAAACGTATAAGGTCCCAAAGGCGAGACCTATTGGCTATGCCAATGCTTGTTATATTTGTTACAAATAAGCTGCAGGACTGTTCTTCTGCCATCTTGAAAAGCTAACTTTAAATAAATCCTAAACAACTGCCGCAGCATCATCACATATATGCGCATATACGTGATGATGCATGCAAACGAATACTTCATAGCTCTGTGACAAGCTTGGGCAAAAGCCGTTCACATTGGCTAAAGTGTTTTTTTACTGATGCAGCACAACACTGACAAAGTGAAAAGGCTGACTATTGCATTCAAAAGGCGAGTAATTTAGTTTTCTACTTTCTTGGTTTTTGTTCCTTTCTTAGAAATTAAAGATGGTCTACATTGAAGGCTCCCTCGCCTTCAAAATGATCCTCTTTATGTTTCTTTTTTAAACGAAGGTTGGGTGGCAAGGAAGATTTCATTATAGTCCTTCCTTTCTAAGTAATACAAACTGAAGAAGGACATAATGAATGCCTTTTTTTCCATCGAGCCTTTATTTAACACAGACAACAAACTGGACTGAATCAAAGGCAAAGGAGCCTTCAAAACAGACCACTTTTCAGTTCATTATGTGGCTTTAATGGGCTATAGCTCATGGCTTAGCACTGAAACCCAGACCTATTGCCTTTTCCCATGCTCGGTGGTTGCTTTTTCGTTATGGCCTATTTACTGATCAGGACAAACAAAAAATGAAGGAGGCACAGAAAGGAACATACAGGGAAGTCCCTAATCATTACCGATAGGATGTCTAAGCAAACAAACATTGGCAAAGGCTTTTAGTCGCGCCTATTGATTGCAGGGTAGGAGGCACCGTCATGGGAGGGAGGGCATGTGGGAGAGCAACACCCTGAATGACAACAGCGGGTCTGGCAGGGCGGGAGGCACCAGGTAGGGAGGGCAGGAGAGAGTGCGAGCGAGGCAACAACATGGACAGCAAGAAGAGGGCAAGCAACAACATAGAGCGGGTTCTGACAAGCAAGAACTGGGTCAGCAGCTGAAGCCAAGCAATAACGCAGACCGAGGAAGGAGGGCTGGAGGAGACAGCCAACAACAGAAACAGTGGTTGGAGCCAAGCAACAACATGGACATAGGGAGGTGCAAAGCCAAAAAGATGGAACACAAGAGGGCACGCAACAACACGGATTGGGTGGCAGAATTAAAGGAAGAACATGAGGGAACCAGATTTCCAGTGCCTACATTCTCACAGAGTGCTTCAATAAAGAGAAACAAGTGATGGCATGAAAGACGGGACGGCCTGTCTCCTCTTGGCGGTGAGTGCAGGAACCCGGTGATCTGAATACTTCAGACATTTTAACTAGCTGCAGGGACAGCTGGTAAGCCAGCCAGAAGCGCCAGTAACGCAGGGGCAGCGGCAGCATCTTAATGAGGGAGGCCTGGCTGACGAGGCTAAGTGGGGGGCGTGGACAGTGCGTATCAGAGCTGCGGTTTATGATTTACAATCTGCTTAATATGCAGCTGCAGCCCGCCAAATGGAGAGGGTCCTAGCCTATCTGCATGGTAAAAGCACCGCAAAATGATCCCTTAAATTGAAAGTGGGCGCAGTTTGGCGCGTTGAGGGATAGTGAGGCCAGGGCTACTGCTTATACGAGGCAGGAATGGGACTTTAGGAGAGACGCGTTGGTCTTTCGAAACACGAGTTTTACGTGAAAATCCCATCCCAAAATATTGCCCAGGTCAATATCCACGTGGAAAACCACTGGTCAATTAACACATGGCGCAAAAAAGCCAGGCGTTCAAGTAGTGATGGCATGGAAGATGGGAGTTTTGTGGCTTTTAGTCGCGCCTATTGATTGCAGGGTAGGAGGCACCACTGTGGGAGGGCATGTGGGAGAGCAACACCCTGAATGGCAACAGCGGGTCTGGCAGGGCGGGAGGCACTAGGTAGGGAGGGCGGGAGAGAGTGCAAGCGAGGCAACAACAGGGACAGCAAGAAGAGGGCAAGCAACAACACAGAGCGGGTTCTGACAAGCAACAACTGGGAAAAAGGCCAGGTGTTCAAGTAGTGATGGCATGGAAGACGGGAGTTGTGTGCGCGCGCGTGACGTGGCTGTCAAAGTGAAAGTGATCGCGGGCTGGAAGGGTGCCCGCGAGTGATGCACTTAATGAGCCAGCTGGTGGCCGGCTGCCTCTGGGTAGCACTTTCAAAACCCGCTTACTAAATGTCTCGCTTGAGACAGCGCATGCGCTGCCTCAGGCAAGACCTAAAAAGCACACATTTTGCCCAGGTTTGTATCACTTTTGTGTCACAAACGAGTGCAAAATGTTTAATCTGGGCCATCATTGTTCCTCTTTTTTGATTACAAGACAGATATGCTTACCGTGTAGCTACAACAGGAGTGAGCACCTAATTCTGATGAGGCAGGTAACTGCAGTTAACGCACCATCGGAATTAAGAGATCTGGGGAAACACTGCAGATCTGTTTACATTGACTGGAAGATTTTAGCTGAACAGATCGTTTTCAGCACTGTCAAGCATTTTACTGCACTTTGTAATATTTAATTCTTCCCTAAAATGCTTTTGAAATAGGGGTTGCAGAAACTAAGCTTGAAACACTTTTTAGTTTTTACCTACTAGGCAGCACATGCAAGATAGATTGTGAATCATACAGGGGTTCGTACTCCGCCCATTGCTTACCATCAGTTGACTTCCTTAGCCCTCTCATTTGCCTGTTTCTTATTTGTGACTCAGTTTATCAATCTTGTGTTATCCCTTCGATGGAGCATTGCCTCTTTACCATTACTTTTGTTTGGTTGGTTTGTGTGCTTGTATGCTTCCACAGCTTGCTTTTTAAACATCACCTTTTGTTTTCAGTAAGCATTTCATGAGGTTGCATGTATTTTACAGCTGCCTCCCTCGTATACTTCTCTCACCCTTCACTCTGCGTTGCTCTTTGTCATCCGTGTGCTTCACCCTGCCACCTCTATGTTGCACTTGCCTGTGTGTACTTCCTGTCATTGATTTGTCATTTGTGTGCTTCTCTCCTGTCTGCTCCACATTGAACTCTTATCCGTTGCTTCTCTTCCCCCCACCCTCCCTTCTCACCTGTTATTTCTCTTCCCTGCCCTGTACTCCTCTATTGCCTGCTTGCCTTGTATTATATTGTAATATTTATATCGCTCATACTAACCCTTTGTGGGGTGCTGAAGAGCTCGCTTAAATGGCTAGCACGCTACATTTTGTAGGGTGTGTGGTTGGAAGTGTGTAGCCTTTATTTTGAACCTGTGTGGGAGGTGTTTCCAAGTTGTATGTGAGGACCACAAGGTGTGGTTATCGTGTAATGGAACACAGCACTTTGCAGTATGATGGATTAAGAAGCGTGGGAGACAGATGTGCAGTTTATGGTTTTCAGTAAGCTGTCAGCTTTGAGCACTTTTGCAGGTCCCTCTATGGCAGAGTTCTTCAATCTGTGGGGGGGGGGGGGCGCACTCCACTCTAAAATCTTACCTTTGCTGTCTTCCACTGCCCCCATGGAAGTCTTCACCCATTTCAAATGGAAATTGGTTTTCATTAAAGAGCTCCAGTAACAGAGGGTTGGAGGGGGGAGGGAGGGGAAATCATGGGGCACGACCTGCCCATGCCTTTGTCTGTTAAGAGCTAACAGTTCACCATCCCAGGAGGGGGTTACTTGGTAGAGCTGAAATGCTTCAGCTGCAGTGGGAGGATTGAAGTCTCCTCTGCTAAAACCGAAAGCAAATGCAAACGAACAGACAGTCCTGTTCCTTCACATTGGATTTCATAGCAGAGGAGACTCCTTGCCTCCCACTGCAGCTGGGATGACTGATACTAAGCGAGATGTCCAATAAAATCAGAGGGTATGGGAGAAGGAGACTAAAGTGTATTCATGAGCCATGTTGTGTTCCTTACTCAAGGGCTCTTCTGTTGGGTTAATAGCTCTGTCATTGTCCATTGTATATGCCAATTATTTTGTTTGTTGTTGGTATTGTTAGTGCTATATATATATATTCTGATTTTATCATTAGTATTTAAATGCATGTATATATTGCTTGAACATGAAGTGATAGTATATAAAACTGATCGTACTTTTGTTTGGGTTATCCCCATGTGTTCATTACCCAAGCACCTAACCATCCATTCACATCCACCCATTCTTCCTTCAACCCACAACTAAACATATATCCATACACACATTGAATCCATTCATGTATATAACCACACCCATCCATTTTGTGCTCAGGCCGCCATCCATTTATCCTTGCATACAAGTCATTCAGCCATCGATTCATCCAGGTATCTAACCAACATCCACCTACTGCCAATATGGATTTTCTGGCTGCATGTGCATCTGCGTGTGTTTTGCTCTGCATGTATGTTTGTTTCTGGGATTGGTATGTTTGCAGATACATCTCTGGAAGTGTGGTTTCTGATTTTGTGTCTAGTATTATCAAACAACATACACCCATTCCAACAAACAACACATAGACCTAAAAAACGCAAGACAAAAGGCTTTACCAATGTATGTTTAATTAATGCCCAACTGCAGCATCTACACTCTATTTAAGATGCAGATCGCCACAGTTTATGCATTCCTTTAAAGACTAGCAATGGCAGGTTTGTCTACATTGCTGAGCCCATACAGTAACTATTTTCAGGAAAAAATGTCTTCCCCACCCCACGGCCTTTCTTTCCTTTTAATCGAGTAGACCCTTCCAGAAGACTTCTCTACAGACAGGTCCAAGCGTCTGCTAGGTATTGCTTTCCCTTGTTGGGAAAAGGGGGTGTTCAAGTGCCTCTCCCCTCCCCTCTTTCTTTCCCTGTGTTCCTTACATACATGGCCAAAGTTTCCTCTCATTTTGTGGAAAGATGCTCTGGCCTTATGCATCTGTTGTCTGCAATGAACGTGGTAGTAGCTTGACTATTGCTGCTTGCTTTCTTGTACTTGTTTCTGGTGTGAGGGGTGTCTATACTGTTCTCGTTTGTGCTTTTCTGGTTATTTGGATGTTTGAGGCTCTGCTGATGCTGCTGGACATTCCATGTACATTCCATGTTTGCCCTGCTGCTGCTTGTGCTGTCCTGCCACGTGTGAGGCAATTACTGTATTGCTGCCTGTGCTCTGCCTGTGTCGCCTGGCTAAAGAAACTTGGCATACTGCTGCATTTGCTCTTTGCTTGAGGAAAGTATTTCCTGCTGCAAAGCGAGTTGTATTATTTGTCTAATGAAAGTTTGCACTGCTCCATTCTGGGGTGTATTTATTGTCTTTGCATAAGTAAGCTAATAGTGCTGCTTCTGATACCATGCGTGTTCGTTGGGCATTATGAAAGCTTAGGCTGTTTATACTTATACCGCCGTCTTAAGAAATACACTTGTGCCTTTTTTACAGTACTTGTTCTATGTGACAGAGATTTGCATAGTTGCTGCCTGTGCTGCGCCTGTTCTGTGTGTGTGAGGAAAGCTTGAACTGCTGCTATTAATGATGTGTCTGTCTCGTTTGCACTGCTTCTGTCCACGCTGCCCTTGTTATGTGTGTGTGAGAGAAGCTTGCAGTGCTGTTGTCGGTGATGTGTCTGTATCGTTTGCACCGCTTCTGTCCGTGCTGCACCTGTTCTGTGTGTGTGAGAGAAGCTTGCACTGCTGCTGTCAGTGATGTGTCTGTCTCGTTTGCACTGCTTCTGTTTGTGCTGCATTATTCTGTGTGTGAGAAGCTTACACTGCTGCTGTTGGTGAAGTGTAAAACAAAGCATCCTAGTAAAAACAATTTGCACAAGTTTTATCTTGGAATATTGTGTTTTGAGCTATGTAATAAGCCTTTGTCATTTCACCAGAACCACTCACAAACCTGAAGTTTACTAAACACTCCTATTGTGTAGAACATTATTTGCTGGATATGGCCAGTGATATGCGCGTGGCGGTCGATTATGTAGTGTACCAGGCTCAACCTACAAAAGCTTGAAGACCTCTGCTCTGTGGTATTTCTTATGTTCATAGTCCACTTAGCTGGTTACTGCACAGGGTTGTCAATTCTGACACATTTTGTTTAGGGTTGATGGTCCTTAATAGGCACAGGTTAAAGGGAGATATGGTTGCAAGATCTGCTGATAGACTTGTTAATATCATACCATAACCATGTCATTGTAAGATGTCAAGAAGTGGTTATAATATGTAGCTACCTGGGACCTGCAGTGGTAGACTAAATTAAAATTTCCCCTTAGTCCAGCGGCATGGGCATATCTCTACAATTATTCAATGCCTCTTCAGTTGATGATTGGTGGTTTATGTGCTGTGGACTTGTACAGTACTGGGTGATGGAAAAGCCCTTAGTAGTTTTGTCTTATGGGAAAGTAAGAATATCAAGCAGTAAAAAGGAATAATTATGCAGCCTCTATGCTCTTCCCCACCTACATCATGTTGCTCTGTTGCCCACTGCCTCTCCTCCCACACTCGAACCATATGTCTTTCTGCCCCTGTGTTGCTACTGCCCCACCCGTTTCGCTTCCGCCACCTGCTTTATGAAAAAAAAACACCTTTGTGCATTTTTTTTCTCCATTTTAGTTACCAATCCAAATCGGATCATAACCAAGCAGAAACAAATTGTGACTGTGTCATTTTGTAGGCAGGTGCATGCATGTGAGCCCGCCTACAAAAAGATGCAGGCGGCCAAATCAAAGTTTTAAAAAACAATTCTTTGGCAGTGCTGCACATTATCTGTAATTCTGTGCAGCATGGTAAAAGACATTGGCGAAGCCAATAGGTTCCAAAGGTGAGACCTGTTAATCTTGCCAATGTCTAATTATTTCTCGTTTTACCACCACATGTTGTAAAAACCAACAACTTCCATGCAACCTAAATTGTTGAAAAATAGCACGTATTTTTCATTCTGAACATTAGTAGGTTCTGGTTTTAAAAAAAAGTTTATTCATAGGTTTCATACAATATGAACACTGGAATAATATATTTAGAACCTAGTGACAGTCATTCTGATTGCAAGTTGTCGAGCATATTGTTAGGCATCTCTTAACACCACTATGGTTTTACAAATTCTTCATCACCATTAACATTGCAAAGGAACTTACACAAGCTCATCGCCACTCTACGCTTGGCCTACAAAAGTGCAAGAGTGGTGTCCTGGATATTTAATGGAGACCACAGGGTTTATGGTGCCCTGTTACTTGTAGGTGCTTGTTGCTTGAGCAGAAGACTCACAGAACATAGGTCTGTAGTGCTCTATAGACAGGTACACTCAAGCTTCTGTTTAGGCTCTGGGGTACCTCGGTGCTTCAAGACCTCTCCCTCAAGGAAAGTGATGTAGATCCTTACCTGGTTGGAAGTTAATGCCCCCTTTTTACACTAAAGGTGTGTTTTTTGTGTTTTCTAAAAGTTATGTGGCAAATTTCAGTCAGTTCCTATATTTTGTTTATTCCTCTAAACCTGGTTCAGAGATGGTTTTGATCTTAAGGTGTCAGCAGGACGTTAGGGTGAAGGCACCCTCTTTCTCCTCTACTCCACACACAAGTCTCACCCACTAGAAAGGCTCTCGGGAATGTACTGCAAGAGCCCTGAAGGTCGCATTACTGTATAGGCCACACACATTCTCAACACTTAGGAATAATACATACACACTCATCAACCATGTACCAAAAGGATGCAGCGAAAACCCCAGTTGCAGAAGACTGGCCTACCAATTTTAAAAGGCAGGAAGGGCCATTAGATGACTCTGACAGATACAGCTAAAACAGTACGTCCTGCCACTACAATCTAATTGCTGCCACCACTGTCAGTCCTCTACAGCCTTGTGAGTTGTCAGTAGTCATGCTCAGTAGGGAGAGTGCACAGGGTGAACTCCTCCTGTCTCAGAGATTTGCTCTGGGCCACACTCCATGTCACAGAAAGATTGTGAATGCGTGATTGGGGTGGTGCTGAGAAGAGAGCCACAGAATCTGCATATCGTACTATGATGAACTGGAAGCATGGGCACATTCTCTCCAGAGCTTCGTAGGGGACTTTTTCCATCCACACAGAGACATCCAAGACTGTTGGAGTGCAATAGTAAATTCCTCCAAAGATCCCTTTATGTGCAAACACATTTTCTCAACTTCCCAGCCTTAACTAGGAGAATCTTTCCCCCAGATACACCCAGATGCATAGAGGAAAAAATGTGAACAAATATTTCCAGGAGAGACACTTCCTGCGCAACAGTGACAACTGCGGATACATCTGTTTATATCTTTCTGATCCATGCCAATAGTCACAAGATTGGAGAAAAAGAGAGGCATACAGAGGGCTCTGTGGACAAGACCTGGTAAAAATACCTTTTCGAGCATGCTTGTTTATTCCAGCTCTGGGGAACAGAATCTTGGAACCTGTGCAATGAACAGAGGCAAAAATTGGACTAGGACTGGGGACACAGTTTTCATTCCTCCCCCTAAAGCACCTTTTCCTTATCTGCTCTAAGATGGTCTCTCTTAGGAGGTGGTGGTTTGGGGTATGGATCCAGAAATCATCAATTCCTGGCATTCCAGGTGAAACAGCTGGAGTCAAGACTAAGGCTGGATTAGAACCAGGAATGGTGTTTTGGGCTCAGACTTTAATCTTGGAAGCTGCACATATTGATGGCTGCATCAGAGAATGCACGAGCTGCACAAGAGGATGTTTCAATCTGCACCGGGGACTAAGATCTTTGCAAGGCAGTTCCTCTGGGTGATCAGACAACGGTAATGGTGCTCAAAAAGCAATACACATAGTAATGGTTAACATTAGTGGTAGCTATGCAGTCTACACCCACGACTTCATCAGGGCTAAAGAAATACAGAAGATGAGCCCTAAAGTGATATCTCATTCCATTGTGACAATAGTAAAAAGCCCTTTCATTTGGTGACATCAGTGTCAAACAGAGATCAGGTTCCAATTACTGTCAAATTAGTGACTTATATGTGGAAAACCATGCACAGTGTACAGTAGTTGCACTTCTAAGTGTCACTAAGGCGGAAACATGTTATATTTTTGGTATTGTGTGCATGCCATACTGTGACCTAAGTCAAATCCAATCATGTTGACACCTCAGGGGAAATGTACCACCATTGTTATATAATATATAAAATATCCAGTATGTTCCCATGAGTCTCATATTCTATGCAATAGGACCAATTAATAAAAATCGAGTTAAAAGTGCGGGATGTATCAAAGGGCCATAACGTCTTCCCAAGTGTATAACAATCTGTACCCGTCAATATCTCCCAATTCTTCTTATCTGAATTAAGGATCAAAGAAAGAAAAGGGGAGGAAGCCAGATCGACGTTAATATCTTTCTAAGAATATTAACATAGCATATCATATAGAAATCTATTTCTATCCGTATGTGACCATTCCTTGGATCTGGCTATTCTTCCGTCCTGGTCACTCTGAGCAGTATCCTTAAGATCAATGTCCCCGTAATATGAGGTTTCTCAAAACCAATACGGTAAGTTTTCTATGCCACAGTGTTAGTGGTATTTCGATCAGTGTCCCATATCCTAAGGTAAAAGTATAATTAAATTATAATTAGTCTGGTTTTCGACTGTGATATTCCTGCCATGGCCATATAGCGGTGAAATGCAAAACCCACTTACCGGGCAGTCAATAACTTCTATTCTCCATGCATCAAACATACTCTCAAACATCAATTGCAACAGCAAAAACGTGGTATATGTCATAGAATGCAAATGTGGAGGCACATATGTTGGCAACACCATCAGATCACTGAAGGATAGATTAAGTGAACAAATGAGAGCTGTGAAACTGAATAATATCAGATACCCCATTGCAGCACACATGACAGTATGTGCAGCTCAGGAGAAATACTGCGTGTTTAAATTTTATGGCATTGATCAAGTACCTAGGAATCTACGGGTGAGGTAACCCGGATGATCCTATGTAGAAGAAAGGCAATGTGTATTTTACGCCTGCGACGTGTAGAGACAGGACTGAACACAGACCAGGAACTTCTATATTTTGTAGGAGATTGATGTAATGAAACTGACTATATGGCTACAAAGACATATCTATGAATACCCTTAGATAAGAATTAATTTTAACCTATGCTCTGAATATATTGGTGACTCTAATGTAAATGAGGTCAGCTCAATGATAATTATAACTAGAGATGAACATCTGTGAAGAAAGAGTCCCGGGTTCCTAGATTGAACCTTTTTAAACAAAATGTAAACTGATGTATTGTGTATAAATACTAAGTATATTGACACTCTATCGATGTTTCTGGAGGCCGTCGTAAATCTGGACAGGGCTTTATGGTACTTTTTACTTAGTGTTCTAGACATACCAGTGCTGTCCGTAGATACGTACTGTTGGTCCATATTTTCCCCACTAACACAACAACCTGATGAATGCCACTTCATAGATGGTAGTGACAGCATATATGCCCAGGGTATTTTGGGGGGTTTATAGAATGCTCCATAATGATTTTATATGGTAATAAGAGTAATTTAGATAGGATCTACAATGAGGTGGATCACATCATGGATTGTACCACACTGCGGTGATTGATGACAACTTTTATTTTATTATAATGATATTTTCTTAATTCTAGAGGGTTTATGGCGTCCCTGCCGTATAATAGGTGTGGAGCTTATTGGCTCCCAGCACGATGAAGCAGACTGAGATATTATGCTTCACATACTTGTTCTAAGGGAGTGCAGTTTGATACGATTTTGATAGGTGTAACTTGGACAGGTTGTATAGATGCTATCCTGTCATCACTGATTATTTCAGATCAGATACACATATTATCAGCTGAAATTAGACCGCTTTGTTTCGTGATATTCACCAGTTTAAGATGGCGTGTTTAGATTATGCCGGTAGATAGTGTTCGGACATTTTGGTGCGTCGTTAGTGTCTATTAACACTTGGGAGCTTATGGCGCCCACCCTGAATGTGACTACCAGAGTTTACTCGCTTTTCACTTATCAAGAATAGATGTAATTTACTGCCTGGTAAGTGTGTTCTGCATTTCACTATATGGCCATTGCAGGATTAACACAGTCGACAACCGGACTAATTATAATTAAAAAATGTGCGTCTTTTACCTTGGGATATGGGACACCGATCGAAGTACCACTTACACTGAGCCATAGAAATCTTACTGTATTGCTTTTGAGAAACCTAATATTACGGGGACATTGATCTTAAGGATATCTCTCAGAGTGACCGGGACGGAAGTATAACTGGATCCACGGTATGTTTACAGACCGATAAAGATAGATTTTTATATGATATGCTATGTTACTATTCTTAGGAAGATATTAATGTCCATATGGCTCCTTCCCCTTTTCTTAATTCAGATAAGAAGAATTGGGAGATAGTAACAGGTACAGATTGTTATACTTGGAAGTGCAACTACTGTAAACTGGGCATGGGTTTCCACATATAAGTCACTAATTTTACAGTAATTGGAACGTATTCTCTGTTTGACACTGATGTCACCAAATGAAAGGGTTTTTACTATTGTCACAATGGAATGTGATATCATGTTAGGGCTCATCTTCTGTATTTCTTTAGCCCAGACAAAGTTGCAGGTGAATCCCGAACAGCGACGAGACACGTGTTGACTTAGTGGCTAAAAATAAAGAATTAGACTTTAAACAGAAAGACAAACGAGTCATCTGTGATTTGTCTCTGAATGCTAACATTGTACTAACTACATTTACTGTTTATTAGCATGTGCTTAGTACGAGCGATCTTTGCAAGGCACATTGGGGCATTATTTATGAGAGCCTTGCATCAAGTTTGCACCACACAAAGTGGTACATACATGACGCAAGCCTCCGAGTCAGAATTATGAAGCCACGCAAAGCCACATTGCATGGCTTTCAGTAGCCTCATAAATCTTGAGTAAGGCAACGCAGCTCAAATCTCTGCGTTGCCTTACTCTGCGCAAGGAAGGCGTTCCATGGGCGTTGCAGTGGGCGTTCCCACCCAACTCCCATGAGTTTTTATGCATTCCCAGATTTACAAGGACTTGAAAACCTGGAAATGCGTCAAAATCTTACGCTTCCCCTGGGCTATAGTGGGCTGGCAGGTAAGATATTGGGGCCACATACACCTTTGGGCGATGCGGTTTCGTTTCTGGAGTGACCTCCCAAAAAGACTAAATCAGATTTGTGCCCGGAGAGGCTACCACGGCAGAGCTGTGTGACTGACCACATTTTCACTTTTTGTCTACTTCTTGTGTTTTCAGGAGACAGATGATCTACTTGCACACTACAGCGGGCTCCCTTTTGTGCTTCTTATTGCAGAGGAGCTCTCTGCTTACTGACTGGGATGTGATCTTCCTCTCAGCTCCCACCTGTACAGTCCAGAAGCCTGTGTCAACAACGGGAGCAGAGGAAGAGTCAATAAATTGGCCTACCTTGTCACAACTATGAATTCCTGTTGCAAGTATCTGTGTCCAATGAGCAACTGATCCTAGGTGCTACACTCAGAAGGAAAGAGACTGGGTCGACCTCTTGATGCAACGGTGCCTTGAGAACGCCATGCCCAGAACAGTAGCTGGGCTTGACTCCCTGAACGGGCCTCAGCTCCTTGCAACTTCCCTTGAGCGTGACAATATTGCCTCGCTTCAACAAGCTGCGTATTACCATGTGAAAACAGTTTTGCAGCCTAATACTTTCACCCTCACTGGAGTTCCTTGCATTGCTTCTGTAGGGCTAGCGAAGTTGAGGAGGAGAAGACTCCCTGGGTGGGAAATCAATGCTACTTCACCAGCTGGAAGGGTGCTCGTTTTCACACCTAGTGGTCAAGTCTTTGTACTTACTTCCTGACTCCTCCTTCTGGTGATAAAATAGAACGTCTCTTTAGGGATCAGGATACACTTACTCTACATGAAAGTAGGCAGTTCTGGAGGGCGTTTGTAAAGTTTGGAGCAGACATAGCAGGCATGCACGGGGTGACTTCCACAAGCACAAGACACGGGTCAGCTGCAGGAAACAGCTGATGCCAAGCAAGGGAGTAGCCAGAAGAAAATAATAAACCCCACTGGAAATATGCCACCTAGGGAAAATACGACTATCCTTATGATAATTTATTTTATCCTTTAATCTTCCTTCCATGATCCATCTATCCATCCATTCCCCTCTCATCTAATCACCCGCCCATCTCATCACCTTTCCATCCAGCCATTCTAAACATCTACCCCTCAATCCATCTATACGTCCATACTTTTACCCACCCACCTAATCATATTAAATAATGCATCCATCCATCCGTCCTTTAACCCATCCATCCGTTGACCTTGCTTCATCTGTCCATTCACCCTTTCTTCTGTCAAACATTTCAATTGTTTATCCAACCTTTCTCCCATCCATCTATCCCATCCTTTTACCCTTCATTCATTCATTCATTCATTCATTCTTCTCCTCCGCTCGAACTTTCACCCTTTTTTCTTCTTTCCTTTCATGTTTTCTTCCTTCCTGTCACCCTTCCTCCTCCATTTCTGTGACTTTTCTACCTTCCCATCTTTTATCTCTCATCCTTACTTTTGATTTCTTGCCTTTCTCTTTCATGCTACCATATTCTATTCATCCCTCTCTCTCTGTTTTTCCACTATTTTTATTTTGGTTTCCTTCTCTGTGCCTGCCACCAGACGGCCTAAAATCCAATTTGATGTATTCCCTAAAAGTAATTTTTGGTATGCATTCTGGGGCTTATTTACAAGCCCCTTGTGCTGCCAGTGCCTCATTTTTGTGACGCACCGGCGGCACAACCTGCTGCCCCATATTTACAAGGACACATAAAGCCACCCACCCTGCGTGGCTTTTCGTGTCCTTGTAAATATGGCCCGTTACACGCAGCACTTTGCGTGAAATGGCCGTGCCATGGGTGTTGCTGTGGGTGTTCCCACGCGTCACCAATGGGTTCTGCCGCATTTCCAGATTTATGAGAAATTGTAACCCTGCAAATGCATCAGAATGCTACGTCTCCCTAGGGGAGGCATAGGGAGGCTCAACAAGGAGAAATGTTTTCATTTCTCCTTGTTTTTTTCCTCTTTCTATGCGTGCTGCATTCTGCAGCACACATAGGAAGAGGAAATCACCTCTTCTGATTGTTCTTGTGCAGGAAGGTGTCCCTTCCTGCACAAAAACAATCATCCCCGTGATGCAGACACCCTTCCCCCATGGTGCAAAGGTGCCTGCATCGGCACAGGGGAGAACAAAGGGATCCGTCATATCATTGTATATATGACGCATCCCTTTGCTTTGGAATGAACGTAGCGCATTGCAGCCTTGTAAGTAAGGCCCTCTGTCTGCAAACCTGCAGACAGAGGCAGTCTAAACAACGTATTTACCAATCCATGTGGCCTAGTGTAAAACTCCCCAGCCACTCGTACGCTGCTAAAGGGAGGGCCTCCCGATGTCATGAGTACAAGCTGGCGTGTTGTGGCATAGGCAACCAGTGTAGACCTGGCTGAAGAGGAAGATAGAGGGAAAAATAGCATAAATAGTTACAAGAGGACATGGAGAATGAATGCGTGGTTTCTCCAAGACAAAGACTTTGCGAGGTGGTAGGGCGGGAGCTCAAACAATACTTTCAGACTAACGAGGGATCGGTGTCATCCCTGGGCGTCTTGTGGGAAGCTGGCAAGGCCACAATACGCAGAGTTGCCAAGGGGCAACTCAAAACCCAGCGGCGCACGCAGCTGGAACAGCTCACCTCACGTGAAGCGCAGGCCTTGCGCCTCGAACGGTCCACTGCCCTGAACCCGGACACCTCTGAAATGAGGCTCCTTGTTCACATTCGTGAAGAGATTCGCCAATTGTCGCTTGATGCGGCCAAACTCCTCTGGTGCTCCTCCGTCGCCAGGGTGTACGGTTGGGGAGACAAGAATGGCTCTCTCCTCCACAGACTAGCCACCTACCCCAGAGCGAATCGCATAATTCCCGAAAATATAGATCGGGATGGCTCGGTGTGTAATTCCTCGGCCGACATGGCACGGGCTTTCGCGATGTACTATCACCAATTATACACAGCCGGGACTCCATCCCTGTCCCTTACAGATCTGCTTCAGGCCGCACCATGTCATCTCCCTCAATTGGACTCAGAAGTCCAGGGCGATCTGGATCGTCCTATCTCCCCTGCAGAGATTGGAGAAGCGATTACCCTCATCTCATCTGGTAAGACGCCGGGACCGGACGGCCTTGCCCAGAAATTTTATGCTCTGTATCGTTAGACGTTGATTCCATATCTCGCCCAGTTATTTAGTGAGGCGATAAATAAAGGTTTCTTCCCTTTCGAGACTGATATGGCCACTATTGTGGTCCTTCCTAAATCTCAACCACCCACGCCGCGGTGTGCGGACTATCGTCCCATCTCCCTCATTAATATGGAGCTGAAGCTGTACGCGACAATACTTGCCCAGCGTCTTAAACCCCACCTACGCACGTGGGTCCATCCGGACCAATGTGGGTTCATGCCAGCGTGTGGTACCCGTCATTGTTTGCGGAGGCTCCACACAGCTTTGGCTCACCGTAACCTGCTCACCCCTATCTATCACTCCTCCTGGTAGATTTTGAGAAAGCCTTTGACTCGGTAGACTATGGGTTCTTGGATGACGTCCTGTCGGAGATGGGTCTCGGACCACGCTTCCGTAGCTTCGTCCGATTACTGTACGCCCAACCGAGGGCGCGGGTCCTAGTGAATGGAGTTCTGTCCGAACCCTTTCCGATACGCAGGGGAACGAGGCAGGGATGCCCCCTCTCTCCCCTGCTCTTCGCTCTGGTGATGGAACCCCTGGCGGCCCTGATACGTTCGAGCGGGCAGGAGCAGGGTTGGGAATGGCCCAA
This sequence comes from Triturus cristatus, assembly GCF_964204655.1. Lineage (NCBI taxonomy): Eukaryota > Metazoa > Chordata > Amphibia > Caudata > Salamandridae > Triturus > Triturus cristatus. Next base: position 1,595,816,962 of record NC_140590.1, on the reverse strand, counting down.
TACGGAAGTAGATAAAATCACCCTCTACGCGGACGATGTCCTGATTTATTTGGCGGACCCCGCTCATTCGGGCCCTCACTGCCTCCAGATCATTCGGTCCTTTGAGCAGGCTTTGGGCCGCCGGTTTAATCCCGAGAAGTCGGTCTTGGTTCCCCTCCAGATGTCCAGGGAGTGTTTTGATTGGCAGTCCACCATACCACTCCGTCGTCAATCCTTTAAATACCTAGGGATATGGGTGACTTTACTCCCTGAACTCAGCTGGGCCCTTAACGTCACTCCCCTGGTGAAGCAGGCTAAGGCGGACCTGTAGAAGTGGCAGTCACTACCTCTGAATCCCATGGGAAGAGACGCTCTGTTTAAAATGATGATTCTTCCCAGATTCTTTTAAATGCTCCAAATCACCCCCATAAATTTTCCGAGAACGTGGATCCGAGAACTTGACAGCCTTGCTTCCAAATTCCTCTGGGGAAGGGGCAGGTCCCGACTGGCCCTGGGTGTTTTGTCGGATCCCCTCTTTTGACGGGGTCTTAGGGAGGACCCATCTATATTTGTATTATCTGGCCACACGCCTGCTCTCCCTGCACGACTGGTTTAATGGAGGATGGTCGGATCCGGCTTACAGACTGGAACTCAGTGAATTGGGCTTGTCCAACCTCCAGTCGATGATGTATGGGGCGCCTGTCCTGTCTCGCCTGCCGGAAGTGACGCGTTCGGTGTTCCTGGCCTGGCGAGCCGCGATGCGCCACACCGGGTGGACCCGCAAGTTGACCCAGTGCACACCCCTGTGGCAGGGTACCTGGCTCAGAAAAGTCAACGGGCTACAAGGCTTTCGGTCCTGGGACCTCATAGACATTTCTCAGCTAGGTGACATTTCGGTGGGTGACCACATGCGCTCCTTCCAGGAACTCCAGGCTAGACATTCCCTAGCATCACTCACAGTTTTATAGATATTTGCAGCTTCGCCATGCACTTCAAGTACACTTAGCGACTGGTACACGACTCCCGGACTATAGCCTTCCAGAGGCACAAATCATGCTGGGGGACCTGGGGAGAGGGGGCATCTCCCGCATTTACCGGTCGCTCATTAACAACACTCCAACATCACTTGCCCGATTAAGGGCTCAATGGGAGGAATGGGTGGGTTCCTTGGAGGAGGAGGACTGGCGCGATGCCCTTATGGCCCCCAGGACAGTCACTGCTTCTGCTAGATTGCATTTGACACAGCTTTATTTCCTACATGCTGCCTATTTGATGCCGGCGCGCTTGCATCACGCGGGCTCCAACCGACCCCCTCCTGTGATAGGTTCGGTCATGAGCCCACCGACTTTTTTCACATGGTATGGGCATGCCCACGCTTGGCGCGCTTCTGGGAAGACATTGAGGAGGAGCTCACTGAGGTGTTGGGGTGGGAGATCCCACACGACCCAAGACATGCGCTGCTGGGCATCACAGACAGGTTGGATGGGTCCAGGAAAGAAAAACTGTTTTACACTACAGCAATGGTAGTGGCCAAAAGAGACATAGCTTCCACCTGGAAGTGTTCTGACCCTCCCTCCGTAAGGAAGTGGTGGGCCGGGGTGGACTGGTGTGCCACGCAGGAGAAGACAATGTACATAGCACGTGGCTGCCCCAAGAAATATTATAGGGTCTGGGGAAGTGGTTGAGGGGATTGGTCTGATCTCAATGGGGTTGCTCCAATATCTGTTCTTTTGAATTTGTACGTCTTTGGCCTTTGGGTTGGCCAGATTAATGCAAATAATCCTTTGTTATCATGGCATCTTGGTGATTGGCTGGTACTCTCTGTGAAATCAATAAAAATGTGTTTATCAAAACAATAGTTACAAGAAAGACCTAAAGTTGGCTTGGCCCTGCATAAGGAAGAAAGCTAAGATTTAGAGAAGCAGGATTCAATCCATACTGCTCATCAGTAAAAAGGAAATGGACGATACAAGCAAGACTGGAGAATGATGCATTAAATTACACTATTGCAGCACAATGCTGCTCATTACAGCTATATAAGCAGAATCCGGTTGTAGAACCAGGAAATAACAGAAAAAATGTTTTCTTTCATTACATACCAATCTAAAGTCTACCAGGGAATCCTCCCACACAGAAGGAAGAATGCTTTTTTTAAAGACAGAAAGATTTCTTTTTTTGTTAACAGTTATTCCTCCACATGCGCTCACTAGTTAGAAACATTGGCTTTTTCTCCTTACTCACGTGCTGACTTAAAGTAGTTTTAAATATATGAACTGGAAAGTTATGGTCTAAGGTTTGGTAAGCCCCATATATTATAAATCTGACCAACAAGTTTCACATGTATGCCTCTCAGTGAACTTCCCAAACTACTAGGGAGTGTTCTAGTGAACATTATCTAGTTTCATAATGGCGAGCCTTTGGTTTTACATGTGTTTTCCATGTATGTACCAAACGATGACCCACATTCGCCTCAGCGTGTGTGGTGTGATCGGCCCCATTGTCTATATGTTCTTCATTGGGTACATGTGAGACAATACCTGATTCTTGTTAGCCAAACGTCTCCTCCCATGCTCACATTGGTTCCCATCAATCTTTTACCTTGAGTAGACCCCACATCCACTGGTAGAGGGCATAGGATAAAATGTGAATCACATTTGATATGCTGACAAAATGCAGTTCAGTAAGTCTCTAATGACGAGTCCCTGCAAGGATAAGCAACATTTTTCGCACCAGGTCAAATCAAATACCAAAGGGTTCGGAATTTGTTATGTGCAATACACAGCATCTACTATGAATATGGGTCAGAACGTGAATTTTGGTGCTTTCCGCATCAGATTAAGCATGTCCAGAGATTTTTGTGTTATTTTTTCCCTGTTATATTTTACCAGCTTTGACCTACCAAAGCTTACCTAAGGAAAATTGTGACAGTGTGGTGTGTAGTATCCTGCTGGATACATTCTAGTGTTACACCGAGAGTGTAACCCACACCTTTCACCCACCCACCACAGGCGTCACCAGTTAGGTGACCCTGTCAATAAAAGGGGCCGGGCGCACGTGCCCTGGGCCAGTTACTACACCATACTATCCAGTGGCTGTGCCAGTCACTTCTCACCATGTGGGCCTGAGGCCAAACATTACACTGGCGACGAGTGGGTCTTATCCCACGCGTTAGGAGGGAGCTGGGTCGCAGTCCCTGTGGGGGAAAAGGGTAGCTTGAACTCCTGCACTACGAGCATCCCCCGCACCGGCTGCCAAGCATAGCACGCTGAGACACGCGCCCTCCAGTCCGCACCGCATCCGACTGCATGCTGACCTGGTAACAGCCCACCGCACTGAACGGCTGAGCACCAGGCTGGTGGTGGCCGCAGGTGATGCGACCGGCACCACAGGAGGTGAGACTCTACCCCACACCAACATTGCCGTGTGAGGTGAGAAAGCTGCGCCAACACTAACGTGAACGGAGTACCCGCAGTGCCCCGCACCCGCCAGGAGCTCCGCCAGCCTGTACGAGTTATGACGGGGGGAGAGAAGCGGAGGTGAAGTGCTGCCACACTGCCGAGTGACCCCTCCCCTGCCGATGCCTGCGGGGTGACAAGACTGCACCCATTCGCCAGCCATGGGATGCCTGCGTCCATAAGCCTGCCACCGGCCCATGCAGCCTTCACAAGTTGCTCTGCACTGCTGTCTGAAGATTCGGAAGCCCCAGGCCACGTGAGCGGACTGCACCCCGAGGCAGGCAGCCTCGGCGAAGCTGCCCACTCCTGGCCCTGTCACACGGCGGAGCCAAGCCTTCTATGCCCCAGACTGCCATTCATGTAGACTCACCGATCAGCCGGTAGGCGCAACGGGAGGAATAGAAATGTCGGCCCGTTGACGGTGAGGCGCACACCCGATCCTGACGAGAGTCCAGCCCACTGCTGCCAAACCTCGAAGCCGCACTGGCAGCTTCGCACAGAGCGTGCATGACATGGAAAGCCTGCAGCCTTGGGCAGTGTGACACGGCTGAGGCACCACCTAGCGAATGCACTGTTCACCGCCAGCACGAAGGCCCAATCACAGAAGTTGCCAGCAATAAGAAAAAAAATACACAAATCCTGCACCCACATCTCGGGCGAGTGTCAAGGCCTGCGGTCTCCTCACAAAGTGACTGCAGCGCTCCTAGGGGTGGCCTGCCACACTGCACCCTCACCGTCAACTGACGGAAAGTGCTCCGTACCCTCAGTCCAAGAATGCTGTGGTGGAAATCCCAGCGCAGAGCTCCCTGAATAGAGGGAGGTGTCTGGAAATTAATCCACTGAAAGCAGCTCCCACCCCACCCTGAAGACACAGCCAACACTTGCCCCAGCTGCTGGGATGCATACAAAGGAGATGGCAGGCCGTATCACTGGCCGTGATGAAAGGAGCAGACTGAGAACAGAGACTGCACTGTTAAACTGCCTGCAGTGACAGAATTGGCGACATGAACAGCTTATCATGCCAGGGGGATGCCTAAGAAACACACATACACAAGTACATGCTGCAGCTACCTTAGCCCAGCATAAACTGAACAATAGAGTGTTCCCATACAGCAGCAAAAGACAGTCAATCCCTGTAAGGTCCCCGCTCCATAAGCCACCTGCCAGCAGAAACATGACCCCAGCACAAAAAGATGCAACTTCGGGAGGGGGAGAAACTAATAATCCCACGAGAAGCCACAAGACGCTCACTGCTTCCCCAACATATCCTGTGCTCAGCGCAGAGCTCCCAAAGACGCCAAGAAGTCAAGAGCTGCCCCGGACAGGCGAAGCAGTCAAGCTCCAAGACGAGGCAAGGGGAACACCCATAGAGCACACAACCCCCGTTGGCCGTGTGACGTCACCACAAGCGAGGAAATTGCACCATCCACTCTCAGTGGTGGCCGGACACCACCGTAAGATACAAAACTAGCACACCAAGTGCCAGAAGAGGGCACACACAGAGAAGACGAAACGTGCGAAATCCGAGGTGCACGACGTATGCACCCAGAAGCATGTCAGCACGGGCAAATGTCCAGGAGAGAGAGACCTCTTCGAAGCGAAGAAGCAATGCCGAAGACAGCAGAGTGCCCTCCCTCGCACTGCCTAAAGACGGAGTTGGCGATGACCCACGACAGACAAGAGAGGAGTCGCACACCCCACATGGCAGGCCGCCACAGCAATAGATGCTCCGACAACCGGCGACATGTTGCACAGCAAGCAAGGACTCCTGACGTACCGGAGGTACATATTGGCACTAACAAGGTCAAAATGTTTCTTGTAAACTGTCGGTCTCTGACCAAACATGCAGATGAAATCTGCCTGCTGTTGGATGACGAAAGGCCTGATTTGATTTTCTTGACAGAAACTTGGCTGAATGAAGAGGGGGGTCCAGGGATTGTTCAAGCATTACCTTTAGGCTACACTATATCCAGGCTTGACAGGACCACAGGTAGAGGGGGGGCTTAGCCATTATTCATAAAGACAGTTATAAATGTCGTACCACATCCTAGTCCATTACCTATCTTCTTCACGATTAGCCTATCACAGGTTAATACGTTTTCCGGCATTTTAGTCTACCGCCCCCCCCCCCCCCCCCCCCGGCCTGGCAGGCAATTTTTGTAAACATCTTCTTGACTATATTGTAAGCCTGGCTAGCTCACTCCCGAATTTTACGCTTCTTGGAGATTTTAATCTCCACCTAGAGGAGGTTTATCTCCCATTAGTAGTAGAGATGACTGAAGGTCTCGGAGTACTGGACCTAAAACAATTGAGTAATAACCCTACTCATAATAAAGGACATACTCTTGACTCCATTTTTTCTAACATCTCTAATCTAACAGTGGCTGATCCGATTCCTCTTCCTTGGTCGGACCATTTTCTGATCCCCTTCTCATGGACAATTCAAGGAGCTGATTTATGGGTAAAAAAAAGTACCAGGTCAGTACGATCTTGGGCAAAATTGTCATATGATTCTTGGTCGAAGCATCTAGAAGAAACTGTCCCTATACTAGACTCTAATCCAGCAATTGCTAACGACCAACTTAATAACTGGTTACAATCTTCATTGGATATGATTTTACCCCAAAAATGTATTCATAAAAAAATGAGGGGGTCACCATAACTTATGGTACACACCTAAGTTACGTACCCTTAGACAAAACTCCAAGCAGCTAGAACGTCGCTGGAGGAAATCTCCGACAGCTGATAGGAAGGAGGACTATAGAATCGCAATCGAAGCTATAAAGATGAAATAAAATTAGCAAAATCTGCTTTCTACGAAAAAGAAATTCTTTTAGCTGAAAATAGCCCCCGTGAAATTTTTAAAATCCCCAAATCTCTTTTTATCCCTCCCGCTCCCCCTAGCATTGATAAGGATAGTTTCCAACACTGTAATTTAATTGCTAAATTCTTCAATGAAAAAATCCAGGCTATTTATCAATCATTTCCTGCGGGCTTAGAATCACAGGTAATACCCCCCGTACGTGCTGCCATTAATCAACTAGTGACTATTCCCCCTATAAATCTAACTATTCTCCAGAACATTTTCAACCAGGTTAAATCTGGAGCTCCGTCAGATGTTGCCCCCCCTACGATTTTAAACCGAGTTTTTGAAACCATTGCCCCAACTGTTCTTGAAGTAATCAATACCTCCCTAGAATCGGGCTCTGTTCCCCTCTTATGGAAACAAGCAATGGTCAGATCCTTATTAAAGAAACCCAATCTGGATCCTGAGATACTGTCTAATTATCGTCCTATCTCACTACTGCTGGGTATTGGCAAACTGGCAGAGAAATATGTCAATACTACGATCTCGTCCTTCTTGGAAACTAACAACTGCTTCCATCAAACTCAGACAGGCTTAACAGCCCAACCAAGTACGGAAACAGCTTTGCTAGTTGTGACGGAAAGTTTAAGAAGGATCACGGATAATGGAGGCTGTGCTGCATTGATTCTGCTTGATCTCAGCGCAGCCTTCGATACCGTGGACCATCAGCTTTTAATCCAAAGACTTAAAAACCTTGGAATTACTGATATGGCATTAAAGTGGCTACAGTCCTATCTTGAGGACCGCTCATTTGTGGTCTTCGATGGAAATGTCGCTTCAGAACCATTACTTCTTGGCTGTGGGGTCCCTCAGGGCTCGTCCCTGAGCCCCATTCTATTCAATGTGTACATGAGTCCCCTTGCCGAACTGGTAATTCCCCATGGAATTCAGATTATTACTAACGCAGACGATACCCAGTTAGTGGTATCACTCAGCCAAGAAAATAAGTCTGCTCCTAATCTCATGCTGTGTCTGCAAGAAGTGTCAAAATGGATGGATGCTTCTTACCTAAAACTTAATGGGGACAAGACTGAACTCATGTTTCTTGGAAATTGCTCCCCATCCTCTATAGCTCCCTTCTGGCCTAACTGTCTTGCCCCCCCCCGCCGATTCCAAAAACAGAAATTAAGAGTTTGGGAGTTTGGATAGACCATGATCTGAACTTTAAGAAGCAAGCGAATAAGGTAGCCGCTAGCTGCTTCGGATTGCTCAGAATGGTAAGGAAGATTCTCCATTTTCTCCCACTCACTGTCAGAAGAACAGTAGTCCAGGCGCTCATTCTGTCGCGCCTGGACTATGCGAATGTCCTGTATCTGGGAGATCCTTTGGTGGCCATTAACAGACTTCAAGTCATTCAGAACTGTGCAGCACAACTTCTCACCAATTCTGCTAGGTGGATGTCTGCCAAACCCTCTCTGGCATTACTTCACTGGTTGCCGGTTCCCCAAAGGATCCATTTTAAAGCCTTGTGTATTGCCCACAATGCACTTTCTAACAAGGGCCCCCCAGTTGTCCGATCTCTTATTCAGTCTTACTGTCCAGCTAGATCCTTGAGATCAGAAAATAAACACCTGGCCCTAGTACCCATTGTAAAACGAATGCGTAGTGGAGGACGGTGCTTTGGCTACAATGCTGCGAAGCTTTGGAATGGCCTACCATTGACCATTCGATCAGAATCCAATTACATTCTGTTTCGCAAATGTTTAAAAACTTTTCTGTTTCCATAATTTCGCCTACTTGCTCTGGGAGTTGCTATAGCGCTGGGATGCTCTAGGGTAGCCATGCGCTCTATAAATGCCCTTTCAAAGAAATTTCAATTCAATTCAATTCAAGGAGCACATTACACAAAGTGACCAGTCCGGGCAAGAGCACCGGAAAGATGGAAGAAGCAGACGCCACGAAGGCGCCGCCTCGAGGCGCAAGCACGACGCCCCTGAGGAGGGGATGGTGCCACTGGAAGTCTCCAAGAGGTACATGCAAGTCCTACCAACAGGACAGGGTTGCAACAAGTCCGCAAAAGAAAAGGAAAGACCGTCACAAGAGTAACACGACCAGTGGGATGTCCATGTGGAGCAAACATGAGAGAGGTGGCAGGACGCCACATCCACGTGAAAGCCTGGTCGGAAGCAGGAGAAGAGCGTGGCACAACACCTCTCCGCAAAGGAGAAAAGAACAGTGGCATGACGCCACCGGGCAGACAATCACTACAGGTGCGCAAGATGGAATGGAGAAGAGCGACAGGACAAAGGACTCACACCAACACTGAGGAAGGTGTTCATCGGCACGAGCCAGCCACTGGGGTGCAGAGACGTCACTGGAGACAGCTCCGCGGGAGGACCTACCATAAGCCGCTAGCAGCGCGATCTGTGTCCAGGCCCCACGCTTCGTAGTTTGACCGTCCTCTCACCTGTCACCAGCTGCTTGGTATTGATAGCACCACACCTCGCAGTGGACCTACCTGAAGACAACGGAGCGGTGCCACGAAGTCCCTCAAGTCCTGCTCACTCCCTAAGGTGACACCGACAGAAGATCGCCGCCTGTTTGCCCACTGAAGAAAACCACCGTTCTGTTATCACCATCCAGGTGCATAATCACCAAGGAGCATCGCACCACCTGAGTGAATCCACACACACTCCAGACAACCGGAGTTCAATGAGGTGAACCACCCAGGAACCTTCTGTGCACCCCGTCAACCTACTGCCTGCCGAAGTCGAGCACACCCGGCCATTGGAAGATCCGCCCTTGGGGACTACACAAGACGTGGCCCTGTTGGGAGTTCTGCAGCGACCCCTAAGCACGGCCTACGCAAAGGCCTGCACAGCCCACGCGGTCACGTGGCAGTCCAGGGGACAAGGGCCTCGACGGAGTTCCTGTGCGAAGGGAGTCCGAGTAGGAGAGATGTGTCGGCCGCAGCTCCACGTCAGGCATGGGAAGCATGGAGGTCACGGTTGAAGACTGGTCACCCACAAGATTGTCAGAGGAAGGGTCAGAACCTGAGTCTGGATGGCGAGGACGCCCAGACGGAGACACCACCACCGGAGGCTACATGAGCGACTTGGCTGTGAATCTGTTGGCAGTTCCTCAGCGACGCCTTCGTGCAGCTCACATGAAGCCCCGCACGGTCCACACGGTCCCATGGCAGCCAGCAGGAAAGCCCTCCAAGAGGCTCCAGTGAGAGAGGAGTCCGGGCGAGAGAGGCAAGTCGGACATCGCTCAGCAGTCAGGAGTAAGGAAGGCCATCGAGCATGCCACCTCCAAAGGAAAGCCTCACTCACAGAGATCGTCTCCAACAGCTCCAGGTTCTGTCATCCACCGAAGGCTGAGCGCCGGAGAGATCCTCCAGAGTGGATTCCACCTCAGCTCCAGATGCATCAGCACTGAAACTCTATACATAGACTTTAACACCACGAGACCAGGCCGGTCCAAAGAACATCGGCAAGGCAGATGAAGGCATCCTGACCGTGCGTTCCGAAGCTCCAGCGCTGCCTGGCTGAAAGCCTGAAGCGACTCATTTGGTGCTATTGTTGTTTATTTGTTTGTTTCCAGGTTGGACTGTTGTTTGTTTGTTTTTATTAAAGTTTGGGAGGGTTGTAGTATCCTGCTGGATACGTTCTAGTGTTCCACCGAGGATGTAACCCACACTGTTCACCCACCCACCACAGGCGTCACCAGTCAGGTGACCCTGTCAATAAAAGGGGCTGGGCGCACATGCCCTGGGCCAGTTACTGCACCATACTATCCAGTGTCTGTGTCCGTCACTTCTCACTTCTCACTCCACATAACTGGTTAGCGCAGGGATGTTATTTATCCAGGACACTTGTAATCAGCCCCCAAATTATGTATGTAACATGTGAGCCTACGTACTCCTAAGACATTGAACTCACAGGATGAACAATGAAAGGTGGCCACGTACAGGTAAGTCTCCTGCCCCTTCAGGTGACAGCCCCCCGCCCCCCAGAATCTTTCTACAAAGGGAAGTTTGAAAAGGGTTATATTTCGAAGCAGATGAGCACAAATATTTAACTGTGAATAGCAGTCTTACATATCTAAGACCTCCCTTTTGTCCTTGTTTGATTTGCATTTGTTACTGTTAGGAAGCTTCCGGTGTAGCAGTGCGCTAAATACTTTATAAAATAAATAAATAACAAAATAATAAATAAAATACACATAATGTTTAAACAATAGGATACAATGACATGTCAATATCTAAGAAGACGTCCATTCTGGCTCACTGTCTGTCCTCTGCCGATTCTTGAATTCTGCCTCTTCGGCCACTTGCGTCCTGAGCCCAGTGTGGATCACCTCTCCATCTGCCTGGCTATCAACCCTGCCCCTACCAACTGCAAGGGACAATCAAGGAAGCATCATATCAGCTGTTATATAACCTTTGAGATTACATTTACTAATGTGAAAGGCTTATGTGTCTTCTCTTGTAGGTCCCATGCTACAGAACTGATGAGCTCGTGAGAGCTACCTGATACACAAGCTCCACCCCAGATACCCTGGGAGGACCTTTGTAGGGTTGTATGGTACACATTAGCATGACCAGCTCTAGTTTCATAGTCTTCTAATGCTACTTAACCAGCACTAATGCTACTTAAACAGGCACTGCCCTGAGCTAGACTGCTCCGACTGCAGGAATGGCTGTGCAGAGACGAGCCTGGTAAACCTAGCATCCCTTGAAGCTGACTGGTAAGGAGCGGTGGTTACTGCGCTCCACTGCTAGGCACCAAGCTTCGGCCCCACAGTCCATTGCCCTCTGTCTTTTAAAATGAACAGCCTTTCTGACCTCTGCCCAGACTAAGAGTGGTACAGAGCATGTAAGCATGTAAATTGTGGCTCTCATTTACCAGAAATGGATAATGACCACATTAAGCTGCTACTCTGTCAGTGATTGAACTCTGATTGGACGAAGCTAATTCCTGCCCAGAACTCGCCAGCCAGACTAAACCTCCCATGCAGAAATCACATCATACCACACCTCAGGGAGCTGCACAGGCTTCCGATACACAAACGCGCTCATTTCAAATTCCTTACACACAGATTCAAAGTATTGCACAACTTAGGCCTACTTACCTGAACAGTCTCATCTTCTTCCACCAGCAACCCAGACACCACTGCTCAATAGGACTACTACTCTCATATATTCCACATGTACCCGGAGCAAGATCAGGAGGACAGGCGTTCTCTTAGATCAATTCTAAAGCATGTAACGACCTCCCACTCCACATCAGAACCTTCTCGTTGTGTTTCGAATCCTGCAAGAAGCAGAAGACTTGACTTTTCAGAGCAAGATACTCACACCTGCTCAGCGCCAGGATACTCTAGCGGGTGATAGTGTGCTTTACAAATTCACTTAACATAGAATTAGTGTACTGCTGTATAAATATGGTACTATATGGCCCTTGGGTGGGCAGCCTGAACAGCATCTTAGGTGACACTGAAATTATATAAAATAATATCTGTTTCCTCGTCTTTCTTTTGTTTGTCCACAGTTTGTGCAGCCGGTGCATGGGCAGAGTTCAGTTCTTTGCTGCAATCCAGCTACCAAGAATGACCCCATCAGACGGGGATGGAGCACATCAGTTAACTCGACATTTTAGGGCCTGGATCATTATTGACTGTGGAAAAGCAGACAGCTTTCCTGGTGCTATTGGAGTTGGACTACAGCTCAACCGAAGAAGTAGGATAGCCCAGCTCCCATCATCTGGCACCTTTTTTTAGGTGCTGCTTCTATTCGGTTGACCTAATACTCCAGCCATGGAAATCACTATCAAAGACGACTACACATAGACTCAAGCAGTGTGATGGCAACTTCTATTCAAGAGTTGTTGGCTCAGCCCCCTATCAAATAAATCAGGGCAATGCAGAGGACTGCATATGTCCAACATTAGGTGTCAGTCATTTGATCATTCAAACTGAAATTTAATTTTCTTCTTCTTAAAAGTCCAAGCTGCCAGGACACTACAGATTTCCACTGACAACTCCCATGCAGCTGATAACCAACCAGACCACTCCTTGTCTGAAATTCCTTTCAGGTTGCTCTCGTTAGAAAAGCAATTTGGCTCCCAATTAGCCAGAATTATGGGACAGCAAAAGAGGGATTTGGCTTACATGCTGACAGACACCTGACCATTTGTGTTGTAAGAGGGATGAGCAAGAAGGCACTGGGAGGGACTGATTCCAGTTGTTTCATCTGTTACTCAATCTGTCAGATTGTTTACCTCCAGATCCAGACAATGGAGCTGTGGCTGCCCTCAGATGACAATGTTGTGGCTCCTTGAGCGAGATGAAATTGAAGCACTGGACAAACCTGGAGGGCCTTGATCCAGCGGGGCAGACCAAGAATCGCCCCTCCTGGACTTGATGGTAAGCAGTACCTGCAGTTGGGGGAGGAGTTGACAGGCGCCTCGGGACTGGGGGGGGACGGGTGGTACTATACCCGCTGCATGAGGTTGCAGGGAGGGGAGTGGAGGGGTACAGTTCCACGGGGTGCTGTAGTTTTAATTGCACTGGAGACAAGGTGGCAGAGGCCGGGTAGAGGGACGGCGCAGACATTTGCAAGGATGGATTCTCACCAGAGAGCTGGGAGTACTTCCTATAGAGCCCTCTCCTGGAAGGTGAATGGGCTTGGAAACAAGCTCAACAGGAGTGTGGTGCAGTGGTACTTGGCGCAACAGGCTCCGGACCTGATCCTGTTACAGGAAACACACCTAAAGGGTTCCCACTACGATTTCCTGGGGAGGGGTAGATTTAAGTCCTTGGTTCACGTGGGCTACTTGGTAGCCGAGGGGTCGGAATCTTGGTTTGTAGGTCCATGCTGCTCCCAATAACGGATACATGGGCTGATCCGTCAGGTTGCTGGGTGGCAGTAGGTGGCTTGTGGAATGGGGAGCGCCTGATGGTGGCTTCCTGATACCTTCCTCCTGGTCTTCAGGGGCCTGGCCTGGAGAGTATGGGGAAATGGATAGTAGACTGCCTGCAGGCTGTGGTGTTGGTGGGGAGGGGGGCCTCAACCTGACCCTGCATGGGGATAAGGATTGTATGGTCTGAAGGGGGTGAGTGCCCATGTACGACTCCTTTCTGTGACCCAAGGACTTGTGGCAGTGACTCATCCGAGGGATCGCCACGTTCGTTGGCACACCTAGATTATTTTTTGGAACCTGTGTCACAATGTTCTAGGCTCGGGAACACGTCTACCTGACCAGGTGTATATCAGATCACTCCTGATTGTTACAGAATGGTGGGTTCCCAGGCCTCGTCCTAGTTCTTGTTGCGGGTTGGACCCGTGGCAACTGATGGATGGAGATACTCGCCGCCATGTTTCGGAGGTGACGTGCTGTAACTTCTGGGAGAATGTGAAGCCGCTGTCCTCATGTGTGATATTCTGGGAGGTGTATGAAGCAGCTTATTTCACATGTGGCAGGAAAGAACAGGGCGAGACCTCGTAAGGTGTTGGAGAGGGAATTGTCAGATGGTGGGGCTGAGTATGTTGAGCGGCCAGACCCAGAACGTGGCCCAGCTGTGGGAGGGATATAGGCAGCTGATTCACCAGGCGACAAGGACCCTCTCCGGGGCTTGGCAGGGCACGATCTATGAATTGGGTAACTAGGTGTGCAAGATGCTGGCCAGTAAGGTGGAGAGCCAATGGTGGATCCCAGCAGTCTGTGCGCCGAGGAAGGAGCAGGCAGAAATGCCTGCGGCGATAACTCAGGTCTTTGCTGGTTATGTTCGTACACGTTATACTTCCAGCCTCTCTCTGGAGGCAGCGGGCATGCAGGGGTTCATTCGGGTTCTCCTGGTACCAAGTTTGGGCAGAAAGGCCAGAGAATCGCTTAATGTTGCCATTACGCAGAGAGAAATTAGGGAAGCCCTGGCCCAGCTTAAAAGCGGAAAGTCCCATTGGCTGTCCTCCAGAATTTTTTAAGTGTGTGAAGAGCAAGACTTTACATACTCTGTTTTAAGAGGCTCGGTCAAGGCGTGAGCATCCCTGGGATCTTCAGCAGGTGCAGGTTGAATTGATCCATAAACCCGGGAAGCCCTTGGTGGGCTGCACCTCATATCGGCTGATTTCTTTGTTGAATGTCAAGACTAAGATACTCGCTAAGGTCTTGGCGAATCGCCTCCCGCAGGTAATTGAGAGTGTGGTGACTCCGGATCAGTTGGGGTTTAATGCAGCATGGGTCTACGCGCCACAATCTCTGGGGCTCTTTGGATGCCTGGCTCAGCGCTTAGTGTCAGGAAGCTGGCCCTTCTCTTGCCGTTGGACACCGAAAAAGCCATGGAGTGGCCTCACCTGTGGGCCCTTCTCAAGCGCATGGGCTTAGGCCCAGGGTTCCGGGCATGGGTGTGGCTCTTATATCATTCAACGACCGCAAGGGTAAGGCTCAACAGGGCACTAGTAGAGGAATATGAGCTAGGGTGGGGCACCAAGCTGGGGTGTCTCTTTTCCTTGCTGCTCTTTGCAGTCCTGATGGAGCCATTGGCGGCTTGGGTTCGCCAGGATGCACAGCTGTGGGATGAGGACCCGAAGGATGTGGTCTCTTTGTATGTAATGTCCTGCTCTACCTGGCTGATCCGGTCCGCTCGTTGGTGAGGGTTATGGAAATCCTGCGCGTCTTCAGGTTTTTCCATGGCATAGCGGTCAATTGGGGTCAAACTATTGTGTACCCGCTGTCTTGCTGGATGACGCAGGGTGACTGACCCCAGCAGTTGGCGTGGTCAGATCTCAGCTGCACGTATCTGGGGGTTTATGTAACTGTGGATCGCGCCCTGTGCAGGGAGCATACTGCAGAACTTTTGTAGGGATTTGGAGCCCCTGTCCCTATTGGGTAGGGCTGCCTTGTACAAAAAGTTCTATACGCCTAAGCTCCTCTACGTGGTGCACAACTCCCTGTTCAAGGTGCCAGACCATTTCTTTTGAGCGGTGGAGGTGGAGGTCCGGGTCCTTATCTGGGATGGGGGTGCCCTGAGAATCGCTCTTGAGCCATTGACAAGGCATCTGGTGGATGGGGGTATTGCCCTTCCGCATCTGCAGTTACATTACTGGGCAGCCCGCTTGCTGCTGGTCAATTATTGTCCATTTGCGGACAAGAGAAAGCTGGCCCTGATGGCCAACAGGCGTGCATTGGAGCCATATTGCTACACGGGGTGGATTTATGGGGCGAGAAACGTGGCAACACTCCTGGAGACGACTGCCACAGTGGTGCAGACCTGGCGGCGTGCAATGCACAGGTTGGGCCGGGCGGGACTTTTGGCCTGGTTATGCTGTTGTGGGACTTGATGGCTTTGGCTGAGCTCTGTAGGGTGTCAGGCCACAGATGCTGGGATTTGATAGGCATCCCCAAGGTGGGAGACCTGTGAGGAGGTAAAGACTCACTAACATTTGCAGACCTGCAACACCAATATGAGATGCTGTGGGGGGGGGGGCAGTTTTCTGAGATACCTGCAGATTAGAGCTATCTTGAAATGGAGGATCCCCTGTCCCAAGAACTTAGAGGACAAGAGCCCACTCACTGGAGTACCGCACACTGGCTGCCCTGCTTCACCGGCATGCTATCTCGTAGCTGTATTCTACACTACTTAGTAATACTTGGGTTGCTTGGAGGATGACGTGTTGGGGGCTGCCTGTAGGTATCCGGGGGAGATGGATATTCAAAGAGGGTTCCTGCTCATTCAGCTGAAGCTGCTGCACAGGGCTTACTACTCAGGCACTTGGATCTGGGTGATGGGGTGGTGTGATTCGGACAACTGCCTGTGGGGATTTGGGCAAACGGGGTACAATCATACACACGCTTTGGGGATGCCTCGGAGTGTGGCCCTTCTGGGATTGGACACAGGGTAGGCTTTTGGGGACGGTGGGAGAGGCCCTATTGCTCTTTTTTTTTTTTGGCACCCCTGCTATCTTACTTCTGCCTCTCCACCCTCATTCCCTGCCAGCCTCTACTGTGAGTGGGTTCTTTTGTTTTTGCTTGATGTTTGCAGTCTGGATCAGGCTGGTACTGCCATATGTTGTTCATCTGTATAGATGTGCCGCAGCTGACCATGGGGTTTTGGATGGGTTGTGTATCGTTTTTTTGTTGTTGTTTGTGAGAAACTTCAATAAAATGATAGACAAAAAAAGTATCTCATCTAGGGATACTGCTCCGTCCGACTCGTAATCGGGTCGCCTGTGTTGTAGCGTCAGACTGACGCTAATTACCTCTGCACTGACTCAGTGCAGAGGTAATTTTCCAGTCTCAGTAGTTGTGCTTATTTTAGTATGTGGGAGAAAGATTGGTAGTATTTTGCATTTGGCCATCAACTTGGTTGCCTTCCCCAAGACTGAGGTAAATTGTTAACCCTCACAAGAATGAAACTATGACTGCCTTTGCTGTGTCGTTTATGAGTCCATCCTAAAATCGGTAACAGTGAGATGGCATCTAGAGGTGGTACATTTATTGACAGCCCATCAATACCTTTTTACACCATCCTCCAACCCCCTTAGGAACGGTTGTATCCGGTGATGGCTACATGAGTCACGCTTGACATTTTTAATGAGAATTCCTGCAAGTGTTATGTCCCTGTGTCTTTATTTAGAAATGTTGGCTGCTGTTCTCGCCTTTGTCATTTCCCATTCATCTGGTATTATGTTTTTTGTGAGTTCTAATAGTCAACATAAAGGTCACTGAGTAGCTATTCCAAAGAGAGATGAGCTGTAGGGTTTGGACAGCGGCCTGGAATTCTGTCCAACTTTCTTCTGTTGGCCTTGTTTCAGAGACAGCTGGGCTTGGAAGAGGTTGAGTCACTGAGGATTCCTTAGACTTGACCTCTGGTTGCAGGATTTTTCTTAAATTAGAATGTATATGCAGTTTCATGCCTAGTAAGCTCAATGTTAAATATGGTGCCCTAGCCATTTCTTACCTTAAACCGCATCATTGGAACAAGCTTCCTTTGCACATTTGTGCATGCACTAGCCTGTCTGGCTTCAAAAAACACCTGAAAACATGGCTATTTTAATTGCTGCTTTCAAACCTTCCACCTGCAGTCCACAAGCGACGAGATATCCCTGCAGGGATGAGTTGCACGCTATACCAAGTCCGATATAAGATAACAATTGTTTGGTAATATTGGTAATAGTTGCAGTAGCGACATTTTTTTCAATCGAGTTTTAACCCTGGTGGCTGTCAGTCACTCCGCCTACTAAATCAGAAGACTGGGGAAGCTGTGTGATGGGGGGTAACAGTGAACTTTCTGCTGCTAAAACCAGGACACCAAGGGGCATATTTACAAGGAAGTGGTGGAGCTCTGCGTTAGCCTCCTTGGCTTAACACCGCGCACCACCACTTCTGAAACGCAGGGATGCGTATTTACAAGAATACGGTGCAGCCTTGCGTTTCCCCCTACGCTGGCACTAATTTAACTGCCTAGCTCCAACGCAAGGTGCAAGGGGGCCTGCGTTGAGGGGAATGATTGTTTATGTGCAGGAAGGGGTCCCTTTCTGCACATAAACAATCTGAAATGGCGCTTTGAAACTTCTATGTGTGCTGCTTAATGCATCACATATAGAAGTTGAAAAACTTAATTTTTTAAAATTATTGTTTATATGCAGGAAGGGACACCTTCCTGCCCATAAACAATCAATGGTGTTTTGCTGTTTCTATGTGTGCTGCACAATGCAGCACACATGGAAACAGCAAAAATGAGGAGAAATTAAACATTTCTCCTCGTTGCACCAGGAGAAGACCAGGTTTTCCCTGGTCTTAATTTTGGGGCTGCCCCATATTTACGCCACCCTTATAAATATGGGGCAGCGTCAAAATAAATGGGCATTATGGTGGAACGCCCACCACAACACCTATTGTCGTGCAAAGTATAGCGTGAAAGGGTGCCTTATTCACATTGCGACGTTAAGCCATGTTAAGTGGCTTAACGCTGCCTTGTAAAGAAGGTGAAGCCCATTTCGCCACAGGAATGTCACTAAAAGTGACGCTCCTGTGGCAAAAGGGGCTAGTAAATATGCCCCCTAATCTGTACCAGATATAGGGTCCTCTTGACCCTTAAGTGTAGAGCAAACACATACAGCAGTATAGGGAGGCTGGGGTCTGCAACGGCAATACAGATCTAGATTATTAAAGCAGGAGACCATCCAAACATAGGGAGAGATCCTTGAGAGGTGGAAGCTCGAGGTGGCCTTTTATGAAAAAAGAATTCAGTGAAAAATGTGTGTCATTTTAAGTCTGTCATTTAGCAAACTCCAAGTTCTAGTCCATGAAAGTCAAGCAGTTTATGGGTTGGAATACCTCTCCTCCATTGTGCATGCTTCAGCAGGAGTGGCAGGCTGTTCTCGCCCCATCCATAGACTGCTGGTGTCGATAAGAGACACATTTGCCTAGCAGCTCATTCATAATCTTTGACTGGCGCCTTGCTTGGTAACTGCTTTCATATGTTGGCTCCTCCCAGTGTCTGCTATAAGTGATTGGAATTCTTGTGGTGGGAAACAGGGGTATGTGAAGTTGCCAGCGCTTTTTTTCCAACTTTGATAACGTTCTATGAAAAACATCTGATGACATTTGCAAAGTTTTACGATTATCTGCGTTTGTGTTGTTAAAAAATTATGACTTTGGGAGAATTTATGCCGCAAAAGTTAAACTTGCAAAAAAGTCAAACCAGGGCCAAAAATCGGTGTGCACGCCAAAACTGTCCCACATTCGCTAATCATGCTTCAAGATTTTTGGAGAAACACTGCTATGTTAATTAGGGGGTTCTCTTTTGGGAAAAGTAATGGCAAGTGTTGCACTTTGGAGCATATTTGGCCAAGGCCTGTCGGAAAAACAAAAAGGTTTTTACATAGGCTGTGAAAATGATATACTTAAAGAATTTGGGGGTACATTAGTTTCAACCAGTGCAATTTAAACAGTGCTTGCTTTGTAGAAAACGAAGCGCCAGGGCCCTCATCAGAGGGCCACTGCAGCCTGCACTGCCCATTGCCCTTACCATGCTGCCAATAATAGTAATAACCCAACTACTAATCATCACCCTCCTACAAGTGGGACAATTGGGAAATAAGCACTGAATTTAAGTCACATTTAAGCCACTGGTCCAGACACATAGTCACATACTGACCTCTCAGTGTCAAGTGGAAAACTACTAAATCAAAGCCTCCAAGCTTTCCAAGTCTAAGCATGCGAAGCTTGCCTGGCACCTTTTTCTCCTTTGCATTCTGGGACCTCTATTCATAATTTTATAATTGGATCAAAAAGACCGCGTATCCCAGAATGCAAAGATAAAACCTGGAGCTACTCTTCCAGGGAACTAGGAAATTTGGAATTAGCCATCCGTGGGTAACAGAAACACCCCATATTAGTTCAGAACCCCGATCCCCCATAGGTGTTTACCCACCTCTTATGGATTGCCAGGAAGGACACTCTAAGCATGGGCCAGCCTAACGCCCTGCTGTTATGCTCATATTGTAATGAGCCCTGGGGCACCCTCCTTACTGATGGCGAGCTAAATGAAAGCAGCAGATGCAATAAATATTTTTACACGCAGGAATGCTAAAGGAACCCCTCGAGGCAATTTTCACCTACTGTGAATCAACGCATACTTCCATGTGAAAACATTTTTTTAAAAAGCAATAAGTTCACGTTAGCTCGCTCGGAATATGTAAAAAGTGCACTTTTTATTAGTTACAGTGAGTAAACAGAACGTGTTGCTTGTAAATTATTTTTAACGAGGCAATTGTGCTATAGAGCTGTCTGGAGCGATGATCGCATTCTCATAATTGTCTTTATGGTGGTCTTTTTGGCCATGCTAATCGCCCCAGATAAGTAACTCCTGTTCTTTCAGAACCAGGCACCCCAGCAATGGGGCATTTCTCCCATAGAAAGAAACTGGAACGTGTCCTAAACAAGTGTTTGAAATCATTCACGAACAAGCAGATGAACCTGCCTCAAAGTCACGCTCACTCAAGATGCATTTAACTCGCCAATGATTTCTTTTAAAAGGATTCACAGCATCAGAAATGAGGGAGACGTGCTCCATTGTTCCTGAAAATGGGGCGATCACCATCTTCAGCAAAAATCACTCTGGGGTCCGGAATGGTTTCCCCCATCACAGCAAACATAATCAGAAATGTGCTAAAAGTTTGTGAAATGTTACAGCCCTTAGCTGACCAATCCTCAAATTAGGCCATGTCACCACACTCCTCGCAAAATCAAACACTATTTTTGAACAAACTGACTGGCCCAGCACTCGTTTCACTAGACAAGGTGAGCCACAGATGTGACACACAAAAAACTGACATCACCTTCAAACAACCATCTTCTGGTTCGTTTTCAAATGGGACACAGCACAGCAACCGCTCTCTTTTGGATCGTGGATCCAACCTGCATCTTCTTTTGAGGAAGCCTGTTCGTGCCTCGAAAACATTTTTCCATATTGAGTAATCTCCCTGATTAAGAATGAACTCCAGTGGTGGCATCGATAGACACTGAGAAAGCATTTGACCACAGGGTGTGAGTTCATTCAGGCAACTTTGAAGCATATGAAATTTGGGGTTCAGTTTTTGAGATGGATAGGGGAGCTATAATTCCTGACGGCAGGTAGGGTGAAAACTAGGAGAAAGATCTCAAACAGCTGGACAGTCCAGAGGGGGATCCATTAGGGCTGCCGATTGTCACTATCGGTGTTTGCACTAACCATGGAGCCCCCCCACTTGGAGGATACAGAGGATTACTCCAATATTGGAGCTTTCATAGATTCACATGCCTGAATTATTCCCCGTCATCGAGGCGGGAGTCTCCGGTACATAAAAAAGCATTGCCTAGTAGTATAACAAACTGAAAAAAGGCCTAAGCCCATTTTCCTTTGCAACCCATAACCGTCGTAATGTAAAAAAGGACTAAACTTCTCTCTGAACCAATCAGAGCCTCTCACCCTCTAGAACCCTCCTGAGAGAACCTTCTGCCCCTCAGATTTTTTACCGCACGTTGTGCTAGGGAGTCTCCTTTGAGCTCTGCTCAAATTCTACAGTTTGGTTCTAGATTGAACAATTTAATCAACTGGTTTTTCATCACCAACTTCTGGAGAATCGCTGACAAGGAGAAGGGTTTATTTAGAGCCTGCGCCACCTGTTCAGAGAAGAGGTTATATACAGACGACCCTCATAAGGATTGCATATACTACCTTTACGCACACCATCAGGAAAAGGAATGTAAGGTATGTCGTACCTTTTCTAATAAAACACTGAGGGATCGTGAAGGAAGGCTGTTAATTTGGCTCCAAAAACTTAAGACCAGAAAGGACGTCGTGTCTAGTGACAGTGATGAGGCGTTAACAACTCCAAGGAGATCTCAGAAAAGGGGCAGATCTCCTCAGGCTCATACCTCAGGGGAAAGACCTGAGAAGGCTCTTAAAAAGATCATGACTGGGTCTTGACAGCGCAGTCCCTCAATATCTCCTCAAGGTATAGAAAAGGAGAGCAAGGGTCATGCTTCAGGGGCAAAACATTCTAAGAGGACGAGTTCAGAGCCCTCAAAATCACCCCTTAAAATTAAACATTCAATTAAGAAGCCAGCATCTACATCTCCTGAAGATAAATTAGGAAAATCTATGTCGTCGACGGGATCGTCGACGAAGAAAGTAGCGTCGTCGACGAAGAAAAGTGAGGTAAAAATCACTATTAAACCTATATCTTCGTCGATGACGGCCTCGTCGACGGCAGTGTCGGCAACGAGAGCATCGACGGCGACATCGACGACGACCACGACTACGTCGTCGACGGGATCATCGACGACAGTGACAGCAGGATCGTCGGCGATAACGACGGTAACGGCAGCGTCGACGGCAGCATCGGCAACGACGGTTTCGTCGGCGATTTCGACGGTAATCTCGTCGACGAGAGAAAAAAACCCAGAAAAACGGGATTTTACCAGGAAGAGGAGGATTACCCCAGAAATTAAATCTCCAAGCAAGGTAACACCTCTAGTTCCATCCCACCTGCTAGAGGAAGAAGACTCACAAGAGGAGGATAATGATGGTCCTTTTGGCTATGCCAGTAGCCCCTCACAATTACATGTTAAATGTTAGGAAGATGACTGGGAAGATGAATATGGGGGGTTTCAAGATCGTGCCCAGCAACACTATCAGGAAGAAATGGTGAGCGTTCCATCTTCACTGCTGACGGATTTGCAGTTCATGTTGGATGACTATAAAAGGATGCATCCTTTACCTTATTCTTCCCAAAGGATACCAGTGACTACATCACACTCTATTGCATGTACGCCTGTGCGAAGGCAAAAGGTACCTGAGTCCTTGCATATATCACCATTACCACAACCGGCTCCAGAGACCTCTGATGATGATGAACAGGAAGAGGGGAAGATAACAGACCCTAGTAAAGAATGGGATGATTATCTCATTCCGTCCCCTTCATCTCCTTCACCGAGACCTGTCGACTATCCTCCGGAGGACATCGGGGTGTTCCATAATCTAATGGAGAGAGCTGCACAGAGATTTGCGCTCACCATGTCATCGGACAAAACAGAGTGCTTCTTGTATGATTTCAAGGAGCCGTTTCGCAAGATAGTTCGATCTCTCCCGATTGTTAGTCATTTATAGGAAGAAGGTCTCAAGGTCATGGAGACACCGGCAACGGTTACTCGAGTACTCGCCAGACTGGACAAGAAATATAAAGCGCCCTCGGATGCTCCAGCTTGTCTGCAAGGCCACCCCAAGCCGGACTCAGTTATAACCCAGGCGGCTCAGCAAAAATCAAGGAATCCGTCAGCACCAATCTCAACACCTCCCGACAGAGAGGGTAGGCGTCTGGACAATGCAGGGAAGAGGTTTTCTTCCATGTCTGCCCTTCTAGTTAAAGCGGCGAATGCCCTGGCCATCCTGGGCAGGTATGATAAGCAAATGTGGTGCGACCTATCGCCTTACATAGAAAGCATTCCTGAGGCTGACAGACAGGAAGCCAGAAAAATTCTCCAAGAAGGTGAAAGGACTTTGGCTGAAGTCATAGATTGCGCAATGGACATTGCGACCACGGCCTTCAGATCTTTGGGGGGAGCGTCAGTCTTACGCCGACAAGGATGGCTGAGAGCAACAGCTTTTAGGCCCAAAGTCCAGAATAAGATCTTGGACCTTCCCTTCAATGGAGAAGATTTGTTCGGGAAGCACATTGATGAGGCCTTGCAGAGTATCAAAAAAGATACAGAAACGGCGAAATCACTGGGAACATTGCAGTATAGGAAAGTTCCTTTTCGAGGCTCAAGAGGTAGGGGCCAATCCTCCTATAGAGGAGGTTACCAACAAGGCCGGTATACTTCTTACTCCACCTCATCTCAGCCATACCGTCAACAGTATTCGCAGCGACAAACAGGAGGTTTTACAAAATCTACTCCTAGAGGTCGAGGAGGTCGTCAGGGGAAAGACAATACCCGTCGACAATGACGATGTTCTGAATCCGGCTACGCCTATTCCTCTAATGTCGTATGTTCCCCTGGGTGGAAGAATTTCTTATCATCTTCAAGATTGGCAGCAAATAACTACGGACCAATGGGTCCTCAACATAATACAATTCGGACACACTCTAAAACTTCTACAAATCCCCCCTTGTACACCACCAAGACACCAAGAGGTCAAATACTTGCATCAGATGCGTCGAGAAATTCGGACAATGCTCCGAAAGGGAGCAATAGAACCGGTACCGAATTCCCAGAGAGGAAGGGGATTTTATTCCCGGTTTTTCCTAGTCAAGAAAAACGTTCTCCAATGGCACCCTATTTTGGACCTCAGATCCCTAAATACTTACCTCAAGGAACAATCCTTCAGAATGATTTCCCTCCAAGATATTCTGCTGCTATTAAACCCAGGAGATCATATGACCAAATTGGACCTACGGGATGCGTACTTTCATTTCCCCATCTATCCTTCCCACAGGCAGTATCTTCGTTTCATGGTGGCCGGAGAACACTACCAATTCAAGGTACTGCCTTTTGGCCTGAAGTCAGCCCCGAGAATTTTTACGAAATGCCTGGCTCCAGTGGCAGCGGTTCTAAGGAAGCAGAAACACCAAGTATTTCCTTACCTCGACGACTGGTTAGTCAAAGCACCATCAGTAGCGTCGGCCCGGTCGTCAACAAGGGCTTGCGTGGAACTGTTTGCCAGATTGGGTCTGACTTTAAACGAAGAAAAGTCATCTCTTCAGCCGACAAGAAATATCACCGTCTTGGGAGCAATTCTAGATACGGAGGTAAACAAAGCGTTCCCCTCCAAGGAAAGACAGCTAGGAATAATATCTCTATCTCAGGCTTTTATAAAAAGAAAGTCTCTTTCAGTACGCAAGTACAAATCTTTGCTGGGAACAATGTCATCTTGCATTCCCCTCGTACCTTTCTGCAGGCTAAGGATGCGTCCGTTGCAAGAGCAGCTGGATCTTCAATGGCATCAGGCGAAAGGATCCTTCGACGATATACTCAGGGTAACGCCGATCATGATCCACGCGGCAACATGGTGGACCCGAAAACGGAACATCTCGCAGGGTCTTTCTTTCCTTACTCAACCATCCCCACTAGTGGTTACGACAGATGCGTCCTTGGAAGGCTGGGGAGAGCGTTCCTTCAGGACCTACAAGTCAGCGGTCGCTGGAAGTTGAACGAACAGCAAATGCATATCAACCTCTTGGAACTCAGGGCCGTCCACTTAGCATTGTTAGCGTTCCTACCAAGGATTCAAGGATCAGCCTTGTTAATAAGAACAGACAACACAACAGCAATGCACTATCTGAACAAACAGGGAGGAACAAGATCACTCTCTCTGTCTCGAGAAGCCCAGTTGATATGGGAATGGGCTCTACAACACAAAATATCCATTACAGCGGAACATCTTCCAGGGGATCAGAACACCAAGGCGGACTCTCTCAGCTCAAATCTGTCTGCACGAATGGGAGATCGACCAAAGGAGTTTAAACAACATCTTCCAATGATGGGGAAAACCAACAGTAGACCTCTTTGCAACAATGGAAAACAAAAAATGCCAGTTCTTCGCAAGCTGGCTTCCCCAACGGGGATCTTGGGGGAATGCGTTTTTGATGGCATGGTCAGGCATCTTTGCCTACGCCTTTCCTCCAATTCCCCTGCTGCCACGGGGTCTTATGAAGATCAAAAAAGAACCATACAGGATAATACTGATAGCACCATGGTGGCCCAGGCAGCATTGGTTCACGGAGCTTCTACTACTGTCGGAGGAACGCCCGATTTGCCTCCAGCCGATACCGTCACTTCTGACGATGTTCCAGGGAGAAGTACTTCATCCGGATCCGAAATCACTGCACTTAGCAGCCTGGCTCCTGAATACTGCGATTTTCAACATCTGAACATCCCGACGGAGTGCAGGGACATACTATCTAGAGCCAGGGCGGATAGTACAGACAAAACATACCGGATGAAGTGGAAGAGATTCTGTTTATGGTGCAAAAGATCTAACATTCATCCTCTGGACTCGGCAGCTCACGAGATTATTCCATACATCTTGCTTTTGGCAAAGTCCGGTTTGGCTCATGCATCGATAAAGGTACACCTAGCCGCAATATCATGCTACAGAAGGACTGCCTCTGGTCCATCTTTGTGGTCCGCTGGAGTCATCAAACAATTCATGATTGTTCCGGGTTTTCCCTCCAATAAAACCTCCACCACCTCTCTGGCAATTGAACATTGTTCTTTCCCAGTTAATGAAACAGCCCTTCGAGCCAATACACACGGCAGATCTGAAATTCCTGTTGTGGAAAGTTGCACTTCCCATTGCGCTCACTTCAGCCAGGAGAGTGGGGGAAATTCAGGCTCTCACGGTCCAGGAGCCTTTCTTACAATTCAAGGAAGATAGAATGATACTCAGAACTAATCCAAAATTCATTCCAAAAGTACCAACTGATTTTTATTTAAATGAGCCACTAATTCTCAAACGATTTTTTCCTCAACCAACAACAGCGGCGGAAAGAGCTCTCCACTCGTTGGATGTCCAGCGCTGTCTAAAGTTCTATTTGCAAAAGACTAAGCCTTTCCTCAAGTCTTCACAACTTTTTGTTGCCTTCAGCGCACCCAGGAAGGGTTTCCCTTTGTCAAAAAGGGGAATTGCCAGATGGATTTCCAGTGCGATAGAGTATTGTCATCAGGCAGCTGGGCGACCTTTGAATGCACAAGTCCGTGCCCGTTCGACAAGAGCAGTGTCCACCTCTACTGCTTTATTTGCGGGAGTGCTGATCCAGGATAGCTGCAGGGCAGCGACCTGGACAAGTACGCACACCTTCACCAGGCATTACTGCTTGGATGCAGCCACAGGAAGAGATGTGGCGGTGGGAGAAGCGGTGCTGAGGAACCTTATCCAGTAACGGTGAGCCTTCTTTACCATCCCTCCTTCCTTTATTATCTACATTTGCACATTTTATTGTTGTTTATTGTATTGGATGCAATTTGTAAGTTATTTTTGATATGTGTGTTTTGGTTTAGAGATACCGTTTTTATCACACTATATATGTTCCCTTGTTTCATTTCAGGTTCTGGGTAACAAAAAATGCGCATTTATTTACTGCTCGGTATTCCGATTCAGGCATGTGAATCTATGAAAGCTCCAATACTGGAGTAAGAAAACAAGTTACTTACCTGTAACTGTAGTTCTCCAGTATTGGAGCTTTCATAGATTCACATGCAACCCACCCTCCTCCCCTGAGAGGCTTACCTCGGATTTAGCACACAGAGCGTTATGGCACAAGTGCACGAAAATCTGAGGGGCAGAAGGTTCTCTCAGGAGGGTTCTAGAGGGTGAGAGGCTCTGATTGGTTCAGAGAGAAGTTTAGTCCTTTTTTACATAACAAAGGTTATGGGTTGCAAAGGAAAATGGGCCTAGGCCTTTTTTCAGTTTGTTATACTACTTAGCAAAGCTTTTTTATGTACCGGAAACTCCCGTCTCGACGACGGGGAATGATTCAGGCATGTGAATCTATGAAAGCTCCAATACTGGAGAACTACAGTTACAGGTAAGTAACTTGTTTTCTTCTAGGCTACAGGGTAACAACAAAATACTAAGACTGTAACTGACAGTGGCAAATGATGGCCTCCAAGTTCAAATATTGGAAAAGATGTGACGGAACGGTCAGAGCTTCTGACTTTGGAACTGGGGAACCAGGTTCGAGCCTCGGCTCAACATCCTGTGATTCTGGGCAAATCACGCATAATCTCCCCGTGCCTGCCAAAAAATGAATGTGCCCTTATGTAATGTAACTGGTGTCCATGTAAAGCGCTCCAATACCTTTAGGTCAAGTTTGCATTATTTAAGACTGCAAAAAAATATATATATATATATATATTCACTTAAAAAACCATAGGTTTCACTTATGTTATAGTTAGCTGGACATTTCACTTGTGAAAAACCATTGAAATTCCCCCGTTATAGTTAGTGCAGGCAACTATAACTCACGCGACCGCAATCCTCTGCTGATGACGTCAGATATTACATCACTGTATTTAGACACTTATTTACCCATGTCTTCTTCCATTAATTTTTAGCTATACATATATTACAAATATTTTTTTTTCAGAAAGACACATATGTCATCAGTGATGTAATATCTGACGTCATCAGCAGAGGATTGCGGTCGCGTGAGTTATAGTTGCCTGCACTAACTATAACGGGGGAATTTCAATGGTTTTTCACGAGTGAAATGTCCAGCTAACTATAACATAAGTGAAACCTATGGTTTTTTAGGTGAATTTGCAAGGTTTTTTAAATGCTAATTCCTAACTATAACGTGTGTGAAACCTATGGTTTTTTCAGTGAATTTGTACGTTTTTTAAAATGCTAAGTTATGTATTTATTTTATTTTTCTTTTTAAGGTTTTTCACCGTGCGCGTACCGTACGCGCCCGGTGCGCTTCGCGCACCGTGCGCGCACGTTACGCAGTTCGCGGAATTTTTCCGTTTCTACAGTACGCGCACGCTACGCGTACTCCGCAATTTTTCGCAAAAAAATTAAAGGAAATTTTGGCCCTTGGGGGTCCTTCTGGGACCCCCTGACTAAGGCTAGGGGGTCAGGAACTGTCCACCCTGCCCCCTTTTCACGTTCTCCACCTTTGTTTTTCACCCCCTCAGACTGCGAGAGACAAAATGGCGGCCGACACTTCCTGGTTTCGACCGATTCGAATGTTTACTAAGATCTAACAACCAATCAGAATCGAGCTCGCGCACGGCAGCGTGCGCGTACGGTAAATTTTACCGTACACGCACGGAGCGCGCTTACAGATATATATATTGATTTAAATGCTATTTTCTCAGGAAATACTGAACAGATTGCAAAAGGCACATCCCTGACCTGAGGACTACCTCTCTGCCAAATTTCAAGTAATTCTGTTCAGCCGTTCGGGCTGTAGCTTGGACTAAAGGTCCTATGGAAAAATGCATGGGGAAAACGCGTTTTGGGAGCCCCCCTTTTTCTCAGCCCCCGCTTGACGAATCCCCCCGAGACGTTCAGGGAAGGAGCGGAGCGGAGCGCCCCACCTATTTTAATAATTTCGCGAGGATTCGTCAATCGGCGCCAAAGTTATTCCAAATAGAATGTTGCGGATTTCCTATGGAAACACGGTCCTAACTATAACTATCTACTGGCGGCCGCCAGTAGATAATATATATAAATATATATATATATATATATATATGTATATATATATACATATATATATATTCTGCTCCAAAGGTTGTCCACCAGGTGAGTAGCACTCAATCAGCAGCTTTATTTTTGATAGGCAGGGACGAGTATCCGCTTGTAGAAGCCGCTCCGTAATGGAATTGCCTGACGCGTTTCGGAGCTCCATTTGCTTCTCTTCAGAGGCTTGAACGGAGACGTGTGTGCAAACGCTGAGCCCACTTCCCCATTTTCATATTGCACACCCACCATTTTGATTGAATTCAATACACTATTCGCGGACACAATGTGGAGGAACAAGAGAAAAAGAGTAGTCTTCACAAAATTGATGTAGCCCATGGCTGAAGATGGCCTTGTAGTACCAAACATGGAATACTATTATTTGGCAGCACAGCGGCAACAAGTTGCACAATGGACAGCGATGCCAAAAACAGTGAAGATTGTACATTAATATGATATTGCACTGCTATCTGCAACAGCTGTTTTTTTTGTTGTGCACTCCTACAGCAATACAGAGGGAGGGAGGGCAGGTGGCAGAGAAGAACTCGGTGGGGGGGGGAGGACAAGTGAGAGGGGATGGGGAGCACATGGAAAACAGAGGGGCGTTAGGGGCAGGTGACAAGTAGTCAATGAAGGGTGGGCAAGAGTGGCTGGGGGAAGCAGATGGACAATGGAGAATGGTCGGGAGTTGCTGGGTGCATGCACAGGGACAACAAGGGTAGATGAAAGGGGCTGGGAGCAATGCATCTGATTGCTTCATTCATGTCAGGGCAATATCCAAGGGTCACTTTTTTCATGTTTTTCCCCCCATGCTGAATGTTGCAGTTGGAGAAATTAAAAATGTCATGGATGAAAAGAGCTGTCTGAAACCCCAATACATAAGTATATTATATATATAATGTAAGTAAAATCAAAATGTCTTGGCTAATAACAGGCCTAAAAATGAGATGTAATTCCTTTTTAGGGTCGAGCCAGCGGGAGTATGCACTAGCGCATGCGTCAGCGCATGCGTTTCACTTATGAGACACTATTGTATATAAAAGGGGCTTTGATCCTGCCCATTGCTTACCAATTGTCGGCTTCTTCATAACTCTTCTTTGCTGCGCCCCTAATTGGCCGATGAAGCCAAAACATCACTTCTGATTACGGTTATGGAGCAGGGACCAAGCACAGCTTGATTGAACTTAATCAGTGCCCGCCGCTGCTTCCGATGTGATTAAGGTACTATATCTTCCACTCACCCCTCCAGGACCGGACTGGAAGTGCAAACCAGCCCGGGCAATTACGTCAGACCGACGTTAGGGGGAGAGTCTTGAGGGGGGGGTGCTGGTGGGAAACACTGCTTTTTTGCTTTTGTTACAGGGGGCAGATATTACAGTACTGCTGCAAAACCAACCCCCAGTAACAAAAACGCCCCCATCCAGTCCAAAACTGGTCCCCACCCTTCCGGACCACCGTGAAAACGCCCAGTGCCCGCTGCGGCCAGTCCGGCCCTGCACCCCTCCCTGCCTGCTGCTTCCTCCATAGCGCTTGCCAGGCCCGGTTCTAGAGGGTGGGCCGGGTGGACCAGGCCCACCCAAACATGAGCCTGGCCCACCCAAACATGACCCTTGGCCCTCAGATTGATGGCTTAAAGGCCAATGGAAAATGGGCACTTTGATTTAAAACGTTCCTCCGAACTTGCGTGATTGGGCCTGGGCTCTTTTTCACAGGTACCCCCAAGCTCTCATTTCCTCTTGGACAGGTGGGCTGTGTGGTGCAGGTACAATGGGGGCATGGTGAAGTGGACACATTTTTGCTTTGGAAAGGCTGCATGGATATTTCCTTTTCTATTCAGTGCTGGAGAAAAGAAGTTTGTTTATCCTGGTTCACCTTTCCTGGCCCCTGCAGCTGCTTATCAGATGGGGCTGTGAGGCAGAGTTCTATGAACCAAGTAGGAAAGACAATGTGTGACTATTTGTTCTTATTTTTAAAATCTGCAAAGGCTCAGCAAGGCACATACTTTGTGTATGTTTCATTTAAATCATTTTTATCAGTATCATGGCCATGGATGCAAGATAACCATAAAAATGTCCAGATAACTGTTGATTAATGATCCTTCTGGAGGGAAATCTTTTGTCTGTTCCTAGTTTTTAAATGCAGATAAACTGTGTTTTATGTGGATAGCTCAGTGGTTTACTGCCTTTGTCACAAATATTCTTGTTTTACTTGCTGTTCAGAAGTTATAATCCTATCACAGGACAGTGACCTATGAATTGTCATCAAAGAGCTGCATACAAACCTGAATGGTATAGTTAGATCGTCCCTTTTCTTTTGTATTGCAATACAGTTAGAACTTCCCCAGTCTTTCATTATTCTAATGTTGCTAAAAAGAGTTCGTTTGGGCAGATATACATTTTTATTAGTAAAGCCAACCACTGAGGTATGCTTTAAATCCAGAGTTCATGCTTCTCCAGACCAAACCCTCTTAAAATATACTGCGCACTAGTATGGATTACGTGTGATTCCTACACCTTGTAATCCTCATTGATTTATGTAACATTCCGATTAGACAGATTTACATACTTGTATGATTCATTGTCTCTGTATAATGTGTACATGATGTAAAGTACTGTGACACCCTACACTGATATGAGTAGCACAACAAATAGTACACAACTAATTAAATACATATGAGAGATGGGCTACGGAGAAATGAAGGACACTGTTGGAGGGTGGTAGTAATGGTATCTGCGGAGAAAGAAGTCATTGGTGGGTGGTGAAGGTGATTTTATTACCAGGAATAATGAAGGTGGAGCTGGATGAAGGCTGATATTGGGCTGGGGCCCAAGGTCACCTGTGAGATAAGGTGCACAGGAGAGGGATGGTAGAAAAGTGGATAATCTGGCCGGGAAGTACTTTTGTTGAATCCTGGCCTGCTGGAATTTGAGGGTATGCACTTAGGGGCTCATTACGATGGTGGAACGAGATTTACCCACCGCCATATTAGGATGGCGGTGGGTATTGCGGCGGATGCAAAGTACGTCCACCGCTTTTCCGGCCGCGGGCCACTAATATGGTGGCGGTGCCTAGCAGGCACCATCCGCCATATTAGGATGTGGGAATAGACAGGCCTTTCCATGGCGGGGATTTGCTTTGGGGGCCCGTTGAGGGCCTCCTCTGAGGGGGGGTTAGGGGGTGCGCTGGGGGGTAACCATGGTACCCCCCTGTAGTTCCATACACCAAGTGGCAGGTACTGCGTGGTGCCTCCCACGTGGTGCAGGGAAATGCTGTGCATGCTCTTTTAGCATTGCGGACGGTGCTGCAGCCAACAGCACCGTTCGCAATGGCAAAAGGCCAGGATGCGCCCGCCAGTATGGCAGGCGCATCCTAATTACACTGGTGGGACCGCCGCTCGTCTAGCGGGCGGTCCCATCACCGTTATGATAGTCCGCCCGCCATGATAATGAGCCCCTTGGGTCCAGACATTGCTCTTACTTTAAAAAAACTCTTCACATGCTCTGTATACACATAGAATCGATCTGTTGTATCATGGTGACTGTTAGCAAATAGATATGCTGTAATATAGGGCTTGTAGGCTACCTCCAGAGGTGACAAATTGGGCCCGCAGTGGCCCACCTGAATGCACCCTTGGCCCACCCAAATAAAAATTGTTGGAGCTGGGCCTGGCGCTTGCACTTTTTTTCTTGTTTACTCCCCTCCTCCACATTTCTTCTCCCCCTCCCAGCCTGCACCCGTCTCTATTTATTTTTCCCCTTGTAACTGTGAAGAGCTGGCCGCTTCATAGCTCATTGTCTTTTTATTTTGTGGGCGAGTTGTCCTGAGGGATTTACTGACAATAGTTGATCATGTTTATTGCTGCCCAGGGCTTTAAGTGGGCCGGGTCTCACCGGGTCTGAGCACCGGCAGTTTTTTTTAAGGGGGCCTCGAAACGGGTCTCTATCGGGCTCTGTTTTGTGCCCTGGCACAGGCGGCCCGTTTAGTTTTTTATCGAACTGCAGTCCCTTTAAGTAATCAGACTGTTATACTCTGTAGTGCAGGGAGTCATTCTTGGAAGGCTATTGGAAACTGTTTTGTTTACTCTTTTGTCGGTTGCTTTAAACCATGTGATTCTTTCTTGCACAAAACTGCATTCATGCTCTCCGGCTCACAAGATGGAACAAGCTTGCATCACGTTGCAGCAACGCGCACTTCCATGTTTAGTCTTCGATAGTTAATCATTGCGTCAGCCGTGGGTCTGCAGACAATGGCAGTCTACAAGAGGGGCGTACAGGCACTCTCGTCAGCCGAGGGGGAGGCATCCAGGGTCTGCAGACAGAGGGGAATTGAGGCAGTTGAATCAGCTGTGGGCCTGCAGACTGAGGGGTTTACATGCAGTTCCATCAGCCTTTGGTCTAAGAGGTTTACATGCAATTGACCAGTGGCATCTCTAGGTGGGCGGCAGGTGGGGCCAGTGGCCCATCTCTAACTGTCCTGGCCCCATTTTTGTGTCTCACCACTGGACGACAGACGTAGCTGCCAAAAACCAACATCTCAGCTTGGGAACAACAAAGATGTTCCTTTTTACATTCCAAGTTTTACTTAACCTTTGCATTCCCTTAAAGTGTAGACATTTTCCAGTATGTAGTGCTTTCATGCAGCAATTACTCGTGTACAGTGCGTACTGTGAAAAGAGTAGCCTTTATGTTATTGTGTGAGTTCAGATTGTGGGTGGGTATTTATAACGGTCCATGGCCGAGAGCTGTGGAGTACAGGTCAAACTCAGTGCGAATTCCCACAGTGCCCTTCAGTGGGTTATACAGAGGTTCAGAACAAGTGCTCATCCAATCCCTGGCCTCTCTGCAGAGCACAGAGAGCAATGTCAGGTGTACTGATTATAACTGTGATTCAATGCAAAAATGAGCGAAGGAGGTACACTACTGTGTGGGGAAAAAGTTAAAGAAAATGCAGTGTTTACAGGTGAGTGGGTGAACTGTGTATGTGTGTGTTATGAGTAGAGAAGTGAAGGAGGCACAAGGAAGTGTATGCAGAAGAGTGTGAAAAGATGATGCTGAAGATTAAAGAGATGAGGTGTGAGACTCAGATGGCTGCTTCAGAAAACTATGAGGAGAAAAAGAGTGTGCCTAACTGAGGGACTGCAGAAGTAAGTAGTGTGAAGAGGTGACGGCAGGACTTTAAGTGGGCCGGGTCTCACCAGTGCTGAACACCGGAAGTTTTTTAAAGGAGGCCTTGAAATGGCTCTCCATCGGGCTCTGTTTTGTGTCCTGGCACAGGTGGCCCTTCTTTTTCCGGCCTGCAGTGACAGCAGGCACATCGATGTACACGTGCTCACACTGCTCACTTCTTACTAGTGGAGAAGTTACGGCATGACGTCATGCCAGGTGAGCGTTGTAGGGGAAGGGCAATCCTTTAAAGAGAGTTGTTTTCTCTCTGGATTTCCCTTCTCTTTTTTTAAACTAAGGAGCAGCAACATTGTCGTGGTGTCACCAGGGCTTTAAGTGGAAGCGTTTTCAAAATTATATACAAGCCATATTTGCTGCTTATTTATCTTATGCAACTAACAACCACTGTCAAAGCCAATAGTCCTTACTTGCTGTAGGTATGTTACTTGTTGCATTCAATATCTGGATGCAATGACAGAAACAGCAAAATAGAAGTTGGGCGGCACACTATGCTTAGCACAAATTTTTAGATTACGTGTTTTAAGCCATGCCCTTAATTACATTGGCCACGCCCCTTTGAGAGACCCCCCAGTTTTTTTATCCCACTTAAAGCCCTGTTGCTGCCACTGCGATTGAGAGTGCGACAATATAGCTGTAAAGAGGCTTGGCAATGTAAAAGCATCTCCTACAGTCCCTCTGCTTTTGGACAGCAATCACCTTCGATGCTGTACAGCTGAGTAAAGTAGGGTGACCAGATTCTCAAAACAAAAAATGGGGACAGATCATAGACATAGAAGTAGGACTACGATTTGCAGCAACCATCAACATAAAAGTAGGACTATTTGACAGCTGTCATAGACATAGAAAAGGGACTACAATGACAGCTCCCTCCACAGACCGAGATAAAGCATTACAGACAGAAAGAGCATGTTGAAGCTTTCTTTTAGGCTGACAAACGCCATGCTGCTTGAGATTTTGGGTGTTTTGAGTAACCGAATTTTGAAAAAGCTTAATGTAATTCAAAATTGTTTCGCATCATGAAGGCTTGAAACACCCAGAATGCACCAAGCTGTCCCAAGAAAGACCCTGACGGTGATTGATGTGACCACTGTATAGGTACAGACCTCCCAAACCACTCTATTTGACTGTGTGCCAGTCTGCCTGTCCTGCCAATGCACCACTCCAAGCACAGCACTTACATGAAAGAGGTGCAGAACAGCATTACCAATGAGCGGATAAGCCAATTAGTACCAGAGCGACAACAGAAGGTGTAAAAGCACAGGCAAACCCATCAGGGTTTGAAGCCTCCTCTGTTCTGGTCTCTAAACCCCTTTCAGCTGGAACTGTGAGATCTGAAGATTCACTCTTTGAAGGTCTCAGAGCCACAAACCATCCTCCCTCCTCCTCGTTGCAGGCGTTCACCGACTATCCAGCGCCTAACAAGCCTAACTGAAGCCGGTAAGGTAGCTCAGTGGGTGGATGTACCCACTGCAGTGATCTACGGATAACATTCAAGGTGCTGTTTCAGATCAAGGAGGGCCTGTCTCAGTCGTTCATCCTTCCCATGATAAAGAAACCATAATTCTGGGGAACCAGTGGCGCTCAATATTTGCCTTGTTTTCCCTTTGTTTTGAGAGTCACTCGCAGCAGGTACAAAGAGAAGGGAAATCCAGAGAGAAAATGTCTCTCTTCAAAGGATTTCCCTTCCTGCTACAGCGCCCACCTAAGTGACGTCACACGCCATGCTCAACCGGAAAAATAATAAAAATCGGGACATTTCTATGTTTAGCCTGGACACTGTTCGAAACTGGGACATTTAATTCACTTGGAGAAAAGTTTTGGTACAACGGGACACTTCTCCAAAAACGGGGACCGTCCTGGGAAAACTGGGACGTCTGGTCACCCTAGAGTAAAGCCATCTCTGTGGATGCTGAGACCCGCAAAAGACGGAATGGAAACAATTCAACATTTCAAAATACGACATATAACAGCAGCAGCCTCTGAAGAGCCACACAGGAGAAAGCGCGGCACATACTGACGAGTACATGATGGGTTGTTATAGCTTTGTGATGTAAGATGAGCAGAAAGTTTCAATCCAGTTTCAGGTAGCGTCAGACCCTATTTAACAATGCAGGACCTGAGGTGCTGTAAAGGCTGACCTTCTTCCATGTCATCCACAAGCACAGCAGCTTGCAAAGGTGCCATCTCTCACAGTATTTCCTTCTAAAACCAAACTGGCTAGAAGTAAGATCAAATTCATAGAATCCTCCATACCTCGCAAACACCGATGCAGTGTGCCTTTACAAGTTCAAACTGCCCCTATTGGCCATCTTACATTTGTTCTAATATCAAAATAAATGTAGTAAATTCGGCCAAGCAGACCTTAAACCATGCCAAATCACATTGTCCTGTCAGCCTAGGCCCTGTGGCATTGTGGGCGCCACTCCTGATATGAGCTCTGAACATATCCAGCATACAATCCCAACGACGTGGAGGCTCCTGCTCTCCAGGACTGTTAATGGAGTATGGTAAGGTGCCTTCCAGAACAAGTATGTTATGAGGTAAAGGAATGGAATAGATTAAGAATGTCTATGCTTTGACACCGTATGGGGGGAATCGTAGAATGTAGGATGGAATTTCGAAGGTAGGACGTTGTTTTCGTTAGAGGAGTGTACATGGCTGTAATTGCAGCTCTAGGGAAAATTGACAGTAAACTACACTTCATTGCAACCTGTGTTGGCGTATTTACTACAGAAAGTGGCGATGAGCGCCTCAGCACACGAACCTACGGGCCACATTTACCGCTGCTGATTGGCTATGCATTGCGCTTCTGAACTAACCTTCACAGAACTACAGCGACTTCAGCATAGACGTTAAACATCAATGCCAACGGAGCTCAAGTGAGTTGTGATGGACATTTTGTTTTACAATTTGCGGCTTCATCACAGCACCAAAAAACTGTGCCTTTAACTGTCAAACCTCGCACTCTGTCAGGAAACGCCTAAAAGACAAGGCAGTGTCCAGAAGTATAGACAGGACAAGGACTTGGAGTAACTATACACAAAAGTAAAATGTTTTAGATGTGGGTTTACAGGGCATTTTGCTAAGGATAAGAAGTGTCCCGCTCGCAACCAAAGGTGTTCAGGTTGCGGTATAATAGGGCATTTATTTAAAGTGATTAGGAAGAAAAATAAAAGAAACGCAAAAAATATTGGCGGTAGAGTCCGGCTCAGAATCACTAGACTCCGAGGAGGACAAAAGTTTGTGTCTTTAACATAGGAAACTCCTTAGAACAGTGTGATAAGAATAACCAGAGAAAGAAACCTAAGTGTGAAATATCAGTCGGTGGTGTGATCCTCTACGTCACAGCTGATTAAGGATCTCCCTACACACTTGTCAATTAGTCCGTATCGAATAAGAAATTCAAACCAATGCTGGGGGAAAATATGGAAACCCCAGATATATCCCCTAAAAGTTTCACGGGAGAACCAATTGTATTGTTAGGGTTAAGGAAGTTACGCTTCATGTTCAAGGACAGGGAGGCAGAATGTAAATCGTATGTCTCTAAGTCTGGTCCCTCAGTGCTTGGTTGGTGGGATTAGGGTGAGTTAGGTATAATCCCTGATCCTAACAGCCCTGAGTCTGTCTCCATGGTCTAAGAAGAGGTCCATGATGGTAAGATTTATGAAGCTAACATCGTAAGTGCATATCCAAGCGTGTTTTCGGGTACCATCAGGCAGTTAAAGGGGTTCCAACATAGATTGTATTGAAGGAAAATATGATGCCTTGTGTCCACAGGCCAAGTATATCCAGGGTATAACAGGGTGTTGAAGAGCTCTATACAATTGGCTAGAGAGGCAGGTTTACAGTGGGAAACTGAGGTATGGAAGACAGTGTGGTCCTACAGTCACCCCTAATATGACTTTCTTGTCACAGCCCGTTTGAACTAATGAGGGGCAGGACACCATTAAAAACAGATAATGTGGGATGGAGGTGCAAGACTAAGAAAAGCGAGTGGACTCTAGAGTCAGTTAAAGAGAATCTAAACAAATCACAGAAACACACTAAGGAATTTTATGACTGCAAACGTGGATTTAAGCAAGTCATCATACATACAGGAGATTTGGTAAGAGTTAAAAGGCCAGGTATAATGATGACAGGAAATTCTACCTTTAAGTGTAGGGAAAGTGACGTGCAATTCTATTTTATTAAGTGATGGGAAGGTGCGGCATCTTAGTCGTATTGCCCAGTACCACTAGAAAGCAAAATAATATTCTAGAGACCGCCCAAATTGGATGTTGGAAGAGGTGATTGGAGGGGATCAAGGAGACAGTGAAGACACATGCAGTGGGGGTGATCAGAGTGGTAGTGATGTTACGTTGGACACCAATTCTGCACCATCACCAAAGGAAGTTGACATGCGTGCAGCAAGTGAAGGAGAACCAAGGAGTAGGTTTGAGAGGAAAATTGCCAAACCATCTAAACTTAAAGAGATTATGTTTCTTACGTGTAATTTAGCTACATATGGTGTTAAAATTGAATATGTCAGAATAGGATTGAATGTACATGTTGTATATGCATTGCATTGTTCGCAGTATTGTATTTCGCTCATGTTAGCGTGGTTTCCGCGAGCGCTTGTTTTACCTTGCTCGTGGAGACCACGCAGGGTGTTTGCCTTTGAATAGCGGGCTCGGGGGCGGAGAGCGGTGGGGGAACGTTGTATGTTATGTTATGATGTACCCTGGACCTGTGAAGACGGATTAAACGTTTCTCCAGCCAGTTTCTTCTTCTTGTCGTTTTTCTCCATTCAATGGGATTAATATACTTTTTCCACATTGGCGACGATTGGGCACGGAACCGCCCATGCGTATTTAAGGATTGAACTAAAAGCTAGATATTTTGTTTAAAGAACGACTGAATTTGGCATCGATTTTTTGGATGAAGATTTCGTGGAATGTAATTTGCGCACCAATTATTTTGTGGGTTATCTCAGAGTGGATTTCTGTACCGTGTTTGGGTAAGGAGAGAATAAATTAAATTTTGAAATGCCAGTTGATGTCCCGGAAGCGCAACGTTGAATCGTTCATTAAGACGGAAAGGAAGCAGAGAGCGGAAAGGAAGCAGCAGAGGATTCAACTATTGTGTGTTCTAATACTGGAAATTGATTCGTTTTAACTCACTATTTTCAGTAGAATCCTCGGACCTGTTTATTCTTCAATCCCGTCTCCTTCTGTGCTTTTGATGCGCATGCGCGCATTACGTCATCACGTCACGTTGTTTCTTCCGGTTTTGGCTTGATTTCTTCCCCACGGAGATCACGTATCTTCGTGTTATTACTATCGTATCACAGAGTTGGCAGCGTTTAGAGTTCATCGTTGCTCTGTTTTACGACCACCGCTTGCTGTGAACAATTAATTACATTTACGAAGGAAAGAAAGAACTTGCAACTTCCACAATTTGTTTTGTGAGTTATACTATCCATGACCATTATTAATACGATTTTGTTTTTATTTTCATTTATTGCCATGGTTTTCTTTAGCAAAAATTAATTTTTGTTGTATGAACGGTATAGTTAATCTTCTCTATAGTGTAACATGTCAGGTATCGTACCACCTCCTTCATTTCTATCGTCATCTGGTGATCCTCCCATGCCATGGGAAGTATGGGAACCTGTATTTTTGGCATATGTGGAGGTCCTAGATGGACATGATTGCGAGCCTGAAAGGAAATTGTCATTACTAAAACATTGTTTAGGCGGTTTTGGATTAAAAGAATTTAAAACTTTACCTGCTCCCGGGAGAATTAATGTGTACCAGTATGCCTCATCACAACTCAACAAACGTTTTGGCAAAAATAAAAATGTAGTCATGGAAAGATTCATCTTCTACTCTCGTAAACAACATACCGATGAATCAATTGAAGACTATGTTTCAGCAGTCAGGTCTTTGGCAGCATCTTGTGATTTTGAACATATATCATATGAACAAGTACTGAGGGATCAGATCTTAATGCGTACTAATAGCAAGAAAGTTCAGGAAAAATTGTGGTCCACTTCTGATCTATCATTAAATACTGCCATTGACATTGCAAAATCTATTGAACATTCCGAAGAATTTGTGAAAGAAATTAGGGGGAATGAAAAAACAGATGTATTTAGTGTCAACAAAGAGCCCAAAGATGGTGATAAACCAAAAAAAACTTTATTCAAAGGTCTGACAACTCCGCTAAAAATGTGAGTAAATACAAGTACTCAAACACTAGAGTTGAAAGACACAACCCATCGTTACTTTGTTTTAAGTGTGGAAGCAACAGTCATTTGGCAAACTTTAAGGGTTGTCCTGCTATTGAGAAAGTTTGTTCTAAATGCAATAAGAAAGGTCATTTTAGTAAGTTTTGCAAAACAATGACCAAGAAGGTAAATTACATAGAGTTCTCAGATGACTATGAGATTCCCTGTGACAACGATGAAAATTATATCCATACTGTAATCAATGTATGTAGTGACGACAGAGTTTCAAAATTTCCTTCTTGTTTCATCAATGTTGATGGTATTTCTTTGAGATTTTTGGTTGACTCTTGTGCCTGGTATTCCATAATTTCATTGAATGTTTTCAATGAAAATTGGCCGAACAGGAAACTATTTGATCCTGATGTATCTCCAGGTGGTTATACAGGGCACAAGATTGACCTAATAGGTTATTTTTATGCGGATATAAAGTTCTCTGGACGCCACACTTTCAGTAAGATTTACGTGGCGAAATCAGGGAAATCACTCTTAGGGTGGCCACACCAACATGAATTAAGCATCAAACTTGATCCCAGAGCCAATCCCCCTGTTTTTGTTGTTGAACCTGAAGCTCACCATGGGTCCATTACAGTGGATAAGCTAATCAAAGAATTTCCTAGTGTTTTCAGTGGGAAGCTAGGGAAATATGAAGGGTTTGAGCATGTAATTAAACTCCATGAAAACTCCATCCCTGTTCGTCACAAGGTAAGGAATGTGCCACTGTCATATATAGAAAAATTGAAAGATTTGCTAAAAAATCTGTGCAATGATGGTATTATTGAACCAATAGAGTCTTCCCCGTGGGTTTCTCCCATTGTAATTTCGGTAAAATCTTCAGGGGAACGTAGGTTATGTGTGGATTTACGCAGTTTAAACCGTGTCATTTGGGTGGACGCACATCCTCTTCCCAACCTGCATGAGATGGTTTCCACTTTATCTGATGCGCAAGTATTTTCTTGTATTGATTTGGCAAGTGCGTACCACCAGGTAGCTCTTTCTGACAGTTCTAAAAATTTCACGGCATTCATTACACCAGAAGGCCTTTTCAGGTATTGCCGCATGCCATTTGGTTTGGCCAGTGCTGCTTCTGTTTTCCAGAGATTAATGAAAGAAACACTAGAAGGTTTGTCTGGTGCCATCGCATTCCAGGATGACATTCTGGTTTATGGGAAGAATGATGAGGAGCATGATAGAAATTTATATAATGTCATTGCGGCTTTAGCGGAGAAGGGTCTCACCCTTCGGTTGGATAAATGTAAAATAAAAGCAAAAGAAGTAGAATACTTAGGACACACAATCAGTGGGAAGGGAATTAAACCAAAACAAAAACATATTGAGAGTATCATCAATGCTCCCTTACCTACCTCGAAAGAACAGTTAGTTGCTTTTCTTGGGTTGATTGAATTTTATGCTAAGTTCATCCCTAATTACTCTGCGAAAATTGAACCTTTCAGGTGTTTGCTCAAGAAAAACGCAAAGTTCTTGTGGTCGAGTGAGATGACTGAAGCCTTTGGGAAATTGAAGACATTTATAGTTAATGCACCTTGTTTAAAACCTTTTGTTCCTGGGAAAAAATGTATAGTCATGGTAGACGCAAGCAATCTAGGTCTTGGAGGTGTGTTATTACAGAAAGATAATCGCAGTGAATGGATTGTGGCCTATGCGTCTAGAGTTTTAAGAGATGCGGAAAAGAATTACTCGGTTATTGAAAGAGAGTTACTTGCTTGCGTATGGGGTGCAGAACACTTTAGAAGTTTTTTGTGGGGTACTGATTTCATAATTAAAACTGACCATAAACCATTGGTATTTTTAATGTCTCCTGGCGGAGGTAGGTCCATGTCTGCGCGGTTAGCTAGATTGTCATCAAGATTACAATCTTTTCGCTTTCATATCGAGTATGTTCAAGGGAAGGCGAATATGCACGCCGACTGTATGTCCAGGTTACCTCTAGCTAGTGATAAGGATTATCAAGATGATGATTGTGAAGTTGCTTTCACTACACATGATATTAACTTGATACATGGTGAAAAAGCAAGTCTGGATGAGGATATTTGGGTAGAGGCAATGAGAAAGGATAACGAACTGAATACTGTCAAGAAATATATTGTGCAAGGTTGGCCAGCGTCAAGGAGGTTATCTGGTGACATGATGAGTTTCTCAAAGATTCATGATGAATTAGCTATTGAAAATGGATTTGTTATGAGAATAGACAAAATAATCCCCCCTTTTGCCCTCAGAAACGTTATCATGGAGATTGGTCATGAAGGACACTTAGGAGTCTCATTTACTAGAAGGCGAATAAGGGAGGCATTTTGGTGGCCTGAATTGATTCAGCTGTTGAACATTTCGTACGCAAATGTAGTAAATGCTCGAATAGTGATAAATCAGCTGTTCCTTTGCAAGTTGAATCCTGCCCTGTTGATTACCCTGTTGGTCCATGGAGGAAACTAGGACTTGATATCATTGGTCCATTTCATGTTTTACCCAAAGATAAATGTTTTGGTATTGTTTTGATTGACTATTTTTCAAAGTGGCCTGAGGTCAAGATGGTCAAAGAAGTCACTTCGCAAAGTGTAATTGAATTTTTAGATGGTATATTTTGTAGAGAAGGAATTCCACAGGAGATTGTCACAGACAATGGTCCTCAATTCATTAGCAAAGAGATGGAGTCATTCTTTGGAAAATGTGGCATAACTCATAGGAGAATATCTGTATT
Organism: Triturus cristatus; assembly: GCF_964204655.1. NCBI lineage: Eukaryota > Metazoa > Chordata > Amphibia > Caudata > Salamandridae > Triturus > Triturus cristatus. The sequence continues at coordinate 1,595,773,821 of NC_140590.1, read as the reverse complement.
CCACCCAGAGTCGAATGGTCAAGTAGAACGCTTTAATCGGGTGGTGAAGGAAGCGATCCAACTCGCTACTAAGGGTGGACTTAATTGGGGCAATGCTTTACAATCTATGTTACTAGCATACAGGACTTCTCCTAATTCAGTAACTTTAGTTAGTCCATTTGAACTTTTGAGAGGACGGAAACCTAGTACTAGTTTGGTTCCGTGGTGGTTAAAGAAAGGTCTGGATGACAAGAAGTTGATTGCTGTTGATTATGATATTGTTAGACAAAGGGTCAATGAGTACAAAAAAAAAATGAAAGAAGTTATGGATAAGCAGAGAGGTGCAATGAGCAGACAAAAAATTGTGGTTGGTGATCTTGTTCGCATAAAAAGGAAAGAGAACGTTCTTAAAGGATCTCAAAGTTGGTCAGACCCAAAAAGAGTTGTAGAAGTTTTCGATAATGCAGTGAGAATAGAGGGTGGAGGTGTTTGGAACTTGAACAGGATTTCTGTGTTTAAGGGGTCTGTCCAGTCACCTAGGGATTTTTTCAAGGACACACGTTTGGATAATGTGCACAATAACATATCTTCTGATCAACATCCTGGTTGCTCGTATTGGAAGAGTGATTTTCCTAGAGAGAAACGTGGTCATCATTGTCCGGAAAGGTTTAAGGATTATATTATGGAGTAGCACTCTGTTAAAAAAAAAAAGGGAGAGAGTATTAATCTTAAAAATATAAACAAATAAAAGGGAGAAGATGTGTTGTATATGCATTGCGTTGTTCGCAGTATTGTTTTTCGCCCATGTTAGCGTGGTTTCCGCGAGCGCTTGTTTTACCTTGCTCGTGGAGACCACGCAGGGTGTTTGCCTTTGAATAGCGGGCTCGGGGCGGAGAGCGTTGGGGGAACGTTGTATGTTATGTTATGATGTACCCTGGACCTGTGAAGACGGATTAAACGTTTCTCCAGCCAGTTTCTTCTTCTTGTCGTTTTTCTCCATTCAATGGGATTAATATACTTTTTCCACAGTACACATTGTGATTGGACATATATAGACATGTATTCAAGCATCTGATCATGATATTATTTTTGCTTACTTAAAAAAAAAATTGTGTTACCAATCTTTTTGATATAAGGGGGGATGTGTTATGGGGAAAAGCACTGGAATAGATTAAGTATGTCTATGCTTTGACACAGTACGGGGGAATCGTAGAATGTAGTGAGGTAGGATGGAACGTGGAAGGTGGGATGTTGTCATTAGATGAGTGTACATGGTTGCACTTGCGGCTCCTCACTGTGCTGGTGAAAACTGACAATAAACTACACTTTCATCGTAACCTGTGTTGATGTATTTACTACATAGTATGTGTACTACTTTTGACACCCCCACGCACCCAACACAAGCGTTATGTCTCCGTACAAGGGTATGCTACAATGTGTAGAAACAGAAAGTTTAAACTGTGAAGTATTACTATCCCGCTCTCAATATTATTTAATTATTTCTTATTGCAGTTTTATGTGGCGCAAACTCGACCTGAGGGTTTTGGAGCTCTTTAGATGCGTGCCAGACATTACACAAGGATGCATTATATTGAAGGCACAGGAGATTAAGTAATTTGCCCAGAATCACAGGATGTTTAGCCGACACCAGGGCTCGAACCTGGTTATCCTGGTTCAAAGTCGTTAGCTCTATCATAAAGCCATATCCTCCCCCATTTCATGAATTGGAAGAAAACTTGGATTGCTGCATCTATAGCCCCACTAAATCAAACAAGGAGATACATGGATCTGCGCACTTCTGGAACCCACGGATGAAAGTTCTCCTATAATTGACAATGAGCATCAGAACTACAGCACTATCCGAGGAGTTTATTTATTTATTTGAAAGTTTTATGTAGTGCAAATGAGGATCACACTAAAGGTCGAACTAGGGAGCTGAGGCCGATTTCAGATCTGAGCTACACTTTCTGCAATTAACCACCCCATGGGTATCTCCTTCGACAGCAGTGTTACTTTCGAATTAGCTGTTGTAAATTGCATTTTTGATACACATGCTCAAGAGGCTTTCTCGCCGAGCTGGTCAGGCGGGGAGGCATCAGTGTCTAAAATCAGTTTACACTCACCAGGATACAGCCCTGTAATGTTATTTTACCTTTTTTCAGCTGTTAGCGTTATTTTGCACGATTAAAGTTCCCGCTTGTCACCAAAGAGGATCTGTGTAGTTTGTTGCTGTCCATGAGTCTCCAACAGTGCGCCTCTCACCTTATTTAGCCATGCACATACATTCTTGAGGCGTGAGGGCCAGAGCTGCCAACTTTGGAACAGGGGAACCAGGTTTGAGTCTCTGGATCAGCTCAATATCCTGTGATTCTGGGCAAATCACTTAATCTCCCCAAGTTGGACTGCATATAATCTGCAGTGATGCTTTCCAATGTGACTGAGGTAGCCCAGGGCATTTAGGCTTCAGCTGGCTAGCATCAACAAACATTTGCAAAGCCAATAGGTCTATAGTGGCGGCCAAAAGTTGAGACCTATTGCCTTTGCCAATGCTTGTTGTATAGTGTGATCAGTGCCTAATTTGTGCCCCTGGTGGCAGGTGGTTGGCATTGGCCCTTCTTATTGGGGGCTAGGCCTTTTCTTAGTGGTCCTGTGGACAGTATCGGTCTTCAGTAAAATAATATTATTTCTGGGATTGTGGCTGTCTCCAGGACCAGGCATTATGTTTCGAAGTGTTGTGTGTGCTTTTTGTGATTTGATGAAAGTGATGTTACATTCAGTGGTGAAGCTATCAATAGTGCAGCAGGCTGAGTGGCACCAGGACCCACATGTGTAAAGGGACAGATTGCTGCGATTGGGGTCAGTCGTGCTTTTCCTATGCCACCGGTCACACTATGTTACACACGGAGTCTGTTGTTAGTTTTTGCGCTTTAAAAGGAGCTAGTCAGACAATCACACACAAACTTGTTGCTGCTTGCAAGGGTACTCCATAACTGCATTCTCCCTAGGGCTGGCTTGGTGTGTGGCTTGCAGAAATAGGACATGTGCAGATTTTATTGGATTGCACGCACCTGAGTTGCTGAAGCCCTGGGAGTACCGCTTTAGGCTACCCACTTGGTCCACTTCCAAAGAATCAGTGCCAGCCGCTCTCCCAGTCTGCTGTGTTTGGTGCCAGCAGTTTGACAACTAATGCAGGTCCAGGCTGGCAGTATTGCTCATGCCGCCCCAGCACTGACTCTCCAAGGATCCCTGCTCACCACCGACTACTGCAGGCATGGACGGGATAAGGAGGGCGATGAACTGACACCTCCAATAGCTACACAGAAGCAGCAGCGGTCCAGGATGTCTGGTTGCAGTGACCTGGCCCCACTGGTAACACACAACACCCACAAGCTGCATGGACAGGGCAGCTGTCATGGCAGTGCATGAAAGTACACTGAAGACAAGTAAGAAAGCCAATCTGGCCTAGCTGTGAGCCAGGGATGGACCACAAGACGTCTAAACATGTGTGCTTCACCAAATGGAAGTGGGTGCTTACAAACTGGGAGCACAATGGTGGGAGTAAAGCTAGGAGAATGGGACCAGGAAGGGTGGCACTTAAGCAGAGCCCAGGTCCTGATGGCTAGTAGGTCAGCCAGTCGATGTCATCAGACCAGTAACAACCGTGTCGTGTGTCGGTCGGGCCTGGGCTCAGTAGGTGATGTGCTACATACAGGACTCATGCTGCCCTTTTAAGGAGCACTAATTTGTTCCTCATTTCGCCCAAATGCAGACATATTTTCCAGAATGCACTAAACTGAAATTGTATTAACCAATTATTGTCTAATACACTGCATACTGCACAACACTGAGACCATACTCTTAACGTCTCTGGACGAGCTATGGATGTTTGGGGCCTCAAGCAGGCTGGCTTTTGCTGGACCTGTCTGTTGTTTTTTATTTTGCTTATCACTTGATTTTGGTCAGCACTCTCTTGGCACGGGGTTTGTTAGCCTTGGCCCTCCAGTGATTTAGGTCCATTTTAGGAGTCAATCAGGTGGTCCTGTACCCTCCTTTCTGTTTATTTTACCCATGCATTTCGACATGGCACCACTTGGAGAGATAGTCCACACTTCTGGGCGTAAAGTACCAGCATTGAATGACACTCCACCTGGGAGCCTGCCTGACTGCTCTTCATAGCAGAGTGGCCAACAAATTTCTGAAAATGAATGGAGAAAAGACAAGGGGTTATTTACAGTCTGTCGGACATGGTAATTGGCCACAAACACGACTGAGTACCCGGTCTTCCAAACTGACAGTCTTGTGGACCGAGGGGAGGACCATCATGTTTCCACCAGTGGTGCCCCGCTGGCTCTGCCCACAGAAACCTTAGACGGATGCCCCAGCAGGCTTTGGTCCATTGGTCTATGTATCTCGGACCATCCACCCTATTTAGGGCAAACATTATGACGTGCTTTTTTATCCTGTTCGGGTCCATCAGGAAAACTCTGGTGGTCCCAAACCGAAATATAAAAATCCCCCCCCCCCACCCAGTCTCACACACTGGGAGAAAACTATCCTCTGCCAGCTAGGTGGAGAACTCTAAATACAATGGGCTGTAGTCCACAAGGGCAGCGGAGTGCACGCCTACGCTTTGCTGGCAAACTGGAGTATAACATGCTAAACTCTAAATAACCCTCAAATCTTTGGTGGTGAGGCTTCCTGCTGGGGCCTGGAACCACAGCCTGATCTACCTGCTAAGGCAATGAATATGTGCATTATTGGTTATTCTAATGTCTCTTTTGAATTGTCTGTGGTGTGTGAGGGATGCCTGCTGTTGAGAGTATGGGGAAACAGGACTAAGATGACTATATTTCCTGCCTTGCACGTATGTGTAATGTTCTGCCTAAATAAGCCTGTTGAGAACAATCCAAAATCACAAAAGGTAACCTGCTTAAGACAGACAGCTCGCTATTATGTAGTTAAGAAAGGAGTTAATGGAAAACCAGTTAATACTTTATCAGTCCTTCCATGACGAAAGGTCAGGTGGATGAGATTATAGGTGGTGACGTCCTCTGACCATCCACTTCTGCAGCAGTTTAGTAGAGGGGCTCGAAGCAGCTAGCCTCTATGGTGACCCATTGGGGCTCCTTGCCTCAAGCGCAGTCGCAGGCTGTAGTGCGACAAGTGTGATATCACAGGACTCCATGGGTAACCATGGGATGTATGAAGCATATTTACGATAAGGGATGTAAGGCAAAGGTTTCACTGAGATTAACAGGGACATGCAGGGTTTAAAGCACAAGGAATAATTGGATGGACTTCAGCAAGTAAAGGCCTTTCAGATGCGGCCCCAGATGTACAGCAAGAAATGAAATATGAGGTAAATCCACCTCAGGATGGTAGGCACTTCATCTGGGGCCTGGTAGACTAGTTAGAAAGAAGAGCAGCAAGAAGAGCCGCTAGGTCGCCACTCCACCCCCTGCAAGATAGAGCAAAGTATCAGACTCCGGAACGACACCAGGACGAAACCATCAGCAGGCTAGAATACCATCAAAGATACTGTCTGGGGAACATACAATGTAGCTCTGGCGCCCACATAGTGGACACCTTGAGGCAGAGGCCATCTCAACCTCAAGAGCACCACGTTCACTAATCCAGAAAGAGTGCCTTAAATAGGCACGTACTGGATACGCACTTCTTTCATTTTAAGGGAAAGGTGCCAGCACTTCTCAGCAGGGAAACAGTACTTTTAGTAGGAGTACTACCACTTCTTGATGGGAAACAGGGAATCCGGGATAGCGAGTATTGGCATTTCTATATGTCCATTTCAAATACTGTTCCAGGCATGGCCAGTGGCGCCAGAACTCATACCCAACAAGGAACAGCTTGGTTCAGGACGTCACCATGACAGTAGCGCAAAAGAAACTCAGAAGGTAAGTCCTTCAACAAGGTATGAAAAAGTGAAAGCTGTGTGAATGCTTTATGAAAATATGGAAATTCCATTATTGATTAACAGGATTCGGGGGCCATGCATAAAGTATCTTATCCTGCTGCTATTTTGATGCAATTTTACTTTTGTTAACATCTGCTAGATTGAATAGTTCCTCAGTGGGTAAAAAGTTGCTTGTTGTCACAGAAGATTAGATTTCACGACCTGACTTTGCAGCTTGACCACTGTGGGTGTCAATGTGAAAATCATTCCATTCCCTTATACACCAAAATGGGAGAGCTGAGCTGCAGCACGCTTTAGACATATGAGCTATGGAACACAGGACTACATATGTTCAGAACAAATCTTGGACCACATGTTAAGTAAAGCATGTGGGAATTTTACTTCTTTAACTACGACAACTGAAATAACGAGGCGACCAATAGATAGCAAAAACTGGTTTTGAAGACATAAGCAGACTCAACTAAACGTTTCTTAACAGTACTGTGCATGTGCAAAAAACCCACGTTCCATCAACCAGATCTAAAAGAAACGATTCTTAAATGAGCAAGTAGAGGGTTCCACAAAGGCTACATAAAAAAACAGCAATTATTAATGATTAATTCGTAAGATTTATCAGCAGCAACGACCTGCACAACTCGGTACAGCCTAATGGCCATGTTCCTGGCCAAGGTAGTTCTTGCCCGGGTGTAATCTTTACTTACGGCTGCACGTGCTCTGCCGGCTTCGTCGATGCTGATTGGACACGTAAGCTGCGTCAGCGCTTGACCGCCGGGGTCGGCTCTTCCGGGCCCTGCCTTACACGTCAAAGCCGTGTGACCTGGCTCCGCTGGTGGTCCCGCCGTATATTGATCTGAAATAGGGGTTGTTTGCAGAGATTAAAGATGTTAATATTGAGGACAATAATGAGCTCTAAAAACATTTATTTTTTAAATCCCGTTCTGGTTTCCCCGCGACTTTCTCGTATCATGAAACGTTTGGCATCTCCTTTTGTGTATCGTGTAACCAAGTACGCAACATATTTCTTGATATAATGGAGCTGGGCTATGAGAAAATGCCAGTGAAGCTATGTGCTTATTTGTCTTCACGAAGTTCTCGTTAGGCCCGTCCCCATTGGTTACGTCACATACAGATGTTGCTAGCGGGAAGTAGTTATTAAAGGAATTAGGGTAATTATTGTTTCATTCCTCGCCCATGAGGTTAATCCTCTGCTGTTATTGGACGATAGTCAACGGATGGGACTGCAGTATTCGGGTATATTCTATGGCGTTCACGGTGGGCTTTCTGACCCTTCTTCAGACCTCTGGAAAAGATATTTCTAAAAAAAAAACAGAACTAGCAGCTTTTTCCAGTGGTGAATATACGCATGCTACATAACGGGAACAGTGGAAGTCTGTGGTAGCTGAACCCATCACGGTGGTATCCCACATATCTAGGAATGCTACAGAGATCAGTAAAAGGGGTGCTTTATTCTAGTGGGCTGGGGTCGTGTGCCTTGATGGGAGGGTGCTGACAGTTCCCCAGACATCCTCCGTCCGTAGAAAATATGCAACCTTCTTATCTTGAACCTTGGCTGACATAGTTGTTACGTTCTGAAAAATATCTTACCCCAGACCCGAGGCCTTATCTTATCCTTGATGTTTCATAAAGTTAATCAGATAGGCTGGTTGTGTCCCAATCCCAGTTCTAGAGGGAGGGCCAGGTGGGCCAGGCCCATCCAAGAAAGCCCCATGGCCCTCCCATGGCCCATTTACCATTAGAAAATCAGCTTTTGTTCTTTTTCTTAAGGATTTACCAGGGCTGGAAGCCTCACATGATTCTCAGCCCTGAGCTACTCAAAGTGTCTGGGACAGGTGCACAGTCAGCCGGGATGGTTTTCGAGCATGTGTGAACAGCAGGTGTACCTGTTGACACTGACGCTACATCAAAAGTGGCCGATCCAAGCTCCCATCACAGTACTTAAGAGACACCATATGGCAGAATCAAACTCATAGAATTCAGCCATCCCAAGAAGAGTAATACGGGTAGTGGTGGTTTTTAAGATCACAGGATACACTTCCAGGCTTGGAAAAGGGAGTTTATTGAAGTAAAGGAGAACGACCCCCAGAAGCACCTTCTCAGCTCCACAGCCATGCTTCACTGAGGATCCAACAATCTAGAATCCCCAGTGAAACCCCCTTACTAGGAGACCAGGTGATTACATGAAAGATTGAATAAAGCAGTGGTACATGCAAATGAGAAAATATAACAGTGGTGGGTGGGTGTAGGTTTGTTTCAGTTGTGGAGAGGTGTGGCTCACTGGTTAGAGGCGGCAGATCCGTAAGCAGAGAATCGGCCAGGGACCAGGGTTCAATTCCCGACGCGGCAGGGTCGTGGACCAGGGTAAAAAACGGACTCGATAATTCTCGCCTCGGTACCTACTCTAACCAGGAACACACTCGGCAACTCTGGGCATTAAGCTTGCCTCATCTCTACAACGGCCCCCCACAGACGCTGGGGATGCCTGGTTTCACCTTGGAGATACCCAGAAAGGGACGATCTCACAGGGATAGCCAGGACGGGTTCCCCAGCGGTCTACAGCGCCGGGACGCCCCGTTGCTGGGGTAGCTGTGCGCTTTACAAGTCTACAACATTAACATTCTTGCTGTGATGCTATGCTTAACCTGCAGTGCTGCTGTTCGCAAGAAAACACTGACAGTGTCACAAGTTTTGATTTTTCTGAAACGAAAACTCTTTAGCCAAGTTTCAATGAACAGCACTGGGGCTCTTTTGTGGCAATACTAGCTTCCACTGTGCAACACATGCAGGGGCTGTGTTCTGCCTACTCCAAATACCCTGAGTCTGCTAATACAATGAAGGAGGTTGTCACGGACACCTCACTTTAGAGTGCCAACCAGTGACTGTGCATTTATTCTCTCCAAAAAGATTCTCTCTTTTGGTTGTATGAATAGCTTGAAATAGATTTTAGCGTTGCTGTAAGAGGTCCTAAACTGATAAAATAATATAGTGAGCCAATGCACTTGCTACTGAGATGCTCCTAATCAGCGGCGTCACTCGTTCAAATCTTGCTACTTAGCCTTTCATTTCTGACACAAGAGTGGGACAGGAAGCACTAAAGAATTTTTAGGTCCTGCCAATTGCAACTGATCTGGACTAACTGAACTGAACTAAACAGCTTTCAATAACTGCGAAGTTTTGAAGCATTCTGAAAGGTAAAATACATAACTTACACTACTAAATCTGATTAACTATTGAGTAAATGGCAGCTGTGGACGTGGCACGGGTTTTCTAAAAGTCCTGAAAAACACATGGTCACGGATTTCACAACTATAGTGCTAAAGGGTAGTGAACATGATCAAGCGTAGAGTCTGGACAAGAGGAAAGGTGAAGGGGCACAGAGATGAGAAATGTAGAGCAATAAGGAGAGAGAGCAAGAATAGAAAAGGTGAAGGAAAGAATAAGAAAATGAAGATTAAGACAAAATATATGGTAAGGAAAGTGGTGGATAAAATAATAGTAAAGGAGCGAGTAGAAGGGAAACAGAAATATGATAGAGTGTTTGTTAGAGAGGAGTAGGAGGGTCATGGGTCTCATAAAGTAGAAAAGGTGATACATATGTTGTGAGTGGTGGATGAAAGAGGACTCTGAGGAAGTAGGATGACGGTGCAGGAGAATGATGAGCAAAGTGTTTGATGGGATTAGGGCAACTCCTAGCCATGTACTGAGAGGGGCGATCAGAGGTGAGTCGAGGGAGAGGAGTGGGAAGAAGGCAAATGATACTGCTGTTGAAGGTGGAGTATGAGAGAAAGGAAGGGGGTCAGTGCAGTGGTCGAAGTGGGTGCGATTGGCAGGGCACAGCGTGCCCCTACTTCTTTAATTTCATAGATGCCGTTCCCCTACTTTCTTATTTTAAACATGCGTCCCAGGATGGCAGAAATCGGCAAGGCTTATAGATAAGGCTTGGCGTTGGGGGACGGGCAGGGGGGGTTTTCAGAGAAGGAAAAAGACTCGGTGTTTTCCTTGCTGCCTAGAGAAGAAAAGGACAGTGTCCACTTCTCCTGCCCTGCCGCTGTCAGCTGCCTCCCTCTTTTCCTCTTATTCCCTCTCTTTCAGTCTAGCACCTCCTCACTTACTGAAAACCGTGACTTCAAGAAACGGGTACTACCCCCTCTTTCCTCACCTTTCGTTTATTTGTTCCCTTGTGAAATGGATCCAAAAAAAAAAAACACTTTTGCTGGAAACGTCGTCTTTTTCTGACATTTTTCAATTTCAAAGTGTGGCCTCGGGATAGAGAGGAATAAAACATTCAGAATATGAAACATAAATAAATAAATAACTAAAGCAAGACAGAGTGGTCGAAAAGTGGGCAGCCTGATTTTTTTCACACCCAAACACATTAGCGCCACTTTACAGTGTTTTACCAGTGAAGCGCTACTTTTGTTTTCTCGTCTCTCTTTGAGCAACATTGTTTTCCCCGGGCGGGAAAGTGCACCATTCCTGGAGGTACTGAAATACCTGCTTGATGGGTAGATTGGAAAACAACATGTGTACAGCGTCTGTGTGTTCACAAATATGGTCTTTTTAAACCATACTGCTTACGTTTTGTAAGGATATAAGCAATGGGCATTGAAACGGGTCCCATCCGGGACCTGTAGTCATGTCCTTAACTTTTCAGGCAAAAGCACTCACTGATTTCTGAATAGTGAGTGTAAAAGCGTTAAGCTAGCCATGTTGTACCTGTGTACATTTCACATGCTTTACTTAATCTTGCATTCCCTATGATTGTTTACTTTTTCTAGGATGTTGTTAACTTTTTTTAAGGCAGGATATTGCTCTTGTATAGTGTGCAATTTGAATTGAGTCACATCCAGGTGTTTATAGCGGGACACAATTGGGTTGTAGTTGAAGGCAGTGCAAGTTTCTCTCAGTGGGGCAGTATGGTGTTCATTGGGGGAAGAGGATGTGGCACTATGTCCAGAGCTGCTGAATTTGGAACTGGGGAACCAGGTTCAGCCTTCATGACCAGTCCACCAGACCACTTCCCCCGAAGGAGCACATTCCCATGCTAGAAGGCCCCGCATGATCTTAAAAGCCCTGGTGTCTCAGCACCAGCAGGTGGACCCCCAGCGGTAGCAAGTGTGGGTTAACCTTGAAGGCCTGTCTACCACAATTCATTCTGAAGTTCACCTCCAGTCTTGTAGGCAGGCATATGAAGCAGCACACCCTAGAGTGACAGTGACTCTGTCACTAAGGTTACAGGACCCTTGAGCAGGGTGGCTCTAGGGCAGTGCGACCGCACCGGGCACTGATTTCAGGTGGGGGTGACGCGTTTGCAAGTATGATATGGATTTTAAAGCACTTGCCTCCTTCCTGGCCGCCAGCAATTTTCGGAAACAATAACAATGTCATGATAACTGCGGTGATTAATGTTCGTAGTAGAGAGAGATGGTGTTTTGTCTAGTGGCAGTTTTCACTCATGATAAGGAAGTGCAGAGGGTTAATGTGCCTGCTGCTAGGATCATGTAACATGCAGATCACAAAGTGCACATAATCTAAATAGGTCAGTGGGTTACTGCTTTTGTCAGAGAGACCCTATTGCTACTTGCAGTTAATAAGTTAAAATCCTAACATAGAACAATGAGCTATTAACTGTCATCTAAGAGCTGCATGCAAACTGCAAGGTATAAATTAGAGCGTTATGGTTTTTTCCCCAGTCTTTGATTATCCTACTGTTGCAAAAAAGGGTTAATTTGGATAGAAATCAATTCTGATTATTAAAGAGTACCCCCAACCATGGTATTACATTTTAAATTCGGAGTTTGTGTTTCTCCAGACCAATAGTTATTAAACTATGAGCCTACTAGTATGGTTGTCATTTGATTCCTACACCTTGTAGTCCTTTGTCTTATGTAACATTTCCTATACAGTGATTTACACACACACGATCCCTTGTCTCTGTGTAATATGTGTGATGCAAAGTGCTCTGACACCCTACACTGGTATTAGTGGCACTGTACATTTTCTGATACTTTATCATTTTGACATTTTTACACATGCTAACAGTCTCTGCAAAGACTTTGCCTTATTAGTACCACTGGAACTTACAACTGTAGCAGTGAGAAAGGTGACCAGTCAACCTTTGCAAAGGGCCGTCCACTTCACAGATACACAAGTCATAATTTTAAGTAACTTTTGATCCGTTTGAGCTACTAACAATTTATTAGTTGAAATCCTCAGATTATACAGCAGGTGCTGTCTTATGTGGCAAATATGGCAGAGCCACAATTATGTGGAAAACATTTGCAAACTAGGATATTTTGCCATTCATGTTTGAACTGCTCTTGTTGAAAAAGGGAGGAGAAGTGCTGATGACAGAAACTCCATGGCTCACACACAAATGGCTTGTGATTCCACTTCTAAGTATATTTGAGACATTCTGTGATTGGAAACATATTCCACTTTGTGAATGTATTTTTATGTCAATAACTCATATTAAACATGTGCATCCATTGGTTGAATTAAATAACGTAATAAGCAGTAACCAGTAAGTAAAATGGGAAGCAAACACTAACAATCAGGATGATTTGCTCTTTCTGCCACACCTCTGACTCTGCCCACTGACCCAATCACCCACCCTCGGATTTTCCGCCCACAGGGTAATGACCACAAAAAAATTCAAATAAGCATTACATAAAAAGGGGGCAGTAAGCCAAAGGGTAGGGAGAGGAAAAGGCAAGGTTGGATACAAGGTATATAAGGGAATGTACGGGGTCACACCCTTTCCAGGCAGATATATATAGGGGTGTATAGGAGCATGTGGAAGAGCAGAGGGGTATGTGGAAGGCGTGTGAGGCACAGGTTTGAAAAATACATTTTGAACCAAGTGCATTTTCATAAAAAAGGCACATTATTTAACATGTTACCATTGAACTGTTTGAAAAAGTTGTAATTCAAACTATTTACATATTTGCCAAAAAGTATGGGTGCGGATGGTAGTAAAATACATTGCCTAGCAATGTTTTAAAAAGGTGGTGATTTTTTTTTTCTTTCCTCTTGCCCCACCCCCAATTACTCTGCCCCTATTGGCCCCGCCCCCACCGGCACCCCCTTTGGCCACAAACCACACTAAAATGTTGGGCCCTGAGAGAAAGTTTGTCCATACCCATGCTTTAGATGAAGGGTCCTCTCCCAACTGTGACAGAATGGCATACTGATATGATATATTGCAATACACAATCCGATGCTTATCATGATCCTATGCCACCTCGTAGTTGCCAGAAAGATATATGGAGCCCATATAAGGAATATTTGACTCGTAGGACACACTATGTAGAGGGTGAGGAAGATGTAGGGTGAGTCGCCTGATTATGCTAAGCAGGTAGACCGACAGGACCCCTATTAGATTGCGGTGTAGCAGGGGCTGGCATGGCAATGACTTACAGCCTCTATGTTCCTGCATTGATTACAACTAGTAGACTCTTACAGGAGTTCATGTCTAATGCTTGTTCTTTGGTAACTGCAGATGATGCCATGCCCCGTATTTGCTTTTTGCATATTCACTGCCACTATATCAATCCAATTTGTGATACTGCTATGTGTATCAAGTGTTTGAAATGGAAGTATGTATATTCATGCATCTAGTCTGTGCCGAGAGTGAACTTTATTTGATGCCAAACAGTTAGGTGCCGATCACGATCCGGTAAAAACCGGGTACGAACCATCGGACGGAGCATATTCTCCGTCCGACGCGTACCCGGTCGTCAAAATTTACAAACAAGGAATTACGATTCGCACGGGAACACCATTTCCGTACGAATCGTAAAAAAGCCCGACCGAACCAAATAAACCTACAAATGCGATCCGGGAAAGCGCCGACGTGACGTCGGGACGCTCGCAGCCTGCCATTCACGAACCAGGAATTACGATTCGCACCGACGTCATCCCGCACGGTGAATATTTTCCGGCTGCCAAAAACTGCCGGGAAATCAGGACGACGCGAACAAGGACCACCAGTACGCGACGGACAGACAGGACGACGCGAACAAGGAGGACCAGTACGCGACAGGACGACGCGAACAAGGAGTACCAGTACGCGACGGACAGACAGGACGACGCGATCAAGGAGGACCAGTACGCGACGGACAGACAGGACGACGCGAACAAGGAGGACCCGTACGCGACGGACAGACATGGACCCGAACCTACGTGTCATCCCGGCCCTCATAGCAGTCGACCTCCTCTACAGGTTCTGACGCAGACGCCGCAGAAGGTCAGAATAACTAAGGGAGGGGGTAAAGTGGGGTGGGGTGGGGTGGGGGTGGCAGGACCAGGGCAGGCCACAAAACCCCCACCAAAGTCACACAGCACACATGCCCAGGACATACCTGACTCCCATGCCCTGGTCACTACGAGGGGGTGGGGGCGTGTCCAGCTAAGCCAGCGACCGCCACAACGGAAGTCCGTCACCACGCGAACCGGCAACACAACCAGACCGGTACGTCCCGTACCCACGCCTGAAGAGCGTGGGTACGAGACGTACCACGCCCACACCCACGTCACCCCAACAATGGCGGGACGGATCGTACCCACGTGCCAAAGGCCTGGGTACGGCCCGCACAAGCATCACATAGCGTGGGGACGGATATGTACGGACCCTACCCCCACCCGCGTACGTATGGAGCGTACCCCCACCCCACCAGTGTAAGTACGACTCGTACCCTCACCCCGTATGCATGGAGCGTACCCCCACCCCAACAGTGTAAGTACGACTCGTACCCTCACCCGCGTATGCATGGAGCGTACCCCCACCCCACCAGTGTAAGTACGACTCGTACCCTCACCCGCGGACGTACGGACCGTACCCCCACCAGTGTAAGTACGACACGTACCCCCACCCCGTATGCATGGAGCCTACCCCCACCCCACCAGTGTAAATACGACTCGTACCCTCACCCGCGTATGCATGGAGCGTACCCCCACCCCACCAGTGTAAGTACGACTCGTACCCTCACCCGCGGACGTACGGACCGTACCCCCACCCCCACCAGTGTAAGTACGACACGTACCCCCACCCCCGTATGCATGGAGCCTACCCCCACCCCACCAGTGTAAGTACGACTCGTACCCCCACCCGCGTACGTATGGAGTGTACCCCCACCCCACCAGTGTAAGTACGACTCGTACCCTCACCCCGTATGCATGGAGCGTACCCCCACCCCAACAGTGTAAGTACGACTCGTACCCTCACCCGCGGACGTATGGACCGTACCCCCACCCCCACCAGTGTAAGTACGACACGTACCCCCACCCCGTATGCATGGAGCCTACCCCCACCCCACCAGTGTAAGTACGACTCGTACCCTCACCCGCGTATGCATGGAGCATACCCCCACCCCACCAGTGTAAGTACGACTCGTACCCTCACCCGCGGACGTACGGACCGTACCCCCACCCCCACCAGTGTAAGTACGACACCTACCCCCACCCCGTATGCATGGAGCCTACCCCCACCCCACCAGTGTAAGTACGACTCGTACCCTCACCCGCGTATGCATGGAGCATACCCCCACCCCACCAGTGTAAGTACGACTCGTACCCTCACCCGCGGACGTACGGACCGTACCCCCACCCCCACCAGTGTAAGTACGACACGTACCCCCACCCCCGTATGCATGGAGCCTACCCCCACCCCACCAGTGTAAGTACGACTCGTACCCCCACCCGCGTACGTATGGAGCGTACCCACACCCCACCAGTGTAAGTACGACTCGTACCCTCACCCCGTATGCATGGAGCGTACCCCCACCCCAACAGTGTAAGTACGACTCGTACCCTCACCCGCGGACGTACGGACCGTACCCCCACCCCCACCAGTGTAAGTACGACACGTACCCCCACCCCGTATGCATGGAGCCTACCCCCACCCCACCAGTGTAAGTACGACTCGTACACTCACCCGCGTATGCATGGAGCGTACCACCACCCCACCAGTGTAAGTACGACTCGTACCCTCACCTCGAATGCATGGAGCGTACCCCCACCCCACCAGTGTAAGTACGACTCGTACCCACACCTCGAATGCATGGAGCGTACCCCCACCGTGTATGTTCCAAGCGTACATATCCAGAAATAGGAGGTGTGTGTGCAGAGTCCTCCCAGCAGTGCCCTGAGACAGGAGGGGTGGGTGCAGAGTCCTCCCAGCAGTGCCCTGAGACAGGAGGGGTGGGTGCAGAGTCCTCCCAGCAGTGCCCTGAGACAGGAGGGGTGGGTGCCTAACACTCCCAGCAGTGCCCTGAGACAGGAGGGGTGGGTGCCTAACACTCCCAGCAGTGCCCTGAGACAGGAGGGGTGTGTGCCTAACACTCCCAGCAGTGCCCTGAGACAGGAGGGGTGGGTGCTGAGTCCTCCCAGCAGTGCCCTGAGACAGGAGGGGTGGGTGCAGAGTCCTCCCAGCAGTGCCCTGAGACAGGAGGGGTGGGTGCCTAACACTCCCAGCAGTGCCCTGAGACAGGAGGGGTGGGTGCAGAGTCCTCCCAGCAGTGCCCTGAGACAGGAGGGGTGGGTGCAGAGTCCTCCCAGCAGTGCCCTGAGACAGGAGGGGTGGGTGCCTAACACTCCCAGCAGTGCCCTGAGACAGGAGGGGTGGGTGCCTAACACTCCCAGCAGTGCCCTGAGACAGGAGGGGTGTGTGCCTAACACTCCCAGCAGTGCCCTGAGACAGGAGGGGTGGGTGTGGAGTCCTCCCAGCAGTGCCCTGAGACAGGAGGGGTGTAACACATGTGTGTGAGGCTGGAAGTACACACATGCATACTGCCAACAAGGGAACATGTCCCCATGAACTCATGTCAACAGACTCCATACACAAGTACAGTGATCACCAAGGATGCCACGAATGTTGCAGGTGGAGACATGGCCCTGCATGCATGGCCAAAGTAGAAGGGCTCCGTCACACACACAGCTCATGTAGACACAGCTCTGCGCTAAATATTGGGAACACCCTGCAGGGAAGATATCAGGGTACACAGAGGGAGGAATACACCCTGGGACAATTGCACCATGCAGTAACTGCTTACATGAACAAAGAAAGTTAGCTAACACCTTGTGATGGCACACAGATCCCAGGGTCCCCCCAATGAGCAGCACACTACTACATTTCCCACACACCCAACACATAAACACCACCCAAAACCATGTAGCAGCCCCATCAACACCAATACCAGCATAGCAGTAGTCTCAGAATGAAAAAAAAAATTAAGCTTTATTCAGCATGATCACAATGTCCGTGGATCGCAGGCAGTTCAATATTCACAAAGCCCATAGGGCAGTCAATAAGTCTCAGCTGGATGGGGTACACAGTGGGATGCGTGTCCCCAGCTTGCCTGCACAGTTACATGCCCTCGTCTTCCACAGGGGTGAGGGCATCATGGGGGGGGAACCACCAGGCACCGCAGGGACATCAGGGCAAAGGGGAGGCGTTGTGGGTGCAGGGATGGAGGACTCCACCACAGGGGGTGGGGCAGGGCCAAAGGCGGAGGCCAGGATGGCACTACACACCTTTGCAAGGTCCTCCAGGGATTCCCCTGCACCCGAAGGAACCACAGGCCCCAAGGAGGGGGGGGGGGTCAGAGGGATTGGTCGCAGCGCCACCGGGGGAGGGTGTGGACAGGGGGGGGGACGCAACCACCCTGACCGGGGACTTCCTTGACCGCTTGCGGGGTGGTGTCACTGTGGGGCTCAGGGACAGAGCGGCCATGAAGGAGTCTTTGGGGGAGAGGTGGCCAGGAGAGCTGAGGGGAGGGGATTTGGAGGGAGTGGACTGGGTGGAATGCGGACTCCCACTCTGGCTGCGTGTCACACGTTTGCCCCCCGACCCAGTGGGTGTGCCTACCTCACCCTGTGTGTGCGTGTCAGGAGGAGTGCGGTGGACCTTCCCTGCTGGTGTGGTGCCTGTGTCTGATGATGTGGGTGCATGCTGACGTCTGGGTGTACGTGGGACAGGCATGGGAGTGGGAAGTGTGGATGGGGCAGGGGTAGGTGGTGGGAGGTCGCGCTGAAGGAGACCCACTGCTGCAGTCAGTGTCGAGTCTATCGACCTCAGCAAGCTGCGTTGGTCAGCCTGCGATGAATGAATGCCCTCCAAGTATGCCTCGATGTTGTTGAGGGTCTGGCTGTGGGCATGGAGGACATTAAGGATCGCAGCCTGACCAACCTGCAGCTGCCGCTGGATGTCCACAGACTCAGCATTGGCGGCAGCAGTGGAGACAGGGGCAGGGGGTGCGGTGCCTGGCATGAAGGAGACATGCGGTGACCGGGCACGCTGGGAAGGGACACGAGCAAGTGGGAGGCGGCTGATGGGAACGGAGGGGGCGGTGCGAGGTGTTGTTCCGCTGTCAGCTGCTGGTGCAGCCTCCGCCCACTCGGAGACATCCTCCTCGGACCTGTCAGCTTCGTATTCTGACGTGCCAGTCGACAGGTCCTCCGCCGCACTCTCCTCCGCCTCTGTCCCACTCGATGTGCCAGCCACGATGTCACGGCTGGCACTGGTGCTCGGTCCCTCCGCCTGGTCTGTGTCCATGTCTCCCTCTGTGTCCCCCGACGATGCTGTGGGCAGGGTGGAGAGACAGAAATTAATCAGACACCTGTACACATCTGTCACATGAGTCCAATCCACATAGGTTACATTGCATAGCCTGAAAAGGAAGATCCCTAACATCTACTAAACAAGGTACCGATGTAGGGCATGAAACACACAGTTGGTTGAGCCACCATGCCACTGAAATACCATGGAGAGCATGAGACAATAGCAAATGACAGGAAACGGAGTCTGACATAGCACCCAGGCCCTGGGGACAATCCAGCACTGCATCTGCACCACACAGCGTTGGCGAAAATAGGGATTACCAGGGACCATATCCATGAACTTGAGACACATGCTGCATAGGTAATGCTGAAAACATGCCCACCATGACTGGCTCACTGCACCTTGAGTGTATGTCCAGACAAACATCACACACTGCCCAGACCCAGCAAGTAGAAATCAGGATTTGACATATAGGCTTTGCCCGCCCCAACCACCCCCTACACGAGGCAAATTGTTGACACAGGTGGCACCAACATCTCATAGTCTGGGTGATAAACACAGGGGCAGGCAAAATGCAAGATTGGACGCCAAACACCCAAGGTGCGCCTGTACAAATAATGAGGTACCAGTGCCCATCCTCAGATGAGTATAACAAGACACACAGGCACTGGCAACTGTGAGTATGAAGAAGGACATTCAGGTCAGGCTGCACAGTGGACACCTGTACTAAATTTCACGTCTATATACATGGTGCCAGGGGACAATGGCACAGACCACAACCTACGCTGTAGACACTGAGAGTGTCCACGTTTTGTGATGACACATACAACACCGAGGAAAAGGTGCCCCAGGGGACAGTAGTGGCCACACAACTCCATGCTCCTGAATGGTAATGACTGCAACACACGCCACCATCCCTGCACTATGCGTATCGCACACTCATGCACATCATGTCACAGGCCACTACATAGGACATGCGCGCTGTAAGGAATGACACTTGAGAGACTAACTCCCATGTCTGGACTCAGCATCAGTGCCAACTGACATGGAACCCACATGCAGTGAACTGGACAGGGCACAGGCAAGGTCCCAAAACCTGTTACACACCACCCCCACACATGATGCTACAGGCATAGTTCTCGTGGACAAAGCGCCAGCCTACATTACCTTGTGAAGGAGGGACTACACACAGACCAGGGAACACATTGCAAGGAGGGGAAGGGTGGCAGGAGCGCAGCGCTATACTGGGGCAAACTGGATCTGCACAGCACCTTTAAACCCTGGCAGTGAATTCATGCTACTGTGCCCTTACAAATGCCGGTGACACACAACAATCACACATGTACCTACCCCCTTCCGGCTGCTGCATCTCCTGTAAGCGCCTCTCCAAGTCTGGAAAGACCACCGGCAGCACACGCCTGTGGAGGTGGCTCAGACGGCGGCGCCCGCGGTTCTTGTGGCTCACAGGTGAGTCCCCCAGCAGGACCCGTACGATCCTCCGCGTCCAGCACCGGATATCCTGCCAGCGTTTCCTCACCTGGGACAGGCTCCGCCTCCGACCATCCACACCCCTCACGGCACTGACGGCGGTCAGCCAGATCTGCTCCTTGGCAGTGGCGCCTACCTGTGAGGAAGAACAAGTGACACCACATCAATACACCAGCCACATGTCACAGAGAGACATATGAGAACAAATTAGCTGGTTACAACAAGGCATGTCATGCAGCCAACGCATTGCACCTTTGTCATAGGGACATGATCCTCTGGGGAGGGAAAAAGCTGTACGTGCCATTGTAGGTACACAGGTGGAATGATGGCAATGTCACAATCAATGATCAAGGCTCACACTGTGCATCACACCCACCCCTCCTGTCTCAGGGCACTGCTGGGAGGACTCTGCACCCACCCCTCCTGTCTCAGGGCACAGCTGGGAGGACTCTGCACACACCCCTCCTGTCTCAGGGCACAGCTGGGAGGACTCTGCACACACCCCTCCTGTCTCAGGGCACTGCTGGGAGGACTCTGCACACACCCCTCCTGTCTCAGGGCACTGCTGGGAGGACTCTGCACCCACCCCTCCTGTCTCAGGGCACAGCTGGGAGGACTCTGCACACACCCCTCCTGTCTCAGGGCACTGCTGGGAGGACTCTGCACACACCCCTCCTGTCTCAGGGCACTGCTGGGAGGACTCTGCACACACCCCTCCTGTCTCAGGGCACTGCTGGGAGGACTCTGCACACACCCCTCCTGTCTCAGGGCACTGCTGGGAGGACTCTGCACCCACCCCTCCTGTCTCAGGGCACAGCTGGGAGGACTCTGCACACACCCCTCCTGTCTCAGGGCACTGCTGGGAGGACTCTGCACACACCCCTCCTGTCTCAGGGCACTGCTGGGAGGACTCTGCACCCACCCCTCCTGTCTCAGGGCACTGCTGGGAGGACTCTGCACACATCCCTCCTGTCTCAGGGCACTGCTGGGAGGACTCTGCACCCACCCCTCCTGTCTCAGGGCACTGCTGGAAGGACTCTGCACACACCCCTCCTGTCTCAGGGCACTGCTGGGAGGACTCTGCACCCACCCCTCCTGTCTCAGGGCACTGCTGGGAGGACTCTGCACACACACCTCCTGTGTCTGGCCAGCACCTCAAAGCAGTCACATGCCACAGGCCACTGACGCCACCTCAGCAGAGTACACAGACACACACAGGCACAGGACATTCACCTGCCATTGCCAAATGCAGATACAAACCTCACTGCACATGTGCCACTGGATCGGGGGGGCTCACAGGTGTGGGGCTGGCTCTGCACGTCAGACACACAGCACTGCTCCCTGCTCACATGAGATGTGCAGGGCATATCCAGGCCTCATGCATCTGGGGTGGTCCACTACACATATGCACCCACACAAATGACATTGGACTTACACACACAGATGTCCAGGGGACGAACACATCATGTGGACACTCTCAGCATAGGTACAGTGGACAAACACACATCTGTAGGTACAGTCACCTGTCACACTGGGGTAACCACAGAATCACAGGAGGACTGTAGTAGCTCCATACCCTGGAGGATTAGACAGCCACAATGTGTAATGCCACATGCAGTGAATGTCACAGTAAACACAATGCAAGTGAGGAGAGCAGACATGCACCACAGCATGCTCTGGCTGGGAGACATCAGGCATCCCCCCCTGGGACCCCCCCTACAGTACATAGCATGTGTGTCACACCAGGACACAATGCCAGAAGTCACAGTCACAACAAAGGGACAGTCTGTGCCAGTGGCCTATGCACTCACCTGATACCCTGGTCGCCCATACAGAAGGGGGTACTGTGGGAGGATCACATCCAGCAATGCCAGGTTCTCCTCCAGGGTGAATGGCTGTGTCCTCTCCACAGCCCTTGACATGGTTCCAGGGAATCAGTAGCAGCAGCTGGGTCGACGAATTCAAAGATGTGCAGGCAAGTTCTCCCTCATGGGACCTGGCTGCCTTATATCTGCCTTTCTGCCCTGTCTCATGCACAGGAGTACAGAGTGATTGGTCACTCACATTTGCATCCTATGTTTCCACCAATCCCTTCAAACCTAGCAGTCTGTGTGTACTCTATCGGTTTCATTCTCCTGCATGATGTCAGCCCCACAAACACATTGCAACAAAGTAGATTAATTCCAACTGACTTCTGCTGTGCACCTTCCAGAACAAATTCAAATTTTGAACTTGGTCTCCATGACAACCAGCATGCATGTAGGCCTTAATACTTGTCCCTCATGTGTCCCCTATGTAATTTGGAGCTTCACACACAGGTACGGTGCGTTCCGGGGCCCTAGGGCACCCCAAATGCATTGCAACGGCCTGTACACGCGTGCCTACGTTCACTATCACTATGGGTGTCCTCGCGTATGCGTACTCGTAGTGGTACGGGCCGTACACACGCCTGTACGCTCCCTATCACTATGGGTGGCCTCGCATATGCGTACTCGTAGTGGTAGGGGCCGTACACACGCCTGTACGCTCCCTATCACTATGGGTGGCCTCGCGTATGCGTACTCGTAGTGGTACGGGCCGTACACACGCCTGTACGCTCCCTATCACTATGGTTGGCCTCGCGTATGCGTACTCGTAGTGGTACGGGCCGTACACACGCCTGTACGCTCCCTATCACTATGGGTGGCCTCGCGTATGCGTACTCGTAGTGGTACGGGCCGTACACACGCCTGTACGTTCCCTATCACTATGGGTGGCCTTGCATATGCGTACTCGTAGTGGTACGGGCCGTACACACGCCTGTACGCTCCCTATCACTATGGGTGGCCTCGCGTATGCGTACTCGTAGTGGTACGGGCCGTACACACGCCTGTACGCTCCCTATCACTATGGGTGGCCTCGCGTATGCGTACTCGTAGTGGTACGGGCCGTACACATGCCTGTACGCTCCCTATCACTATGGGTGGCCTCGCATATGCGTACTCGTAGTGGTACGGGCCGTACACACGCCTGTACGCTCCCTATCACTATGTATTTCCTCGCGTATGCGTACTCGTAGTGGTACGGGCCGTACACACGCCTGTACGCTCCCTATCACTACGTGTATGCATACGCGAGGACACCCATAGTGATAGGGAGCGTACAGGCGTGTGTACGGCCCGTACCACTACGAGTACGCATACGCGAGGCCACACATAGTGATAGGGAGCGTACAGGCGTGTGTTCGGCCCGTACCACTACGAGTACGCATACGCGAGGTCACCCATAGTGATAGGGAGCGTACAGGCGTGTGTACGGCCCGTACCACTACGAGTACGCATACGCGAGGCCACACATAGTGATAGGGAGCGTACAGGCGTGTGTACGGCCCGTACCACTACGAGTACGCATACGCGAGGCCACACATAGTGATAGGGAGCGTACAGGCGTGTGTACGGCCCGTACCACTATGGGTGTTCTTGCGTATGCGTACTCGTAGTGGTACGGGCCGTACACATGCCTGTACGCTCGCCATCACGATGGGTACACATACGGCAGCACTCCCATAGTGAAATGGTAACGTACACAGGCCCTCTTCGCAGCAGTACAGTTGTTTTCACACATCACAGTGGTGACAGGCGGCACACAGGTAGGGATAGGGCGGACATACTTGTCCATGGATGGACATACTTGTCCATGGATGGACATACTTGTCCATGGATGGACATACTTGTCCATTAATTGACATCGAGTTATCGTCTGTGCATTACTACATGTGTGGGGCACAGGTGTGACGGCCTGTGATGTGGAACATCACTCCTGAGTCGAGAAGGCACCAGATGTATGATGAGATGTCTACAGATGTACTGTGTGATGGTGCAATGTGTGCCAGGCATGCCCTTGACTACTTTGACATGTGTGCATGTCGTACTGCACACTTGGGGTGAGCGTCACTGGCATGGCACGGACACCTACACACGGAAGTGTCCCCTGATGCCCGGTACAGGGGTTACCACACCTGACTTGTCACTACCCACGGTGCACAATGTGACTATGTCATGTATGTGTGGGGGCTTCCCATCAGGTTGATGTTGGAGCACCCTCAAAAGCTGCAGCCGTTGCAGCAACCAACATGTGTCTGTGTGTAGATTGACATTGCACACTGATCCGCACACCATGCCACATGTGGTATCGGATGTGAGGTGCACATGTATGCATGGGACACGGAGTAGCGTGACAAGGACATGTCTGCATCCTCACAATGAATGTGTGGTGAGTCATGACATGTGCACCTTCATGGCAAGGTGTGTGGGCTGTCCTAGTGTGATGTCATGTGACCTGTGGCTCTAGTGTTCCGCTACCAGTCTCTGCAATCGGCATCCTACTTCTGCTGATGTGTGGGCGTATGTCACTCCTGTCTTGCGTCTGGCTGTTCACTTGCACTGGGACACAGCTATTCCCATGGCATGGCATGGGGAGGTTCTCAATCTCCGTGTGTAGCTGGGTCTTGGTAGGGGTGTCACCTTGCATCCATACGTGTCCTGGGCATGTAGCACATACCTGACTCCCTATGTAGCATATGTGTATTGACAGATTAACATGTGCGCAGTACATATGAATTGTTGTCGTAGTGCACTCACTCTTCCTTGTCACTTCCAAATTACTGCAGAGCGCCGCCTCTTGCCCGCGCAATTCCGGACTTGGCTGACATGCGGGAGAATGACAGCATCCGGCTCTACCGCTTCCCCCAACCGTTGATTGTGGAGTTGACGGCGAGACTGGCACCACACCTGCAACCGCAGCACAGGTATCCGACGGCACTGACACCCCAGCTGAAGGTAATGGCTGCCCTACATTTTCTTGCCACGGGTACCTTTCAATATACCATAGCTCATGTTGGTGGCTTGTCCCAGAGCATGTTCTGCCGTGTGCTGCATGATTTCTTAGAGGCCATGTTGATTCACCTGGATGACTTCATCAAGTTCCCAACCCCTGAACAGTTGACTGCGGTCAAGCGTGGATTCTATGCCCTGGGAGGGATGCCCCATGTCATTGGGTCCATAGATGGGACACATGTAGCTTTGGTACCACCACACGCATGGGAGGTGGCGTACCGCAATCGGAAGCACTACCACTCCATCAATGCCCTTGTGGTGTGTCAGTCCGACATGGTGATTTCACATGTCTGTGCTCGTTTTCCAGGATCAGCACACGATGCCTACATCATGAGGCGTAGCAGGATGCCTGAAATGATGATGCAGCTGCGCAACGAAAGAGCATGTGTTGTTGGTGGGTACAGTCTGTCTGTCCTGTATTTTGCATAGCCTACCAGCACGACCGCTGCACCACTTCTAACGATGTCAATGTGCTTCCCATGTAGGGGACGCTGGCTATCCCAGCATGCCATGGCTGCTCACACCTCTCCGCAACCCCATCACGCTGGCACAGCTCCGCTACAACACCGCCCATGGCCGGACAAGGCGAGTGATAGAGAGGACGTTTGGCCTGCTGAAGAGCCGATTTCGGTGCCTCCACAAGACCGGCGGCGCGCTCCTATATGCCCCTGCGAAGGTCTGCAAAATCTTCATGGTCTGCTGCATGCTGCACAACATGGCAGTTGAGAGAGCTGTGCCACTCATCCTGGATCAACATGACGAGGACCATGCACCCGTGGAGGACGAAGGGCTTGGCAATGGGGCTAGTGATGTGGAGGATGTGGAGGATGTGGAGCCGCAAGAGGACATCCGGACTCGGCTCATACGCGACTTCTTTGCTTAGTGGTGAGTACCAGTGTCTGAGTGTGCACGCATTGGTCCCCGTGTGGCATGTGTTGTGATGTGTGTCTCCACCTGCATGTATGGCACGTGAGTCAGAGGTGTGTGTGGGTGTGTCACTGGAGTGATGGTGGCAGTGATGGTTGTATTTCCCCAGTCAAAATTGTGACCTAGCATGTTGTCATCCATACATGTGTCGAGTAAATGCACATGCAAGTGGCTGTGCTTTTTGTGGCTGACTTCTTGTGTGTCTCTCTTCCCCAGGTACTTGCGCATGCCGTCTGCTGCTTGCATTGTTGTGGCACTGCTATTCCTCATGGACACGTCATCGTGGGCTGACTCAGCGTTACAGGCACGGACACGTTTGGAAGTCTCCATAGGGTAAGGGATGCATCAGGGGTGTATTGGGTGTGGCAGTTGTTCACGATGTATGCACACTGCCCCTGTCGATGTTTGGTTCCTCTGCAGACATGTCGCATCACCATGGTGCACATGACATGCAGCTGGGTACACCTGAATAGATGGTCAGACTTGTTGACAGTCATCTGTAATGGGATAGTGGATTGTGATGATGGCATCAATGTGTGTAACACTGCCCTCGGACACATGCGGTTAGCATTGGGTTGACATGGTGTGGGACTTCCACATCAGCTGATCAATGGTGTATGGCAGTCTCTCCGTGAGCAGCTGTGGGTGTTTAGCTGTTAGCCGACAATTGTGTGGCAGTTCCATGGCTAACACGCATTTGTGCTGCAGAAGGGGGGTGCCAGTGTTGGACCCACATGTTACTCCACAAGATGTGTTCATGTGTACTTCAAGTTGCCTCTGCAATCCCGAATACATGACTAATAAAGGTGTCCCTATGCCTTCTCCGTCAATGCTGGTGTGTTGCCACGGTGCATCCAGCATGTCTGGCATGGTTCTCCCTGATGGTGGCTATGTGTCGATGTGTCGAGTAGCAAGATGCAAGCTGTGTGTGTGGGCTGAGACTGTGTATTGTGCATGATGTCCATGAGTGTGTGGGTATTGTGACATGTGCCATCCCCATGCATCCAACGTTGGCCAGGCCCCCATTCTCTGCATCCACCGGACTCAAGCTTGCAGGACATGGTTCTGCCACCTGTCTACACATACCTGGGTGCCCCCCGGACCCTGGACTGGATCCCTGACCTCTGCGCGTGACTGTTGCTGTACTCAATGTGTCTGTCAGCACCGTTGTGCGGCCACCCCCTCAGCTGGTTGGGCCCATCACGTGTGTGTATGGTGCTCCATGTCTGTCTTGACTAATACACTGTGACCCGTGTGTCCTGTGCCAGACTCAGGCCCCAGGGTGTGGATGTTTGGAGTCAAAAGAGAGCTCAGGCATGTTTAGACTTTACAACACACATGTAAGGTAATAATGCAACCAACAGGCATCTTCTCTTCATGGTGTGAATTTTTATTTGGGGGGGGGGGGGATTAAGTGAGGGGCTTTCCGGGAGTTTGGAATCCAAAGTTCAGTAGGGGAGTTGGTGTCCTTGCCATTTGAAATCCTCAGAGTCCATGCCACAGTCTTTGTCAACATTGGTCAGACAGTGACCAGCAGGGCCATGTGGCAGGGAATGTCTCTTGATGCTGTGCTGCTGTTGCTCCAGTGGGCCAGGTGCCAGGCCAGGTGTCCTGGGAGATGGTGATGTTGCGCCGACCCTCACGGTCTTTTACGTGGACGACCCGCCCTCCTGCGGGGACCCTCAGCAGCAGGCCGTGACGACGTCTGGGATGCTCCATCGGATGTTTCCTCCTCCTCCTCCTGATCCCTCCCTGTGGGTGGTGATGTTCTCCGCCTTCTGGCACAGGGAGGGTCGGCCATGTTGTCGGCCATCCGACGGAGTGTATCGTGAATCCCCTGGAACGCCGTCACTTGCTCAGCCTGTCTGTCCTCCATCCTCCGTTGGTGTTGCAGTAGACAGGCATGTAGCTCCGCATGTTGCTGGGCCTGCTGGGTCTTGATCCCCTCGAGGACGGACACAACCTGGGCCATGCCCGTGGTGTCCTGCCGGTATGTGTCCATGATGTTACGGACATGGGCAAATACCGGTTCCCCAGCCAACTGGTCAGGCTCGCGCCTCCGCCGTCCTCCACTCCCACCACCCCTGCCCACTTGCACCTGGCCTGCCCTTGTGGGTACATCGGGTCTCCGGGACCCCTGAGGGGTGGCATTGGCGTTGTCGCCTGCCTCCTCCTGGGTGCCCAGGACACCGTGTCCCTCCTGGCCAGCCTGGCTGCATTGTGGTGTTGGGGCAGGGATCCTGGGTGTCTCCTGGGATGTGGCAGGAGTGGGGGTGGTGGTTGGCACAGTTGTACCTGACGCAGGTGCTGCAGGTGGTTGGACACCAGAGGGGCCAGGTCGGTCGGGGTCGTCCACAGAGTGGTGAGAGTGGTCGCTGCCGGTGGGATCGGGCTCCCGCAGATCCGGGTCCTGTGAGTCTTCCCCCCCCAGTGTTGGGGGGTGAACCACGACGTTGACCTGTGTGTGAGAGAGACAATGTTAATTTTGGTCCATGCAACATCCATGTTTCATCAGTGTCAAAGTTGGCACTTTTCCTCTTCGAATTAGGATCTGTCTTGCATTCCACTCACAGTGCACTTGTGCATGGGTGTGTCCCTTGGACACCACTTTGGCCCGTTTAAATATGTGTGGCACAGTCTTACGTGCTGCGTCAAGTGTGACTGCAGTCAGCAGGGGAGTGGGCAGGTGTGGCGAGCCATGCATTGGCGCCTTCCGTGTGGCACTGTACATGTGCACATGGAGTGGATCCACACACTTATATGATGCAGGTAGCTGTCGTTGTGCTCGTGAACAGGTTGTGACATGGGCCTGTGTTTTGCCATGGTGAAGAGGGGGGGTTCTGGCACTGGCCACCCTTGGCTACATGCACGCAGTCTACCTGCTGACGAGCAGACATTCCCACACACCACATGGCTGATTTGCTCTCCCTGTGTCTCCCTCCCTCTCTCTGTCCCCCTCTCCCTCCCTCTCTGTCCCCCTCTCCCTCCCTCTGTGTGTCAGCCTCCTCCCTCTGTCCGTGTCCCTGTGTCTCCCTCCCTCTCTGTCCCCCTCTCCCTCCCTCTCTGTCCCCCTCTCCCTCCCTCTGTGTGTCAGCCTCCTCCCTCTGTCCGTGTCCCTGTGTCTCCCTCCCTCTCTGTCCCCCTCTCCCTCCCTCTCTGTCCCCCTCTCCCTCCCTCTCTGTCCCCCTCTCCCTCCCTCTCTGTCCCCCTCTCCCTCCCACTGTGTGTCACCCTCTGTCACCTCAGCCCAGCTTCCTGTGCACACACTGTTAGCAGATCTTTGAATGGCCCTTGGCTTGTTGTTGTGAGTTTGTTTCTGATCTCCAGGCACCCATTGGGTGTGGTGTCTGTGTGTGCGCTGCTGCTGTGGTTGTGTGTGCTGCCACTCTTTCACAGTGTTGGCTGTTCATTAGCTGCTGTCATGTGCAAAAAGTGCCTTCTCCCCCATGTGTTGATGCAAGGTGTCCGCCATTTGCTGGCGAGTCTTTCCTGTGTGAGGACACACTGTTTGTCTGGCTGTGACCTGGGCCATATGGGCAGAGGGCATTGTTGTCTGCTTCTGAGTTGCACTATGTGATTTTTGTGGCCCACCCTCCCACCATCCGGGTTACCGTGTCATGTGTTGGTGTCTTCTGTGGCCTGTAACTTGACATTGTCCAGCTGGGTGCATGGGGCATGGTGGCAGCAGTGGCATGTGCGTGTTCATGGAGTGTGGTTGAGTCATGTGATCGGTTGGGGTGGTTGCGTGCCTGTTAGTGATTTTGGTTGTGGATGAGGTCCCCCCCATGTGAGGTGCGTTGTTCGTGTACTCACCCGGGTCTCGGAGTCCTCCTAATCCTTCGACTGCCTCCACCGGCTGTATGGCCATCACCCTCTCCTCCCAGGGCTGGTATTGTACGGGTCTGCGGGAGGGCCCTCCTCCGGTGGCGTTGGCCTGGTTGTGTTCCTCCAGCATCTTGGCTCGGACCCTCCTCCGCAGATCGTACCACCTGGCTTGGCATTCCTGCCTGGTTCTTCTGGTGTCCGCAACAGCATTCACAGCATCGACGATGGTCTGCCACATGGCTGTTTTTGCTGCAATGCTGGTCTGTCTGACCAATGTTCCAAAGAGGTGTGGCTCGACTCTGAGGATTTCATCAACAAGGACCTCCAACTCTTGGTTACTGAACTTTGGATTCTTGTTAGTGGGCATGGTGAGGGGTGTTGGTGTGGATGGTGGGGGGGGTGTGTGGATGGTTGTGGGTGTGTGGGTGTGGTTGTGCAGGTGTGTGTGTGTGTGAATGTGATGAGGGGGTGTTTGTGGAGGTGGTTGTGTGGAGGTTTGCAAGTGTAAGGTGTGGTGAGGCTTGTAGTATGGTTCTGTGGTGTCTGGCAGCAGTGAGTCTGTTGCAAAGGCTCATGGTTTGTGTGTGTGGGCCCTTTCTATTGGTCCATGGGTGGGTGTGGCTGTGTTTGAAGTTTGGGTGGGTGTGTTATAAGGAGTGGTGGTGTTTTGGGCCTCTGTTTGTTTTTGGCAGTTGCAGGTCAGTGGATGTGTTTTTTTAGTGTTTGTTGGCCATGTTTAGTGGCTTTGTGCCATTCGAATAGTGTATTCTTGTGTAGTTTTGTTTTGTCCTGGTTGTGTACGTGCGTTTTGAGCGTGTGTACGGTGTGTACATGGGCCATTTGGTTGTACGGTGCTGTCCTTGTGTGTGGCTTGGTACGACTCGTACATGAGGTTGTGATGTTGGGGCCTGGGGTGCGCTCTGTACTTAGGAGGTTGTGTTGGGGCTTCGACTCGAACGTACTGGGGTGTACATGGACGTTGTTACGACACGTACTGGGGTGGGGGTTGGACTCGAACGTACTGGGGTGTACATAGACGGTGGTACGACACGTACAGGGGTGGGGGTTCGACTCGAACGTACTGGGGTGTACATAGATGGTGGTACGACACATACAGGGGTGGGGGTTCGACTCGAACGTACTGGGGTGTACATAGACGGGGGGTTCGACAGTACTCGGGTGTACATACACGGGGGTTCGACACGTACAGTTCGACTCGTACTCGGGTGTACATACACGGGGGTTCGACACATACAGTTCGACTCGTACTCGGGTGTACATACACGGGGGGTTCGACACGTACAGTTCGACTCGTACTCGGGTGTACATACACGGGGGGTTCGACACGTACTCGGGTGTACATACACGGGGGGGTTCGACACGTACAGTTCGACTCGTACTCGGGTGTACATACACGGGGGGTTCGACACGTACAGTTCGACTCGTACTCGGGTGTACATACACGGGGGGTTCGACAGTACTCGGGTGTACATACACGGGGGGTTCGACACGTACAGTTCGACTCGTACTCGGGTGTACATACACGGGGGGTTCGACACGTACAGTTCGACTCGTACTCGGGTGTACATACACGGGGGGTTCGACACGTACAGTTCGACTCGTACTCGGGTGTACATACACGGGGGGTTCGACACGTACTCGGGTGTACATACACGGGGGGGTTCGACACGTACAGTTCGACTCGTACTCGGGTGTACATACACGGGGGGTTCGACACGTACAGTTCGACTCGTACTCGGGTGTACATACACGGGGGTTCGACACGTACTCGGGTGTACATACACGGGGGGTTCGACACGTACAGTTCGACTCGTACTCGGGTGTACATACACGGGGGTTCGACACGTACTCGGGTGTACATACACGGGGGGTTCGACACGTACTCGGGTGTACATGGACGGGGGGGTTCGACAGTACTCGGGTGTACATACACGGGGGGTTCGACACGTACTCGGGTGTACATACACGGGGGGTTCGACACGTACTCGGGTGTACATAGACGGGGGGTTCGACAGTACTCGGGTGTATATACACGGGGGTTCGACACGTACAGTTCGACTCGTACTCGGGTGTACATACACGGGGGTTCGACACGTACTCGGGTGTACATACACGGGGGGTTCGACACGTACAGTTCGACTCGTACTCGGGTGTACATACACGGGGGTTCGACACGTACTCGGGTGTACATACACGGGGGGTTCGACACGTACTCGGGTGTACATGGACGGGGGGGTTCGACAGTACTCGGGTGTACATACACGGGGGGTTCGACACGTACTCGGGTGTACATACACGGGGGGTTCGACACGTACTCGGGTGTACATAGACGGGGGGTTCGACAGTACTCGGGTGTATATACACGGGGGGTTCGACACGTACAGTTCGACTCGTACTCGGGTGTACATACACGGGGGGTTCGACACGTACTCGGGTGTACATACACGGGGTGGTTCGACACGTACAGTTCGACTCGTACTCGGGTGTACATACACGGGGGGTTCGACACGTACAGTTCGACACGTACTCGGGTGTACATACACGGGGGGGTTCGACACGTACTCGGGTGTACATACACGGGGGTTCGGCGCGTACATGCGGGGGCTGGGGGGGGGTCGACTCGAACGTACGGGGGCTGGGGGGGGTACGGCGCGTACATGCGGGGGCTGGGGGGGGTACGGCGCTTACATGCGGGGGCTGGGGGGGGGTACGGCGCGTACAGGGCACCTGTTTGGACGTCTCCATGGTTGCTATAGGAGTTCGGTGCGGACGGTGTTTTTACCATACGGTTGTACGGTCGGACGCACGGGTTGGATCGTAATTCCTAGGTCGGACTTCACTTTTCACATTCGTACGGTAAATCGTCCGAGGATGTGTCGGACACATTATCCGACCCGAGGACGTGTGGGGGACAATTCCAAATGCGATTCGTATGGACTTTTTCCCATGCGAATCGTGATTGCCAGTTTGTACGGCACTTGTACGATTCGTACGGTAAAAAGACCGGATACGAGTCGTACGGGGAATATTTTTACCGGATCGTAATCGGCACCTTAATATTTACAAAATGAAAATAAAAACACTAAAATTTGCCATTTGTGATTAGCAGCTCAACCAAAACTCCCTCAATGCAGGGTTTATTACCTCACACATGATGAAACAAATTGCGTCACATTACTGATGGATCCACATATCACATCACCATTGACATCATTGATGATGTCATCACATCAGTTCAAGAACACTGTACTTCCTAGCCTATTGGGCTTAACTTTTGACCTTTTCCAATATTTCTGTGTGGAGGGACCGCATTTAAGCTAGGCTCCGCAATGAAGTTGGAAAAAGGCGCTTTGTTTTGAGCAGAGATTGTTTTTGTTGTGCTTGGTGTCGATGGGAATTTTGTCTGACTTTCAGCCCAAGACATCTCAGCTCTACGGACGGGATACTGAGTCAAGAGCTTACTTTGGTCATGCTCGCAGGATGTCCAATGCTTTAGGCCATCCTCAGTGAGCTCTGAGTTCTGTACTTTTAGGGCCCACTGATTGCGGATTTTTACTAATCCCTGTGAATACAAGGTGTAGGGCCAGGAATTCTTCGAAGCGCTGGATGTATGACTAATACCCATAAAAATTACAATTTTTCACCTAGCCAGTGGGATCTAGGTGCAGGCCCTACATGTAGCTCCATCTCCCCAGAGACTGCAGTCCATTATCTTGAAGAGTCAGCATTCGTCTCTGGGTGCAACCCATAGAGCAGGACCAAAGGCTGTGACCACCTTCACCAAGACACAATTTCCTCCAAAGTTTACTGGGCTCGTCATTTTGCCAAAGTCGAGCAGTTGCTGGATTCAGGGCTCTGCTTTTGACCAAATCCTGTGCTCAGAGACTGGCTTCAGAGATGTCTTAATGATGTCATTAGTGTTGTCATCTGTGATATCATTTGTGAGGTCATGAACAATGCATTGGAGAGAGGTACTTGTGGCACACCATAACAGCTGAATTTCAATGGGTTTTGGTTTTGCATTGTAACCATATCCCTTACACTGAAGGTTTTTTATTATTGGAATGTCTGGTTTTTTTTTTTACAACTGTTATGTTTTCTTAATAGTAATGAACCATAACTTCCTATTAACACTGTTTTCTCAATACATTTTTTAGGCCTTTACATTTATATACATTGGCTTTAGGCCAAAGCAAGAAATGTAAGTAACATTTAATAACAAAAATAAATATATGTAATGTTATGTTAATAACAACTTTTAAAGCGCACAGTCACCCGTAGGTTTCATGGCGCTAATCATGAGGAATGTCGTGGCAGAGTGACTATGCATAGGCTTGCTCAAATAACCAGGTTTTCAAAGCTTTCCTGAAGCCCAGGAGGCTGTCACAGCTCCTGGGTGCCAGGGGGAGAGAGTTCCAGAATTTAGGAGCTAGATAGGAAAAGCGGCAGCCTCCTTGACGTTTCCGTTTGAAGGAGGGGATGGTTAACAGGTGGAGGTGGGCCGAACGGAGACTTGGCAGGGGTCCGTGCTTTATGATCATACTATTGATGAATCTAGGGCTTTTGCCGTGCAGGGCCTTAAAGGCTAAGCATCCAGTCTTAAAGGCTACCCGTTGAGCCCTCGGTAGCCAGTGAAGTTTCAGCAGCCCGGGTCTGGCTGAGAGCCATTTAGGCTGTTTGTGGATAAGTCTTGCTGCCTGATTCTGGACGATTTGTAGGCGTTGTAGTAGACAAGTTGGGAGGCCTAGGTAGATAGAATTCGAGAAGTCAAGTCGCAAGAGGACCAGGGCTATCACCACCTGTATGAGAGCTGAATGAGTCAGCAGGTGGGCGATTTTCTTGATTTTGCGCAATTGAAAGAAGCTAGAGGAGATCACCGCTCCCACCTGTCCTCTGAGCGAGAGATCTGCATTGATGGTAACCCCAAGACTTTTCACCGAGGGGGAGGGAGTGGGGGGTGGCCCCAATTCCGCCGGTCAGTAGTGCGGGCCCCAGTAGCTCTCGCTCTTCCCAGGCAGCACTAATTCTGTCTTGCCTGGGTTGAGTTTCAGGTGGTTAAGATCCATCCAACGTTGGATGTGAAGCATGGTAGCCTGAAACTCAGCAGCAGAGTCAGGGGAGTCCAGTGGGAAAATAAGCTGAAGATCGTCAGCGTAGTTAAAAATGGTGATCTTTCTGTCTTTTAACGAATGGATAAGAGGCCAGAGATACAGATTGAACAGTAGCGGGGAGAGAGATGAGCCCTGTGGACCCCACATGTGGAGGTAAGCTTGGGGGCGGCGAAAGTTCCGAGCCTTACAGCTTGAGTACGATCTGCAAGGAAAGATTTAATCCAGCTGAGTGCGGGTCCTCGCAGGCCTGCCTGCTCGACACGGTTCAACAAGATGTTATGGTCGACCATGTCGAACGCAGCCGACAAATCCAAGAGCACAAGAGCCTGGTGGACGCCTCTGTCCGCATTTGCTCTGAGAGTGTCCAGGACTGCAAGGATCACCGCCTCGGTTGAGTGCGCCGGTCGGAAACCAGCTTGATTTGGCTCTAAGTAGTCTGATGATTCAATGAAGCTCGACAGGCACCTAGCCACATGGGCTTCCAGTATTTTGGCCAGATAGGGGAGGAGAGAAATGGGGCGGTAATTTGAGAGATTCGTGGGGTTGGCCCCTAGTTTTTTAATAAGGGGAACAACCGTCGCATTCTTAAAAGCACTGGGAACCTTGCCCTGAGCAAGTGACTCATTAAGGAAAGGGAGTACACTGTGAGGCAAGACGGAAAGAATGTCTTTTAAGACATGTGGTAGACAACTATCATTGGGCGACCCAGATTTAACACGGGTCGTGAGCTCGAATAGTGTTTTGGGACAGATAGGTGGAAGAAGGTCTAATGTGAATTGATTGCTGGAAATATCTTCCTGTGGTTCCAAGCTGACGGTGTAAGGGATACTGGCTTTAATGGAGGTGATTTTGTCCAGAAAAAAGTTATTCAGGGAATTGCAGAGTTCTTGAGTAGGTGCCTGAGTAGGCGAAGTTCTCTCATCATTGCACAAGTCATTCACTCTCTTGAAGATTTCTTTAGATTTGTTGTGGGCATTTAGTATTTGAGTAGAAAAGTAAGCTGCTTTAGTGTCCACAATAGCTTTTTTATACTCTCTATGAGCTTTCAAAAATTGCTCCTAATCTTCAATGGAGTATCTTAGTCACCATTTTCTCTCTTTTTGGCGCAACTCGAGTTTTTGTTTTTTGAGATCGATTGTAAACCATTTGTGAGCATCTGAGTGGCGAGTGCGGGAAAACTTAGCAAGGGGGACTTGTATATTACTTGCCGACAATAACCACTCAGAAATGTTCTCTTCCATGGAATTGACGTCAGGGCTGAAGGTAGGTAAAGAGCAAGCCAAGGAGTTAATGAAATCCGGCTTATCTAGGGATTTCCACATTCTTGTCATGCCTCCCGCCGATATAATGGGCTTATTATGACCACAGATAGTAGCTGTAAACTCTATCAAGTGGTGGTCTGACCAGATACAAGGGGTGATTATAGGCAGCGATAGTGAAAGATTGTGGGACCATATTTGATCCAAGGTGTGTCCCTTTTCATGAGTAGGGATGAATAAATGCTGGGCCAAGTTCAAGTTGGAGAGAAGCTCAGATAGTTCTACCGCATGGGGCCCGCCCGAGACATCATTGAACCAGTAGTTCAAATTGCCAACGAGAAGAACCTTAGCATGATTTACAACTAAAGTGGCCATTTGTTCACTTAAGGAGAGAGGGAAGGTGGGCATTGCCTGAGGGGGTCGGTAAATAAGCACTAACACTAATGACCCTGTGTCAGTGTCGAGTTTGACAACAATGTTCTCAACCTCCGGGAGGACAAGAGAGGTCATGGTGGTGAATTTATAATCTTTGTGGATTATGGCGGCAACACCGCCACCCAGCTTCCCTGGGGGCCGGTTGGTCGACAGGATGTAATAGTCAGAAGGGAGTGCTGCTAAGATATCGGGGGAGGAATCTTGAGTTAACAAGGTATCAGTGATCAGGAGGACATCAGGTTTATCAGAGGTAAGCAGCGAAAAGATGTCAAGTTGGTGCTTTACCAGGAAGCGTGTATTAAGGTAAAGAAAACGGAGGATGGTTTGATTTGCTGTTGTAGGATTGATAATTGAGGGGGAGTAGTGGCTGGGAGCAGGAGGGAGGGCATGCCCCGGCTGAGTTTGGAGGATGCCGTTAGCCGATATGCGGCCGTAAGTGACAGGGTCCAAGGGGGGTCAGTGTTGCGCTAGTGAGGGATAGCTGAACGTTTGGCCATAATCCGTGGCCCCTGGGCCCGGCCGGGCGCGGCCGGGCGCAGACGGGCTTGCCTTTGGCGCCCCTTCGGCGTGCCGCCGGTGCTAGACTTATATAAACATACACACATGCATAGATGTGTGTGTATTTTTATATATACATATATATAACATACCACTATTATTAAAAGTATATATTTTAGATTATTATTAATTTTTTTGCATTTTTTAAAAATGTACTACTATAAAAAGCATATATATACATATATATCCATATATATATATATATATATATATATATATATATATATATATATTCCAAAACAACGGTGCCTGCTAGAGAAGCACTCGAACAAAGATGAAGGTCACCAGCCTTTATTAGTAGGTATAGACAAGGTTCATAACTAATAAAGGCTGGTGACCTTCATCTTTGTTCGAGTGCTTCTCTAGCAGGCACCGTTGTTTTGGAATATATATATATAAGTAAAACATAAAAAATTAACAACTGAAAACAAATTCTTTTTTTACTAAAAACATTAAATAAAAAAATGAAAAAGTATACACACACATGGGTGCCGATTACGATCCGGTAAAAACCGGGTACGAACCGTCGGTCGGAGAGTTTTCTCCGTCCGACTCGTACCCGGTCGGAAAACTTTACAAACATGGAATTACGATTCGCACGGAAACACCATTTCCGTACGAATCGTAAAAAACACCGACCGACGAAAATATGCATACGAATGTGATCCGGGAATGCTGCGACGTGACGTCGGGACGCTTCCAGGCAGCGTTTCACGACCCAGGAAGTACGATTCGAACCGACAGCAGTCCGGACGGCAATATTTTTACGGCACCCAAAAAGTGCCGGAAATGCGAAGTACGGCGCGAAACGACCAGAGTAGGTGGCCCGGTAAGCGCCGTACCCCCCCCAGCCCCCGCATGTACGTGCCGTACCCCCCCCAGCCCCCGCATGTACGCGCCGTACCCCCCCAGCCCCCGCATGTATGCACCGTACCCCCCCTCAGCCCCCGCATGTACGCGCCTAGCGCGTAGCGCTGGGGGTACGCCCCGTACATACACGGGTGGGGGTACGACTCGAACGTACACGGGTGTACATACCCGGGGGGGTTCGACACGTACAGTTCGACACGTACTCGGGTGTACATACACGGGGGGGTTCGACACGTACAGTTCGACACGTACTCGGGTGTACATACACGGGGGGGTTCGACACGTACTCGGGTGTACATACACGGGGGGGTACGGTGCGTACATGCGGGGGCTGGGGGGGGTACGGCGTGTACATGCGGGGGCTGGGGGGGGGTACGGCGCGTACATGCGGGGGCTGGGGGGGGTACGGCGCATACCGGGCACCTGTTTGGACGTCTCCATGGTTGTTATTGGAGTTCGGTGCGGACGGTATTTTAACCATACGGTTGTACATTCGGACGCCCGGGACGGATCGTGATTCCCCGGTCGGACTTCGCTTTTCACGTTTGTACGGTAAATCGTCCGAGGACGTGTCGGACACTTTTTCCGACCCGAGGACGTGTGGAGAATTATTCCCAATGCGACTCGTATGGGCTTTTTACCATGCGAATCGTGATTGCCAGTTTGTACGGCACTTGTACGATTCGTACGGTAAAAAGACCGGATACGAGTCGTACGGGAATTTTTTTTACCGGATCGTAATTGGCACCTTAATATATATATACACACAGAAATAAATAATAATATTACATATCTTTAAACAATATTAAAAAAATAGTAAAGTCTAAGAAAATAGACCTACTATTTCACATCCAGTCTGTACAACAGTAGGTAAAGCGTTGAACTCCGAAGAGGTAAATCTTACTATTCCCACTGCAGTCTGTGCAACAGTAGGGAAAGCATTGGACTCCAGAGGGGTAAAAGTTACTATTCCCACTCCAGCCTGTGCAACAGTAGGGAAAACGCTTGACTCCGGAGAGGTCACATTTACTATTCCTACTCCACTTTGTGCAACAGTAGGGAAAGCGCTGGACTCCAAAGGGGTAAAATTTACCATTACCAATCCTATCTGGATAGAGTAGGGAAAGCGTTGGACTCCAATGGGGTACATTTTATTATGCCCACTGCAGCCTGTGGAACAGTAGGGAAAGTGTTGGACTTCGGAGGGGCAACATTTACTATTCCCACTCCAGTCTGTGCACTAGTAGGGAAAGCGATGGACGTCAGAGGGGTAGAATTTACTATTGCCACTCCAGTCTCTGCAACAGTAGGGAAAGAGTTGGACTCTGGCGGGGTCAAATTTACTATTCCCTCTCCAGTCTGTGCAACAGTAGGGAAAATGTTGGACTTCGGAGGGGTCAAATTTACTATTCCCACTCCACTCTGCAACAGTAGAGAAAGTAGTTCACGTCAAAAACATAACATATTTTAATAGCTCTATTAATTTACCAAAAATATAAAACCCTTAATATAAAAATCATATATATATAGGTGACCCTGATCAAGACTCGGAGGAGTTGAAACGCGCAAGTGTTTGCTACATACGGATACTGGAGTGCAGCGCTTTTCTTCTTTTGGAGACGTGGGAGTGGATGTGTGATGTGTATATATATATATATATATATATATATATATATATATATATATATATATATATATATTATATATATATATATATATATATTCACTGAAAAAACCATAGGTTTCACACACGTTATAGTTAGGAATTAGCATTTAAAAAACCTTGCAAATTCACTGAAAAAACCATAGGTTTCACACATGTTATAGTTAGCTGTACATTTCACTCGTAAAAAACCAATGAAATTCCCGCGTTATAGTTAGTGCAGGCAACTATAACTCACGCGACCGCAATCCTCTGCTGATGCTAATACTGTATTTCGACACTTATTTGCCCATGTGTTCTTCCATTAAATTTTAGCTATACATATATTACAAAATTTTTTTTTCATAAAGACACATATGTCATCAGCAGAAGATTGCGGTCGCGTGAGTTATAGTTGCCTGCACTAACTATAACGCGGGAATTTCATTGGTTTTTTACGAGTGAAATGTACAGCTAACTATAACATGTGTGAAACCTATGGTTTTTTCAGTGAATTTGCAAGGTTTTTTAAATGCTAATTCCTAACTATAACGTGTGTGAAACCTATGGTTTTTTCAGTGAATTTGTACGGTTTTTTAAATGCTAAGTTACTTTACGCCATTCGTGGCGTGCGCGCCCAGTTAACGCAGTTCGTTCCGTGCGCGCACGGTGCGCTTCGCGCACCGTGCGCGCACAGTGAGCACGCGGTGCGCTTCGCGCACCGCGCGCCCACTTTACGCAGTTAGTGCCGCACACGCACGGTGGTCACGCGGTGCGCTGTGCGCACCGCGTGGCCACGTTAAGCGGGATGGGCCATGTACGCACGATGCGCTTCGCGCACCGTGCGCACATGGGGGACATATTATGCGCATCTTTGTGAAATGTATTCTTTGTTAAATTCATAGATGTAAAAATTTTTTTTTTTGGGCTTGGGGGTGGTTTGGGGACCCCTGTATCAATGCTGGGTGGTTCGGATCTCATGAAACTGCCTCTTTACACATTTTTGGGGTTTGTTTTTGCTGCCCAACTCAGGGAGCGAGAGAGAAAATGGCGGCCGCCGCTTCCTGGTTTCGACCGATTCGAATGTTTACTAAGATCTAAGGGCCAATCAGAATCACGCTCGCGCACGCCACCGTACGCGTACGGTAAGCGCACCGTAAGCGCACCGTACGCTGGCTCAGATATATATATTGATTTAAAGGCTATTTTCTCAGAATCTACTGAACAGATTTACACCAAACCTACAAAAGGCACTTCCTTGACCTGAGGACTACCTCTCTGCCAAATGTCAAGTAATTCTGTTCAGCCGTTCGGGCTGTAGCTGTGTCTAAAGGTCCTATGGAAAAATGCATGGGAAAAACGCGTTTTGGGACCCCCCTTTTATCTCAGCCCCCGCTTCACGAATCCCCCCGAGACTTTCAGGGTAGGAGCGGAGCGTAGCGCCCCACCTATTTTGAAAAATTCGCAAGGATTCGTCGACCGGCGCCAAAGTTATTCAAAATAGAATGTTGCGGATTTCCTATGGAAACGTGGTCCTAACTATAACTACCTACTGGCGACCGCCAGTAGGTAATATATATATATATATATATATATATATATATATATATATATATATATATATATATATATATATATATATATATATATATATATATATATAAATAAAAATAATCCCCAACCTTATCTGATTGAAGAGCCAGCACTCGCCATCGGGGGGGGTTCTCTAGTTTATTTCGCAGGCTTCAATAGACCCATGGACAAAACAGGAACGCGTTTCGGCAGTCAAGCCTTTCTCAACCTAGTATGCGCCATATTAGTTCTTCCATTTAAAGAAAACATTAGTTAAAACTAAAGATGCACTGCACTTCACTACAATTGGGTGGATACGAGCATGTGGGATGATGACCAGTGATTCTTAGCAGAGCTTACATACAGATATTCAAAAAACGCAACAGCATCAGTCCTGCAAACTAAATTGCTTTAGGATTGTTCATGTTCTGTGCTATTCCGTATTTCTGCCCTCCAGTTTGTTTTATTTCAAGGAAGGCACCCATCATGCCTCATTCAGTTCTATCCAAAACCCGGACTGGATTTATGCACGTCCTCTAACTACATTTACAGACATCTTTATAGTGTCTTTTAAAATCCATTTAGCACGCATTTTTCAAGGTCATTTAATTTGAGCAAAGGTGTTCCACCTCATTAATCTGTCAACTCCTTCAAAGTGAATGCATCTCCGAGCGCAGCCCCCTCTATACTCGGAGATGTCCCACTGATTAATGACCATTGTTCCAATAATTAAAAGGAAGACTCATGGTGGTAACTTATTTCAAAGCTTCA
Organism: Triturus cristatus; assembly: GCF_964204655.1. NCBI lineage: Eukaryota > Metazoa > Chordata > Amphibia > Caudata > Salamandridae > Triturus > Triturus cristatus. The sequence goes on along the minus strand of NC_140590.1, from coordinate 1,595,731,980 downwards.
AATCCTCGGGTCAATTGAAGCCGGTCCCGACAAGCAACAGTACGGACCCACGAGGCCATTGGTTTTCTGGGCAGGTGCTATCAGCGATGCCAGGCTCCATAGTAGGAGAGGTTATGCCAGGGTGAGGATGTGCCAAATAAGCAGAGATGCTACAGTCCCCGTCAAGGGAGCTTAGGCTCCCAGCATATGAACCAGCTCCTCCACAAGTGCCTTCTCCTCTTCTCCATCGCCACACTCCTTTCATGGGGGCACGCCTGTCTCTATGTTGCCAAATCCAAATATATACATTTAAAGACCAATTAAACAATTCACATAAATATTAAAATGTGTAATAATTCATATCAAGCTAAAAAAAATTGAATATTTAATTGAATTCCCACAGTATACTACCACAAACTCATCAACACACAATTAAAATATAATTAAAATAAAAAAGTATAACACGATTAACATATTAAGTGATCAATAAAATAATTATTAATAAATTAATTGTAAATTAATTACCTAAATAACTTCCCACCCTATTCCCCTACAAATATCACAACCCACACCTAATAAATAACATAAAAAAATATAATTATTGAACAATTTACATACTTATAAATCAATTAAATATTTTAATAAAAATTAATAATGAATTGGTAATTGATTATTAAATAGTTAACTTCCCACCGTATACCCCTACAAACCCAACAACTAGCACCTAAAATATAACTTAAAAATATAATAATTACACAATTTACAGAATTAATTATCAATTAGATAATGAATAATAAATTAATCAATTATTACTTAATTAGCTTCACACCCTATACATCTAAAAACCAAACAAAATGCACCTAAAATATAACAACAAAAAAATAATACTTACACAATTTACATAATTATCAATTAAATAATAATAAATTAATTAATAAACAGTTGTTAATTAACTTCCCACCCTATAACCCAACAAACCCAACAAATCGCACTTAAAAGATAACTTAAAAATGTATTTACACAATTTATATAATTAATTATGAATTAAATAAGTAATATTAATTTAAAGTAATAATTAATTAATGATACTTAATTAACTTCCCACCGTGTACCCCTGCAAACCTCACAACCAGTTACGACACTATAAATTACTATTAACAATTAAATTCAAAATTATAAATACCTTAAAATTAAAAACTATATTTAAAAATATTAACAACAATTATACAAACAATATACAACATATACAATTAAAATATTAACTAAAACATATAAAGGTAATTAAAAAATGATACTTTTTACAACGATATCTTTGAAAACAATATTAAAAACACAGATATTCATAACGGGCCCCGGTCCTCCCCATTTTCCATCCACTGGGGCACGCAACAGGGCTGCCCCCTATCTCTACTGCTCTTCGGCCTAGCCATAGAACCCTTGGCGGTATGGGTCCGTCAAGATCTGCCGATCAGAGGGTTCGAGTGGTCGCAAGAATACGCAGATAGAATCACACTCTACACGGATGACGGCCTATTCTTTGTGACAGATCCATGGGCCTCTGGACCCCGTATTCTTCAGATTCTCCGAGTGTTCGGAGAGACTACGGGGTTGGGGACTAACCCCTCCAAATCCACACACTTCCCAGTATGCGGAGACCAGAAAAGCCAGACCTGGGACGCACAATTATTCCTGGCTACAGATGGGTTTAAATACTTGGAATATACATATCACTCTGTCCTACAATTTCGTGGACCCACAACATCTCTCCTCTGCTCCCAGTGGTTCGTAATGAAACTTCGGTATGGTCTCAATTGCCCCTATCATTATACGGACGCACAGCCATTTTTAAAATGGTATCTCTCCCCCGTTTATTATATCGGCTGCAAAATTTACCATATGACCTTCCCCATTCTTGGTTCACACACCTAAATGCAATACTAAATGGGTTTCTGTGGCAGGGCGGTGCAATCCGGGTGGTGCTCCACACTTGTACACAATCAATATACTGTGGTGGTATTGCGGCGGCAGATATTCATGCATACTACTCCGCATCACACCTCCTAGTCATTAATGAAGGGTGGTACGGGTCCCAGTCAGACGCGGACTATGCAGTAGAGAGGATGGCAATAAAGGACAACTCCATTGCAAAAACTTCTATACAGTCAGAATAAACTAGATACTCTCCCACTAGCCAGCAGAACCGTCATACAGCTATGGAGACGTACAGTGAAGACCATGGGTTGGAAGGGGAAACTGATGCAAACAACCCCCCTTTAGCAGTGAACATACATACATTCCGTCTCGACCTTAGCGGGCTTCCGTAAATGGGATCTCACTGGAATATTCACCTTAGGTGATATTATGCAGAGTTGCATCCTTAAATCCTTTCAGCAACTAAAAACTGAGTTTCACCTACATACGTCCACAGCTGCGACATGCTCTCAATCCCCACATTTGACACTTGAAGTCCCTTCCAGAATTCCACCCGCTAGAAGGCCGGTTACAATGGGGGACCTAGGGGCGCATAAAATTAAGCAAATATATCAGACTCTAAACACGCACTATATTACACAAGACCAGAGCTGCCTGGGAAATAGACGTGCCAACCCTGACCGACGATGTCTGGACCGAGGCCCTAGCTAGCCCCCGACAAGCAGCGGTCTCTTCAAGACTCCGCCTCATGCAATTTAATATCTTCACAGTATATACTATACAAGATCCAAACTGTGGAAGATGTGCGTTATCCTGTCTCCCCAGTGCCTCCGCTGTACAAAAGAGGGTTCATTTCTCCATACAGTATGGAGCTGTGAGGAAATACAACCATTCTGGAAGAGGGTGGTGTCCTGTCTGAGCAGGATGCTAGCCTGGACCATTCCATTTAATCCCAGACAACTGCTCCTCCACACCACAGACGAGATTGGAGGAAATCGTTACAAACAGCACCTCCTGTTCCTGGGCCTTACCCTGGCCAAAAGGGACATTGCCAGAAGTGGAAGGCGTCTACCCCACCGGGGCTAGGAAAGTTGAAAAAGCCCTTAGATGAATGTATGGAAGCCGAAAAGGTGGTTTTTCAAGCACGGGGATGCCCACAGAAGCATAGGAAGATTTGGTCCAGCTGGGCGACATATCGAGGAATTACCGTACCCCCTGCCAGATACGGACCCCCATATGCCCTCAAGAGACACAATGCAATACAGTAGTATATCAGAGACAGATAATTCTAATTGTTCTCATTCGACATATCGTAGGATCATGCAATTACGAACTGCTAGCTGGGCTCGGTGTGGTGTGTTAATTACCCGGCCTGGTGTTCTCCAGGCCTAGTTTATATCGAAAATTCAATTCAGGTACGCTGTGTCTGTTGCATTATATACATAGGTGCCGATTCCGATCCGGGTCGGAAAGCACTCCGACCGAGCCGGATCCGGAGTGTTTTCCGACCGAGCCGGAGTCCAGCAGTCCGACCGAGCGAGTACGATGCGGTCGTATGCTGTCGGACTCGGTTCGGTCGGACTCCCATAGAAGTCAATGGGAGCCGGTTGTACGACGCGTACATGTGCTCCCATTGACTGAATGGGTACGTCGCGGACAAGTGCGCCCCCTACAGTGAGTACGCGTCGGTGCTATCCGCACCGTACATGCCTGTGTTGGGGAGACCCATGGGTCTCCCCCTGTGTCCGAGTCGTAGGGCTGTGGGTGACAGGGGGTACGACACGGACCCCCAAAGGCAACCACCCGGACGATTTGCGAGCCGGACACTCCGGCTCGCTCAGGCTGTCCGACGCGTGCATCATACTGACTCGGTCGTGAATCACATCCATTGCACGCCACGGTTAGCTTCTGACCGAGAAGTACGGAGCGGTTCGGACCAGGAAACGAGTCGGTCGGTGAATTTCATGTAGCTCGCTCGTACAGCTGTACGAGTCGGGCGGAAAACACGCGTACGGCGCGTAGTTTTTCCAGACGGATCGCATTTGGTGCCCTTCCGACCCGGATCGGAATCGGCCCCATTGTATTTGTTGGGCTATGCCCATATTGTACCTATACAAACAAATAAAAAGTTTGTTGTTAAAAAGAAACACTGATATTCTTGAAAAGGATATTAAAAACACAGATATTGGAGGGCGTGGCTTGCTGCCGACGGGAATGGCCACGCAGTAGCGAAGCTCTGCAGCGCCACTCCCGAAATATCCGGATAATTTGTGCCCCGCGGCCCCAGCCCGTGCAATAAGAGGGTGCTGGTGGTCCCGAGGCCCCCGCGGACATGCTGGCAAAGTTTGGGGGCGATCAGAGGTGGAACTGACTCCGAGCTCCACTCACCGGGAGCTGGTGCGCCGCCGCGCGGCTCCTCGCCTCGACCCACCCGGACACGACAGATGCGGGAGGCTGCGGCCTAGGAGTGCAGAGGGCGGAGCGGACTGGGACGCGGCACCCCGGACGACCTGGGGGCTGGTTTTAACGTACCCTCCAGCCTGCCTGATATCATGGATGCCCCGGAGGAAGTGAGAACTGGGGGCCGGCGCTATATCAAAGGACGCCGACGGAGCGGCGGGCCATGTGGTGTGGCCGCCGTGAGACCAGTACCGGGCAGTAGTGGCGACGAAAGCGGTGCCAAGCTTCATGCATGCAGCGTGGGGCGAAAGAAAGCAAAGGTTCGCCGGCTCCAGACCCCCGCGCGTCGAAGATATCACCGGATGAGGAGTGCGGCCCAGGCGGGAAACATTCTACGTGAGGCCGTTGTGGCGGCCTGGGGCGCCTGATGAGAGACGGCTTTGGGCGCGGCGCTGCCCCAGTGGTGTGGCCTTAATCGGTGGAACCTGGTGGCCTCCCCGGCGCTGAAGACGCGGGCTCGGCGACATTCCGGTGATACGGGAGCGGCAGACTCCTGTGCAGACTGGCTGACCGCCGCGTTGTCGGTAAGAGATATGCCTTGATACCGGCGTGCAGGGGAGAGTGGCGGCGGAGGTGACGGGGCGCTGGAAGTGTTGGTGGCAGTGAAATCGACGCCTCCGGAGCTGGTGGAATGTGTGTTGCTGCGAGTGGGGAGCCATACCTGCGGTCCGCACACAGCGCCGGAGCTACCACGATGTGGGCCCTGGAGAGGTTCTGGGGCCGGGCTGACGCTGACACAACAGCTGGGTCTGCTGTGCTGGGGGTGGCGCTGACCCCCGGGAATCCATAGCCTGCGAGGATTACAGAACGATCGCTTGACAGGGGTAAAGCTCGACGAGGTCGCCGGCCGCCTCCGCGGATCTGCCTGAGAGTGTGCGACGGAACTCACCGGGGGTTCTCCGCTCTCCCACGGCTGCAACGGAGCGGGCCTAGGCCGTCTGTTAGACTCAAACGACAACCAAGTTGGGAAGGCTGGAAGACCACCCTGCCACGTGGCTGGCTCCAGGGGCTACCGGTTGAGCTGCGACACCGGACTCCCCAGGGTGGGGGCCTTTGACGGGAGTGTGCTCTTCCCACTGTAGTGCAGTAGGGGTCGGTGTGGATTGAGACCGGCCGCACTCACGTTCTCTTGTGGTGCCCTGACCCCAGGTAGAGTGCACTGGCGAAGGGGGTGCAGTCAGTGAAAACCGACAGGCCGGGTGGAGGTCTCCACCGCAGGCGGCGGGGATTAGCGGCTGGGCCTTCTGGCTAGGGAGTGCTCACTTAAGGGTAACCATGCCAACTGGACGGAACAGCAAACCGACGGCACAGGCTAAACTTGAGAAGTTTGCGTAGCACCAGCAGCTGAGCGGCGACCGGGCTGGGACGCCGGCCTCGGACGGTAAGCCTGACCCATCGAACAAAGACCTGTTGGACGCCATAACGGCCGTCAAGACGTCCCTCGAGCAGCGAATCGACACTGTGGCCACCGATGTGGGTCTGATGTGCGAAAGATCGCTGACCGGGTGGGGACGGTAGAAAATATCACCAAAGAACTGTCGAACGACACCGGCCGCCTCAAACAAGAGGTCAGTGACCTGCGCGCCTCCCAAGAGGTGCTGGCCCGACAGCTGGACGACTACGAAGGTAGGATGCGTCGGAATAATGTGCGCATTATTGGTGTTCCGGAACGGGCGGAGGGGCAAGCGGCGGACCTCTTTGTTGAAGACTTGATCCTCAATCATCTGCAACCTAGGGGTCTCTCCAAGTGTTTTACTATTGAGAGAGCCCATCGGGTGCCGGGGGGTCGCCCGCGGCCGGGGGCCCCTCCCAGACCTATCTTGGCCCGAGTATTTAACTTCCGTGACCGAGATGTAATCCTTCAAACGGCGAGGGCGGCACCACCCATCGCTGTGGAGAATAGCAACATCACGTTCTTTCCAGACTTTACCTTGCAAGTCCAGAAACAAAGACGGAGCTTCCTGGACGTGAAGAAGGCACTTCGTGAGAACGATGTCAAATACGCCATGTTGTTCCCGGCCAAGCTTCGGGTGGAGGCTGAGGGCAAATCATGGTTCTTCATGCGCCCGGAGGATGCATGGGACTGGTTGGAGGGGTGGCGTACTGTGGGCAGTCGGAGAAAGAAGCAGCCCTCGGCAGCAGTTTCGGCTCTGACTCTGGGGCCTTGGGCCCGGCGGAGGAACACTGATTGTGGCCAATAGTAAGATGGACTGGGATCACATAGGACAGCTCGGAGCTCCTCCCTTGGCTGTTCGGGAGCGCACTGCTATCTTTAGGGTGGAGGGCGGCCTGGTATAAGGTGATAATAAGATGTGGATTGAGCTGCTCCCTGGATTTGACGGCCAACGGGCCTTCCATGGCCGACATCCGAGGGGTGTGAGCCGCTCCTCCCTTAACATCTCTGGACTCCCCTCAACGATACGTTTCCTGATAGCATTGTGGTTGTTGATTGGGGTCGGGAGAGGTCTAACGCCACTGAGTAGATACTGGGTGGAGCGGGGTTCGGGCTAACCGGGCAACCTTCTAGGGACTCCTATGGACCTGGCGAGAGTAGGGTTCGTGGCCACGAGAAGGGGTTTTGTAAGATGTAGGCTGCCATGATGGGAGTGGGGTAGCACACGTTTCCTCGAAGTGTTTATGGGGGGGCGACAGGCACTCTGCGAGTTGGGGGGGCGGGGGGTTCCAGCCCCGTTCTGCAGGGTAGCAGGGAGGGATGGGTATGTTGTGGGATTGCATTTAATGGGGGGGTTGTTTTGCAATGTTCTTCTGCAGTAGTCATGCACGATACCTTTAGTCAGGATGGGGTACTAATTGTTCACCTAGGGATGTCAAGTCTCCTCTCCGTCACACTCAGAAAAGGCGGGGGATTGCGGGAGTCGTCACTGAGGGTGAATGTTTCGGTCACCATATACGGGGTTCACTTCGACCGTTCAGGAACGATGCTACTGAGGTCAACTAGCAATGGCTCAGAGACTTAGTCTAATGACCTGGAACGTTAACGGGCTGGGCGATAAAATTAAGCGGAGCATAGTGCAGCACTACATACATCGCCATCGTGTTGACGTAGTGTTGCTCCAAGAAACGCACCTCATAGGTAACTCCTGTCATGCCCTAGACCGGAAGGGATACCGTATGGTTGCCCACTCAGGCTTTACCTCGGGTTCTCGAGGGGTGGGAATTCTCCTGCGAAAGGGCTGCCCATATGTGGTACACACAACTCACACTGAACCTCCAGGTAGATATGTTGTCTGTTCGGGAAGCTGGGAAGGGAAGGCCCTTACCTTAATCTCGGTCTATGCACCGCCGGGCCTTCAGCGCCAGACCCTGGCGGACGTTGGAAAGATTCTACTGACCCTGCCAGAGGGCGCTGTGATTGTGGGCGACGACTTTAACCTGACGATGGATGATACAATGGACCGTACCCCACCCCGAGGGAGCGATCCGCGGGGCTCGCAACTGAGCAAGTTCGCAGACGCATTCGGTTTGGTGGACGTTTGGAGGTGGTCACACCCCCGAGAAACGCTCTATACTTTTCAATCCGGAGTGCACGGAAGTCACTCACGGCTTGACTACCTGTTCACGCTCGCGCAAGTTATTCATAATTTCACAGATTCCTCGGGCCTGGCAAGGGGGATTTCCGATCACTCCCCGGTCATAGCTTCTTTTGGGGCCAGCCTGGACTGACAGCCGGGCCCCATCCGGATTCAGCCATGGTTGCTGAAAGTCCCACACATTAGAGAATCTCTGCGACACGACACTGATTGCTATTTTGAAGAAAACGAGGGGTCGGTGGCTTCGGCGGTGACATTGTGGGGGGCCTACGGGGCAGTTATTAAAGGGAGAGCGTTGTCATTGATGGTGGGACACAAAACTGAACGACGACGGCGGGTTAGCGAGCTCGAGGCGGAGATACTTCAGCTCGAACAGGGGAATACACACATCCCGGCCCACGACGCCCCACACTTACTCGAAGTAAAACAACGAGATTATAAACAACTGCTCTATGAAGAGGCCAGTCGCCGATCCCTAGCCACCCGACACAGAATATATGAGCTGGGAGAACGCACGGCTAAACTGCTGGCATGGCTGGAGCGGAAAGAAATGGCGGCGCGATGGGTGGGAGCGATTAAAGGGCCAGACGCAAAGTTGATCACCGACCCTCAAAATATAGCCGAAGCATTTGCTAAGTACTATGAGCAAATCTATACCCCGCCGCGAGACTCGCAGGGCGGTTGGGCAACAGACCTCCTCGCAACCATTGAGGTGCGATGTCTCTCCCAGCAAGACCGAGAGGCGCTTGAGTCAGACATCTCGTTAGAGGAAATTCTGACAGCCATCCGAGATACACGCTCTGGAAAGGCCATGGGTCCCAATGGAATCCCGATCGAACTCATGAAAAATATGGCTCTGAAGGTGGCGCCCCACCTGCTAAACCTATACAAGGAGTGCTATGAGACCGGCACCCTTCCGGCCGAAATCCTCATGGCCACGATAGTGGTAATCCGCAAACCCGGCAAACCAGCGGACGAATGTGCTTCGTACAGGCCCATTTCCCTGATCGCAGTGGAGGCCAAAATCCTGGCTAAGTTGCTGGCCAACCGACTGCTCCCATACCTCGCGGCCTTGATTCACCCGGACCAGTCGGGGTTCATGCCGGGCCGTAACACCGCACGAAATCTGCGTCGAGTCCATGGCGCCTTGGGCCGGGCGGCGACACTCCAGGAAGATGCGCTGCTGCTGGCGTTAGATGCCAAGATGGCATTTGATACGGTGGCATGGGAGTATCTATTTGCTGTTTTGGCCCGGGTGGGGCTGGGCCCTCGGTTGATCGGATGGATCCGACGACTATACACCCTGCCTACGGCCTGTGTAACCGTCAATAATCACCGCTCGACCTCCTTCTCCCTGGGTCGCGGCACGAGGCATGGCTGCCCCATGTCACCGCTCCTGTTTGCCTTGGCGCTGGAGCCCCTGGCAGTCTGGATCCGAAAGGACCCCGAAATTTGGGGCCTCAAATGGACGGCAGATCACGAAGACCGCATTTCGCTATACGCGGACGATATCTTGCTATACTTGGCCGCGATCGCTTCGGCGGGTACTGCATATTTTTCATATCTTTGGGGCCCACTCAGGATACCAGATCAACTGGTCCAAATCCCAGATGTACCCACTTCGGGGTGATCCGCCGCTCAGCCCTAGGGGATATACTACACCGGTGGCACTACAGGGCTTCCAATATCTAGGAGTTTTCATAACCTTGGATACAACATTATTCTATGTGCGAAACCTGGAGGGCCCTTTGCAGCGGTTCAAATCTGATGTGATCCACTGGAAAACGTTGCCCCTTACACTCCTAGGCCGGGCAGCCCTCTTCAAAATGTTAGCGCTCCCCCGTTTCCTCTATGCCCTGCAGAATACGCCTATCCCGGTCCCGGAAGCCTATTTCTTAAAGATCGATGCAACACTGCGGGTATTGTTGTGGGATACCGCGTATTGCAATGCAGAAACTAACTATGGGCTGGTACGACGGTGGGATTGGTCTGCCGGACCTACGCCTCTACTATCAGACCATATAACTGATCGCGATCAACCAGTGGGTGTTCGGGGCGCATGATGACCCTAGCTTCCGAACCGACCGCTGGCTCATGGGGAAGGGTGGATATAACAGGGCACTATACTCAAACCCGAAGAAACTAGGTCTTACTGGACCCACGGCTAGAACGGTGGAGATTTGGCATCTTCTCCAGAAGCGAATGGGGTGGGATGGGCGGCTGACTAAGGCCACTCCGCTATGGGAACCGGATTGTCTGGGACGGCTGAGCACCTATGCAGGGTTCGATAAGTGGGATCTCATTGGCATCTCTGCAGTGGGGGACATGTGGGTTAAAGGTAGAATGGCGACGTTCGCAAAGCTGCAGCTTAAATACCAACTTGCTCCCTCTGAGCAGTTCCGCTACCTGCAAATTAGCCAAGCAATCGGCGGCGTCCTGCCCGCTGAGACTCCTCTTCCAGCCTACTCGCCCTTGGAAGACGGATTGTTGCTTGACCCAATGGACCGCAGGGCGATTTCCCTAACATATAAAAAGCTAATCAATAACCGAGATGACCCGATGCAGAAACTACTGGCCAGATGGGAATCGGATGTGAGCGAGATGTCTGACAAGGTGTGGAGAGATGCGCTGGCCTCCCCTCGGGAGGTGGCGATATCGATGCCTGGTTCAACTCAAAGTTCTGCACCGTGTATATTTTGATGCGGTCCTATTGTGCAAACTAGGTCGGCGTCCTGACGAGCTTTGTATCCGGAACTGCTCTCACGTAGGCACGTTCACACATATTTTATGGGCCTGCCCCCCCATACAACACTACTGGACAGAAGTCACCCGTCAGATGGCACGGGCCGCCGGGAAGTCGGTGGTCCCCTCCCCTCAGTTGTGTCTCCTTAACGTGTGGGAGGACACAGACCTTACCCAAGCGGAGCAGGAGTGGGCGGCGCTGGGTTGGGCCCTAGCTAAAAGAAATATTGCCCAGAAATGGGGGGTGGCCGTTTTGCCGTCCTTGAGCGCCTGGGCCAAAGATATGGATCTATCGATGGTGGCGGAGAAGACGGTCTATAAAGGTCGGGGGTGCCCCCAAAAATGGGACCTCAAATGGGGACGATGGAACAAGTATCGGGGGGACATCTGTATATCTCCCATGGTAGAACTCCGGCGAGAGAGACAGGCCTTAATGGACAACTTGGGCACGGGGGGAATGTCCGGAGCTCTGGGAAACCCCAAATCATATACTGTGTGGGTTGGAGCCCTCGGGTCTCGGGCTGGTCGGTGGGGGGCCTGTGCGATGCTTTATGTTGGGTTTGTCTCTGAGCGAATCTACCCTTGTTGTGATGATGATCGCTTATGGTGCCCTTATATGTACCCTGTATACTTACGTACTGCCTAATGGTCACGACTGCTGTAACTGCTGCAGATTTTAATGTTAATAAACAGTTATTTAAAAAAACAAAACAAAAAAAAAACACATATTTTTGCAAACGATATTACTTACCTAGAAATTGATATTTTTGTCCACGAAATTTCTGCATCACGATAGTAATGTGTCACTATACAAAAAACTCGATATTTGTGTAGCTCGATATTAACATTCCGATAATCTGTCCAAATACCTCACAGATGCTGCTCATATTATTTGTCCAGCTATATCAAAGATTAACCTTTGAAGCCTGCTTGACACATTTTTTAATGCAAGTATTTTGACAATTACCAAATGGAGCTACACCAAATCATAAGATAAACTTGTTTACCTTCGGTAACGTTCCATATGGTGGATACTCTATCTAACCGCATATTCCTATAGTTTAGACTATTCCCAGGCATCAGTTTGGATCCAGAGACTTTTTTTAAGCAATGCTCCCTACGCATTAGTTGATAACACCACAGTGTGACATTATAAAACCACAGAGCAGATGGATTGGAACTGCATGTAGGCCTCCCCACCCATGCGCTTTTACACTAGTTTCCTAAAGTAGGGATTTGGGTGTATTATATGGTATGGTTGTACGATGTGTGACCTTACCATGTAATACACTACGAAAAACTGTCTTGGGTCCAGTCAGGCCAGTGTTTAATTTGAAGCTGTGGTTTACGGTGCTCGGCACCGGCACTTAATTGCCGGCACCGGCACTTAGAACAGCTGCTTGGTTAAAAATGAGCAGAAAAACTGTAGTTTATTAATTCAATAGACGTTTAAAACAAGTAATACCTGCCACCCAAACAATTCTTAAAGCTTGGGGGGCTCAAACAGTCTGAATTGTCACACTTGCAGCAGTGTGATGGCTAGGAATTGTGTAATTTCCGTCATTGGCAGCACTGGTAGTGGCAATGTGCGGTGCAAACTGCGGTGGCATCATCAGGAGGGCCCGGCACTTATTTTTTTACAAATTAAGCACTGAGTCAGGTTCATTTGCAAAACGGGTGCCTCAAGCCACGTAGACTGTGGCTTCGAGCAACAAGGCTTAAACAAAGGAAGCAATGTAAAGCCTTTAGAAGGACCAAACCAAAAAATAAGAAAGTCACACAATCGGAAAGAAATCCAACACTAATTTATAAAAAATAGATTATATTTTTATGAATTTTTAGAAACCAATGTGATAAAAAATATCCACCAGAGAGTTCCAGAAATATAAACGTAAATCTTGGTTCTTTTAGTCACAACTGCAAAGAAGCATTAGTAACCATAAAGTCTGGAAACGTTTGAAAAGTTTGAAAGAGTTGTGTTTGGCTACTCCAGCCCAACTAAGGTGACCAAATCTGGCAGGGAGTATATCAGGGGGCCACTAAAGAGTATTTGAACAGTTGTCTGGCCACCAAAGCACTCTTCAGTCCAGTTATGAAGTTTACACCATGACCTTTATAGGCTTTAATTGAGTGATACTGATGCTGGGTATGCAGGAGATGGGGGGTGCTCAAGGATGCTCTGGGTGCTGTCCATGGGTCAGGTGCGGAGACTTTGGCTACAGAGGTCAGGATCCCCAAAGTCCTCTTTGAGCCAGTAGAAAGCCAGCTGCGGCCTGGCTATCGGTCTCCAGTCACAGCAGGTCCAGTGGTATCCTTTGGTGGAGGCTAGTGTTCCTCTTGTGCAAACAATCTGAACTCAGATCACACTACCTGGTCCAGCAGACTCGGGTGCAACTTTTGGCCATCAAGGATTGGTCTCTTGGGGCGCCCAGCGGAGGTCCGCAGTGATTCCCCAGAAGTAACGACTAACTTGCTGAGTTGGGCTACTTCAGCTTTGATGACTGGTACTGGTTCCAGGGGGTCAGCTGACAGTCCCTTGGAGTCACTTCTTTGGACTGGGGCTTGGAAGCGACTTTCCCTCAAGCCACAGGTACTGGCCTCGCTTCACTAGCCCAAGGTGCAGCAGGTACAGTCCAGCAGACAATGCAGACTCTCTTTGCCAGGTACAGAGGTCTGCAGGTCCTTTCTCCAGTCCAGTTCCATAGTTATCAGAGGTTCAAGATGCCAGGGGTGCCTTATTGATGCCTAGAAAATGCCCTTGGGGTATGATGTGGTCACTAACCAATAGGCTACTGGGAACCCTCCCGCCCTGTGATGGCATCCGGCTATGTGTAGCATCTACCGATCCCAGAGTGAACTATTCTGCCCACTCCCAAAATGTCTGAACCCTTCCGTGGATGTTAGGAGCTTCAGGCCTACCCTAGATTTGTGGTTATCTGTGGGATATACACCCACAGGAAAACTGGTTTGGGCACTGGTCTCTCCTCTCTCTGAGTTCCTACAAGGCGGAGGTAACACTTCCTCTGTAGCAGGCTGCCGTTGTACCTAAGCCTGAGAGCTATTCACACTACTCCTACTCCCCAGGAGGGCAGAAAGCTGTCTGGTGGCCAGCAACTGTGTGAGGTCACTGGACAAACTGGGGTACAGAATGGCAACTTTCTAAAAATTGCCTTTCTTTAAAAATGTCATTAAATGTGACTTTGGCGATTAATTCATAGCTGACAAGGTTTCAGAACTTATGTGTGACATTTTTGTGTTTTTAGAGTGCTCATGTGTGACATTTCATTGCCTTTGAGTGACACTGTAGCAAGCAGAAATAAGCATTTATGCCTTGTGCCATTGTGCACACACACCAAACATAAGGTGTGCATACATGGAGAGCTGACATTTGTTTACTTGGGAGCTAGCAGTTGCAGCCTGGAAGACATAACACTGCTTTAGAAACACATTTATCTTTACTGACATTTATGAGGAATGTGATCACATTTACATGGTGCTAATACGCATCACTATATATTATTGGACTTGAGACATTTAGTACAGCTGTCCAAACTAGCATTGACCTGACATGGTGCACAGCCAATTCACCAGGGAAAAGTGAAAATACAGGTCCAAGTAAGTAAAGTGCTATTGGCTATAAAGCTAGGCAGCTGGACGGTATTAGTAACATTACACACTGCATTCAAAATAAGTATTCTGATTACCTTTCCCCATAGTCAGACAAAGAAATGTGAAATATGCATGCTTCTCGATTTACTTCATTTAACTTTTGAAACTTTTGAAACAAACAACTGGGCCTACATACATCAAATATATTGTTCTGCTTCTGTGAAGTCTGTTTTACTACTTCACTTAGACTCAACAAGAGTCTTGGGCCTAAAGTTCTTCAACCGGGCTGGGTAGAAGGGGGCAATGGGCTGCAGCAGCTGGCAGCAATTATAGCTTTGCCCAAGCAGATGGACAATCACACAGTCACCAATACTCTTCTCGCTCCATGGTGTCTTACTTTGGCTGGCAAACTGCAGTGGTTCTAAATAGTTAGATACTATGGCCCTGATTACGATGTTGGTCGGAGTTGCCTCCGAACGACACCGTTTCGGTGAGGGGACTGCCCGACCATAGGTCGGCGATTCTGCAAACCTGATTGTGCGGTCGCAAACTTCAATTTCTCTATTAGAGCTTGTGCAGCGGGCGGAAACTGCCCGCAGCACAAGCTCCCATTGAAAAATGGGAGTTTGTGAAAATCCCTGCACTGTGTGGCAGGCACCTCACGATGCCTGCCACACGATGCAGGTATTATGGTGCCCCCAGACCCAAATACAGAAGGCCAGGAGGGAAGGGGGCCTTGCTAGAGGCTCCCAATGTCGCTTTCCGACAGCCTTTCCATGTCAAAAAGGTTGACATGGAAAGGCTGTCAGAAACCGACATTATAATCCAGACGGCGGAAACGCCGTCCTTAAGGGATTATGAGGAGTTTCTGACTGACCGGTGGGCTCCATGAGCCCGTCGGAAAGCGTTGGCTGGTCCCTCCGAGTGCTGCTCTGACTGCACGCATCCTATGCGTCGGTCAGACCACAGCAGTAGATGCGGTTCTGACTGCAACCGACAAGCTGTCGGTTGCGGTCCGAACTGCATCGTAATGAGGCCCATTGTGTGAATAACATTCATCGCATTACTTTTCAGAACCATTACAGAACAATACAAAATAGTATTCTGTGACCTAACACGGTGATAACAGACTACCATGATTCTGTAAATGAGAAACAAGAATCCTCTGGATAGTAGAGTTTAGATTTTGGAAGTGCTATGACACCATTCAAAATGCTATTCAAATGCTGATCACATAATATTAATAAGGTCACTCAAGCATGAAGAGCTTCAAACTGCCGATATTCTTTCAAATTTTGTACTTGGAAAATGTAGTCAAATATACCTTTCCTTTGGATAACCACATGTGATGTAAGTCGGGGTGTACTGTCATGGCCGAAGGCGCGCCAAAGGCAAGCCCGTCTGCGCCCTTCCGCGCTCTGGCCGGGCGCAGGGCCCGTCCCTCTGGCTGTTTTATCCCAAATATTTTGCATTATACAAGTAAGGAATTGCACAAACTGAACCCTGGAGAAAGACTGCCTCCGTGTCCTAGGTTGTCTATGGACAACATCAGTGACAACATAAAGGGCTCTTTGTGCATATGCTGTCGGACACCTCACCCGGTTATTCTTAAGTTGCCAATCAATAGCCGGAAGACCCCACTGGAAGACACGATGGTTCATGACAACGGAGGTCCTTTGAAATGCATTTTATTCAATGCTAGATCGCTAGTGAAGCATAGCTTGGAATGTGCCATCTTATTGGAGGATAACAATGTAAAACTGGCTTTTATTACTGAGATGTGGACCGATAGTACTTCTGGCCCCGACTTGGTTAACGACAACACCGCCAGGTTTCCATTGCTATACACTTGACCGGACACATGAAAAAGGGGGATGGCTTGCTATTATATATCATGTCACTTACCCCCAATTTTGTCCTGGTCTCTAATCCGGCGTGTGAGGCTTTAGTTTTTAACATATATTTTGCAACTTATAAACCCTTCAAAGGAATACTAATATACCAGCCACCTGGTTCTAAAAGTGGGTTCTTAGACTCCCTGGGCTCGCTGCTAGAAGAAGGGCTGTGTTTAGAGTCCTTCTCGATGTTGGGAGACTTCAACTTCCATCTTGAAAATGTTAGTGATCCCGACACGTTCAGGTTGGAACAAATCATGGGCACAGGAGGCCTCAAACAACTGGTGATACCTCCTACACATGAAAAAGTTCATACCCTAGATGGTATATATTCCAACAATAAAGACTTAGCTGGTATCTCAGTGGTCTGATCACTGCGCGATCAAGTTCGAACTAAACAGCTTTTTGGCTCACTCTTCTGGCCTGATACAGACTCAGGAGATTATAACTAGAGCATGGGGTAAATTGGATGTTAAGAGTCTTGAAAACGCCCTTAAAAACTCAATGTATCAGCTTCCGTGGGATGTGGAGGAGGCAACGACTCTTCACAATAAATGGCTTTCCAACGCCTGTGATCAGTTAGTTCCCCACAAAAAATGGATACCCAAACGAGCTTTTCCCACTGCTCCCTGGTACTCAGAAGAGCTTAGGGCAATGAAACTGGTCTGTAAATACGCCGAAAGGAAATGGTGTAAACATTATGCAGAATCTGATAAGGAAAAGTATAAAACCTGTATTTCTAGCTATAAACAATTACTTCTGGAAGCAAAAAAAGAGTATTTTTCACTACAAATAACTAAGGCTGAATCGAATTCAAAAGAACTTTTTAAAACTATTTCCAAATTATCGAGTCCCAATACTCCTAAGAAACAGGGTGACCCAGAATTCTGCAATAAAATTGCAGACTTTTTAAAACTGAAAATAGAAACTATATTTTCAGCCCTTATTGGTTTGATCAACAAAAATCAGACCAATCCCAACATAAAGGAAGCGGAAAGAACAGGCTCCCCTGTGGTGCCACTGGACCAGTTTACCTCCTTGGAGAGGTTAGACACAATTAAATTGCTGAACATCATCAAATCTGGTGCCACTAGCGACCCCTGTCCAGTTTGGAATATTAAACAAATCCCCGACATAATTGGAACCGCACTTACTCCTTTCCTTAATGCAGTTTTATCATCCGGAATCTTTCCTAAAATATGGAAAAAAGCTTCCGTGCTGTCACTATTGAAGAAACAGTCATTGGACCCCAAGGACCCCAACAACTATCGACCGATCTCTAGGCTCCCGCTGCCAGCTAAATTACTGGAAAAAGAAATGAATAACCAACTCAGTGATTTTCTTTCTTTTAACAACTCCCTGGACCCATCGCAATATGGGTTCAGAGCTTTTCATAGCACTGAGTTGGCTCTACTAAAATCTACGGAGGAAATCAGAGAGGCCGTGGATAGGGGAGGAAATGCTTTACTAATCCTATTGAACCTATCCGCGGCCTTTGACACGGTTCACCACAAGGTCTTGTTGAACCGGCTATCTGAAATAGGTGTTAAGGGTTCGGCCTGGAAACTGCTACAATCATTCCTGTCGGATAGGTCACAGACTGTAGACCTAGACGGTATAATCTCAGAACCTTTTTCACTTCCGTGTGGGGTGCCACAGGGCTCGGCTCTTAGCCCTACGCTTTTCAATATTTATGTGGCACCTCTGGCCGGTATCATCAGGTCATTTTGTTTCCAGCTCACCTCCTACGCTGACGACACACAAATTGTGTTGTCGCTGACGGAGGGAGCGGAAAAGGAGGCGGGTGATCGCTTCAATGACTGCATGGGCTCCATATCAGCTTGGCTGTCCTCCAATTGTTTAAAACTAAATTCGGTTAAGACCGAGGTTTTAAAATTTGGCAATAATCCACAGGTGTGGACACCAGAGTGGTGGCCGGAGGATCTGGGCTTGTGTCCAGTACCTTCAAGAAAAGCCAAGAATCTTGGTATCGTGGTTGATAATAAACTCACCATGGGGGACCAAGTGAATATGGTGACCTCAGCATGTTTTATGGTCCTCAGAATAATCAAGAAAATTAAGTTCTTCCTGACTCAGAGCAACATTAGGACTGTGGTTACAGCACTCATAATGTCGCGTCTGGACTATTGCAACAGTTTATATCTCAATGTTCAAAAACAACATATGAACAGGTTGCAATTGGTCCAGAATGCGGCAGCTAGAATGCTGACCGGAACACCCAGGTTTGCTTCTGTCAAAGGAGAACTTAAGAAGTTCCATTGGATTCCAGTTCTACTAAGATCACGCTTTAAAGCACTTTGTATTGTCTTTAAAGCTGTTAATGGGACAAGTCCCGAATTCCTTAGATCTAAACTTCGTGGTATGTCCCAAGCAGAATACTACGGTCAACTGGGTCTAAAAAGAAAACTAACTAGGGAGGCAGAAGTTTTGTTCATTGTGCCTCTAAAGCATGGAATGAACTTCCGTTCCAACTCAGAAATGCCCCAGATCTTATCTCCTTTCGAAAGGGTCTGAAGAGATGGTTCTTCTCTCACTACTAGGCCTCATGCTCCTCAGGTAACTAGTACTTAGCGCCAGGACACCCTAGGGTAACCGTGCACTCTACAAGTATAAATAACATAACATAACAAGGCGGCGAGGGCGCACACGTGGCCATACGACTTTAGAGGGCACTAATGAAAGCTTCTGGCTAGTGCTTGCTGATATTATAAGATCAGCACCCCCGTTATAAAATCTGAAGCGGGTAAAAATGTACAGGAAGGTGCGTGGTGGGACAGGATTTTATTTTTTAACCTTAGATGGACAGTTTTCTCTAGTTGGCTTTGACGTACCTGCAGGCTTTGTTGTGATTTCGTAATAAGGGTTATTTTTAGATTTCTGAGCCCCTCTTGAACACTGACTTATATTTTATCAGGCACTTCAGGTTAATGAGGTTGGACAAAATGCATCGCAGTTTGCTGCACTTTTTCCCATTAAGCCATGTATATTGTTTCATTCATACCAATATGACATTAGATTACTTTCTTGGTGCTTTGAAAGCGCCACTTTACCTCTGATCCTTATAACTTCTGAATTTCTACAAGGTGATACTCATCAGAGACTACAGGTAACACACCCAGGTGCACAATTAGAAGCCCCGCCTGTGCCGGAAGAACCAGCAGCTACACGTGTATCTCAGCGAGGCTGGTGGGGCTGACAGAGCGAGCACAATCTGTTTTTGAGCACAGGAAAGATACAGTGTATTCCGTTTGCCATGCCACTGAAACAACAAGTCCTCCAGACCCACCAGCTGGCTAAAATGCTTCATGGGCAGAGCAGCAGTGCAAAGCTTATGTGCTGTACACAAGTCTGTTTTTTGGAGTGCCTCATGATCCTCAAAGCGTGTCAGGGTGCTGTATATGCGTCACCGATGCATTTTAATGCTGGTCGATGCATTTTAATGCGGTGTTGCGGACACCAGCATTAATATGCATTAGTCTAACCCCTGATGCATGGCACTTAGCAGGGCTGTTAATTTGATACCTTGAAATACCCATTTTTGTAGTTTTATTCAGAAGTTAGCCGGGCTGAGGGGTCAACCGGTAACTCTGTGTTAGCCAATGGGGCTTACAACTTTTCCACAGCAAAATGACAATTTGGAGGTGTTGCTGTTAGTACATATAAAAACACATGTCCTGCTTAATAATATATAGCTCCCTGCCTCAAGGCTCTATAGGCCTTCCTTAGGGGAAACTTACATATATTGTTAAAGAAAGTGAGGGCTTTGTCATTGGCTCAAGTGGCTAAGTCGAACTAGTAGTTTAATACTGCTCTTCCAGGCTACAGTGGCAAGCTGGGAGCCATTTTGTACTTTGTTTCTTACAGGGTGACACAACCAATGCTACAGCCCTGGGGGGAAACTCTGCCTTACATGCCCTACTTAGCCTTGGTACCATATACTAGGGACTTATAAGTAAGTCATCTTACGCCAGTGGGGGGGGGGGGGAAGGGGGGTTAGCTAATTCAGCATACACTTTGTAGGGGGCTAGAGCACTGTCACTGAGTTCTGGTTAGCAGGCCTCCGTGCACTCTCAGTGTCAAAAAACCATTAGCATCAGTGCAAAATTGTGGGGGTGATCATGCAAAAATAGGCATATTTTACACTTGATCTTTCTGCTCCCTCACCCTCAGATGCAGAGCATTTTGAACACATTGTAGGTGACATTTGACCAAAATCTCACTTGGAATCTTTTAAGATATTCAGGGGTTCACTTTCAGAACAGGGAGTTGAGAAGACAGTGAGCAATCTATAGACAGACAAGAGTAGGTATCAGAAAAAGTGTTACTGAAAGTAAGTAACTTGTTCTGCTAATGGATACTTTCAACCACAGATTCCTTACCTTTAGAAAAGATACATCTGTTTCTTCCAAAGGTGGAGGGGCTGAGGAGCGGACTCATATTAAAAAGTCTTACAGGATCAAACTGGTTAAATGGCCCTCCAGTCAGACTTGGCAGTAGTGTTTCTAGAACATGTGCACCAACGTACATGTTGCATACTGGCAGATGCCCAAAACTGGCACCACTATTGCCAATACCGTCATGGCAGTCTTGGTCCAGGTGGAATAATCCTGCAGACCTTCCAGCGGTTCCTTCTTTGCCATCACATAGTTGGTTTTATCAAAGAGGACTATCCACCTCATCAGACTCCTCTATTGCTCCAGCTAGTCTTTCTGGGTCCCAGGGAACCACACACAGGGCTGAACATCCACTCAATGGTCTCTCATACGATCAGTGTAGAAACGCAAAGCTCTTTCAAGCTGATGGAAAAATGTTGGCAGGACAATCCATTGACTTGGAAGAGTGAAACCACCTTTGGCAGAAAGGCAGCCTGAGTCCTCTGCACCAATTTATCTGTGAAGAAAATGGTGTATGGAGGTTGCAGAGAGAGCACTAGTAGTTCACTCTTGCGGTGGGCATAAATGAGTTTGATAAGAAAAACTGTCTTGATTTCCCAAAGCTGTAGCAAACAACTCTAAATAGGCCTCACTGATGTGCACAAAAGGACTAAAGTTAGACTCTACTAAGAGATGGAAAATAGCTTTGGGCGGGAACATATTTGTCAGGCCTTTTAGAAACACATCTCAACCAGTGATTTAAAGACAGAGGGTTGATCAGGTGAAGACAAAGAAGGAAGAAAGAACCGCTAAGTGGCCCTTAACTGTGTTCAATGGAAGGCTTTGCTGATCCAATTACAAAAGCAACAATACATCAGAAAGTTCAGGCAGCAGAGGAGTGAGATTTTTTCCTAGCACCCGACATTGATGGATGCCATGGATGGGCATCTGGCTGCCAGATTGGCATCTATTGCTTGAGTTGGCAAGTCAAAAAAATTCAACTGCCACTACTTAGTCTCTATGCATGAAGGGGTAGGTTGTGCAGATTTAAGTGTAGGGTCCTCCCCTGTTTCTGAGACAGGAGGTCCTTTTAAAGGGGTAGTTAGACCAGAGGGTAAATACTCAGGACAGTTCTGGCTACTGCACTTTATGGGCCCTGTGCAGGGCTATTAAAATGACTTGGGCCTGGTCTTGCCCTGACTTTCCTCAGAACACAGGACGGTGAGGTAATGGCAGGCACACATCCATGAGACCTATGTCCCATCTTCCAATGATCTTTTTGTAAAAAAACACCAGTGTGCAGTAACTTTGACAATGCACATTCTCAATGGAGAGAAACAGATCTAGCCAGGGCATGGCCTACTAATCGAAGATGCCCTGTGTCACCTTGGGATGAGACACCACTTATGGTCTGCCAGCCGCTCAGCTCATCTGCTCTGGTGTTCAGAGACCCTTCTAGGTGGGTAGTTAGTAAAAAGATCTGCTGGTCCAGCTGACTCCCAAGATGTATGGCCACCTGTCACAGGATCCAGGACCTCCACCGCTTGTGGTGGTTGTGTTGTCTGTTAGGACCTGTCACTAGCCTTCCCTTGGTGGTCGGTTGATATAGAGCTGGCTCTCCGGTTGAGACCGGTGGCCCGTGAGCTCCACCTCTCTGTCTGTGACATCTGACTGGGGAAAGGAATGGGTCTTGCCAGTTGTCAGGTTGGAGCGTATCTGCCACCACATGAGGTCCTAAGCCGTCTCTTGCAAGATTTTGTCAAAGTTGGAGAGCCAATCCCAATGGTGGGCACATTGAAATCTTGGGTTCCATTGAATTGTCCGCATATCATCTGGCGCATGAGATTAAAAGGACGCTCGAGGCCTGGAACCCAAAAAGACTCCAAAACATTCTAACCAAGACTCAGGACTGAGGCAGAATTGTCGGGTTCATATCCTGAATGCCCCAAATTTTCTGCACTAGTGGAAATGCTTTGAATGCTGCAATATCTAGGATAACCTCTATGAAGGGATCCTCTGCATAGTGCTCAGAAGATACTTTGGCTTATATTTGGAAACCGCAGAGGAGATCAAGAGCTCCATTGTTGTCTGCAGTTGATCTGTGACTGACTCCGGCAAGACCATCTCGAAGAGCCAGTCACCAAGGTTCAGGAATAAATGTGTGTTTGACATCCAGGGATAAGCTGCAAACACCGTCCTCACTTTTGTGAATATCTGAGGGTTGAAGTCAACCGAATGGCAGCACAGCAAATTGGAAGTGTTCTGTTCCCACAGATTGTGTCTGCGGGACTGTAGGACAGGTATACACAAATACATGTCCTACAAGCCCAGGTACACATCCATTACCTGGATGCATAGTACAGCAGATCTGAGCCACAGTGAGAATTTCAAATGTGTTCTTCTTCAGAAAGGCATTTAATGGCCCATAATCCAAAATAGGCCTTTAGATATGTGATCTTCTTCAAAAGGAAAGGTAGCACCTATTGCACCACATCTGGAACTCGCTCAGTGGTGGCTTTGGCCAGCAGGAGACTGACTTCTGGCATCAAGTTATGAGGCTGGAAAGGCAAATCAAAGTGGTTTAGGAACCACAGCGGCACAGGAAGGAGATTTGGAGAATTACTCTCCCTGCCACCACCAAGCCCTCTGCCGCAAAGTATTGAGTTTTTTCCTGCACCGGCTGGGAATGTTGACGCTGCTGGTTAACTAGGCCTCTGACATAATCCCTAAAAATCCTCTCTTGTTGGTGGAACTATGTGGTCAGGGCAAATTGAGCTATGGCGTGACTATCTTTGAATCACTCAAGCACCAAGTCAGCCTTTTCTCTAAATAGTGTAACTCTATAAAAGGGCAGGTACATAAGGGATGCTTGGATATCCCTGAAAATCCCACTTGATCACATCCAGGCATGACTTCTAAGCACTACTCCACTGCCAATAGCACAGCCTACAAATTCAATGATTGCCAAGCTAGGCTACCTGAGGAAAACTTTTTCTTGCCAAATAGAGAGTTTCAACTCTCTATCAGGGCGGTTTGAAGGAAAAGCATTTGGATTGACTTTACATGCGGATGCCTGCACAGCAAGACTTTCAAGCATTAGGTGTTTTGTCAAAAGGTCAGGGTCACCAGGGGCTGGTCAGAGCCTTCTGGCCATATGTCAGCTGACAAGAAGGGCTGAGCATGGCTTGGAGCACGTGGCTATAAGAATACCCATAAAGGCTTTGTTAAATAGAAGTAGTGGTTCAAATGAAGATGGACCTGATTGAATAATTACAGTCACTAAGTTAGCCTTAGTTTCTAGAGCAAGCAGTTGTAAACTTAGCACTTCTGCTCTTGGCACTATTACGGCAAAAGAGAAACTTTCTTCCATAGGGGAAGCAGGTGGTGATTACAGCCCGAGTCATTTTTTAAGTCTAAGTAAGCTCTTCATCAGTATTAGGAGGTGGAGCAAATTGTTATCTTTCTCATCATCGGTGTCGCTAGGAACATTGTGTGTGCTCTGAAATGCACCAGAATCAAAGCCAAATGGGGCCTCTGGTCTTGGATAGTACTGACATCAAGCGAGAGGTGGAGGCTGATGATCTGACTACACACCATTGGTTGTGCCTTAGTTATTTCATAGTATGACTTAAGGCTGACGCAGGCCGAAGTCAGTTCAGGGTCAGAGACTGGCATCATATTTGGATCTGGTACCAGCCATAGTGAAGTCTGTATGGGTGCCAGCCTGAAAGGAACTGGTATGGACCCAAGGGCTGGAGTGAAAGTCTATACGAGCTTCAGAATGGGCCTGGGAATGAGGCCTAAGTCAACACATTGGCAGAAATCCAATGGAGGCCTTTACAACTCTGTGGGGTCCAAAAGTACACCAAAGGGAGCTGGCAGCATTGAACGATCAGCAGTCTAGCCTCCTTAAAGACCATAATTTGCTGTGGGCACAACGATGGCCCAGGAAATTTCAAGCACACAGTCCAACTGTGGCAGCATACCATATTCAGAAGACGCTGGAGGTGTGGAACCCTTTGATTTTTGCTCCCTAGACTTCTTGCCTGATTTTGAGTGGCAGGATGGGGTTGAGTCGCTCTTGACTTTCCTGCTCAAAGGCACATTTTGACTTTTCAGAAGAGCATCCCCATGACCTGGAGCGGGAGTAAGACCACTGTGTCTTCTTATGCTGAGTCATGTAGAGATTTGCCTTCCGGTCCATTCTTTCAGGTGCAGTAGAGCACACTAATCACATAACTTTGAGTTGTAGCTGGATACCACACACAAGAGGCACACGTTGTGTGGGTCCGTGGCAGACATCTTCTTCCTGCCGTTGTGGCATTGCTTGAATCCTTTCATTTTCAGGAGGAAACATTTCAATTGGCACACAATTTGGTACATTTTGGAGTTATTAGAAAACCGGCAAAGTTGCAAGAGGTCATATGAATAGAAGGATGTGGAAAGAAAAGAACTGACATCAGCACACAAAGGTGGTACTACTATGCGGCTCTATTTTATCACTTCTGGATTGGTATGAAGTCACCGCAGAGCCATAAGCCACCATCTACCGGTACATGAGGAGCATTTCTGAAAAAATCTCTGGATCCAGCCTTCTGCCTGGGAACATTCTAAAGGTGAGGAATCTTCAGTTAGAAGTATCGCTCAGAAATGGGCCTTTTATGATTGAAGATCTGTCTTGATGCAAAGTGAGGTGTAATTTTGTTCAGCAGTTCTTCCTACAGGAGAGCACAAACTTATGGGATTTAAAATAGGAAATACTACTTCAAGCTCACTTCCAATAATATTGCCACATTGACTAATCTGTGTGAAATTTAAAATGAGCTGGGCAGATCAACCATGTCCCAGATGTTTTGCACATTTCTCAAATTGTTCCAAAGTTATTAGCAAATTAAAAAACAATTTCATATGACAGTGTTAACCATATTTACTGTGCCATTATTGTAAACTATGCCATGTACCCGTATGACAGAGTCAGGAGTAGGGATGAAATGTACTACCATAAGTGGTGACTTTTCAGGCTTTATGGATCTGTCTTTAAATGAAACCTTTTGATTTTGCTCAAATTGCATATAATATATTTACGTTTAGCCACCCCTCTTCATCTAATGGTCTCTTGTTGTGTAATTCAGATTTGTTCTCCATCCACTAGAATATACCACATAGGGCAATGACTCAGCCCACTTCTGTGAGTGATGGCATTCTGCTCTTTCACAAGTAGTGCATCCACAGAGTATTTCCTTTTAGTGCCAGTGACTAGATTAGCAATGTGCACTTTTTTGAGACCCCAAAAATATTTTTGCCTCTAGTCAGTATTTTGTTTTATATTGATGATGGTCTGGCAGTTCTCCTAACAATATTTTATTGAAAAGCCATGTTAAAACAAAACAAGCATTAACAAAGCCAAAAAGTTGTAAACAGCTGGTTTTGTATCGTAGCTACTATTGCGAGATAGCATTATGAAAGTTTAATGAGAAGACCAGTGCTAAATTTGAGCCAGTGGGTTGCAGTGCTCAGCACCGGCACTTAATCATCAACACTGGCGCTTTTCATGAGCACCAGTTAAGGACACATTAGGGGGAGATTAAGGGATTTGCCCAAAATCTCAGGACGTTGAGCTGACGCAGAGACTCAAACCTGGTTCCCCAGCTCCGAAGTTGGCAGCTCTGGCCATTACGCCAGATCCTCTCCCCACTTTTATGGTTAGTAGTTGGTTCTGTTTTAGGCGACACTAACAGAAGAAATGGGCTGGTGCAAGCTGCCTCCTGACGGGAACCCCGGCACTTATTGCTTTACAAATTAACCACTGGAGAAGACACTGTCATGTGAAGCACAGTTAAAGAAAGTCAGCCTATGGTTTGCTAGTTCCTCAACAACTCTGCAAAGCGCTCAATGTTGATATCTACCAAGCCTATACCAGGCTTTGGAGCTCTTTTTAGTTTCAGCTTGCCTTGTATGTTTATGACAGAAAAGTTCTGTAAGCCTGGTTAAAGAACAGACCCAGAAAACTGTACAGACATTTCAACAACATTGCATCCAACATCAGCCTTGCTATGGCACCATCATGGTTTCATCATGGGAAACTAACCAGCATGTCCAGTTATGAAAATTTGTTCTGGGGCGAAACACTGGGACCATAGACACTGGTGAATTCTTATCCCCACCTTAGAGAATCAGCTATGTCCAAAGGCAAAAGACCAATGCCCTACTTGCCACCTACTTCTAACTATATGGACTTTTGAGTCAGTCTAACTTTGTGGGTGTTTTTTTGGACCTGTTCCCACCCAGATACCCTCACTCCTGGCTCTGTGAGGTGGATCTATTTACACATAAAATTACAGCAAACTGGTATAATAATACATGTGAGTAACTTGTATTGAGAATGTACATTTCTGTTTTGTGAAAACAAAAAGCAAATTTGCACTTGTTAATAAGGCAATCTTTACATCTGAGTTTTCACATCGACGTCAGTAACTGCTTCGGAAGATTCCAAATAAGGATTTATAACTGTAGAAGAAGCTTAAATAAGCTGTACATTTTCCAAATTCGATGTAGAGAATAGGAATTTGCCTAGCACTGTAACGGTGAGTTCCAATTCTATTAAGGACACGGAGGCGAGGATTATGCTTTATCTCTCTTCGCTTTATTATTACAGAAACTCATAGCAGCCAGAAAGATCTTCAAAGAAATCAATAAACATTACAGAAAACTACAACTCCCTACAACCAGGGAGGAATCCAATTACATAGTCCTTCAACTGTTTCCATTATCCTCGGTACATAGCCCCATGTTTGTCCCCCTCCTTCCTCTTTCTTCGTGCAAGTCATGCCAACTCATCACTGATCCTGTTTTGAACCATTGTTTCCTGGAAAAACAAAGGCAACGTAAGGTTGTGGGAAAACTCCAATGCCTCATGTAACTTACAATGCGGTAAACACCTTACAAAAACTGTACCATGAAGAAAGTTGAACACTTTTCCAATATCACAATGACAACATAGATTGATTACTTGCTACTATACGGGTGGGTTCGCACCACTGTGCCCTGGGAGGTATAATCCTCGCCTCTGTGTCCTTAATAGAATTGGAACTTACCCTTACGGTGCTAGGAAAATTCCGATTCTATGGCTGGACTGGAGGCTTCAGATTATGCTAGTTCAAAGCTTACTTACTACTAAGTGAGCCACATCCAGCACCGGTTTAAAATAAAATCTTTTGAATGTAGAGTCCAAAGCCCAGTCAGCTCCACGCATTAAATCTTCCGGACGCGCTCCCAGGGCGAAAGCTTTAGAGGCCATAGCGCCCCTAGCTGAATGGGTACCAAATTGTTTTGTATCAATACCCGCTTCTTGCATGACCCAACGCACCCACCTAGCTATCGTGGGGGAAGAGACAGCTTTGTGCAGCTTCTTGACAGCTATCAGAAGTTGTTGTTCGCCCAGAGGGCGGAGTTCTTGCGTCGTCTTCATATGCCTTCAGACAATCCACCACACATAGTTTTGGGGTGTCTAGAAAAGCCGGGTACGAAATCGTTCGGGTATGAGACTTAGTACATCGACCTACTGTGAAAACTACCCCTTCAGGGGAAAAAGTCAGTGCCGAGATGTCCAATGCCCGGACGTCTGAAACTCTCCTGCAGGAGATTAAACACAGAAGCATAGCCAGCTTTGAAGACAATTCCTTTAAAGATAGATATTTATTCGGTTGCCAAGACAAAAACAGATTAAAAACAAGATTGACGTCCCACAGGACGGAATAACGAGGTTCCAGAGGCAACGACAACCGGTACCACGCAGAAATTTGCAGACTAACGGATGTTCCCCTACTGGAGATCCGTCTAGCGGAGCATGCCCCACCGAAATTGCCACACTGATCGCGTTTATTGAACGATACGCCAACCCTTCTGACGCCAAGTCTGCTAAAAAATTCAAGATGGGAACGACACCTGCAACCATGGGATTCAAGCTCCCTCAAAGACACCAACGAACCCATCTCGTCCAGGCAGACCGGTAACGCTTTGTGGTGCTATCTGCCCAAGGCTTTGACAAGAGGATCTCAGCCTGCCCCGAAAGGCCCGGCAGTGACCACCGTTGCCTGAAAGTCGCCACACCATGAGGCAGAGCAGCCCCTCTGTGACTAGCTGATGTGGAATTCCGTCCGGACTCAGAAGCAGGTGGGGACACAGGGGGAGTAGGATTGGAAAATTACAAGAAAGTTCCAGAAGAACTGGAAACCAAACTTGAGACCTCCAACAAGGTGTTACCAAGGTTACTTCCGCCTCATGCCGGCAGATCTGAGCTGCCGTTCTCGTTATCACTGAAAAGGGTGGAAACACGTAGCCCCTTTCTGCGCTCCAATCCTGAAGGAAGGCGTCCGTGGCCATAGTCAACGGATCTGGTTTCCAACTGAAGAACCGAGGGACCTGATGGTCCAGCCGAGAAGCAAAGAGGTCCGTCAAAAATGGCCCCCATAAATTGTTCATCCACTGGAAGATCTGAGGATCCAGCTTCCATAGGCTGGAATCGTAAAGGTGTCTCGAGTGCCAGTCCGCAACTTGATTGCTCTGGCCCAGAAGGTATTCTGCCTTGACCGAAATATGATGATCGAGACAGAAACCCCAAAAATCTTTTGCCAGATTCGCCAATGCCCGGGATTGGGAGCTTCCCAATCGATCGACATACCGTACCACGGAGATGTTGTCCATTTTTAATAGGGACGCAGTCTGTCCTTGGTCTAACATCGTACCGCAAAAGAGCCCACTAGAAGCTCCAGACAGTTGATATGAAGGTTCTGCTCATCCAAGGACCAAACTCCTCCTGTGGAAAAATCCCCACACCGTGCGCTCCAGCCTGACCTGCTGGCATCGGATTCTATGACAAGGTCTGGAACCGAGCCGAAAATCGCCCGTCCGTTCCATGCCTCCATGTGGGACAACCACAATGCAATCTCATCCCTGGCCTCTGCAGAGAGGGGAACTGAATGGTCGTACGACCGCCGTCTCCTCAGATGGTACGCCTTGAGGCGTTGGAGAGCCTGATAATGTAGGGGCCCCTGAAAGATCGCCTGGATCGACGATGACAGAAGACTCACCAGTATGGCCAGGTGTCGTAGTGAGGTGAAAGGTCTGGAAACCGTTTGACGCAATTCATGGTGAATTTTCACCATTTTCCGCGACGGGAGACTTAAAGTCGCGTGGACGGAGTCCACCACTAATCCGAGAAACGTTACAGATTGGGAAGGTCTGAGAACCAACTTGGTCTCGTTGATGATGAACCCTAGGTCCTGCAAAAGAATCACCGTCTGCTGGAGTTGTCTCGATAGGATTTGAGGACACTTCGCCATAAAAAGAAGATCGTCTAAGTACACAATTATGTGAATCCCCTGCGCTCTGAAGAACTCCACTGCGGGGTGAAGCACCAAGGGGCTGAGGAAAGACCGAATGGAAGGGCGGTGAATTCGTACACAAGATCTCCCCAACAAAATTGTAGGAACCGTCGATGGGGCGGGTGGATGGGGACCACCAGATAGGCATCTTTCAATTCCAACCGTGCCATCCAATCAGAAGACAAAAGGACATCGCGGAGCCGATGGATTCCCTCCATCTTGAAATGGCGGTATACCAACCATCCGTTGAACTCCTTGAGGTTAATAACTGGATGCCGACCTCCGTCGGCCTTGTCTACTACAAAAATATTGCTGAGAAAGCCGTGAGGGTGCAAAGTTGATCGGCAAATGGTTCCTTTGCGGAGCAAATCGGAGACCTCCTCGTCGATCAACTGTGCTTCTTGGGAACTGAATGATAGCTGCCGAGGCGGAGTTTCCTGCCAAGGGTTTTCGTAAAATTCGATACGAAAACCTTGAATGGTCTGAAGTACCCACGCATCGGAAGTAATGTCCGCCCACACATTTCGAAAGGCCGCTAGTCGACTCCTGATGCGAACCTGTGATGCTGGAAGAACACTTACTGCTGGAATTTCCGCCGCCTGAATTGGCCTTGTGGCCTCCACGGCCTTTGAAGCGTTGTCCTTGCGATAGAGGTTTGTGTAGTTCGCGGTGGGGTTATACTGCTCACGACCAGAGCCTTGTCCTCTTGAGGAATTTTGTTGGAAACTGCGGCCGGGCGAGCGGCCCCTGCCTCGAATGGCCCCGCGGAAAACCCGCTGATTAAGGATCCTTTTAATATTGGACTGGGCCTTGTCCAGCGACGTAAATGTTGCGACAAATTTACCTAATTCCTGAATGAAGGGATCGCCGAAAAGGCCCCCTTGGGCCACTGCTCCCACCTCCGAGGAGGCCAAATCCCCAAGTTTAGGGTCGAGCTTAATCAACAGCGAGCAACGACGCTCGGTTGAAAGGGCACAATTAGCGTTGCCCATGAAGGTCACAGCTCACTAGGCTCAATTGGAAAGGACATCTGGGGAAATAGGAGATACGGAAACTTTGGCTTCCTCTGCCATGTCAAAGATCTTTGTCATTGGTCCGATAGCGTCGAGGAGCTTGTC
The DNA here is from genome assembly GCF_964204655.1 of Triturus cristatus. NCBI lineage: Eukaryota > Metazoa > Chordata > Amphibia > Caudata > Salamandridae > Triturus > Triturus cristatus. Next base: position 1,595,700,917 of record NC_140590.1, on the reverse strand, counting down.
CTGACAGGACCGCCAGGACCTATCTATGCCCTTCCTAGGGTCCTTCATCTATTTAGCTAGAAATGTGGCCATTTTAGGGTCCAACTCTGGCGTGAAAGCAATTTTGTCGGTCAAGGAGAGTCTAGAACACTCCGCCCTTAAGCAACCTCGAGCCTCCTTCTTGAGGGGCTTGCGGAGTCGACCCGCGACAAATCGGGTTACCGTGTCGCCGGGTACCCAGGCCGCAGACCGGGGATGCATGATGTCGTCGGGATTAAGCATGTCAGAGTTCTCTTCTGGCACTGTTGAAGTGGAAGGGGTAGTGGCCGGGCGCCAAGGCTGTGAGGACCCCGCCTCCTCGTCTGTTTCCCCTTGAGTATCATCATTATCCATCCCGGGGGAAGATGGGTCCGGGATATCCTGAGGGGCGTCTGCCGGTGGGGGAGCAGGGGCGGCCGGCAACACCTTAGCCAGAAATGCGGTCTTAAGACGCGCAAAGGCATCCACGTCCACCCCTTCAGGGTGCTGTTTTTAGACGGTGGGGGGCCCTCCCCAATACGCTCGACGGGGGTCACAGAGGGCTCTGCGTGCGCTGCAGCCAATCTAGCGCATTCTTGGACTACTCTATCAGAAAGGTGTTGCTCCATAGGGCCAACTAACTCGTTAATGGAAGAGTCCACGCCCTTGTAAAAATTGTCATCCCAGGGTAGGTACTCCTGGACCTCCTCCTCATGATATTCAGTCTGGGTATCCATATTGCCAAAGGAAAGGGGGAGTAACAATGTAAATGAAGGAATATTCCCTTTTATAACATGTGCTGCGCACTGCAAGTAGCAAGTTTGATAAACAAACCAAGTGGGGCAGGCTGAAAGACTGCATAGTTGTGGGTAGTCCCAAGGGCCACAAACAGGTTTGCACTAACCCAAACGCGCTATCGCCCTCAGGAAAACCTAACCGGGATACTGCCTCCCAGCGCATTAAAAAAATGTCAAATGTGTGCCAAAACTGCATGCGTTCACGCTTGACCACGAGTGAACCCGCTAAACGGGGTCCCTTCAACAATGTGTCAATACAGCGCGTGTTCGCGCGTTCACTGCGGTTAAACCCACAATACGGACCCCCGCCGGGGCGTAGGGAAAGGAAAATACGGGAAAATACAACCCGTTAAGACGGGCGTCAAGGTGAGGCGGATGAGGACAAGGCTCAGACACTCCTTTCTCCCGCAGTGCGGCTTCTCGTCTGAGGAATCGCGTCGCGAGAGCAACGAGATGAGCGAGTCCATCTAGCGGCCTGAGATAGCACCGCACCAGCAGGGGGGCCGGCCGCGTAAGGAGCGGAAAACGTTCCCGCGGCCGGCTTGGGGATCTGAAAGAGAAATCAGAGAAAGCCTGCCATTGTTGGTAAACGCGCACACAATAACGTTAAAACAGCGCCTGGAATTAAGAATACAAACAGTCACATAAATCAAGGGAGAATGAAAAGCGACTTAACTGGCTGCGAAGCAGCGAAGAAAGAGGAAGGAGAGAGACAAACATGGGACTATGTACTGAGGATAAAGGAAACAGTTGAAGGACTATGTACATGGATTCCTCCCTAGTTGTAGTTTTCTGTAATGTTTATTGATTTCTTTGAAGATCTTTCTGGCTGCTATGAGTTTCTGTAATAATAAAGCGAAGAGAGATAAAGCATAATCTGAAGCCTCCGGTCCTGACATAGAAACCCAATAAACAAAGGATTAGAATTAGAATGGAAAACATACTGAATGAATTATTTGTGTTCAATTTTTGTATTTCCACAAACAGAACTGTTTGGTAATGTGGTAAAGGAATCATTTACTATGGGTACAGGGTTATGCCTGAGCTTGTCGCCTAGAAAATGTTTAATTCTCAAGGTAACTTGGACACCCAAACAAGCCTAGTTTAGCACAGTTGCTTAGTGATTAAGAGGAAGAAGCATGTAAGAAAATTCCACAGGCTTCTGTTTGTAAAAAATCAGCAAATAAGAGGAGAAAAATATAAATATAAAAACATAAATAAATATGGGGTTATATTTATTAAATGGTTGTCTGCTTGGCGACATTTCTGGAAAATAACAACCGGAATAGGCAAAGGAAATCAGCAAACACCATTCATTATGACTTTGTTCATTTTTACTATTTTCAACAGTACAAAAACTGCTGAAATTGTATTCACTTTTAGTGATCAAGCTCACATAATGGTGTCTGCAGTCTGCACGACAGACTGCAAAACCCTGGAGGACTGGGCTATGATCAAAAGAAAAATTGAAGTACACCGCGATTAATGGGAAAGGGACATGGTATCAATGTTGCTAGGTGAACACATATGTTTATTTTATTTATTTATTTGAGGAGTTTTATATAACGCGAACATGACCCATCAGGGTATCAGAGCGCTGTATAGATTGCAGACAAGTCATAAATATAAAATAATTAGGTAGATTAATGATCTGGGGTCTTCATGTAGTCCAGCTGAGTTTCTAAAGGCTGTTATTGGAGTAATTTGTTCACTTCTTTTTTGAAGAAGATCGTCGTGGTGTTAGACCCGATTGTGGGTGGCAGTACTTTCTATATTCTTGGGGGTAAGCCAGAAAAGGAGCGGTTATAAGTTACCTTTTTGTTCAGCTTCTGCGGTTTCAGCAATATGGAGTTGGCGCCTCTTAAGGAATGACTGCCCCCGACAGTTCAAGTTTATTGGTCAGGTAGACAGGAGTGTTGTGGTGAAGGACCTTATGTGTCATGCAGGCTATTTTCAGCTGGATCCTTGCTTCAAACAGGAGCCAATGTAGACGTTTTAAGTCTGGGGGAGCGTGATCAAATTTTCTGGATCCCATGAAGAGTCTAGCCACTGAGTTTAGCATGGCCCTTAGCGGCGTTAGCCTTGCTTTGGGAAGACCAGGAAGAGGTGCACTCCCATAATCTAATCAGGAAATGACTAGGGATTGTACTGCCATGTGAAAGTCATCAGTAGACAAGAAAGGTTTGATTTGCCTTAGAATGTTCAGTTGGTAGTTGGCTCCCCTGGTGGTTGCGCTGATATAATTTTGCATATTCAGGTATATGTCCAAAGGTATACCAAGTGTTCTAATACAGTCAATGATGTTGGAGGCACAATTGAGAGTTGTAAGTTGTTTGAACCATTCATCTATGGGTGCAGAGTGATTTTGGGAGGCGATTAAGAGGAACTAGGTTTTTAGTGCGTTGAGCATAAGGTGGTTGCAGGTTAACCATTGTTGGATTTCAGCAGGATGCGGTTGAAAGTATTAAGGTCCTCAGGTGATGAAATTTTGAAGTATAATTGTGTGTCATCAGCATACATGTGGTAAAGAATATTAGAGTGCTTTAGAAATTCAGTGAGGGGTTCCATGAACAGACTGAATAGCGTAGGTGAGTGTGTTGATCCTTGAGGCATTCCAATTGAGACTGGAGTAATGTCAGAGAGAGTTTGATTGACTTTTATTCTTTGAGTTCTGTTTTATAGGAACGGCGCAAACCAGTTTGCGACTGGACCAGATAGCCTCAACCTTGACTCCAGGATTTCAATCATGCTGTTATGTTTGACCGTGGTGAATGCAGAGGAGAGATCAAGAAGTATAAGCAGGCACGATTCCTTCTGTTCAAGTAATCTCAGGGCATCATCTACAATGTGAGTTAGAGCTGTTTCAGTGCTATGTCCCGTTCTAAAGCCATATTGGCAGTGGTCCAGGAGATTACACTTTTCAATGTGGTCCTAGAGTTGCATGTGTACACATTTTTCTAGGACCTTTGCTAGTGTCGGGAGGTTGGTAATCGGACGGAAGTTATTGGGATCAGACTGGTCAACATTAGGCTTTTTTTACCATCTGTGTGACCTGTCCTATCTTTAGACAATCAGGAATCAGGCCCTGAGAGAGGGATGTATTCATAATCAGAGTCCAGAGTTGGAAAATGGAGGATTTAAGCTCTTTGATGAATTTAGCAGGCAGAGGATCCTAGAAGTGTTTGGAGGGTTTTAGTGATATTATTATCTTGGATTTCTTGGCTTTGTCTGGAATTTAGAAGGTATTCAAAGTAGCATTGCTTTTTGAAGTCAAACTGGATTGGGCTGAGTTAGGAATGTTTCAGTAGATGCTGGGAGGCAAGTTGCAGTTCTAATTCTATTGTCTTAGTCTTTTCCATGAAATGGGTGGAGGGTTAATTTCCACAGGGTAATGATCCCTTTTCTTTCGAATGGGAATTTGAGTTTTGAGTTGCTTGTTTTTGATGAGTTTGAATAGGTTTTTGGGTCTGTTTTTGTCTTTGTCCAGTCGTCTCCTGAAGTATTCTGCTTTAGCTCTTCGGATGTGTGTATTGTAGGCACTTCCTGTCGACCTCATGTGATTGAGGTGCCTGAACGAGGAAAAGATTCTCCAAGTTCTCTCAGCAAGTCTTGGGTTGCGCCTTTCTTCATTAAGGTTGCAGTTGAACCACGTTTTGGAGTGTCTATTGGGTAATCTTTTTTGCTGTTTGGGAGTAATTGTATCTAGTATGTCTGACATGGATTGGAAGTAGTGATAGATAATGAGAACAATGGACTGTCACTCACATTCGGCATTGATGGCTTCAGAGGAGAAGGGTGCATTGTCTCGCCCTCCCCCTGCTCTGACCGGCTGCATTTTGCAGCTGTGTCTTGTGGATGTAGGACACTCTTCACTAATCGATAATCATTGGATGAATCATGGATCTATAGATCAGTAACTTTGAATCAAGTTCTATCAGCCAGTTTACATGGATTAACATCTCCCCACTGGATGTATAATTGGCACATTCATTGTGTGCCAACCACCGAATGGGACGCCTCACCGACACAAGATAGGACTGTCAGTCCTCTCTTCTTCCTCACATTGGGCGCCCGGCTGGGCCTCTATGTGAATATCCCTTATTTTCCCTACTCAGTCCATTGTTCTCATTTGTGTTGTTCCACATTGTTTGGTCCTGATGAGTCCCCTTAATTGCTCTTGGGGTCGAAAAGCAATTGACACGTACTACAAACGAACCACTCTTTCAGCCTTTATTATTTTGTCAAAGGGCTGTTAATTTATTGAGTATGCTTACCTGTGGTCGTCTTGTACAAACTGAAACCTTTTTTTATTTATGTCAACAACTGTCACGCCCTCTTTTTTAGGTTCTAGTTCACTTGGGACACTTAGCACACTGTCTGATTTATGAAGAGTAAAGGCTTCGTAAAAGTACTTCTGGAAATCCATGGTGTGTATGATTTTGATTCTTTCTCTGACAATCCATTCCCATGAATATATGCCATTGAGGGTTTAAATTATCAAATATTGTACACACAGTCCAAAGGAACCGTTGTTCCCTGTTACCCGGTCTAATCAGAGTCTTTTCCAAGATGAGGAAAGAGATTAGATAGTGGTCTGACCAGTCACAAGGGGATATGGTTTCCAATTGTATGATATTGTCTTTGGAGATGATAAGGTTGAGGGTGGAGCTTGTATTATGTGTTGGGCCATTACATGATTGGGTAAGGTTGAGGTCCGAAAGGAAGGCTTTGTAGGTGTTCAGTATGGGATCATTAGAATTGTTCCAGTGAATGTTAAAATCCCCAAGGAAGGCCTGGTCGGTGTATTGGTATGAGTTAAACTAGATGGTCTCCATTATTTGTTCAATGACAAGTGGGTCGTTGCCCGGAGGGGGATGTATGACGTTACAACGCACACTTTTACAACGCATGCACTTACAACGCATTTTTTACAACGCAAAATCCATTACAACGCACTACACTTACAACGCATGACACTACAACGCATTTTTAAAAACTACCTTTACAACGCATACCATTACAACGCATAATATAAAATTGCGTTTAAGGTAAGTATTAGATAGTATAGGGGTAAAAATTACTATTCTAACTCCAGGGGGTGCAACAGTAGGGTAAGTGTTGGATAGTATAGGGGTAAAAATTACTATTCGAACTCCAGGGGGTGCAACAGTAGGGTAAGTGTTGGATAGTATAGGGGTAAAAATTGCTATTCTAACTCCAGGGGGTGCAACAGTAGGGTAAGTGTTGGATAGTATAGGGGTAAAAATTGCTATTCTAACTCCAGGGGGTGCAACAGTAGGGTAAGTGTTGGATAGTATAGGGGTAAAAATTGCTATTCTAACTCCAGGGGGTGCAACAGTAGGGTAGGTGTTGGATAGTATAGGGGTAAAAATTGCTATTCTAACTCCAGGGGGTGCAACAGTAGGGTAAGTGTTGGATAGTATAGGGGTAAAAATTACTATTCTAACTCCAGGGGGTGCAACAGTAGGGTAAGTGTTGGATAGTATAGGGGTAAAAATTACTATTCTAACTCCAGGGGGTGCAACAGTAGGGTAAGTGTTGGATAGTATAGGGGTAAAAATTACTATTCTAACTCCAGGGGGTGCAACAGTAGGGTAAGTGTTGGATAGTATAGGGGTAAAAAATACTATTCTATCTCCAGGGGGTTCAACAGTAGGGTAAGTGTTGGATAGTATAGGGGTAAAAATTACTATTCTATCTCCAGGGGGTGCAACAGTAGGGTAAGTGTTGGATAGTATAGGGGTAAAAATTACTATTCTAACTCCAGGGGGTGCAACAGTAGGGTAAGTGTTGGATAGTATAGGGGTAAAAATTACTATTCTATCTCCAGGGGGTGCAACAGTAGGTTAAGTGTTGGATAGTGTAGTGTAATATTATGCGTTGTAATGGTAGGCGTTGTAATGGAATGCGTTGTGAAGGTAGTTTTTAAAAATGCGTTGTAGTGTCATGCGTTGTAAGTGTAGTGCGTTGTAATGGATTTTGCGTTGTAAAAAATGCGTTGTAAGTGTAGTGCGTTGTAAAAGTTGCGTTGTAAAGGTTGTTCCCCCCCGGAGGGTAGCAGTGATTGTAGAGAGTGCACACAATCTTGGTATTGTTTCACATATCGATACCTAGGTATTCTCAAGAAGGCACTGGAGCAGTTTGTGCATGATTCTGGCTGAGCGAGAAGCGGCAAATGCATGCTAAGCCGCTCCCAATTTTTCCAGATCTATCCAATCTGGTGATGTAATAGTTAGGTGGAACTAAAATGTCCATAATGGGTGAGGAGGTATAATTCAGCCAAGTTTCAATTAAGATTAGGAGGTAATGGTCTTGTGCAAGGATGAGATCTGCGATGTCCGTAGCGTGTTTTGCAGCTGACCTGCAGTTGAGAAGAATAAACTTGATATGAGATTTGGTCATTAGTGTCTCTTGGTGTGTTGTGGGGACCTGTAAAAGATTGAACTTGTTCATAGTTATAAGGTTGAGACTAGGTTCTCTGAGAGGGTTGGAGGGGATATCCTGGATTGTGATTTGTGAGGGAGATGAATCCTCAAGTGTAATGTAGGATAGTAGAAGGGAGTGAATGTCATCCTCAGATAGATGTTCAGTAACCCTCTGAAGTCTAGTAGAAGGATTGGAGTGGGGTCTAGATCTCCAGTTTATGATAGTAAGGTTTTCAATGATTAATGTCTCATGCCAGGAGTCTTTTAGCCATTCCCATTGTGAGTAGGCTGTAGTGATTACAGTGTAGGGTTTTGTTGATTTTAGTGGTCAGGATGGGGTTCCAGAGCTTCTCGAGCTTCGAGTTGGTGAGTATAACGTTCTGGAGGTCTGCTTTGACTATCTGGAGGTCTCTTTTGAGGACATCAAGTTTGTCCTCTAGGGTAGGGGGATTGATAATATAAGTATGAGAGTAGCTTGGTCTGGGGGTGTTGCAGGGATTCTGCACATACACAGAACTATGTGCAGGAAACCAGGACCTCGGTGTGTAGTGGTGTACCAAAAAAACCACCTTGGTGCCCAGAACCCCAATCCGACTAGCTATAGTGTCTCATTCGTTCTCCGTACTACAGCAAAGCTACCAATGATTAGACATACTAGAACACGTCAATCCGTTCCTCTCAGGAATCGTGGGAACAAAAACACTCTTTCGTCCAAACACTCATACTTGTCCACGTGAGTATACAGAGACACAGTATAGTTTAAAATGTTTATTTTAACTAACGTGCTCTAGTATGCAGTACACAAGCCAATACTAGCAGCAAAATGCATAAGAACAATATAATCAGCATTGTTACTATTCCATAAAGCACAAAAGGGGAAACTATATTATAATGACAGTGGAAACAAGACTACAGCGCTTTACCACCCTCCCCGTGCTAAGAGCTAGTTTATTAGAATTATAGAAGACTTCTAGGATTTGTCAGGGGGACCCCAGACCTCCAAGTTTAGATGCAAGGATTTACATCACCGGGCAAACACAGCTTTTCTTCGTTGGAATGATTTTCTCCAAGTGTCTCTACACGCATACAATGCCATATTAAAAGCACCCGAGTTTCAGTAGTGCAGCTGTGTTCTATGTTATGTCTATGGGCGTGGGACTGACCAAAGTGATTCAACAGCATACATTGTTTTTCGACCTTGAACACGCTGTGCAGACGAGGAGCACAGTGTACAGCTAGATGTGTGAAAGGCAGACAGTTTTCATGTGAAAAAGCGCAAGCAGAGTATTTACGAGAACAGAGCCATGTAGGACCATGTGCAAAGGCGGCTAAATGGCGGCAAAGCATATACTAACGTATGCTAATTTAGCAATGCCTGCAGTTAATCCCATGTCCTCACTACAGGGGCAGAAGATGTCAGAGGCCTCTATGGAATGGGGTGTCAGTCGAAAGGGTCGTGGTTGGTGACAGAAGCTAAAGGGGGTGTGAAGGGAGGGTGAGGACAGGTGGGTATGGAGTTGGGAGTGATGATAGGTGGAGAAGTAGGAAGAAGTCTCCTTGGCTCATCAGTGGTGGGACTTCTATGTTGCTGGGAGATCCTGGCGAACTGGTTGCAAACACATGTTAGAGGTTGCTTTGGAGAAGATCATCCTTTGGCAGATAACAGGGAAAAAAAGTTCTCCATATTTCATTGAAGATGTGAGACATAATCCTTTGGGAATAAACCAGTATCGATCCAAACAAATTGAAAAAAGATCACAAATTTCACCCATTCCATTAGAATGAAAGCAAAACAAAATACAGCTAAACCAGATGATTAAAGAAAAATTCATTCTGCAGCTTGTTATTAAGGAAACTGACATTTTGAGACTTAGGTTTTAAAGGAAAAAAGATAAGATTTCAGACATAGAAATCTACAAGACTTTACCTGGTGTATTGTATCCAATCTTTAAGGCAGAGTAGATTGAAAGAATTTTGGAGATAATAGATCATATACATGAAAAAACAAAACTGAAAACGTTTAAATGCTCTGTAAATTAGAAAGATTTGAAATCGGATGGTAAAAATTAAGGGCCCGATTCACAAAAGTAATCTGAGGCAAAATCCTAACTTTACGACTTTCAGTATTCACAAAAGGTATTTAGTAGTAGTTAAGTTAGGATTCCTATCTTTACTACAACTAAACTGAGACAAAATCTTAACTTTACAAATTTCGGTATTCAAAAAAGGCATTAAGTAGTAGTAAAGTTAGAAATCCTCACTTTACTACTACTAAACTGAGACAAAATCCAAACTTTACATATTTCGGTATTCACAAAAGGCATTTAGTAGTAGTAAGGAATCCTAACTTTGCCACTACTAAATCCCTTTTGTGAATATCCAAAGTCATAAAGTTAGGGTTTTGTCTCACATTACTTTTGTGAATCGGACCCTAAGTTTGTATCTTTAGCTCGATACAGGGAAGCAGCATGAGTACGATAAATAGAATCTAGTATGGTTGAATGGTAGACTCAATTGAAGCAATGGTATATACTAATAAAAAGAGTATGCATTAGGACTCTGAGTAGTTTTTAGACATAAGTCCAGATTTTGAAAAGTTCCAAGCTTGCCATTAAAATTTCGATTTTGTATATTTTTTGTTTGTGAATTAAAAAGATACCATATTGTTTGATTTTCTGATGTATACAGGTGTTTGTTTGCTTAGGGCGGGGTCTCGGCTTCCAGTAGTGATTCAGTAGTGGTCCTTAGAAGTCAAAATGTTAATAAATTGATGAAAAAATTTGACGGATTTTCAACACAGTGGTCCAAATGTATTCGTATGTAGGTGATCAAGCGAAAGTACTAATAGGTGGTTCTAAGTTCCTCCACATAGTTTATATTGTATGTGCTACGGTTTTGCTTTGTCCAACACAGTCTCCAAAATATGGGCACTGGCAAAGATTTATCTGTCCTGGGTTTTTGTGAACGGGTTGACTAAGCTTGTACACTACGATACACACTGCCTATATTCACTTGCACTTGTTCCTCTCTTCTCCAAGCCTACTTGAACTTTAATGTATGAAAATGTATTTACATTTATGCCCAAGAAATGCCCATCAGCCCATGAACCCATGGATGCTCACAAGTTGCCAAGAATTACCACTTTTGTGAGAGGACCAACATTTCACCATGAAAGGAAGTGGGCACAAAACATTTGTCAAACGTGTCACTCTTACAGTATCAACTTCTTTCTAGACCTTCCACTGCCATCCACCTCTTATTCACATGGATGGCGGCTCTAACCCCTTCAGCCCTCCCAGACAGAGAAAGAGGTGGGGTGGGCGTGACTTGGGTGGTCTGGGAAAGGGGAGGGGATGCTACGTTATGGGGTGAGGAGCAATTGAGAGAGACTTGGTCGGCCTGGGTAAAAGGGAGAAAGCAGGGGGGTTTTGGGTTGCCTGAAGTGGAAGTGAGATGGATAGAAGGAAACAAACAGGAGGAGCTACAGTGACTGGGAGAAGTGGGAGGGACCTGGGTTGCTCAAAACTGGAGGGCTTGGGAAGGAGCAAGCAGGTGGGACTCAGCAGGCCAGGGGGAGATGGTAAGAGGGAGCTCCTTGGAAGGTGTGGGAAGGATCCCTATTTTTGTATATTTTTTGTTTCTATTTTGTTGTACCGGCGGAAGGTTTCCTACATCTGCATTGGCGAAAAGATCTTTCTTTTCAATTGTTACTTGGCAAGGGAAGTTTCTTTGTGAAACGATAATATAACGCTTCATCTCAAGGCATTACTGGGCATCCCCTTTAGGGACAAAATTAAAACATGCACTGACAATGCCAATATAACTGAAATAGCCTTGATGCTTCCGTTCAAGGCACTCCCTTATCCATCTATGTATCCAGTCACTCATCCTTGCCCTCATTCATCTATCTATTCACCAATTGACTAATTTTTAGGTCTCGCCTGACCCAGAGCATGCGCTGGTCTGGCGAGACTTATTGAGAGGGCTCCAAAAAGTGCTACCAGGCCAGCCAAGAGCTACAGTGCATGTGCGCGGGCGCGCGCGCTGCGCTTTACCGCGATAACTTTCACTTTCGCGGCCGCTTTGCATAGCCAATAGGTCTCGCTTTTGGGACCTTATAAGTATTTAGTTATGCAACTGTTGCATGGCTAAACACTTATAAGGTCCCAAAGGCGAGACCTATTGGCTATGCCAATGCTTGTTGCACTTACATGCTCGTCATCCACAATACCTATCAATGAAGAGGCACTCGCAGTTATCAGCCAGACCTATTGGCTTTATTGTTAGTTTGTAAGTGGTGTGAGAGTGCTTCCAGTAGTTTGCAAATGATAAGTCTGTGAAGGGTGTGAGAGGACTATCATAGTGTATCTGCCAGTCTTTGAGAATTGTAGTAGAGCTGATGGCTATTTATGGGTACTAATCTCTGAGGGTATGACACTGCTGTCTATATACAGACTGCTGGTTTGTGAGGAGTGTGAGACTACTGTTAGTAGTTTATGATAACTAGAGTGTAAGGGGTGTAACTTTGCTTACAGTGATACTAGCGCTACTCTGATGTGTGTTGAAGTGTTGATGGAAGTGTGAGAGTGCTGATAGAATGTATCCCGTGGTGTTTGACTGGCACTCTATGCTGGGTATGAGAGTGGTTCTGGAAGCATGCTAGTGCTAGAAGATTGGGAGAAATTAGTCAGCATACATGGGGTCTGAGTCACGAAGGTAAACTTAGACCTAAAGTCCCAGTTTAAACCTGAAATCTAAGTTTAGACAAGAAGTCTAAGCGCCCGATTCATAAAGGTAAACTTAGACCTGAAGTCTAAGTTTAGACCTGAAGTCTAAGGGCCTGATTCTCAAAGGTAAACTTAGACCTCAAGTCTAAGTTTAGACCTGAAGTCGGAATTTAGACCTGAAGTCTAAGGGCCTGGTTCTCGAAGGTAAACTTAGACTTCAGGTCCAAGTTTAACTTTGTGAATTGGGCCCTTAGACTTCGAGCCTAAACTTAGACTTCAGGTCTACGTTTATCTTTCTGAATTGTGCCCATGGTGTTCGCTTTTCCATCATAAGTGCTTTAGCAGTTCTCCTTGTGTTTACCTTTAGGCCATGGCTGGAGACACGCTGTGTTCTTATTTATTACTCGTAAAACAGCGTTACAGCAGCAGTCCCTAAGCAGAGTCCCCTTTCTCTGCTTGTGAACCTTGGCAGTGTGTGCTCACTAATTAGCTTCCCAAATATTGGGGGCATTAATTATCCAGGTTGTCAATGTATTTCTTTTACTTTTGAGATTCCCTGCCCAGTGACTGCTGGCAGGCTGCCCCCACCCCACAAACTCCCCATTCACATATCACTAATCCTCCCATTATGCCCACAGCTGGTTGTGTTGTCAGCATCACCAAACACCGGTTACACCAGAGATCAACGTCTTAGCCTGGACCCAGCAGTGCTCACAGATTCAAAGATGCTTACCAGATGTGGGACATTGTGTCATTGGGAGAAATTGTCTGTGGCGTGGCTGGTTTCTTCTGCAGCAGTGGGCAAAACAATGCACATCCACTGCAGTTGATGCACAGATGCTGGAACTGGTTCACAGGGTTCTAATTGTGACAGTTGCCATCTTTTACATCTGGAGTCCTGGAACCGTTTACAATTGGACCCAAAGTGAGTACCAAGTACACTTCATTAGCACTTGACCTCAAACCGCAGAACAGTCTAAGGCTTCCTCAGGGAGATGGTGTGGATACAAACTCAAAACTCTAAAAATCACTCAATAATACTTAATAAATGACTGTCCAACCAGGGCTTTTACTTTCAAAAAGAAAAAGTAATTTAATTCTTTCACAACTAAATACTAAACATAAAATTACATATATATGCGATGAAAACCAGACCTCTTTAGCCCCAATTAAACTAAAACTCTGTGCAAAATCGTCTCTTGTTGTTAAATAGTGTAAAGACTGCGTATTATATTTGTCAGAGAGTTCACAATGTAAAACCATCGTGCTGTAATTGTCACGGGGTAACATTGTGCAAATATTGTTGCTATGAAGGATCTTCTTTAATAATCTATCAGTTATGAGCAAGGGAACTACTTCAGAGGAAGGTAACACAACTGCTGCCCAATCAAATGTCCTTGAAGAAGATCATTAAAGGGTTGGAGCCAAAACTCTGGGGCCACCTTACCTTAGCATCCAAACTGAGCACTGAGCACACACCTTTAGCAATTCACCTTCAAGGTAGCAAGGCTGAGCATTTGAAGCCTTCCACAGGAAGTGGTGTGGGGTAGAAAAGCTCAGATTTCCTCAAAGAACACAATAACACCTAGTAAATCAATGTGCATATGATGCTTTTATTTCTAAAAAGCAAATTAGCCATCTCCAGAACTACGTACTCAGGGCCATATGTAGGTAGGGACCCATTTACCACTTCATAAATACCGAATTTTACCGATTCGGTATTTATGAAGTGGTAAATGATATGTAGCTAATGAGTCGGTATTATTTACCGATTCGGTAAAAGTCGGTAATTACCGAATCGGTATTTACCGATTCGGTAATGAGGCATACCTTCCCATTGATGGGAAGGTATGCCTCATTACCGAATCGGTAAATACCGATTCGGTAATTAGGGGAACACATGCAAGGGTGGCAGGGTGTCACATTGACACCCTGTTGCACCCCTGAGACGGCCATGTGTGCACATGTGGCACACATACATGCCCTAAGGGCATGTATGTCTGCCACATTGCACACGTCTAAGCGCTTTAAAACGCTTAAACACATCCATTCATTATTTACCACCAACTAATAGTTGGTGGTAAATACCGACTCCAAAACACACACACACACTCCCCCTACATCTCATTTTTGTAATCGGAATTTACCGAATCGGTAAAATTACCGAATCGGTAATTTTACCGATTCGGTAAATTACCGAATACAAAAATGATCCCCCTACATACCAAAAGCCAAAATACCGGTCGGTAACGGTATAATTACCGAAAATCGGCCGTTACCGACCGGTATTTGGCTTCCTACATGAGGCCCTAAATGTACATTTAGAGATATTCATATTGACAGCAAGGCCTCCCCAACCCCTCCTGAACCAGAGATTTATGTAACAAAATAAAATTTCTTCTTAAGGTGTTTGACAGACAGATCACACTGGAAAACCTCTTCATATTTCATTTATCACTAAGTTCACAATGCAAAATCCCTTAACATAGTATTTGTTACAGTTTATAATGTAAAACCTATTCCTATTGTATTTGTCATGGAGTTCACAATGTAAACACCCTGCCTTGTAATTGTAACACCATTGCATGCGCAGTAACATCTCCAACATTAATGAACAGTGATCTACTATGTAGGTGGAATAGCACAGCTGTTGAGCAATCAGATGCCAGTGATGGAGATCAATAAAGGGAAGATCAGAGGAGCTGTGGCAGACAGCTAAACCTACCTTTAGCCAGATCTAAAAGGTGTTATTTGGGTAGCCAGCCAATTATAGAGTAATATCTCTTTTAAATAGCAGCAGGAATCATGTTCTGTAAAACTCACTTGTTTCATATTCAAAGTTTGGCAGAAGTGAAATCTGTAATTCACATACAGCAAATAGGTTTCCACAAAAATTAAACATCTGGGAAATGGCAACTGGAAACCTTTTTTTTGCAATAACCTAATATTCTATTGTTCTTCTTCAAATTTTAGCAGAGGTGAAATTTGCAATTTACATAAAGAAAAAAGCCTTCTTCAAAAATTAAAGAAGTCTGATTAAAGTTCTGCTAATAAATGTATTCTCTAATAAATAGTTGGGTATAGGTGCTTTAAGTCGGGCATGGTGAGTTGATTGTAGGATTTCACTTGGGATTTTTTGCATACACGCACAGACAAAAACAGACACACAATCACACACTGGTCTCTGTTTTGAAGGACTTAAAACTTGTTCTCCCTTTCTACTGCTCCTTAAGCCCCTCTCATTCCCATGCTTCTCATATGTTTTTTATCAAGATATGCCAGCGTGATTGTTGGAAAATCCAATTTTACTGAACAAGCTACGCCCCAGCTGAAACGTTGTTACCTATATGTCAGCTTTCAATATGGAGATACGGCCAACTCTCTGGAGAACGATGGAGAAATGTGGAACAGCAGAGGGTCTATTAACCTTGATAACTGAAATTCACTCTAACGCCTACATAAGGTATTGTTGGGTTCGGAATCAGACCCGGATGTGTTTAAGAGAGTCGAAACCCCTGTAGTGGTCTTTGTAAATGGTGTG
This sequence comes from Triturus cristatus, assembly GCF_964204655.1. NCBI lineage: Eukaryota > Metazoa > Chordata > Amphibia > Caudata > Salamandridae > Triturus > Triturus cristatus. The sequence continues at coordinate 1,595,685,409 of NC_140590.1, read as the reverse complement.
TATTAGCCACTCTTCTGCCCGTCTCACTTTCACAGAAGTACAGGCTGAGGACCATGTTTTTCCTCCACAGTGTTATGGAATGCCCCATAATTCTGTATGCAGATGAATTGGTCATTCAAGTGTAACCCCAAAAGTGCTTAAAATGGGTAGGGGTACTGTAGAAGAATATTCCCAACAATTCATTAACCATTAATGTAAGAAAACACGGATAATTATTCTCAGAAAGAAACCTTGCAATCAGTGGCATTTGTTTGGCACAGTCATAGAACATATGCCTGAATTTTGTTATCTGGGAGTCATGTTGGACCAAAATGTGCCGAGTTCCTCACACAGAATTCGTAAGATTGTGCAGGGTCTCACAATGTGAAATGGTCTAACTTAATTAATTTTAAATATAGTAGAAGAACAGTTAAACTCCTGAAGATTTTTGTCTTGGAAGAGATATTTGTCAGTTTGAAAAAAAAGGATGTGTCACTGCAGCATTGAGGTTCGACTTCAGTTTTGTAGGAATTTGTAGGACTTTTTGCAAAAGATTTCTCACTTCAGTGGGGAGAGATGTCTTTTACCTCCACGGAAGTACATCCCCCGCTCATGTCCCGCCCTGCTCCAGTGACACCTAATGCCCAACTCCGGATGCTAATCACCCATCTCCAGATGCTGGATGCCGGACCAGGGAAACCAAGCCTCATGAGCAGCTGTAGTGCACACAGTAGCGGTGTGAAAACCATGTTTTGTTATACGGTGTGGTTGTGTGACCTCACTGTGTAGTAATGACACAATATCTTATCAGGTCCAGTCAAATTTGTATGTAAAGCATAGGTCAATCCTGGGTAACTGTCGCACAGATGAGTCAGGCTTTATCAAAGGAACAAGTGTAAAGCATTAATAAGTACCAAAAAAAGCAAATAAGAAGAAAACGCAACACAATAAAATCTGACACCAATTTAGAAGAATAGATTATATTCTTATCTTTAAATAGGCACCTCATTAACAAAAATCTACCAGAGGGTTCCAGAGATATGAATTTTTAAACAAAAAATTAATCACTGCTTTTCATGCAAGGCAATAAAACATTGTAATCTACCGCAATAGCTCCGATAGGGAGCCAGTCACAGGAATCAATCAGGTCCAGGAGTATAGTTACTGGTCGCTTTTAGCAGTCTCCAGTACAGTTCTGAATTCTATGTCAAACTGCCATTGAAGTCAATGGAGTGATCCTGAGGCAAGGGATAGAGGATCCTGGAGATGCTGGGGGTGCTGCACTGGTTTGGTGGGCCTTCCTGTGGCCACCCTTTGATCTTTAAGCTTGGGAGGAGGACTTTGGCCTCATGGATCGATCTCCCACGATGTCCAGTCGAAGTACAGTGCAGATCCAGTTGCCACTGGTCTACTGGTCGCCAGTTACAGCAAATCCAGTGTTTTCCTGTAGCTTGTAATAACTTCTGATGACTCTTTTGGGGCCAGCGGACTCGGAGGCAAATTGTGAGGGCCAAAACTCAGCCTCCCAGGCTGCACCTCGATGCCCATCAGCAGTCAAACCTCTTGGAGCTGGGCTCTCAAGGGAACAGGCTTCTCAACTTCATTGGCCTTGTGGCTTTAATGGAGTCTGTCAGCTGATTCTTAGAGTCTTCTTTTCTATCTGATGCAAGTGGACAACTTTTCCATAAGTGGGACACTGCAGGCAGAGTCCTCTCTTTGCTAGTCCACAGTCCCAAGCTGCAGTCCAGTCTTTGGTGCTGCCTCTCTTTGCTGAATCCAAGGAGCAGCAAAATAGTACTACTTTGGTCTTCTCTCCAGTACAGACGTGATCTGAGATCGGCTTGCCAGGGATGCCACGTTTACTCTCGCTATGAGCCTAGGGGGTGCTGGCGACTAACTAACGAATGGGCTACCAGGTCCCCTCCCGATTTTAGACGGGGTATCTAGCTATCCCAGAGTGCACTATTCCCACTCCCAACATGGCTAGACCCTTCTCTTGTGTGGTGAGCTCTATAGCCCATCCCATAATAGTGGCTACAAGGGGGCTACACTCGGCTTGTAAAACTGATTTGACAACAGGTTCTCCCCCTCTGCCCAAGATGCCAGCCTTTCGGTCTAAACAAAAGAGGAGCCCTTTACTCGTGTGACTACCATTGGCCCTTCAAAGATGGCTTCCAATTTGAAGCTGACCGTCTGGCCACTCCCGTCTCCCACTCTGGCCATCCTGCTAGAGGGAGGTCACACCTCTTCCCTTGGCCAATCTTTTGGTTCCCTTCCGAAAGCCATTCTCACATCTACCCAGGAGGGCAGCAGGCTGTCTCAAAGACAACAGCTGTCTACAATCAGAAATGGCTACCGGAAAACCCTGTGCAACAAGCTGGCAACTTTCTGAAGTTGCCATTTGTAAAATAGTTATAGTAAATTCAACTTGAGCAACAAGTCGGGTTTAATGCAGCAATTCTTTTGATATCTTGAAATATCAAATTTAGTAGTCCCATTTGGAAGTTAGCATGACTGAGTTGTCAGTGTGTAACTCCATACTAGCTAATGGTGCTAATATCCTTACTACAGTAAAAATGACAACGAGGGCGTCAGTGCATGTAAAGTTATCAAAAACACATGTCCTTTTTAGGTCTCGCCTGCGCCAGCGCGCATGTGCTGCTCTGCGAGACTTCTAGTAAGGACTTTTAAGGGCTTTAAACTCAAAACACACGCTCGTGCGTGTACTTTTTTTTAATCTCCCACTATTGGCCTTTGTGTGCGTCTTTCTAAGAAAGACAGCACGCAATATGCCCAAGGCGGGTGCATGTCCCGCCTTCTCTCTCCCCTGGCCTACGGAGCTCGGGAGCGAGCAGCAGCGACATCTGTTTCCAATTAATTGGAAACAGATGGTGGTCACGCTGGCCCTGGTGCACTTTTGCTCCAAACGCGGCGCTTTCACTTTCGCCGACGACCTGGCACGCGCGGGCGTGCTTGTTTTGTGTGATCTTGCCTACCAGTATGGTCTGTACTGTTAATCCGCCACGCCTCAGGGAGAGATGATCTTGTTATCTATGTCAGAGCCAAGTGAGACAGTCTTACTTGAAGCAACAGGTTACCTTTCCGAACGTAAAAAAGACACATTTTCTAGTGCCTCATGTCTTATCCCTGCTTCCGGCATTAGGAGCTTCGGTGGCCGTGCTTCCCTTGCAGACCTCTCAGGTCATGGCCTTTGGACTGGATGCTGCGCGCAGACCTCTCCCTCACCAGGTAGGTGGTCCCAGGCACACACCGACCCAGGAGCAGCTGCAGGGACGCAGCCGGCACCTCCCAGACAATGCTCCTGTGTTCCGCTTCTGAGCCAGTGCCACCAGGGAGTCCCCACCCACCCCCTCGGGTGCCGATAGGTGGCATGGGGGCTCCTGCCACTCAAGGCGCTAGTACCGGTCCTGCTGCAACCACTGCCAAACCCGGATCGTGAGAAGCATTCCTGCAAACAGGGGTGGACGGACCTTCCGGCCTCGAGGGGAACTGGGGGGTTTCACAAAGTGTCGATCAGACCGGGGACCTATCCCTCACACCCAGACCCTGCCATCCTCACAGAGGCGCTGGGCTGCTTTACTCCTGTAATGTGGACCACGTGATACATGTGATAGATGCCAGAGTTCCGATCAGTTTCAAAATGTTTCTGCTTACAACCTACCATGTTCCTTCGCTAGATAACATCCCAGGACACCTCAGTATGTGGTATATACACGCTCAATTCAATAAAAGCCTTTGCCCTCAGTCACGATGAATTCCTTTCAGTATCTGCGTTACTTTTTTACTAGTCAAAGCAGTTAAATCGTATTTTAAGTATAGTATATAGGAATTTTGTAATTAATGATCCTCAAGACAATGAAAAAAATAACGTACTTATACTTTGCATCCAAAAAATAGCACGGAAGGCTGCATTGCAAGCGACCAGCACGAGCAGGCACCGTTTAGGGGTGGAACTTGACTCCAGCAGTCCTTCCTCTCTTTCTATGCTCTCTCCGCATCGTGGCCCTTTTTGGATGTACATTTTGCAGTTCAACTGCTATATCACAATTGCGCCCTGCTACTAGCTTCACAGCGCAAACTGCCAACTGACAAAGAATGACGGTTGTCGCCGTTGTTCATGTGCCAATGCATTTCTTCACAGTTTGTTGCAATAGACCCCCTACAGATCTGTTCGATAGTTTGGAATCAGGAAAGCTATTGCTACGCAAATAATCACAATGACAATGGAGAGCTGCAATGAAGCAACGTACGAGGACGTGCATTAACACACGAACAACTATACAACATGAACCGGGGAAGCAGAAAGGCAGAAACGACGACTACCGAGGTCAGGACACATTCTAGTATTGAAGTGGTGGTGTTGGTGTGCGCCCGCACTCTGCCATGGCCCAGTGGCTGTGGTGGTGTACCAGCATATACATTTCCAGGAAGAAAAGGATGGTTCCGAACAGGTATTGTGCTGTGAAAAGGTAACTAGCTTCAAATGAACACTGCTAGGCTCCAATGACCTTTTTGTTGCGTTTGTGCCTTGACTTTAATATTTGGATGGGTGTGCAATCACCTTTAGCAAATAGGACAGCAATACCTTGTTTAGCTAAGGTCTCCAATATTGTAATATATTATACAAACCCTCCAAGGTTTCTCGCACAAGTGGATCGCATGTCATTATATTTACCTTTGTCCTGGACCTTGTACAAAGTTCTGCTCGGTTCAGACTACACAAGTACCACACACATGCTTACATCTACAATTCCTTGTTTGTACTTGATGTAGCATGAAACAATAACAAAGTCAACTATCTCACCCTCTGAGCTGTCACTTGAACCCCCAGAGGACCACCAGGAAGACTAAAAAAAACAAGAATTGGCATAGCCAATAGGTCTTGCTTTTGGGACCTTATAAGTATTTAGTTATGCAGCACAATATCCTTGGTGCAACAACATCAATCGTTGCATGGCTAAACACTTATATGGTCCCAAAGGCGAGACCTATTGGCTATGCCAATGCTTGTTATTATAATGCACCTGCCTTTAGGGCTTTTTTACCCTGCCTTAGGGTGTGACATATAAATATTAAAAAAGAAAGTTTGGACTGTGCCATTGGTTAAAATGGCAAAGTTGAGGTGACAGTTTGAGCCATGCTCTGCTTTGTCACACTCATGGTGGCACAATAAGTTCTTCAGTCCAGGAGGCACACTCAACTTATAGGCCCTAGATACCCCTGGTACATGTCCTAGGTATTCCGGGTATCATATACTAGGGACTTATAAGGAAGTTAACTTATACCAATTGTGGGTAAACCAATTAGAGATATACCATTCAAGGGTTAGGGCACTGGCACCGACACCTAGATGACAGGTCTCATTGCACCTTCAGAGTCGAAAAACCAGCAGGATCAGTCAAGAGTTTGGGGTGAACAAGTCATACTTTACTTGCTTGTCCCGCATACCAGCTTATCGGCACCTGCTGAATAGGCCTCCAGAAGCCAGGGTCACCAAAACCTGTGCATCTTGAATAATGACTTGGCAGGCGCAATTGGACTCCATACACCAGGCACAGCGCATGTCAAAGTGGTGACAGTGGGGGGTAGAATTTGCCCTCTACTATGCTACGAATTACAGAATTTGGAGGAGCACACAAGAAACCATAAGCATCAAGGGCTACTGTAGTGAAAGAGTTACTTTTGTAGTCTGGCACCCTATGATGACCTCCAACTACCACCATTTTAATTGATTTTAGTGTGTTATTTTACCCTAGCCTTAATGTAGAATGGTCCTGCATATGCCTGCTTCTCTTCTATAATCTTGCTGTCTTTCAATGGGAGCTGTTATGGAGTGGAACAGTCTTGCCAAGAGCACAGCGTGTGGGATGTGCATTTGAAGGCGTGCAGTTGTGCAGGAATGTGTATTGTATGGTGCATTGGTGAGAATTATGAGTTCTTACTATTGGCTTTGACATGGTTTAATGTCACTCTGTTTTCTGACTTTACCTTGCTTTATGGCAGTGCTTAGCTTTGACATGCTTTCATGTCATCTTGCTTTTCAATTCCAACTTGCTTTGGGCCTTTCTGTGTGCATGGCCTAACTAACTCCATTTTCATGACCGAAGATATTTTCTGTGCTCGCACGTAGCTGCAATGTGGGGAGGGCATGTTCTGCCTCTGTTTTTCACACTTTACTGACTAGAGAAAAACGGTTCTTATGAGAGGAATGTACATGGTCCGTCTCGAAGCCATAGCAAAGGCCTGCTCAACCGATGCCGTGGCCTTGGAGCAGACTGGTACGGGCTCTTATGAGAATGAGGGGGCGAGGCTTGCTAGAAGCTTCGTTATGATGGATTTGTATTAAAAAGGGGAGCCTCCACTGGTCTGGTGGGAGTTTGGATTCCGAGCGAGGGCAGACATGTCTATCTCGGACTATGAACCCTGGAGATGAGCTCTGAACCCCGGCTGTGATTCCCCAGGTCAGAAGTGGGCAGTGTATGCACCAGGTGATGTATTGAGTTTTGTGGTTATTGCCATTGTGATGTGAGCCAGTGGTTGTGATCGTTTGAGGTGTTTTCTTTGTGGTGTGGGAGGTACACATCCAGAGGGAGGTACACATCCAGTGTATCTTCTCTTATATCAGTTATTGCTTGTTTATTAATTAGTATTATAGTTTGCTCAGTTATTGATTCATGCCTTTAGATTATAAGTTTGCTACATATATTTGAATCTTATGCATTTGGTATCTGAGACAGCCTTTGTTTAGAGAGTATTATGTAATAAACCCCAAGCCTTATTCTAAAAGTGATAGAGTCTTTGCATTTTGTTAAATAAAACCCCTTTTCAAAAGGTGCTGTTTGTTTTGTGTTGAAGTCTTGCTGTGCCAGGGGTGGTAAGACATACTCAAAAGCGTATATTATTCAAAGGTGCACTGGTATATTTGCCCCCCAGGTGGGAGTGCAGGGATTGGGTGTGGCTTATTGGTGAGAAGCCACATTCAAAACAGCTACTAGTAACCAAATACTTTTCGAATGTGTCCTTTCAAGCACAATCAGGTGCAGCCCCAGGACAAAGGAATAGAGTTGAAGATGAACTGCCACAGTAAGGCATGATGCAGTTGCGGCCCGTCCATAGGGGATGCTCCCTCACCTTTTTTTCCCCCCAAAGAAGAGTGTGTGTCAGGCTGGACAAAGGTCAGCCTGTCAGACACTCTTCATTTTCAGTTCTGGCAGCAGGAGCTAGACGTGCAGGAAATGCGCAGGCTCTAGGCTGCCTGAGCTGAACTTTGCTGGGCTGATGTTTCAGCTCCTGTACAGCTCAGAAAAGGTCCGCGCGGGGGAGCGTTGCCTTGGACCTGGCCCTAAAGTGCTCAGAGCCGAGTGTCAATCAGTGACACTTCCTCACAGAGTGGGGTGGGGTCAGCAGTCTCAATGACCCCATCCCACACTGTGACGAGGTTGGGACTGCTGCCTTCCCTCATTGGCTGTGAGATGGCAGCAGTCCCAACTCTAAGGTCAACCAATGAGGGAAGGCACCACTCACAACCCTCCTGGGTCCTCCGAGGCACAGCTGCAAGTAAGTGTGATTTAAAAAAAATTAATGTTACGTGCGTGCATGTATGTTTCTATATGTGGTAATGAGTGTTGTGAATGGATGTGTGTGTGTGCATTTGTGAATGCATGGGTGTGATTGCGTATGTGTGCGTTTGTGTCCCGTCTGCCCCCCTATCCTAAAAATACCGTCCACCGCTGGCGTGATGGTGGTGTGGTGTGTGGCTCGTGGATATTGGCTACTCTTCTCCCCTTGCCACGTGTTGCTCCCTATTCTTCGATGGATCCTGGCCGGCACACTCAACCGCTTCACAACCGTCACCTATTCAAGGTAAGCGGAGCAGGTTAAACATGTTTACAAGGTTTTATACAATTTCATAGGCCTTATTTAACATTTAAGCATTTAAGCCTTTTTTTTAAATACCACCTTAACTTGCTCCCTCCATCCACTTAACCTATGTATCTGTATAGCTGTTTATTTTAAAAGCTTTCACAATAATTCAAAATGTGCCCTGTGTAAAACCTTAGTCAGGTGCCGCCATTCTCAAATATAGCGCAGGTGCCTCGGCAAGCCAGAATAAAAACATGTACAAACTCAATCAACATCTTGTCAGACTGATTCTTTCACAGCACATACTGTGCATAAGTAGAGGAGATCACAAACCCTCATATTTCTGAAAATAACAGCTCTGTGCTCAAGATTGTGGTTGGCTTATAAATACTGGAACGTTAAGCACCCAGCACGCTCAGGGATGAAGATAAGTCCAAGCAGATGGTTGCCCAAACACATGGAAATTCCACACTAAGTACTTTGAATCCCTGAAACGAATGTATGACGGAACCACACAACCACAAATGCCATTACCATGCAGCCTTTATCACACAATGCCTTTTGCTATGCATTGCCTTTACCACACAAGTCTTTACCATGCATCTGTATATATATATATTATATATATTTCCCATACGATGACCCCCACTCCTGGGTCATAGCTGAGGCGCACACTGGGAGATATAAATTTCTTATATTTATTTTAACCACATAGCAAAAAAACACCTGACAGACGCGTTTCGGCCACACGCCTTCGTCAATGTCGGTAGGGAAAACATAAATCATAATTTTTAAAGTAGTTAATGAACATAGAATGGGGAAAGCAATTAATTCAGGCTATGCATAGAAAGTGAAGAGGGGTTACGTGAAGTTCGAAGCATATACTATCACTTTTGCAGCTGCCATGTTATAACGATGTTTTCGCTGTACACCTTATTTACAACTATTTTCTTTTTGTACAATGCAGTATCCACATAATTCATACAATTTATTTACAATGCACAATTCATGTTTTTAATTTATATAGCCCTGAATGGGCAATCTATTCAAGTCACGAATCCCATAGGCATATATATATATGCCTATTCTATGAAGTGTTTTGTAATTCGTTCAATTGCGCCCTGAATGGGCAATGTTGCCAAAAGCACTTCTTCTATCAAACATTACTGTATTTAATTAGTGTACAGTTATTTAGGTATACAGTAGTTCTTACGATGGCTTATAAGTTCCTTTTATTCTCTAGGCACACTCCTGTACATTATACAGTTCAAAGATTCAAACCCCTCCAGTATTTACATTACCTCTAAAAGTGCAAAGATATTCAAATGTGACGACCATTATGGAATGTGTATCCACAATTCTTCCTCATTGTTGAGTTCTGATGGACTCTTTGTTTGCAACTCAATTATATATCTAGATTCTAACCTTCTGAGTTTCTTAACCCTGTCCCCACCACGTTCGTCTTTGGGGATCTGGTCAATGCAGAAGAACTTCAGGAGATTTTGATTGGATTTGTGCTGTTCTTGGAAATGGCGTGCCACAGGATATGTGACATCCCGATTTTTAGTGGCATGCATGTGCTCCAAAACTCGTCTTTTGTTTGGGTGAATGGTACTCCCTACGTAATTTAAATCACATGAGAGGGTCAAACAATACACTGCAAAATCAGTGTTGCAGTTCATTAATTTGTTAATTTTCCTTTTAGTTGTCCTGCCTGGAATAGAGAATTCCTTTACTTTTGTACTGTTTTTACACGCGTTACAGTTCATGCAGGTATAAAATCCTGTTATGATGTCTTTCTTTCTTGGACTTTTTGAGAAATGGCCGCTTACTAATTGATCTTTCAGGGCCGAACCTCGCCTATATGTTATAAGGGGGTTTTCTGGGATGTGTGGTCCTATGATATTGTCGGTTTTTAAGACTCTCCAATTTTTAGAAAATTTGGAAAACTTCAGAGGACTGAGCTGTATACTCTGTTATCATTCTTATTTCTCCTTTCTTGTCCTGTTTCTGCTCTAAAGTTTCTTAATCTCCTAGCAAAAAAAACTGAAAAAAATGTGTATATATATATATATATATATATATATATATATATCTCTCTCTCTCTCTCTCTCTCTCTATATATATATATATATATATATATATATATATATATATATATATATATATATATATAAATATTCATTCATAGTAGTGGTGCCACCTCTCCGACCTGTTTAAATTAGTCCAAACTCGCCCACACTTAGAGGTGCACACAAGGCAGGCGGACCCAACTGTAGAGGAGAGTCCTTTATTCCGCAATACCAGCAGAGCACTGAACATTTCCTGTTGGCGTCCCTACGCGTTTCGGTGCTCCTGCTCCTTGCTCACGGGAATGCGTCAGCAGTTACAACAGCCCACGTGTCCCTCATAGCTTATATCGCCCTCCAATGAGCTCTGTGATGCATATGGGATTTGTAGTCCTGTTGCTTAAAAATATATAACCATAATGGGTTCTGCTATCAGCATATTAAAAGTCAAAAAGACTCCAAATGGAGCCTTCAGTGCGTCGTGTTGGTAACAATCCATGCAACCAGCCTTTCTGTGACAGGCTCAAGAATCTGCGCCCACAGCCCACGAAATGCATCGTAGTGGTGCCACCTCTCCGATCCGGACCAGCTGGTTTAAATTCATCCAAACTCGCCCACACTTAGAGGTGCACACAAGGCAGGAGGACCCAACTGTAGAGGAGAGTTCTTTATTCCACAATACCAGCAGCGCATTGAACATTTCCTGTTGATGTCCCTACGGTTTCAGAGCTTCTGCTCCTTGCTCACGGAAAATGTGTCAGCCGTTACAACATATATATATATATATATATATATATATATATAGTGACACCAGTGACTTTCTAAGAAAAATTTTGAATCTTAAATGGAAAAACAACTACCACTTCATAGCGCTCGACGTCGTATCTTTGTACACGAGTATACAACATAAAGATGGACTACGAGCTATAAACTTTTTCTTAGATAAAGCTTTAGACACAAGTAAAGAACATAAGACTATGTTGATGAAGATGATCACATTCTGCTTGGAAAACAATGTATTTATGTTCAATAATATGCTATACAGACAAACAAGAGGCGTAGCGATGGGGGCCAGCTTCTCCCCCAGCTACGCGTGTTTACACATGGGATGGTGGGAGGAGTTGGTCCTCAGAACAGAGCACCATGACAAAGTTAACTCTCATGTGAAGCTATGGCTGCGATTCATTGATGATTTATTCGTAGTATGGGATGGCAGTAAGGATGAAGCACAAAAGTTTGTACAAGATATCAATGTCAATGATTTAAATTTAAGTTTCACAGCTGACATTAGCGATTCTTCAGTAACATTTCTAGATACCCAGGTGTACATAAAGGAAAATCAAATAGTCACAAAATTGTTCCGCAAGAAAACAGCAGGCAACTCCACATTGCACGCGAGTAGCTCACATGTAAAGCACTTGATAACCAGTATCCCCTATGGGGAAATACTTCGCCTTAGACGAATCCATAGCCTAGAAAGTGATCTCATATTAGCTCAAAATGAGAGTAAAAAAAGATTTGAAGAAAGAGGCTACTCAGAAAAGGTTATACAGAATGCGATCAACAAATCTATGCTAAAGAACAGGGAAACACTACTCTTGGAAAAGCAAGTGACTGGATTATGTACACAAGAAACTGCATCAAATGATGATACTAGGGGTGACTTTAGAATCATACTACAACACAGCCAACAGCACGGAACGATTGAATCCATCATAAACCGTAATTGGTCTATGGTTCTCAGTGACCCAGTGATAGGATCTGAACTCCCGAAAAGACCCCCAATAACTTACAGTAGAAGCCGCTCTATGAGAGATGACTTAGTCAAAACAAGCCCAGAAGTCATAGAATCCACGAGCTGGCTCCAAACTCATACTGGTTTTTTTAAATGTAAAACGTGTAAAGCTTGCTCACAGGGTGAAAACAAATCATGTTACATTAACCCTTTCAGTGAGAAAAAACACAAAATATCCAAGCTCCTAACATGCAAAACAGAATTTGCTATATATGTACTCTCATGCCCATGTAACCTACAATATGTAGGAAGTACAAAACTTCAAGTACATAAACGCATACTACAGCACTTAAGGGCAATCACCAATCAAGATGAGACATATCCTGTAGCTCGGCACTTTAAATCCAACCATGGCTCCCGAAGTAGTGATTTAAGATATTTTGTGATAGACTCAATTCCAGCCAGTAGAAGAGGGGGTGACAGGGAGCATAGATTGCGCCAGCTAGAAACCAAATATATCCTGGAACTGAATACCAAATACCCATCAGGCCTTAATGCAACTGAGGATCTTTATACATGCCTATGATAACTCTTTGAAAGATACAAACCCATAGATAACTGGGGTCACTACTCAACTGTCTATGCATTATGTAAAATGGTGAAAAATATACTCTTTTAGGTCCTTTTATATAAAAAATCTTTTTAAAGGGAATTTTATAAGTATTTACTGGACCTTTTATGAAAGTGTTTAGGGTCTTTTATATTCATTCACTCTTAGATGTATTTATTTATTTATTTATTTATTTATTATAGAACATATTATACAAGCTAAATAATATCTATTTTAGATTATATTTGGACACTCATATATTCGTATATTATGTAAAATGATATTTATATATTTATTTATTTATCCATACATTTAACTATTGATTGACCTAGAGGAAAGATGACCTGATTCAAATCTCAAAAAATTCTCAATAAAATCTCATACGGTTTTATTAAAATGTAGCATCACTTTCTATAGTTACGAAAAGTTCATAATACTTAAAACCTACCTGCACATATTGCCATTAATATTTGACAAATTGGGATATCCACTTTTCTACATACATTATTACAACTTGTATCTTACAGCGAGTCTAAACAAACTCATATGTCGTGATTCCGAGATCTTTTAACTGAAACAGCAGTACTTATATGTACCATTAGGCCGCCTTTACATGTATTGACTTTGACTTGCGTATTTGCATAATTGGGACTGGTAGAGTCCATAATACCTTCTGGAGGCCTGTACTGCCACCTATCATTACAACAGGAGCTGACCACATTATATTAACTATGATTTACAATACGTATGCAACGAAGCTTTGTTTATAGCAGACATGTTAACATGACATGTATAAACGATATCACTGGGGCTCCAGTGATGATTTTCTTTCACACATTGATTTTCTTTCACACATAGTCATGTCTATTCATTCACCTATTTAGGTTCTTTTCGTTGTGTTATTTCTCAATGTATTCTACTGAGATGCATTTATGCAGTTTAATGTGGTTATACACTTTGTACTGAGAAATTATGCACCAATCAGGGTAAATGGGGTATGACAAAAATATTCTCAATTACACAGAACAAAGGTCCCGTTGACATTAATACTGTCTACATTGTCAAAGGATGTTTATGTACTATCATACTGTGTATCCCCCCAGGCACTATGCACTTTAATATATTCTTTTCTGAGGTTTACAGATACAGTCAAGCATAAGGCAACAAACTAGCAAGCATTAGTTCCGCTTTTATTAACAACTTGTTCTTAAAAACCTAAATTATGTTATTTAAACCCAAATTTCCTTTTAAATACATTTTAAATGGTTTTAAGGTTTTTTAATCTTTTTGTCAAATTACTTGTATTTTACTCGTGGTTTTAACCTGGAACGAGTATGGAACTATTAACTATTTGCTTGTAGTCTGTCATTCATGTCATTTGTTTTAATACATGCCAATCAGCTTGCTTGTTGTTCGTATCATATAAACCAATGAATTGTAACGTTACCGTGTCATGTGATCAAGGCCCATGGTCGGGCTGAAACGCGTCATGGCGGCAAGGTGATCTTGAATAAACATATTTTCTGCACAAAACTGTGGTCCATATCCGTTGTCAGAAGCGACATTAGCGGAATTCCTGGATATATATATATATATATATATATATATATATATATATATATATATTTATTTTTTCCACCACTTCCAGTCTCCACTGATTCACCAGAAATAAGACACCACAAATCGAAGGTAGGTTTCCAAGCATTTATTTTTCTTGAAATGCTGCTACGCGTTTCGGCAGGATCCCGTGCCGTGCTCACACAACGAGCACCATTTCATTACATTTTTAAACTCATTTTCTGACGTCACATGTTAATAGACACTTACAACATACTCTATGTGTGTCTTTTTTCTCCGTTTTTTACATTAATGCCTTGTTTACATTTTCCTCGTTTTGAGACCACTCTTATTTATATCCTACATTTCATACACACATATATTTATTTCATTTAGTTTTTTCCAATTTTTTCTTTTTCTTGCGTCAGAATGGCTACCAACTGTTTTTTATACATTTAAAAAAACTTTATTGTACCACAATATTTGGAACATATGTCGGGGATAGGTATCTTTCATATGAGTGTGCCTGGCTCACGTATTAAGTATGCAAGCCCCTGCTGCCACCAGGGTCTCATTGATCGAAATAATAAATTCACAAATGTGTTGATTACTGGATAGCTGATCTGCTTGTCCTATACGGGTAAATCAAAAATGCCATGCCGCTGTTTTGTAATGTCCCCGACCGCCTACAACTTTAATATCACAATGTAGGCTGATTATAAAGTGCAAGTGCTTAGTGCAAGTCAGATTGCGAGTAAAGTGCCAGTGCAATAAATCACAAATTCCCAAAATAGCAGCATATTACAATTTAGTTAACCCATACAGAATCTCAATATACAGCTATAATGCAAGGACATAACAAAGTATTGTTTTTGGTTCTACTGTGGTAATTCATTTGCTTAATAATATAATTGTGCAAATTTACGCAAAGAGAATAAAGTGCCAGTGCACCTGAGTATCATAGCAGCATAATCCGATTTTAGAGAACTGTGCAAATTGTGCACATTTTAATAAAGTGCAAGTGCTATGGAGTGTACTGTCATTCCCGCTTGTGAATGAATTTCATTGAACAGATACCTCTATGCTACCTGTGCAAATTGTGTGTGTGTGTGTGTGTGTGTGTATATATATATATATATATATATAAAAAAAAAACACACAATGGGTTTCACTTACCTGATATATACGTACATTTTCGTTGTAAAGGCATGCTTGGTAAAGGCATATGCATGGTAAAGGCAATGCATGGTAAAGGCATTGCATGGTAGTGACTGTGTGGTAAAAGTTGTTTCTCCCTTGAAGCATATGAGACTCAATCCTAATTAATAATTATCTGCTGCTAGATTGCCAACAAATATGGCAGTAATTCAAGAACACATGGGAGCAAGCAAAGCCCAGTAACTTAGAAGACTTCCCCAGATTTCAAAGACACCATCCATTTTATAACCCCTCGAGCAAACATCCCCAATTCTGGTGTCTCTAATATTAATGAAAAGGCCGTAAATAGCCCACCTACATGAAATGAGTTTGACCCACCCACGAAGGATGTATCTTCCCCTGCCAAATTACTGCAATCTTTTGAAATTGATGAGGAAAAGCTCTTATCTCTTCTATCTGTTGGCCCAAGTCCCTTATTAAAAATGCTGCTCTTAATGTGACGATTTATGCTGGATGATCAGTTACAATGGGGGCCCCAAATGACCAAGAACAGGGGGGCTATGGCCAGGGCAAATGCGGCAATTTTTAATTTTGCTACAAAGATAGGGAGGAGACCTATAGGTGCCATGTTAAAGGTATATCAGGCTAAAAGCCTGGCTATAGCCAGTTATAGGAGTGAAATTTGGGGTCACACTATAGGGAACTCGTTACAGGTGGCTGAGAACAAATTTCTTAAGCGCCTGTTATGTGCCCCCGAAAGCCTCTCTAATTTGGCGGCCCATGAAGAATTGGGGGTCCCGTACCTGAGTGACACCTTGGCTTCGCGCCCTCTTGTATTCTGGTTAAAATGCTGGTTAAATCAGGAGTTAAACCTCACCCACACGATAATGAGAGAGTGCTTGACACTTGATAAAGCACTCCAAATTCCATGGCTTAATTATATTAAAAGAGGCCTGGAAGAGGTAGGTTACGTAGATCTATTCTATAAGCCTGAAACTATCACCAAGAAGGACGTGGAACTAGTTAAGGTAGCCTACCTATTATTAAAGAAACTGGAAAGGGATGAGCGGGAACTCAAGAAAGTAAGTGTCCGTAGGTTTTTAATGCTCAAAACAACTCCACTTACTGAGCCTTACCTCCTAGGGTCCCTGTCCACACATGAGAAGTTTCTTTTAACCAGGTTCCGGACAAACCTATTTGATCTTCTGGTGGCTAGACCCAAGGGCTGTCACAGAGGACAAGTGCTAGCATCCTGTGGCTGCGACGGCCAGTCTCCACAGGATTTGCTGCACTTTATGTTCTTCTGTAAATTTTATTTAGTTCCACGGAAACATTTCCTGGTCCCTATTCTAAAGAAACTGAATTTTAGACAAGCTCGCCCAGCCCTCTTGTATTTACAACTACTGAATGAGGATTGTATATTTTTTGTCGTGGGTTACTTAAAATCGATAATGAAATCAAGGGCTTGTATGGATGTATAACGTGGAAGCTGTTGTTTCTTTGGGTAGATAACAGCATGTCGGCCCAAGTCCCCTTTCGGGTGTAAAATGAAAAATAGACCTATTTTATTCTTTCTACGATGTTTAATGGAACGTTTGTTCCTCATGAATTAGTAGTTTTGCACATTCAGATCCTTCTGGCCCCTTTCTTTCAACAACGTGAAATATCTTGGAGTGGGTTTGTTTTTTAGGTCGTGTTTTAATATGCCTGATTTTATGTATATGTTAATTCGTAACTTTTATGGTTGCCCTTGTGTAACCGAATAAAGTTTAATTTGAATTTCAATTTGACGATTTATGCTCTCTCAAAGCAATCAATTGCTGCAAAAAACAAACAAACCTATTAATGTGTGTAGAAAGCACCCTATCAACAATAAAAGTGATGCCACTAATCCTTTCCTAACTTGGGCTCAAAATGAAACAAACAAATCAAACATATCATGTGCTATCGTATTGGATACACTATCAAGCATTCCCAAAATATCATCTTCAGTTGTTACTCATATCAAAGGTTACTTAAAGAGCTACCAAGGACCTTTCAAAACTCTCAACCTTGCATCTAACACCCAAACATGTTACTGTGGTTAAAGCTGAGATCCATCTAACCCCCACACCAGTAAAGGAGCATCACAAAGGGATTTCTTGATCATGACCCAAGAACTCCCAACATCTCCAATTTAAGGCTCTTTATTAAAGAAAATAGCCAATGACCCACGCATGAAGTGGCCAAACATCAGGGACAGTGATGTATCTCCATCTAACAGAGACACACAATTTGAACTAAAATGCTAAAAAAACAAAATAGCAGGAAACAAAATAAGCAAACACCAACCCTGCAACAGGATTCCCACCCCCTGTGCTTCTGCATGCAGAGCTGCCTCAAACTGTTATCACCGTTGTTATGATGTTACTAGCGCGTGATAGCGAACGCGCTCAAGCTCTCCTGCGCGAGAGCTTCCCAGTTCTCCTTCCCTCCCATTGGTTGCCACAACATTCCTTATGCCTTGGTGTTCTTTGTCCCCAACCGTCAACGGTTTTCTTTCTGATGAAGAGACGCCCTTCCCACACCTGTGTGGGGCTGTATTGAATAAAGCTTCTACTTACTGAAACGTTTCATCTTCGTTTCTACAAGTGGCGACGAGCGGACTCATCCACAACATACAGCCCCGCCGCGGATCTTCAGAGTATTCCAATTTCAACGCGCTGTTGTTCAAGAAGCAAGCTTCCACATTATCCGGACCTGCTTTCATCACGGACCGTCATGATAGACCTTAACCTGCTATGTCAATCAAAAGGGCCATTTGACATCTTGAACATTGGCAGCATTTTGAGATGTCTGAAAACCATTCCAGAGCTAATGTCGGCTAACAAAGCATCTTTAGTAAGTGTCGTTTTTGTCCCCTCACCTATGATCACAACTTGGAATGTAGAAAACATACACTCTCTTCAAAAGAACAAGCACACTCGAAAATCCTGAAATAAAACATTGACAGAATGGGGGGATCACATTTGCCATGGAGCAATATCCTCTGCTATTATTGCCAAACAATCTTATTCAATTTGATCACTGATTTAATGGAACTTTTTGCCTAACACCAATCACCAAACTAAATCCCGATCACAGTGAATGTTCAACGCAACTGCGCATTCCTGAGCAGAGGATAATCCACTTAACAATGCTGGTCATGGTTGGCCAAAGTGCTAGAGGCAACATATTCCAACATCCATACAAAGATGCATCAAGTATCATTTACCTAACATAAAAACATCCAGACAGACAAAAAATAAATGGAACTATATCTAAAGCTAGAATCAAGCTTTACGTATTGATCATTGCTGGATAGGATGTGGCTCAAAAACAACAAGACACCATTGAATATCTTTCCAATTTTGACATTATTTGTATTTTAAAAACCTGTAAGGAAGGGACTATCGATATTCCAGGATTTGAAAACGTCTCCATTCCAGCAACAAGAATCTCAGCAAAGGGCGGACCATCAGGAGGATCATTTATTTTTGTCTCGACCCTTCTTCTTTGGAAACTCACCAAGCACTTGGACCCAGGAATTGCAGTGAAGCTAAAATGTTAAAATAAGAAATACAGGCCCTCATTGACAAGGGATTAGGGCTGGGCGGTGCTGCAAGCCATTTGGCTGCGCCGTACTGCATTAATTCCAGAGCACAGGGATGCGTCATATCTACAATGATATAATGGATCCCTTTGCCCTCCCTTCTCTGGCACACAATTATCTGCAATGCGCCCCTGCAGGCACCTTTGCACCATAGTGCAAGGGTGCCTGTGTTGAGGGGAATGATTTTTTATGTGCAAGAAGGTGTCCCTTCCTGCACATCATTAACAATTTGAAATGGCGTTTTTAAACTTCTACGTGTGCTGCTTAATACAGCACACATAGAAGTTGAAAAACTGCATTTTTTTCAACGATTCCTTATGTGCAGGAAGGGACGCCTTTCTGCACATAAACAATCACAAGAGATGATTTCCTCGTTCTATTTGTGCTGTAGAATGCAGCATGCATAGAAAGAGGAAAATAACAAGGAGAAATAAAAACATTTCTCCCTACGCCTCCCCT
Source organism: Triturus cristatus (assembly GCF_964204655.1). Classification (NCBI taxonomy): domain Eukaryota; kingdom Metazoa; phylum Chordata; class Amphibia; order Caudata; family Salamandridae; genus Triturus; species Triturus cristatus. Next base: position 1,595,666,327 of record NC_140590.1, on the reverse strand, counting down.
GTAGAGGCGTAGCATTCTGACGCATTTCCAGGTTTACAATTACTCGTCAATCTGGAAATGTGGCAGAAGCCATGAGTGTTGCGTGGGAATTCCCACAGCAACACCCATGGCACACCCCTTACACGCAAAGTGTTGCATGTAAAGGAGGCACATTTACATGGACACAAAAAGCCATGCAAGGTGGCTTCATGTGTCCTTGTAAATATGAGGCAGCAGGTTGCAAAAGGTGATGCACCGGCGGCTCAATGGGCTTGACAATATGCCCCATCGCACTTTCAATATCTCCTTTTTCTCTGTTTATAACTCCATCCTTCGTCAAAAGGAAAGAAGATTAGAATTTATGAATTAACTACTGTATTAAAAGCCTTATAGGATTCTGCAGCTAATGTAGCAATCATCCTAACGGGAGACTTTCATTTTAATATAATAAATAACAACACCAAAAAAACCCTGGCACAAAAATGAAGACAATGAATGGAATATACTTGATTCCTCTATTAGCGTGTAACGCATTGAAGCATAGAGCTGGGCTCTCTGGTCAACTCATTAAGACCAAAAACTGGAAAGCTGTAAACTGCAGTTTCCTGAGCAACACCCAGATCAAATATACAAGGATAGGCATGACCAAAATGACAGTTCTCGACTACATCTTTGCCACGACAGAATTGGTGATCCACTTTACCAATTTTAAGATGTTGCATTCAACAGAAAGCGTCCATTTACTACATAGCCATTGGACAAAGGGCCACTATGTGGGCTTTAAGAGAATCACATGGTTATCTGCCACTGCCCATCAAAATAAATTGGATCACCAGATATCTGTCACAGCCCCAAATGTAGCTCATTATGTTGCTGAAATAGAAAAACAGCAGGCACAGCACACTCTGATTCTTGGACTCTAACGGTTAAGACATTTCAAATACTCTAAAAACGACTCTTTCTCAGAGAACCTTCAAACATCGATTGTACTCAGTAACACAACATCAAACAAAAAGTGAATTAAATAAGGCTTTGAGAGACTAGTAAATCCTTTTCATATGGAGAATGCTAAGCTCATTGGGAAGAAACAGAAAGAAATCAATGAGGATTGGCAAAGAAGAGCAGAGGGACAAGCTATGGCAGACTCTCCATGCAGCATCTCTGCCAAGGAACTGCCAAAAACCTTTGTAACCTTGTTAACTCTTAGTAGGGTTCCTAACCCCAAATAGCAAGTAACAAAATAAACGTAACAGTTTGGATGACTTTACACTGCATAGACGCATATGCTAGTCAAGAACCTAAAACCAATATTTAATTACCCTTACAAATAGACTGTAACACAAATGAAAATGAAACAGCAGATCAATTCCAATTCAAGGGAATAATCACTATTATTAAGGCGAGTCGAAAGAATAGCGCCCTGGGTCCTAATGGTTTGCCTACAGCAGTTTTCAAATAAACTCTACCTATTGCGCAGAGGCACTAGACAGACTTTTCATGATCTGTTATACTGAAGGAACCGTTCCAGCATCTTGGAAGAGATCAATGTATCACCCAATTCATAACAAATTGCTCAAAAGGCAACCCTTCCAAACATAGATAAATTGCTCTACTTGACATGGATGCAAAATATTATATTGATCCATTTCGTAAACAAATGTCAGATTGGGCCTCTAAACAAAATGTAATTCTGTGGTTCCAAACAGTTTTCTCTCCTGGCTGCTCTACTATAGATAACATTCTTGGACTTTAAACCATAAACCATAATCCATCGGAGCAGCAAACACAAGTCACATCGGTTTGAATGTTTTATCAACTTCAGAAAGGCCTTCAAGTCTATCAAAAGATCCTGGCTATGGGGTCACGTTGAGCAAATGGGTATACCAAGCCATCTATTAACAAGCCATTCCAACCTTGTCCAGCAATAAAGGGATTAAAATCAAACTGCACTCAGAGACGGTCCCAGCAACCAAGGATCTAAAGTAAGGGTGTATTCTGACACCTCTGCTTTTTAATCTCTATCTGGCTGATATGGGAACAGCTCATGAAACACCTCACCCATACCCTCCTTAATTATATATTAATCCTCTATATGTCATGCAATATGCAGATGAAACTGTACTCTTGGGTCAAACACAGATAAGTCTCCAATACACTTTGAATGCTTTGCAGACCCACTGCACAAACAACAGGCTGGAAGGTAATCTCTCAAAAACACAAATCGTTACATTAGTGACTTTATCAAAACACAAGTTCACAAGGAGGAAAACACCAAGAGCTAAACTCGTATTCATGTGTAATCGTCCATCTCCCTAAAAGCACATCTACAAAACATAGATTTCAAAATTCATACTTTGTTGCACACATTTAAAACATGAGCCAGAAATACGTCCGGTCCATCATTAAGTCCTCCTTTAGAGATGATAAGAGCAAAATTCTTGTCAACTAAAATTCTTACTGACTCTCTAATATGGTTCAGAAGCCTACCATTTAAAACTTGGCAACTGCTCGAACATAGCACAATGTAACCTTTTCAGAAAACTGTTTCCTCATTCCATTTCTGTTCCGCATTATCAGATTTGACTGTAATTCAACATTATCAATCAAAATCTCACCCAAAACCCTGACTTCTCTGCCAGACCAAGTACAGCACAGCCTGGATCTTTAAAGAAAAACACTTAATCAATTAATCAATCAATCATAGGCATATGTATAGCGCACTGCTCACCCGGAGGGTCTCAAGGCGCTGGGGGGGGGGGGGGGAACGCTACTGCTCTGTCTTGAGTTGCTTCCTGAAGGCGAGATGGTCTTGCGTTGTCCGGAGGTGGATGGGGAGGGAGTTCCATGTCTTGGCTGCCAGGTAGGAGAAGGATCTTCCTCCGGCGGTGGCTCTGCGGATGCGGGGGACGGTGGCGAGAGCGAGGCTGGCGGAGCGGAGCTGGCGGGTGGGCTTGTGGAAGGTCAGGCGGCTGTTGAGGAACTTGGGGCCCAGGTCGTGGAGGGCCTTGTGTGCGTGGGTGAGGAGTCGGAACGTGATTCTTTTGTTGACGGGGAGCCAGTGCAGGTCTCTCAGGTGTCCGGAGATGTGGCTGTGTCGGGGGATGTCCAGGATGAGTCGTGCTGAGGCGTTCTGGATCCGTTGGAGTTTCTTCTGGAGTTTGGCGGTGGTGCCGGCGTAGAGGGCGTTCCCATAGTCCAGCCGACTGGTGACGAGGGCCTGGGTGACCGTCTTCCTGGTCTCGGTGGGGATCCACCGGAAGATCTTTCGAAGCATGCGCAGGGTGTTGAAGCATGAAGACGAGACGGCGTTGACTTGTCTGGTCATCGAGAGGGAGGAGTCCAGGATGAAGCCTAGGTTGCATGCGTGGTCCGTTGGCTTGGGGGTGGCTCCCAGGGCGGGGGGCCACCAGGAGTCATCCCAGGCGGAGGGTGATGATCCCAGGATGAGGACCTCCGTCTTGTCTGAGTTCAGTTTCAGGCGGCTGTTCTTCATCCATTCGGCGACATCTTTCATCCCTTCGTGTAGGCTGGCTCTGGCGGCGTCCGGGTCGCTGGTGAGGGAGAGGATCAGCTGGGTGTCGTCGGCGTAGGTGATGATCTTGAGGTTGTGTTGACGTGCGATGGATGCGAGGGGGCTCATGTAGACGTTGAAGAGGGTGGGGCTGAGCGATGACCCTTGTGGAACGCCGCAGATGACTTCGGTGGCTGCTGACCGGAACGGGGGGAGGCGGACTCTCTGGGTTCTTCCGGCGAGGAATGAGGTGATCCACTCCAGGGCCTTCTCCTGGATGCCGGTGTTGTTCAGGCGCTGTACCAGGGTGCGGTGGCAGACAGTGTCGAATGCTGCGGAGAGGTCCAGGAGGATGAGGGCCGCAGTTTCCCCGTTGTCCATTAGGGATCTGATGTCGTCTGTGGCTGCGATGAGGGCGGTCTCCGTGCTGTGGTTGGCTCGTAAGCCGGATTGCGAGTGGTCGAGGGATCCATTAGTCTCGAGGAAGGCGGCTAGCTGTCTGTTGACGGTCTTCTCGATGACTTTGGCAGGAAACAGGAGAAGCGAGATGGGGCGGTAGTTCTTGAGGTCGGAGGGGTCTGCAGTTGGTTTCTTCAGCAGGGCACTGATCTCGGCGTGTTTCCAGCACTCCGGGAAGGTGGCGGTGTTGAAGGAGGCGTTGATGATGTCGCGGAGGTGGGGTGCGATGATGTGGTCGGCCGTGTTGAAGATGTGGTGTGGGCAGGGGTCCGTAGGGGATCCGGAGTGGATGGTGTTCATTGTGCGTGTTGTGTCTTCGGTGCTGACTGGGGTCCAGGTGCGGAGGGTGGCGGTGGGGGGCATCGGTTCGGTGGTGGGGTTCGTGGTTGGTGGGCCGAAGCTGTTGTGAATGTTGGCGATCTTGTCGTGGAAGAAGGAGGCGCGGGAGTCGCAGAGGTCTTGCGAGGGAGTGATGTCATTGTTTCCGGCGTCGGGGTTGGAGAGCTCTTTGACGATGCTGAAGAGTTCCTTGCTGTTGTGGGTGTTGTTGTCCAGTCGTTCCTTGAAGGCTGTCTTCTTTGTGGCGCGGATCAGTTGGTGGTGTTTGCGGGTGGCGTGTTTGAGGGCCGTCATGTTGTCTGTGGTCTGGTTGGTGCGCCAGGTGTTCTCCAGGGAGCGGCAGTTCTTCTTGGAGGTGATGAGCTCGTCGGTGAACCAGGAGGCTTTCTTACTGCCGCGTCTGCTGCGGGGGTTCTTCTTCAGTGGTGCGAGGGCGTCTGCGCAGTTGGTGATCCACTGTGTGAGGTTGTTGGCGGCTTCGTTGGGGTCCGTTGAGCTGGTGGGGGGGTTCTGGCTGAGGAAGGTGGTGAGCTGGTCGCCGGTGATCTTGTTCCAGCTCCTGCGGGGGGCTTGTTGAGGGTGGTGGTGGGTCGTCGTTTTACTGAAGCTGAAGTGGACGCAGCTGTGGTCAGTCCACTGGAGATTGGTGGAGTGGCTGAAGGTGACGTATTTGCTGGATGAGCAGACTGGGTCAAGCGTGTGGCCGGCGTAGTGGGTGGAGGTGGTTACCAGTTGCTTGAGTCCGAGGTTGGCCAGGTTGTCCAGCAGAGCAGTGGTGTTGCGGTCCTTGTTGTCCTCCAGGTGGAAGTTGAGGTCCCCCAGGAGGATGTAGTCGGTGGAATTGATGGCGTGCAGGCTGACGAAGTCTGTGATGTCTTCGCTGAACTGTGTGCGTGGTCCCGGTGGTCTGTAGACGAGGGTGCCTCTGAGCGTGGTCTTGGGGTCGGTGTGTATCTGGAAGTGGAGGTATTCGGCGGAGGTGAAGGTGTCATCGGAGTTGGTCGTGATGCGGATGGTGTTCTTGTGGATGATGGCGATGCCTCCTCCTGTCTGGTTGACGCGGTCCTTCCTGGTGATTTTGTAGCCTTCTGGGACGGCTATGGCGACGTCGGGCGCTGAGGAGGCGTTCATCCAGGTTTCCGTCAGGAAGGCGATGTCTGGTGCTGTCGAGTCGAGGAGGTTCCAGAGTTCGACGGCATGCCTGTGAACGGAGCGGGTGTTGAGCAGGATGCACATCAGGTGTTTGTTGCTGGGGCTCGGTTTAGCAGGTGCGGTGTTGGGTCGGAGGCCGGTGAAGCGGCAGGTCAGGCAGGTGAAGGGTCCGTGGGTGCGTCTCGGGGTGGCTCGGTAGCAGGCGGTGTTTCGGCCGGCGTTGAGTGCGTGGAGGGTTTTGGCGTCGTAGATGTGCAGGGTGTGCTGGCGAGGGTGAGGACCAGGGGGTCTGGCGCTCGGCGCGGTCCAGGCGCGGACGGGCGCAGACGGGCTTACCTTTGGCGCACCTTCGGCGCTCAATCGGCGCTCCCGCTGCGCGCGGTCGCTTTGGGGGCGTCATAAGTAAGGAGCCGGGAGGGAGGAGCAGCTGGGTGGCGGGAGCGGGGCGGCGAATGGAATCACAGGTGGGCGGGGCCGCAGGAAGGCAGCGGCGGGAAATTCCAAGAAGCCGCTGGCAGCGGGAAATTCCCAGGAGCAGCGGGAAATTCCCAGGAGCAGCGGGCAGCGAGCGAAGGAATCTGCAGGCAGGAGGCGGCAAAGGCAGGCAGGAGCGGCAGCAGTGAGTGGGGCGACCAAGCCCTGTGGAAGGCTGAGTGGTCACTTGGATTGATGGCAGTCCCCATCTCCATGGAATATGGCTACAGGATCAGCTCTAGAAGATATAAACATGAGCAAGATCTGGGAACAAGGTCTCTAACCATTCTTTGCTTTAAAATAATACTATCAGAGAACTGCAAGTTTCTATCAAAAACCAAAGGCTTTGCCCCCTTCAGATCAAGAGATAACAGTTTTCTATCTATGCCAGTAATTAAGTGGTTGCGTATCTAAAACCAGGACCGGCTTCTCAATTGGAGCGGAGGAGCATCGGCCCACTAAGAAATGCCCCAGAAAAGCCACAGTGCTGAAAAATAAAATGGTGATAAAGTTTAGTATTTATTGCCATTATATTTTTCTGCAACCTGCCATGAACCGAGTGTCAGGATGGGTCAGGTCCATTGCTGCTGAGAGGCAGCAGCACACTGTGCACTTAAGTTTAAAGTGTGCATGTCTCTTTGTCCTGCTGTCTTGTGATGGCCAGCCAGACATGCATATTTTAAACCTCTCTAATGCAGCTGTCTAAGACAGTTGGGTTAGAGAAAGCACAGTCCTCCAGTGCTCTTAAGGGCTTTGAGAGAGGGCGCTCCCTCCAATCCTGGTGCTTCTCTCATGCGATTTAACAGCATGAGAGCAGCGCCAGGATTTGTTAGTGGAGTGTCCTGGGTCCCGCGTTGGAGCCTCGAGGAGAGACGACTGGAACACCCGAGCGAGGAGTAGGTCATGTGGCAAGTCTGGGAGGTAAGTGTCATTTAAAAAAGCCTTTTTAGTACCACCTGTATTTTGCCAGCCGTACCACTTTCCGTTCATGCCACTGTCTAAAACTCTCACTCGTGGGATCTAAGATTATTTTTTTAGGATTATGATTTAGCCTGTTTTACATCAATAAAAAAGGTAGCAGATACAGCTTTTGCAATTATAAATGCAAATCTTTGGCATATGTAGTATGCTGCGGCTCAACTTTTTAAACAATCATCAAAAAACTATTATTTCAACACTCAAGCAGGCTTGAAGTTCGCACTTGCAGGACACATTACTGATCGATTGGAATTGCACTGAAGGGCGGTTGATAGCTGGGTTTGTGAAACTTATGACTGTGACAGCAGACAAACTGGACAACTCAACCCATCAAAGAGTCATTTAAACTTGTAATTATTTGGTAGCCAACTTGGATTTTATAAAGCATAGGCAATGCCTTCCTTTTACAAAATGATTTAAATGTCGTGATTTATTTTCCTATATTTATATGGTGTTTATGAACTAACAATAAAAAAAGTCTAATCCTAAATAAGCAAAGTCTGTCTCAGTTGCAGGAGTTGTGTGTGAATCAATATTGGATTGTGTGTTATACGAAGTTGAAGTTTAAAAAGAACCAGGGGACAAAAGGATTTTCGGATTGCAAACCCTGCAATTCACAAAATTATTGGCTTTGCAACCGCAAAATTTGTATTTGTTATGAACAAAACCCTTAAGGTTTCAGAAAAGTTTTTCCAATTAGTAGAAGTTTTTTTAGCAACTCATCCCGAATTATAACCTGGAAAGGACGTTCCTTCCAAATTGTGATATGGTAGCCTATCAATGGTTTGGACAGCATTTTGAGTCGCAATCCATTGACAAGTTACCGACTACTCCAAGAAGGTGATAGCTGATTCATAAAGGAGAAGAGATGCAGTGGATCCTTTCCCATTGGGGAAATCGTCTTGGCAACCTTAGAAGGAGAGAAGGGTGGGTCGATGGACCAGTGCCTGCTCTCTATAAAGATTCCCAACCAGGAAACGATATTATTATTCTTTGTTTAAAGCGGCACCGATAAGGAACCCTGGATGCAAACACAAGGTAGTGGTCTGCTCTCTGTTTGTATAGCCAGTTGCAAATTGCGAATTTCCTAATGCATTTTACTTAAACAGGTCGTCCCCCAAGTCCCTGCGAATGAAGATTTTGTAAATCAACCTTATAGAACACAGATCAATTCGCCATATCAGGTTGAATTTGCAAAAAGTCAGTATGCAATTAACAAGCACTTTTTGTGAATTAAATCTTAGTACATCAGGCTCTCCTTCTGCCTTATCTACACTTTAGTGCACAGGGTATTCTTATCTTAAAGTGTCCCGTTCACTGTATTGGCTGTGCCCTTAGCTTTAAGGCAGTTGTAATAACATGAATTGGGCATTCCCCATGTTTTTCAGGACACTGACTGCCAAACTGTAAATATGGCCTTTAGTTTTCGCCCCCACAGTCTTAAAGCTTGCCAACCATAGTCTGGAACCAGAGGTCAAAATGCCTGGGATCTGAGGGTCACAATGTGCCCATACTTTTAAATTTGGCCCAAACAGTTCCCCTACTTTATGTCGAAAGGCAACTATCCCGAGATGATTAATCCCCACATTTGAGGTGCCTCAGTTGAAGTGGATGGGAAGGAGTCTCCAGCACTGTGTAGTCAAGTGAGAGACACATTTGAACAAGAAACAAACCTTCTTGTTGCCTGAAAGAAATGTAAATCTGTGCATTTGGTTAATCTGTAAATGTAAAGACTGATTTGAAGCCAGTATTGGCTTTAATTGATGGAGTTACTTGTGAACAGGGCCAGACTGGGAACCCAAAGCAGCCAGGCAAATTTTGTTAGACCAGCCCCCGTACGGTGCATAGTGCGAGTGCAGCGAGCGAGCCTGACCACAACAAAGGGGGAGCTATGCTCATAAAATACTGTTCTGTGATCTGCATGGTAGACACTCTTTGCTGCAGGCATATTAGCCCTGTACGCTACCTTAGATGAGTCCAAGCTGCCACTAGACAAAACTCTGATCAGCAGGTACATTAATCGACACAGTTATCTTTGCACTTTTATTGTTGCCTGAAAACTGTTCGATATATAAGGAACTCTGCAGTGCTTTAAAAACTGCTACAAACTGGCCCCAAGTAACAAAAGCTGACCCCCACCCTTCCAGCCTCCTGGGGAAACGCCCGATGCCTGGTCCGGCCTGTCCGGCCTTGCACTTGATGAGTATTCTTTTTGAGAGGTATTGTAAAGTGACCCGATGAGCTGTGGAGTGCATGTTTTTAATGGACAATTATAAAAAATGTCCGCAATCGGTACAGGCCAGATATTACTCAGATGTTTATTTTGGGAGCACTTTTCTATCTGAAACCTAAACCTTTTTGTGCACGTTGTGGCAGCCCATCTTATACTGAGTGTAGTTTAAGATTAAAATAATGACGTACATATTCAGAGTGCTTTCTGCCACAGGCTCAGACCTTTTCACACTAAAAACACACGTCACTATTACCCACTTCACACAGATATCTGCAGTGATCCCATTAACCAATGTAGGTTTCACAAAGTAAAATAAACCATTTCTCACTGAATAGTTTAACTTGCATTTATTTTCCATTTAAGGCGTATGTCATTTTATATGCAGTAAGTTGAAGGTGATAGACTAACAAAATAGTTACGGAATATTTTGTTATTTGTAGACACGCCTACAAACAGGCCCCCACGCTCACTGACCCCACCCACACTGGATGAGACATGTTAATTAAATGCACTTCGACCTCTGTCTGGAATTATTTTGTTCAATGTCTATGGTGAATACACCTTTAAAAGCAGCAATGAAGCACTTCGGCTTCAAGAGAGATCTGGATGTCTGAACTTGTTTACACGAATTTTGAAATCTCTCCACAAATGTATAGGTGAATTCAGAGGCGTAGCTAGAGCTTGTGGCGCCCGGGGCTATCCCATAGCTTGCCGCCCCTGGGAGGGGGGGGGGTTTCTGGGGAAAAAGGACGGCAAGCACTTGAAAGAGGACCGAGAGACACGTAGTATCGCCGCTAATAGTTACCTCGATCATGCAAGTTACATGCACATACATGACACGGTCCAAGGCTACACAGTTGAATACACCGGTGACTGGCAGTGACTGGCAGTACAAAAGAGAACACACAGACTGCATGATCTATCTGGGGATTCAGAAAAACTGCATGTGACATCCATCAGAGAGCTGCGTAAACAATTACCTGGTAATCCCCTCAGCACAATGAAAACATGCACATACATGACACTGTTCAGGGATCCATCATCTACAGCTGACATTAAATGACCATTCATCATGGTCCCCCCCATTAAAGCAGTGCACTTTGTGATCTGCATGGTACATGTTCTTTGCAGCAGGAACATTAACCCTCTGTGCTACCTTTCCAGGAGTCAACCCTTCCACTAGATAAAACTCGTATCTCTCTCTAGGAAGAACATTAATCACCGAAGTTATCATGACATTTTTATTGTTTCTGAAAATTGCTGGAGGCCAGGAAGGTGGCAGCAAGTTTTTTTAAAACCATAATATACTTGCAAACACTACGCACCCACCCGAAATAGGTGTCCAGTGCGGTCACACCGTTTGCACCGCCCTAACCTGCTCAAGGTTCATGTGACCTCAGTGACAGAGTCACAGTGACTGGATCACTGTTGCTCTAGGGTGTGCTGCTTCGTAGGCCTGCCCGCAAGACTGGAGATGAACTTCAGTATGGATTGTGGTGGACAGGCCTTCAAGGTTAACTCACAATTGACACCACTAGGGTACACCTCCTTGTGCTAAGACATCAAGCCTTCTAAGGTCTAGTGGGGCCTTGTAAGGTATAGCATGGGAATATGCTCCTTCAGTAGAGTGGTCTGGTGGACTGGTCATGAAGGCTGAAACCAGTTCCAAATTCGACAGCTCTGGCCATAGTGCCACATCCTCTCCCCCACTGAACACCATACTGCCCCACTGAGAGAAACTTGCACTGCCGTCAGCTACAACCTAATTGTGCCCGCTATAAACACTTGGATGTGGCACAATTCAAATTATGCACTTGATAAGAGTAATATGCTGCCTAAAAAAAAAAGTAAAAGCAAACACTCATAGGGAATGCAAGATTAAGTAAAGCATGTGAAATGTAAGCAGAAACAACATGGGTACCTTAACGATCTCTCACTCACTATTCAGAAATCAGCGAGTGGTTTTACCTGAAAAGTTAAGGACATGACTACAGGGCCCTGAAGGGAACCGTTTCAATGTCCATTGCTTATATCCTTAATAAACGTAAGCGGTATGGTTAAAAAAGACCACATCCATAAACAGAGCCATGGTACATATTTTGTTTTCCAATCCACCCATCAACCAGGTATTGCAGTACCTCCAGGAATGGTGCACTTCCCGACCTGGGGACAACAATGCTGTTTAAAGAAAGACGAGAAAACAAAAGTAGCGCTTCACTGCAAAGTCTGTAAAGTGAGGCTGATGTGTTTGGATGTGAATAAAACCAATCTGGCCACTTTGCAACCACTCTGTCTTGCTTTATTTATTTAGTTATGTATTTATTTTTCATATTTAAAACCTTCTATTTCTCTCCATCCCGCTGCACTTTGGAATAGAAAAATATCAGAAAAAGGGCATTTCCCGCAAGAGTGTTTTTCTTTTTTGGATCCATTTCCCAGGGAAGCAACTAAATGAAAGGAGGAAAGAGGTTGTGAACCGTTTCTTCAAGTTACGGTTTTCAGTAAGTGAGGAAATAATAGGAGGAGACGGGGGACAACTGCCAGCACAAAAAAGAAGAGGACATTGCCCGAGTCCTATTCCTTCTCTGCCCGTCCACGAAAGCAAGCCGAGCCTTATCTGAATGCCTTTGTCCGCCCCCAAAATAGTGCCGCCTGGGGCAAACCGCCCCCACCGCCCCCCACCCCCCTAGCTATGCCACTGGGTGAATTCCGACCGCAATGCCTTCTGGTGCCTTCAATGTATAGTTTTTTTTGTTTGTCTTTTTAAAATAAAACTGCACTGGTGGCTTACGTGTGCAAGGAACTTCAGGATGTTGGCAAAAACAACCCTTTGCCTAATGCGACCTATGCCTCTTCAAGGCAAAAAGAACAATTGATGGACAGACTGCAGAACAATGTCATACATTTACCCCAGTACAGAGATCTGGGCCTAAATCCATCGTTTTTTTTGCTCACCATGCCTTTCCAGTTTCAACCCAACCACATGCAAATCAATTGTGTGTCTTTTGTGTTCAAGCTCTTCAACACATGTTTGTGTGTGCCCTGTTGTCGGAGTAACAAAAAACAGATAACAAACAACTCTTTAAGCAGGCGGAAAGTAAGCACTAATTCTTTAATACTACCCAGAGTCATTACCGCAATGATGACTCTTTTTTTCACATTTCTACATAATTTACGAATACATACATGCTTTTATTTCTCTTAAAACGTATGGTACGGGCACGCTAAGAAAAGTGTCAGCTGCAATTTGTAAAATGTCCTGACTTAGCGTCCTGGTAGTGCACAATGACTGCTGGCAGCCTTTGGGGGAGGCTAAGGTATTATTTGTGCTTTAAAAGATGTATTCAGCTCTGGCCATGAGGGCCCCCAGCCCTTTCTGCTGAAAGAGGCCCCCATGGGTGACCTCTCAGTTACAGCGGTGCTAGAGCTGTTTACTCAGACTCTGTTATTCCAAGCCAGCTTCAAAAGCAGGAGGATTTTGTTAAGGGACTCTTAAAAAAAAAAAGGGATGAAAAGAGCACGCTGTCCACTGACGAATACTATTAAATGAAGAGGCTTCATCTTGCCTAAACATTGCGAGGGTCCGCGGCGCAGCACTGTTGTGTGTCGGGGGCGTCAGCTTGGAGACTGACGGCGCAGTGACCTTTCGCTGTGGGGACGCAGCGCGCTCGGGTCAGAGGGCGGAGCGAAGATGGAAAGACTGCTGCAGGCCGAGGTGGGGTTACATCAAGATACACATTGAAAGAAAACCAAAGCCATGTTGACTTTTGTCTTAATGAAGTGATGAGTGCCAAAGCTAACACAGCCTAGCTGGGAAGACAGATCTGGTGTGTTTTGCAGGGCTCACAAATAATATATATATATATATATATATATATATATATATATATATATATATATATATATATATATATTTCCAAATACGTCAAGTATAACGACCACCACCGAGCTTTTCAATCACCAGATCTTAGTTTATTAGGTCACCTAATAAACTAAGATCTGGTGATTGAAAAGCTCGGTGGTGGTCGTTATACTTGACGTATTTGGAAATCTTAAAGTCGGCGCGCTCTGCCGACACCGAACGACCTGCCTGCCTTGGGCGTGGGGAGACGGAAGGAGCAATCTGAAAATGATATATATATATATATATATATATATATATATATATATATATATTAAAAAAAACACCTCCAGCACAAAAGAGCAGAAGTGGGCACTCCTGGTAAGCACAATTCCTTGTATTTATTTTGCAGCGTGCAGTCTGCCCTTATATATATATATACACACACTTACATATATATTTACACACACATACACATTTATATACACACACACACATATATATATACATACACACGCGTATATATCCATACATACATAAACATATATAAATATATATGGGATACTCATGTCTCGCATCAACCCTCCTTCGCATCACACGCCATTCATCGAGGGCACAGGAAGAAAGCACGGAGCAGGTCACAGAAGCAACACAGGTCCATAGTTCATGTAGAAACGTTTTTATTCTTTTTAAAGTTTTTAGATTTTAGCAAAGTGCAGGTGCGGTTGTATTGCTATATACATATATGTGTGTCTGTGTAGTGATATATATAGATATACTGTATTGCAATTGCATTATATAGTGCTTACTACCCCTGACAAGGCGTCAAAGCACTTTTTCAGTGAGTAACACGCTACTTTGGAACCCAAGGATTTGTGGTGAATTAGTATAGTGAAATAAGAAATTATTTGGAGCGGTGCATATGTATAGTCAGTTGTTTGGATTGAGAAAGATAGTGGAGGGATAGAATAAGGAAACGGTTTGCACTTATATAGCGCTTGCTACCCCTGATGAGGTGTTGAAGCGCTTTTAGGCAAGTAGCACGCTACTTCGAAACCAATATTACATATTTAAGCCATCTTTTAGAATGTTTAACAGTAATACACAGAAAAGAGGTCTAACTGCAAATCTCTTCTCCAGTTCCCAGTGCCGAAGTATTTCTAGGATACTTAGCTTCCCTAAACAAATTTAAAAAACATAATACAGAATTTCATCTTAATTTCAGAGCTAGTAAAAAAAAATCAGAGCAACAATGGTTTATTTTTTACAAAATTAATCAGCACACCTGACAATCTCACCCTGCAGGCCCACTCTTGAAGCAAGCATCTACAAATGAATCCTCCCCAGTGTGTCAAAATAAAACATTATAAAACAGAACTAGTTCAGCAAAAGAAGCATTATTCCACATTGCACTTTATTTTCTTTCTTTATAAATATCTTGTTAAACCTACTCTATAGTGTCAATGTACTACAAACGAAAATCACATCATAGAATACGTTTTTAATTTCCTTTCAACTGCTTTCATTTACAATGTGACTTATAAAAAACTAAATTGTTGCATAAAATAAATTTTAGATATAAGCATTGCATCCCCAACAAAAACACACATTTCTCAAAACACTGACAGACATATCTGCACTCTCAGGCCGGCTATCAAACAGGCGAGTCAAACATGAGGTTTTCTGTAAAAGGACCCCAACTCTGAATAAACTCATCTTGCACCATTTGGAAGGAATCTTGGGCCAGATGTATATACATTAAGAATACTGATTTCCTAATTGTGATTCTCTCTGAATTGCAATTCGGAAATTGGTTTTCCGAATGTATGAAACTCATTGAGTTCCATTTAGGGATTCCTGGTGGGTCGCAAATTAATGTGCCTCATGAATATTATTAAGGAAAGTCGCAGTTTGCAACCAATTAGGAATCACAGTCATCACAGGGATGGTGGCCTGGTGAGGTCAGCGGACTACCATGTATGTGACTGCTTTTTAGGTCGAGCCTAGAGGCAGCGTGCATGCATTGCTCTGTGAGGCATTTAGTATTTCCTCTGTGGCATGAAACACGTCTACCGATTTTTGATTGGTTGTTTGGCGTGCCTTTATAAATTCCATTGGTTTGGTTGGTGCACAGGGTACATTTGTCCCCCCTTGTTGGCGTTTTGTCCCAGCCCTATCGATCGTTCCTGATACATGGATCCTTTAATTTTGGGTCATGTATTTGGTTTCACTGCACTACTTTTTCTTTATTTTTTGCGTTTCGTGCGGGCCAACACAGCCAGACGAGTCTCCAGTTTACAACGTGCGTTGTTGAAGATGAAGTGTGGCATACGTGTGAGGCTGTCTAGGCCACGTACAGCCGCTGTGTGAAGGTAAAACAAGCTGCATTTTCCAATTAATACCCTATGTAAACAAACTTTCTTTTCTCTGAAGGGTGCCACGCTTCATGTTAATTATTTTATGTTTTACTTTCGCACAGCGGCTGTATATGGCCGAGACAGCCTCACACATACGCCACACTTCATCTTTACCAATGCTTGTTTCTGTTACTTTAACCTACAGCCTCCCTCCCCGCCTTCCTTCCTGTGCCCTTGCCTCCCCACCCACCACAAAGCGCTTAGAGGCGTTGCCGCGTTTCTGAGCGTCTGGCCCTCCCTGGATGGTGGCCAAGTGGGGGAGCAGGTCGGCTTGAAACACCGTTCGTCTTTCAAAGTGTTCATGCAGTAAAAATGTGTGTCCCGGTGGAGTGGGTCATCAGATGTTTCTAGGACGCTTAAATAATCTGCCTCTGAAGTAAGTGACCCAACCACTGAGAGCTGGTAACTCCGCCTCCACCAGCACTCCCCCTGAACATGTGGAGTTCTGTTCCGTGGAAGGAAGCCGGTGTTGTGTTTGTTTCAGGCGTGTATCAATACATGTGAAAGTCGAATTCACACACCAGAATAGGTAATTTATCCACTTTACTTTGATTCCAACCTATATTTGTGCGCGGTTAGTATTGTTAGATGTGCTCGAGTGGTGCCTTTACCCTTTAATAAATATTTTGCAATCATTGCTTTACAACCATACATACGACTTTCAAACTGCAGTGTTGCTTTAATGTGTGTTACCTGCGCTCTTATGCAATGAAAGTTTATTTAAAAGGTTTATGGCAAGGAGGCAGAAATCAAGGGCAGACTACTCACCAATTCGCGGCGGGCGATCACACACTAGTCAGAGGGTCTATATACGCACCTAATGAAGGTCAATAATGTTTTTTGCAGGGTGCCCTGAGCGAAGCCACAGCCACGCCCATACGCAAGCTTTTATTGGGGGGTGACCTTAACCTAGTTGTTGACAACGACCTGGATAGGTCAGCGCAGCGCACAGGCCAGGTGGGCGCTCTCTCTCGCGCCGGGCTAGCCAGGCTGGATGATCTGGGCCTAGTGGACTTATGGAGACGCGACACCTCCGACTTCGGGAATATTCATATTATTCTCACGCTCACAAAACCTATGCCTGACTTGACTACTTACTAGGTTCTAGCACGCTTTGGGACACCACGACAGCGGTAGACATTGCCACGGTGGCACTGTCAGATCATGTGCCAGTAATGCCTACCCTGACACTGCCCCCGTCCCAACCACCCTCCAGGTGCTGGTGCCTGTGGGATGCTCTCCTCCAGCGCAAGGATGTAGTTGACCAAATACAGCACACACTTGACGACTACTTAGCCCGCAATGATAATCCAGACACACTGATGTCCACGCGTTGGGAGGCTCTGAAAGCGGTCGCCAGGGGCGAGATAATAGCCATCTCATCCGCTGACAACGGAGCGCAAGCGTAAGAGAGAGGAACTTATTCAAAAGTCATCGAATTGAAACCCATGCATCCAATGCACTGGGCCCCCCCGAATCTGGCGCCAACTGACCGCGGAACGGGCACACCTGGCCGCCATTGACCATGACAAAGTGGAATATGCAGCGCTGCGACTGCGTCACTGCTTTTATGTGGGGGGGACAAATGCGGGAGATTGCTAGCACACAAACTTAGAGAGGTCAGATAGCGCCAGGGTGTGCCGAAGATTAAGGATTGCCACGGGTCACTGCTTAGGGAAGACGCTGCCATTGCCGAGACTTTCTGACACTTTTACGCTGACCTATATGATGAGCAGCATTTGGTGGCAGAGGACATTGATGCATATTTGACACAGGCCCCCATTCCCACACTGACCCCTGCACAGACCGAACTCATAGAGAGGGAGATACGCCCGGAGGAAGTCATAACAGCCATATCGCGCCTTAAACTAGCGAAATCCCCTGGTCCCGACGGCTATACGGCAGCCTTTTACAACAGTTTTATTCTACGCTTGCCCCTGTATTGACTATGCTCTTCAACTCCTTTGCGACGTCAGGAGCGATCCCCTCATCAATGCTGGAGGCTGCAATCGTAGTCATCCCTAAACCAGGGAAGGACAAGTCTAGCTGTGGGGCATACAGGTCTATCTCCTTACTAAACATTGACCTGAAGCTATACACTGGGATCCCGGCTGCTCGAATGTCACCCTATATGCCAGGGCTGAAAGACCCGGATCAGGCCGGGTTCATCCCCCAACGGCAGACCAGCAACAACACTAAGAGGGTGCTGCACCTCATAGAGAAGGCC
This sequence comes from Triturus cristatus, assembly GCF_964204655.1. NCBI lineage: Eukaryota > Metazoa > Chordata > Amphibia > Caudata > Salamandridae > Triturus > Triturus cristatus. The sequence goes on along the minus strand of NC_140590.1, from coordinate 1,595,648,717 downwards.
TCGCGTATCCCAGGGGAGTATATGCTCCTCACTATCGATGCCGGAAAGGCATTTGACCTTGTACACTGGCCATATTTTGAACAAGTGTTGATCCGCATAGACCTAGGCACAAATATGAGGACACGTATCCTCAACTGCTACCGCTCTCCTACAGCCTCGATGAGGGTCAATGGGTCCACCCCATTCCCTATCTGTAGGGGCACCCGGCAGGGGTGCCCATTGTCACCCCTGCTCTTTGCCCTCTATATGGAACCGATGGCGCAGAGGGTCCGAGCATATGCACAAATCACAGGCATTCGCTTTGGGAGCGACGTACACACTATAAGCTTGTACACAGACGATGTACTTGTCCCTTTATCAGACCCGGAAACCGCTCTTGGTGCCTTCCTGGGGGAATTAGACTCTTTTGCAGGCGCCTCTGGGTTTAAAGTTAATATAACAAAAATCTACTGCCTTGAACCTCTCACTTTCACCTCTGACCTTGGCATCTCTCCAGAGCAGCCATCCGATACCATAGTCTGACGGGTCGGTCCCGTACCTGGGAATTTCTCTAGCCCCAACATTGCAGGCCATGAGGATGGTTAATTACGCTAACCTACATGCCCAAATCAGCTGAGATTTACAGCGGTGGAAACACTACCCCATCTCCTGGTTGGGTCGGATCGCGGCCATTATAATGACGATACTCCCCAAACTTCTTTGCTTATTTCAGACACTTCCTCTGCAGCCGCTCAATGGTTGGCTGAGCCGTGTACAATCGGAACTCTCTCACTTCATATGGCAGGGTCGGAAACCGAGACTGAAGGGAGCGGTCTGCACTCTGCCTCCCGATGATGGAGGCCTAGGGGTCTCGGATATAGCCCTCTATTACAAAGCGGCACAACTTCGATATCTGGTTGAGTGAAGCCGCACTGAATCAGAGAAGTACTGGCTATTTCAGGATCGTGCTGTGGCTGGCACTTCTCTTATGAAGATCCCCTTCCTTCGAAAGCCGCAGAGACCTCCCAACCTCTACGCCTCTCACATCACACGTCCTATACTATCCGTATGGGACCAGACCTGCAGGAAACACTACTTGACGACCTTCCCATCCCATCTCACGCCACTCCTTGACAACACCGACTTTAGCCCCGGAGCGGACAGGACATCCTTCCCCCTGTGGAGATCCGCAGGAGTTCGCGCCTTGGGTCAATTATTTGACGCCAATGGCTTCATCTCCTTTACGCAACTGCAAGCGGATTATGGCCTCATGGTATCGGAAAGGCTACATTACCTGCAGCTGTGACACTGGGCACAGCAACTGGAAGTAAAGCCACAGGCACAACACCGCCATACCCTCTACGAGAGGTTGCTTATCACTCGACCCTCTGACAAGAAGCTGATCTCGGATCTATACCAAATGCTTCTATCACAATACACGCCTACATATCATGTGGGCCGTGTGCGCTGGGAGATGGATCTCGGCCGAGATCTCAGCACTAAAGAGTGGGAGGGAACATGATTTAGGGCACGTCACACTGCCAGTCACACAGGTCTCCCTGAGACCCTAACCAAACTCGTGTATTATTGGTATTATACTCCCGAACGCTTCCACCGGGCCGACCCGGCACATAACCCAGACTGCTGGAGGGGATGTGGGAAACAAGGAACTTTAGTCCATCTCCGGGAGTGTGAGTACCTACAAGGCTACTGGTCTCAAGTATTGGATGAGGTTGGCAAACACCTGGACACAGAACTCCCTAGGTTCCCTGCCTACGTTCTCCTGGGTGTCCCGAACCCACTTACGTATCCCCTGAAATCTAGGAGGGGGCGACAGATAGTGATTGCACTGGGCACGGCTACTCAAAACATACTGATACACTGGAGGTCCACTCGCATCCCCACATTCACCAGGTGGCTCCAACGGATGTGGCACGTACTGGGGATGGAGTAACCCTCACTCACCTTGGCAGGGAAGGGTTCAACATTTGGCGATCCCTGTCGGCCTTTTTCTGACACTCCTTGCCCAAGAGTTCCGGGAGCTAACATGCCCTAGATACCTTCGCCTCCTACGGCTGGCCCCTCAGAACTTGACTTCCGAGCAGACCCGGCCCTAAGGGCGCTGTAGCGCAACGACATAGCAATACCCAAGCAATCGTGGACAGGGAGGGGAGGGGCTGGTTGTCTATTCCTTCATCCTTTTCTCTTTCTTTTGTGTTTCTTCTTTCTATCGGGGAGGGGGGTAGGTTTGTGTTGGTAAATTGTTGTTAATTTACTATGCCACTATACGCACAGATTGCATACCCCGAGTTCATTGTATCTCGTATGTAGCGCCCGATCCTCCGGTAGTCAACAGCCATATGGGCAGGTGTGTTACGAATAACAAATAAAAAGATTTAAACCTAAAATGGCTATGGCATTCAATCAATGTAAAAGAAATGCGGTAGGATAGTGCTGGTTTCATAAATTGTTTTTTATTTTGATTGCCAAAAATTGAGAAAGACAATAGTTCTCGCATAGGCGAGACCTATTGGCTTTGCCAATGCTTGTTAATCAAGCAATGCTTTTAAAAAAAAGTTTAGCACTTTTTCCTTAAAGGAAAATGGGCTGTGTTTAAAAATTAAAGAAAATGAAACCTTGAAGTGTCTTTTTTTAAGAGTAGGCAGTGGTCCTACTTTAAAAAAATATTTTTGTTTACATTCTCAAAGGGGAAGGGGTCCCTTGGGGACCCCTCACTCTTTGCAAATGGGTTGCCGCTAGTTTTAAACTGCGGGTAAAGTAATACTGCTTTGCAACCGGAATTCGGTTGCAAAAGAGTAATACATACCATACCGATTTGATATTTGGCAGAGATGCCCTAAACACCCTCATTCCATATACCAAATCACAAATGCGAAATTGCAATTTGTACATTTAAAAAAGCATTTTTCCGGGCCGGTAACATAAATATTAATTTTTAGGAACAGATATATACGTTAAGGCAGCCAAGACATATATTTTAGACAGGAAAAACCTGTGTCCTTCTGAAAGGGGTTGTGGGGGATCTGAATACCACAGCTACTATTAAGATGATATTACAGACATGTTGGCCTTTTTGTAGCCAGATTTTGTAATGGAAGTGTACTTCTGGGACTTTGATTCAGAACATTGCTCAGAGTTCTTGCAATCATCAGCCAGTCAGCCCCTGTTCAGAGGCTCCTTTTGCACAAGTGCTTGGCTTCTCTCATTCTGAACAGGCTTTTATTTCCCTGGTGTGTCAGGCCTTCCTGCCCTTTACTTCAGGGGAGACGATGTCTGCCAAATAATAGTATGTGTGAAAAGTCTGCTTTATTCAGACAGCTGCACAATCACATCAAGATGCAAACCTGCCTAACATCTTACAGACTGCACAGATACCTCAGTAGACACCAGCGGCGGCCGGCTCAGGTAAGCGAGGTGAGACAGTGCGTGGGCGGGGTGGGGTGGGAGAGGGGGAATTCGACAGACGACGGACTAGGTATGATTAAATAAATAATGATACCTATTTCGTCGTCTGTCGGCTTCCTCCTTGCCGTGCCTTGCCTCACCGCACTTACCTGAACCGACAGCCGCTGCTAGACACTCATCAAAACTAAGCCCTCTTCTAAAGAGCAGAGTGCAGATATAATATGTCTACAAGACACTTGGATCACAAAGGATTGGTCCACTGAAGATTATATAGTGCTGGACCGGCCTGCTCTCCCTGTGAATAGAGGACATACTAAAGGAGGTATTGCTATTATGCTAAGTACAAGTCTTAGTTGGTCATATAAATAATTTTTTCATGCCTCCACCTTAATTCAGGCATTAAGCTAGATTTCAAGGATGCCAAGGATTATTCAAATTCCCTGTTGATCGTAAATGTATATTTACCTCCTGATGCATCTTACTCTCACCTATTAAAACACCTATTTGTTTTTATCTCCTCTACCTTGGAAAGGGAAGATTGCAGGTTTCTAATGATAGTTGGAGATTTGAATTCTAAAGTCTCTTCTCACAGTATAAGGGTATTCTCTAACACAGCAAAAAACAAGCAATTGCAATGCATTAGGTCTCGCATTTACGCGAGTTTGAGCTATTGACATTGCAAATAACAATGCCTATTGGCATTGTCATTTACAATGCCAATAGCTTTAACTCGTGTAACTGCGAGACCTATTGCATTGCAAATGCTTGTTTTCTGTGTTGTATAGCGCGACCCGAAGGTATTGGACCACATTACATGAGCACCAGTTCCTTTACACAAGGACACACAGATTCATTGCTTTGGTAGGCACGGGAGATTAAGTGATCTGCCCAGAATCACTGGGTGTTGAGCCGACACCGATATTAAAGTTTTTATCACTGCAGGCTGTCATAAATGAAGTGTGCAGTCTTCTATAACCTGACAAAGTTTCCCTATTCTTTACAACAATCATCGTACAGTGGAGTATTTGTTCTCACACTGCAGCGCCATGTTTGTCCATGACTTGACTAAGAAGATTAATCGCGTAGATGAAGGCCGGCTCTCAGCCACTCTTGAAACACCCCCCAGGGCGCGCGCCATTGTTCCGCCTTTGAGTGGGAGGCGCTGGACGTATCCTCAAGTGTTCTTGTTCAGGTGTCGTGTTGACAGACTAGTGTGTGCCAGGCTCGGATGGAGTACTTCCTAAGCGTCACATGTGCACGGAGCAAGCCGTATTGCGTATGAAACAACCTCTGAATTGTGCCACACACCTGCATAGTCTGTTTGTGCATTAGGTGACGGTCTTAAAATACAGTGGCTTTGAACATCTCCTAGGTATGAACGGACTCGACTTGTTTGAAGCCAACAGTGAGCAGCACAGCACCGTTCTAACTATAAATAGGCATTGACAAAGCCAGCAGGCTTGACTTTCAAGTGGCAATGCGTGTAAATCGAGGCATTCACTCATTAAACAAGTTTTGTTTGGTAGTAGCCAGTGCTGTATAGAACATGCGATCGCGAAAGCGATCGCTTTGTTGTATGAGAGCAAGAGAAATAAAACCAAAAATAACTGCAGCGCACGTGAGCATGCAGGAAGCAAGCGATGACTGGGTAATCACTCATTGTTCTGACAAAAAATATGCTAGCTTCAGGAGTCCTCAGCGGTTGTAGGATTAAGTGGAAGAATCGTGTCCCCAGTCACCACCTCACCTTGCCGGGTGGACACGTGCCGGTCGTTGCCCGCCTTGAGCACCACCTGCGGGTAGCTCTGCTCCAGCACGAAGAGCTCGTCCTTGCCGCTCTTGCTGGACTTGAGCGTGCCGCTGGGGCCCGAGGGCACCAGGTAGCGGCCCTCGCAGTCGCGACAGGCCACCTTGCCGGCGCGGAACTCCAGCGTGTAGCCGGTGGCGCGGTCAGGGGCGTCGCGCAGGCCGACGTCGTGCGCCAGCAGGCGGTGGTCGGCCGTCTGCACGCTGTAGCGCTGCTCCTGGAAGAGCAGGGTGATGAGCGCGTCCACGCCCCAGGGCACGGCGCGCGCGGCGCTCAGGTGTGCGTAGCGCTTGCGGCTCAGGCTGTAAAGGTTGACCTGCGGGTGCATGGCCAGATGCACGCTCCAGAGCTCGCCCGTGCCCATGGTCTGTGCGAAGCAGCTGATGCGGTCCTCGCTGCCGCCCAGGTAGCGCCTCGGACTGCAGCGACCAGCGGCCATCGTCGTGCGCCACGATGGCGAAGCGGCACTCGGGGGCTGGCTCCTCGGCGGCCAGGTAGCGGCCCAGGTGGCTGTGCAGGAAGACAGACGTCGAGTCCTCGGGCCCCTGCTCCAGCGTCCAGATCTGCTTCTTCTTCATGCTGGTGGCCGAAGCGTTGATCTTGAAGCCGAAGGTCTCCGCCGTCAGGTACTTGTTGCCGCAGTTGATGAGACCGAACTGGATCTGCACCGAGTCGTTGGTGGTCATGGTGAGGGGGCTGCTGGGCGCGCTGCAGCTGCAAAATGGGGGAGCGAGGTGTGTGTGAATGTTAGGATGTACGTGCACCCTCGTGGATTTCCTGTTTCTATTGTGTGCACCCTCTCCACCGAGCAAACCCCTTCTGCTGCTGCCTGCAGAGGAACCAGCAGCCCCGCTCTGCACCCTGACAATGCCTGCTTAACACAAGCATTGGCAAAGCCAATAGGTCTGGCCTTTGAGACTTTTGGCTCATCCATTGCATTTGAATCATGCTCTATAGCCTGGGCATTGCAGACTTTGCCAATGATAGGTCTGGCAAAGTCTGCAATGCCCAGGCTATAGAGCATGATTCAAAGGCAATGGATGAGCCAATAGTCTCAAAGGCGAGACCTATTGGCTTTGCCAATGCTTTTTGTACAGGGGGGGCGGCGGCGGTGGCGAGGTGTGTGCGTGCGCGCGCGTTAGGCAGCAGCGGATGCGGTGAGGGGGTCGGCAGTGGCGGGGTGTGTGTGCGCGCGCACGTGTGTCTGTGCGTCTGCGCAAGCGCTTCCACAGACCCCACCCCAATCGCTGCGCGTGCCCCGGTCTGTCTCCCTTGAGAGGCATCTCGGCGTTAATAGGTCTCGAGAGCGAGACCTAATGAAGCCCTCTAATATCCCCACTGCCCAATTTCCGAATAAAAGTAGGAACAGATAAAAGAGGAGCTACACTTATTTTAGGTCTGAGAAGTTTAGATCTTATAATTGCTAATGGGAGGTTAGAAAATGATATTCCAGCAAATTATACTAATAAGGCCCCAACTGGGAGATCCATTATAGATTATCTAATTGTTTCTGCAGATTTCCTTTGTAATCTCATAAGTATGGAAGTTTTGGGAACTGATTTTAGCGATCATATGTTGATCTGCTCCAAATTTAATTGTATTTGTGCTAAGGTAGGTCCCTGGAACTTTAAAGGCAGCACAGTAGGGTTTAATGCAACAAATGGTAGAATTCACTGGAATACTCAAGCAACCGCTAAATTAAAAGCGAACTTAACAGCTTTGATAAAGGATAAGCAGCATTTAGTTATGGCCGAGTGTGACTCTCCACAATTTGATTTACTTGAAGTCTTTTCCCATAATGTAGGTTCTTTGGCTACATTATGTAAATCATCGCATGCTCCAGCTAAACGGAGTTCATATTTTAATCCAATGCTCACCTTAAATAGGGAAATAAATAAATTAGTGAGGGCCCAGTTCCAGAATTTTTCTATTGAACGGAGTAATATAATAAACCTATTAAAGAGGAAAAGGCAGAGGAAAAAACGCTCCTTAAAACAAGGAAGATGGCGCATGGGTGCAGCTAAAAGAGGCGGCTTAAAAAAATAACTCTAAAAAGTTTTGGGAAATAATCGCTGACTGCTGCAGCACAAGAGTGAAATCTCTTCCCATTCCTATTAAAGAAGAGGATTGGAATCTCCACCTGGTAGAACTCTACTCTGCGAATTCTAATTCTACCAGCTTTGTCCTCACTGCACCTGACTCCTTTGAAACTCCCATATTCAACTATGCACATTCAGTGAATGACATGGTTGGATCTATTAAAAAAATTAGATCTTCAGGAGCAATGGGTCCGGATGAAATCCCCATGACGGTAATCATAAAGGAGTCACTTTTGTGGGCCACGTACCTAGCCCCATTGTTTAATGTTTGTTACTCTCAGGGGAGGACACCGCCATCTTGGTCCGGAAGTATTTTAATTCCTCTGCACAAAAAGGGCCCCAGAACCCATCTGGGTAACTACCGGCAAATAGCCTTATTAGACGCAGCGGGGAAAATATTTGCACGTAGTATTCTCGATCACCTCACGGAATGGATGATGGAGAAGAAGGTCCTCCCTATAGAACAAGCAGGTTTTAGGAAAAATCATTCCACGCTGGATAAAATCTCCATGTTGAAACTAATTGAGGAGTAATACATGATCTCTCGTAGGTCAAATGTTTACACGGCCTTCATAGATTTTTCAACAGCCTTCGATAAGGTAGATTAGGTAGATCGACCATTACTATGGAGAAAATTACATAATATGGGACTGCCCGCTCCCCTGCTATCCTTAATTATTGCATTACATTCTCAAACTTGGTGGCAGGTACTAATTGGAGGAAAGCAAGGCTTATCATCTGTACTTCCCATAGAAAATGGCCTGAACAAGGTTGCTTACTAGCACCGCTACTATTTTCCTTATATATAACAGATTTACCCGATTGTTTTACCCCGTTAGACGGAGATGCACCAAAGATAGGCAGCCGTCTTTTCGCATGTCTCCTTTATGCAGACGATATAGTAGTCATGGACCTAACCCCTTTTGGACTGAATAAAAAGCTCTTGTCATTACAGAATTACACAATGGTTCATTTCTTGAAGATAAATGTATCAAAAAGCAACATTTTAATCATGAAATGTAACAGAAGTAAAAAATTAAGTAATTTTAAGTGGCAAATTGGTCTTGAAAAACTGGAGGTGGTAGATTCCTACCGTTACTTAGGGAAGCTAATAGCGGATAATACAAAGAATAAACTGCATATCGAACATAGCTCCTGTAAAGCTATATCCCATGCTAATGGTCTGCGCATTTTCAATAGTGAAATGGGCAGAAGGCATTTTTTACATCTGCTGACGGTTTTTAAAGCAAAAAGCCCTCCAACTGTGCTCTATGCTATTGAATCAATCCCTGTAAAGGATTATAGTTTTTTAGATAGGATTGAAGGACAGATTTTACGTAAATTGTGCAATTTTAACACGTTAGTTCCATCAACTGCTATTAGATTGGAATTTGGCCTGATAAGCTCCTATATCCAAGGTGTATCCAGGGTTTTACGTTGTGGATACCAGTTAAAAAATAGCGAACCTTACTCATTGGGAGGTTTTATGTGTCAAGAGATCTTTGGCGGTATTGGGGGGAAATATTCCCTATATCGTGATTTCTCTCTGGCACTAAAAGTCTTCTGTGTAAAAGGAGAATCAGTGATTTCCCTTCAGCCATTAGAATTTAAATCCTTTTTAAAAACCTTAAGCGGTAAGGTCAGCTTTAATAGAGATATTACATTCTGTAATACTAAAGAAAGATTAAAGATAATTGCCAGGACGAGCTCCCCGAGAATTTCCCAGAAATACTTATCTTGGAACCTATAACATGGAATTCGACATTGGCTCACCCTATGCCGCATGAATCTTTTACCTTTAAACTATTTAGGGGCCGATTCCAATCTCGCTCGGAAGGGCTCCGAACGCTATCCGGACGTAAAAAGTGCGAGCCATACACGTATTTTCCTACTGACTCGTACAGCTGTACGAGCGAGCAAGTACAATGCAAGAAACGCGAAATCGCCGACCGAATCGTTTCCGGGTCCGAACCACTCCATACGTCTCATCCGTAAACAAACCGTGCCGTGCTATGGAGGCGATTTATGACCGAGCCAGTACGATGCATGATTCGTACAGCTGGATCGAGTCGGAGCATCCAACACGTAAACGCTCCGGGAAGCGGACTTTGGGGGTCCACGCCTGACCCCCCTTCACCCGTAGCCGTACTAGTCAAACACAGAGGGGACCCAAGGGTTCCCCCTACACATGCATGTATGGTGCGGGTGGCACAGATGCGTCCTCACTACAGGGGGCGGCTTTGTGCGCAACATACCTTTTTCACCAATGAGAACCTCCAGATCCGAGTCGGACGGAGCCTTCTCCCAGCGAGATCGGAATTGGCCCCTTAATAGTAAACTGGTCCCAGAACATGAAAAATTGAAAAATTTGTAATTTTTGTGAGCTGAGCATTCAGTACCTGGATCATGTCTTGTTTGTTTGTCCAGCATTGGTCTTAAGTCGCCGTCGCTGGCTTCGGCCGATGTTTTTACAAAATGGTGTTAAAGATGTAGCTTCAGCTCTCGACTTTCTCTTCTCCCCGAAAAATGAAGTAGTCTGTCTAAAATTATTCAACTTTTTAAAGGAGTTTATGTATATATTCTAATCTTTTATATATCCTTTTAAATGGGCTGTTATCCCTGTGCCTGATGCCCTAATATGGAGTCTTAATATTCTCTCCTTTTTCTGATTGTATTTTGCACATGTTTTGGATAGTATTTAACTGCTTTTTGCACAACTGTGATATGTTTTGCTTTTCGCCCATTTTCGTGCTGTTAATTTTAAAACTCGATTCCCTATTGAAGCTGGATTTCGGATTATATTCTGCACATGAATCTGGTGTACCTCAACTGCTTTTTTTGCACTTGTTAGGATATGCTTTGTTACTCCTATTCTCTTGCTGCTAATTTCAAGTTAACTTTCTACTGAAGCTGGATTTTTTATTGTATTTTGCACATGAACTGGCTGCTACTTAAATGCTCTTTGCACAATTCAGGATATGCTTTGTTACTTCAATCCTCTTGCTGCTAATCCCAAACGTTATTTGCTGAAGCTGCGATGCGCAGAAAAATCTGTATATGTAGTTCTGCCATTAATGCACTTCCGCATGTTTTACTATATTTTATGTAATAATTTGTATGTATCTTTTTATTGTGGACCTCATTGGAGTTCCAAATCTTTAATAAATATTGAATTGAATTGAAAGAAAAGCCCTCTTCCACCACTGAATGTCACACTTTCTTGGCCAACCCCACAGGCCACTTCAAACTTTCTTCCCCAGCCCCTCCATGAGATAATCCCCCCGACAGCCATAACATAATCAATCATAACTTCCTTGTGCTTATCAAGCTAAAAAGAACATGCCACACAACATAGCACCGGCTCATCAGTGACATACACCACATTCGCTTTTTATACTTACAAACCTATCTCATCAAATACACCTTTCAACAGGTTACATTAAATTATACAAAAAAACACCCCGGCAATCTTACTTTAGTGTCAGAGGGTCGAACAAACTTATCTCAGTAACCTCCCTTGACTGGCGTGCAGGATACCGACACAGCCCTATCCTACCAGTAACCTCCTCCTAAATCTAGTTCACAGACCCTCTACTAATGTGGTGCTCCAGCCAGAACCACCAACCTGAAAAGCTATGGGGTAGAGCTCCCCGGCTCGCCTCTCGTCTCCCAAGCCCCACTGGGCGAGACAGTGAAAGCCAAATGACCACCACACTGTATGTGTGAAAAAGAACGCTTTAATAAGACAGTGGCACAGTCACATTAACATAAAAACCTGGTTTACACCCTACAGAATACAAGGGTTATCACACTAAACACAATGAACAATCACTAGAACTAATCCCTCTCACCCACCCTTAAAAGTCAACCCCAAATTCAATGCAACTGTTCTCCAGTGGAACCTCCCAAAGGTAACCTCAAATGCCCAGCTGTATATACACCTTGCTGATCAACCCCACAGGCCAAAAACAGTTTACTTCTGCTCCTGCACCACAGACTCGCTATTCCCCTCGATGATCGCCTGCATGAGCTGATCCACTGGACCAGCAGCAGGACCAACCATAGCATCCTTGCCAAGAACCTGCCACCAACAAAACATTTCCCAGAGGAGGAATTTCTCTGCTCTGGCCCTTAAAACCAACTTTGCCCTCAACAATGAAGTTAGTTTATCCTTCAGTGCCATTAAATATAACACCATGCCCACGAATAAACAAGCACTTACAATGCAACGGTCTCGGCAATATTATAGGTAGAGCTATTGGTATTGCTCATTATTTTTTTATCATTAAATGTATCCCTAAATAAATGGCATTGTCATTTCTATTGGCATTAGCTTTTTTTTTGCATATGTGATACCTATTGCATTAGCAGAGAGAGAGTGAGGTAGTGAGATAGAGAGAGTGAGGTATTGAAATAGAGAGTGAGGTAGTGAGAGAGAGTGAGGTAGATAGAGAGTGAGGTAGTGAGATAGAGAGTGAGGTAGATAGAGAGTGAGCTAGAGAGTGAGGTAGTGAGTGATGTTGTGATGTAGTGAGATAGAGAGAGAGGTAGTGAAAGAGAGAGTGAAAGTGAGTTAGTGAGATAGAAAGAGATAGAAGGATTGCGAGCAGCCCGGTGGCAGTGGGCTTGCTCGTAGGAGCTGAGGGCTGCGTTTGAGCGTCTAAGTGTTTTTAGCGCGTTGTCACGCCGATCAAAGCGGCGACACGCACCCGCTTTTAAATTGTTTGCTTGTGTTGTTTAACCTGCACTGAAAATTCACAGGTACCTTTTTGCTTCTCCTGGGGCCCAGCGAGGCTGGCTGGCAGCTGATTCCACCTCAGGCGCCTAGCGGTAGTGGCCGCCATCTTGGATCGGGCTGGCTCGCCCGACCCCACCCACGCCACTCCCCCCACGCTGCTCCTCTATTTAAACGTCCCCTATGTGTCAGCGCAGCGGACGAGCGCAGCGGGCGCGCCGTAGGCTCGCCGGAGTCAAGCCAGAGTCCTGCCCGTCTGCGCCCGTCCGCGGCAGGCCGGGGCAGGGGGCTCTCCCTTATGCCCTCCCGCTGTCATACACATCCTCCGATCTCCTGTCTCACTGGATCCCTGGCACCATTAGTCCCATTGTGTCTAACTCATTACAACATTTAAATCTCCTTACGAGCCCCCCCGTTGCACCCCCCGCCGTTATTCAAAGTTGTCTTCTTCGGCCTCGGGCCGCCGCGCCTATTCATTCCATTTTGCCTGTTTCCCACACGCCGTCCTATAATACCACTGCCATGCTCCTCAATACCAGATCTGTCGCTAGTCATCAGCACGAGCTACACGACTTTCTTGACAGCCACAACCCGGACCTCTTGTTCTTAACAGAGACCTGGCTCAAGTCAGACTCCCTCCCCAACGTCCTAGCCGCACTCCCCCCCTCTTATTCCATCATTCGTGCGGATCGCCCGGAGGGCAGGAGAGGCGGTGGAGTAGCTTTGATAACACATACTGACTCCCCCTTTCAAATACTCCCCTCTCCTCTTATCCCTGAGGTAGACTGTCTAATAATTCGTGCTAGCTCTCACTCTACCCCCCTCACTGCTGTTCTTATCTATCGACCCCCTCACACAACTTCCAATTTTGTTTCCTCCCTTCAGGACATCCTCGCCACACTGGTTATTAACAACTCCTCCGTGTTGGTGTTGGGTGATTTTAATTTTTGGCCCAACGATCCCGGCGAAACCCCCCTTTCCAAAGAATTCACCAGCCTCATGACCAGTCTCAACTTTTGTCCCCTCGTTCACAGCCCCACCCATGTTCATGGCCACTCGCTCGACCAGGTTTGGACCTTAAATATCCCCACCACTTCTCCTGTCATCTCCCCCTGTTCTTGGTCGGACCATTTTTCAATCTCCTTCTCCCTCGCGTTAGCCCCTGTGCCTATACCCCTTCTCCCAAAGAACATCTGGGCTAGAAAATGGGGTAAGGCAGACTTGCCATCGTTTTGCTCATCCTTGGCCAACTCTTGCCCTGACCTCTCGGGCCTCGCCGCCCTGGACCAGCTGACTATCATTGATGGCTGGCTGACCCAGGCAGGCGATGAGTTTGCTCCCCTGAGACGGGTCACGGTGAAGCGTGCCCATGCTGCCAATCGCTGGTTTACCCCCGATCTTAAGGAGAAGAAATTAGCCGCACGTAGAGCAGAGCGCGCATGGAGAAGAGAATATAGTCCCGCCAAAAAAATCTTCTACCTCTCTGTGCTCAAAGTATACAAACAAAGCATACTTGACGCAAAGACCCTGTTCTACTCTAACAGGATACTAGCAGCTGAATCTCAATCTAAAGAGATTTTTGCTACAGTACATGAGCTTGCCTCGTCTAATAGAGCCACGGCCTCGATCCCCCCTTCTCAACCGCTTTGCGACTCCCTCAACGACTTCTTCGTTGATAAGGTCGCAACAATCAAGGCTAATATCTCCCCCCCTTCCCTCACCTTCACTAATCCCTCCCCCCCTGCTATCACTTCCAAATTCACTACCTTCCCCCCTCTGACCACAGTTACTCTCCCTCCCCTGCTCCAAAAGGTAAAGTCAGGTTCCCCCCTAGACTTTGCCCCTGCTCGTATCCTGCGAGAAGTCTTCCTACACTGCCCTACCCCTTCCCTTACACTTTTAAATGATTCACTCAAATCTGGAGTGGTCCCCACTGCCCATAAATTTGCGGCAGTCATTCCCATTCTAAAAAAACCCGGTGCCGACCCTTCATCCCCTTCCAATTACCGTCCCATTTCCCTGCTACCCTACCTGGCCAAGGTTTTGGAGACCCATGTAACCAGCACCCTGAGCACCTATGTGGAAGCCAACCACTGCCTCTCCCCCCGGCAGGCGGGCTTTCGCCCCCTCCACTCGACGGAGAAGGTAGTGATCTCAGTGATGGACAGCCTACGTGAGGGCATTGATACCAACGTCCCTCAGGCCCTCATTCTTTTAGACCTATCCGCCGCATTTGACACGGTGGACCACTCCATCCTCCTCACCCGTGTCAAGGCGGCGGGTATAGAGGGCCCGGCCCTCACCTGGCTTAAGTCCTTCCTAAGTGACAGGGCTCAGGCAGTCCACCTTGTTGGCTTCACCGCTGCCCCTTGTAAGGTTGCATGTGGAGTTCCCCAAGGCTCCTCCCTCTCCCCTCTTTTGTTTAATTTATACATTTACCCCCTCATTTTTATGTTACAGCAGCTCGAGGTCACGGTGTTCAATTACGCCGATGACCTCCAGCTAATTTTTGACCTTTCCCACTCCACTTCCTCTGCCTCAAATGTCCAATCCGTCATGCTGTTCATCCAGGATTGGATGAACTGCAACCACCTCAAACTCAATCCGGACAAGACGGAATTAGTCCTGACCAGAGGTGGTTGCAGTCCCTGGTCCCCCTCCCACTGGCCCCCCTCACTTGGTGTTCCCCCGCTCCCAGTTCCTAAGGTCAAGACCCTTGGCATCCTCCTGGATCCCTCACTTTCTGTTCACTCTCAGGTCAATTCAGTTGTTTCTTCCTGTTTTTTTTCCCTTCGAATCATTAGGAAGATTTCTCGTTTTTTTTCTTTACCTGCCCTAAAAATTATAGTGATGGCCATGGTGCTCTCGCGCCTCGACTACGGGAACATCATCTATAATGGCGCTCCAGCCTACGCCACTCACCGTTTGCAGCTAGTGCAGAATCAGGCTGCCCGCCTGATCCACGGCCTGCCCAAACACCATCGAGCTACTCCCCTACTGCAGGCCTTGCACTGGCTGCCGGTGAAAGAGCGTGCTCTGTTCAAGCTTGGCTGTACTACTTTCCAGGCTAAAACAGGCACTGCCCCGGAATATATCTGTTCTGCCATCACCCCCTACATACCCGGACGAGAGCTTAGGTCTACTCATCAGGCTTTGTTAACCATCCCCCGCTTCAGCAAGAAAAAGACTGGCGGTACGAAATTCGCAGTGCTCGCTCCTGCATTTTGGAACTCCCTCCCTCCGGAACTCCGCATGTCATCTTCCTACATTGAGTTCCGGAAGGGTCTTAAAACTTTTCTCTTTTCCCGCGCTTACAATGTTTAAATTCCCCTTTGCTCCTGCCTGCTTCTCACAATCCAACAGCGCCAAGAAACCGCTTGGTAAAAGTGCGCTATAGAAATGTTTTTAAATTCAAATTCAAGAGTGAGGTAGTGAGATAGAGAGTGATTGAGGTAGTGAGTGAGAGAGAGTGAAGTTGTGAGGTTGTGAGCTAGAGAGTGAGGTAGTGATGTTTTGAGAGAGAGAAGTTGTGAGATAGTGAGGTAGTGAGATAGAGTGGAGTAGTGAGGTAGAGAGTTATGTAGTGAGAGAGAGTGAGGTAGTGAAACAGTGATGTAGTGAGGGTGAGGGATGTTGTGAAGTAGTGAGATGTAAGCAGAGTGGTGTTGTGATGTAGTGAGATAGAGAGAGGTAGTGAAAGAGACAGTGAAAGTGAGTTAGTGAGATAGAAAGGCGCAGTAGCAACCCCCAGCTCCCCAGGCGAAGACGAGGAGGTTCTTGGCGCCTAGAGCAGTGGCAGGGTAAGGGCTTAAGCAGTGGGGGAGCGGATGCAGTCCGGCGGCTAGATTGCTGACCTTGGTGCGGGAAACCAGAGTTCGACACTCGGGGTCTCGTCCACATCTCGTGATCCTGGCTAAATCCCTTAACCCCCCCTCGTGCCTGAATGCGCAACGTAACCGGCGCGCATGTAAAGCGCTCCAATACCTTCGGGCGAGTTCGCGCTATATAAATAAAAAATAAAAAAAAAGTTAGGACAAGTACTTTACTAAAGCTGGCTCCTATTACTCCTTAATGTGCACCAGCATCCCCTCATTCCGAATGCACCGATCGTAAAGGAGTCTCCCCCGAGTGGAATGCTAAGTGGGTGCCATTGGTGCGGAGGGCGCAGGAGTCGGTGGAACAGATGCAAGCTGTGGCCTTAACTCTCGTGATCCTGGGTAAATCACTTACCCCCCCCCCTCGTGCCTGAATGCGCAACGTAACCGGCGCGCATGTAAAGCGCTCCAATACCTTCGGGCGAGTTCGCGCTATATAAATAAATAAAACATAAAAAAGTTAGGACAAGTACTTTACTAAAGCTGGCTCCTATTACTCCTTAATGTGCACCGGCATCCCCTCATTCCGAATGCACCGATCGTAAAGGAGTCTCCCCCGAGTGGAATGCTAAGTGGGCGCCATTGGTGCGGAGGGCGCAGGAGTCGGTGGAACAGATGCAAGCTGTGGCCTTAACTCTTGTGATCCTGGGTAAATCATTTAACCCCCCCTCGTGCATGAATGCGCAACATAACCGGCGCGCATGTAAAGCGCTCCAATACCTTCGGGTGAGTTTGCGCTATATAAATAAAAAAATTTAAAAAAAAGGTTAGGACAAGTACTTTACTAAAGCTGGCTCCTATTACTCCTTAATGTGCACCAGCATCCCCTCATTCCGAATGCACCGATCGTAAAGGAGTCTCCCCCGAGTGGAATGCTAAGTGGGCGGCATTGGTGCGGAGGGCGCAGGAGTCGGTGGAACAGATGCAAGCTGTGGCCTTAACTCTCGTGATCCTGGGTAAATCACTTAACCCCCCCTCGTGCCTGAATGCGCAACGTAACCGGCGCGCATGTAAAGCGCTCCAATACCTTCGGGCGAGTTCGCGCTATATAAATAAATTTTTTTTTTAAAAAGTTTGGACAAGTACGTTACTAAAGCTGGCTCCTATTACTCCTTAATGTGCACCGGCATCCCCTCATTCCGAATGCAACGATCATAAAGGAGTCTCCCCCGAGTGGAATGCTAAGTGGGCGCCATTGGTGCGGAGGGCGCAGGAGTCGGTGGAACAGATGCAAGCTGTGGCCTTAACTCTCGTGATCCTGGGTAAATCACTTAACCCCCCCTCGTGCCTGAATGCGCAACATAACCGGCACGCATGTAAAGCGCTCCAATACCTTCGGGCGAGTTCGTGCTATATAAATAAAGAAAATAAAAAAAGTTAGGACAAGTACTTTACTAAAGCTGGCTCCTATTACTCCTTAATGTGCACCGGCATCCCCTCATTCCGAATGCAACGATCGTAAAGGAGTCTCCCCCGAGTGGAATGCTAAGTGGGCGCCATTGGTGCGGAGGGCGCAGGAGTCGGTGGAACAGATAGTAACAAGCACACCACTGCCTTTCTCCGAGGTGAAGCAGAAATGCCTCGGAGAAACGCAGCGGCGGTTTTCAGATTCGGGGGCGTGGCTAAAAAGTGGAAAGAACAGCATGGAACACGCCCCCGAATCTGAAAAAGACGGAGCCTATTTGGAGGGACAGCTCTCTCCTCCAATGGCTGGCCTCCGTTTAGGAAGCCAGCCAATGGAGGAGAGACAAAAAGAGAGGCGGGCTAAAGAGCCACTTTCAGAAACATAAGATCTCCGGACTTCTGGTTCTGCCTTCGGCAGACCGGATGGTCCCTCGACTTAAAAAGCACCCCCGTGTCTATAAAGCTGTCTCTCTTCTAACTATATTGCTCCATGCTATAATTTCTCCACTCCTTCCTCTTTCTGACATTCTGCATTTCTCTTTTTATTTTTTTCTAGCCTAATTGATTGCTGCATGTTCAAATGCACCATGGCAAAGCTGCTTCGCAATCAATGCTGTATAAACCAGGGTTCTCCAAAGTCGGTCCTGGGACAGATATTTAAGATAACTACATTTATCTAAATAGGGATATGCTAAGCTTCTGGCATGGATCCGGGCCTCCGGGACCGACTTTGGAGCACCCTGGTCTAAACTAACATTGTTCTGGCCCACAACCTCCCTATTATCCTGAAAAGTGGCCTTCAACTGCCCTACACTCCCTGTAGCCTCACACTCACTCTACTTCCTAGACCTTCTACCATGGTCGTGCTCAAGCCAGCACCATAGCCTGAAAAGCTCAGATGGAGCGCTCCACAGTTCGCGCTTCCAGCCTCATTCTGCATGCGGACTCCCTATACCAAGGCGTGTGTGAGCATCCCACACAAGTGAAGAATCCTGCAGCACCCACAGGCTTTTTGGTAGTTTGAATAAATTCATGAAAAAAGCTCTTTCACTGCCAGCACATCCCTCATAGCTTTCCATGCCAAATGTATGTGCTTTAGGTCTGGCCTAGAGACAGATTTGGATTTCTTACCAGCCTCATGCAATCAAAAAAGTGATAAATAAATAAATATCTCAATACATACAGGGTTTGGGTCAGCCCTTTTGATTCAGTGGTCTGTTCAACCAGCATTCATATTTTACTTCTGACCACCTCAGCATCTGCCATGGGACATTGAGTTTGCCCACTTCAGCCATTGGCTCTCTTGCACTTTAAGTGATAGAATTTTGCTGAACTCATGAGCATATTCGCTTAAAAAGAACACTTCAGTGACTTGGTAGTGGGACTTTACTTTGCCATGTTTTTTCTTTCTCTTCCTTATGCTTTTTTTTTTACTATGTCTCCATGAACATCAATTCACCAAAATGCCAGGTGTAGTGGAAGTGACATCACATGCCATTTAACTTTTACTTTCACTCACACATGCATGCTTACCCATACACACACAATCACACATAAGCACCACACTCTCACCCACAGACACGCACACAACATACATTTAAAAGTATTTTTTACTTACCTCAGCTGCCAGGGAAGGTCATATTCCGGCTAAATGTATTCCAATCGTTATTACTCTAATAGAAAATAATAAAAAATTATTCACAATTAGTGTCATTAAAAATTGACATGAAACGAGGAAAGTGGAAATCCAACCGAGGTCCATATTGATGAGCCGGCCTTTTGTTCCTGGCATTGATTTTGCCATCTCAGAGGGCATGGGTCAAAAAGTCAGTGCCAGGGGTCGCAAGGGACAAGCCAAGGGTTGCAGCTGTGACCCCTTTTGGCCCCAAAATAAAATCTATGTATGTCTTCAGTTTAAAGTAACTGAAAGCTTATAGTGCCTTTTCTTTGCTCCAATAACAATCATATTTTCCTGTGGCACATTAAAACTCAAAAAGAGTTTCTACAATGTGTCTAGGGACACCAACGTGCAAGGAAGCATTACTACTGTTCATTTACAACTAGATGGTATGGTTAATTTTTATAAAAATATATAATGTTTTGCAAACTTATTGCACCACGTTTAAATGGTAACATGTTTCTTTTTATTTTTCCACTTTTTTATTTTATGGCATATGCTTGCAGTAAAGGAAAGACCTATTAACTTTGCCTGTACTTGTATATTTTGGTATAATTGCCTGTTGTTTCAGCTTCCCTCTACAATGCTCATTTATTCTTGCCTTGCTCACTGTGCATTGCAGGTTTAACAAAGATATGAACAGAATCGTATACTCAAAGGACCCCTTCTGTGAATTTCATGAATCTAAAAGCAGCCTGTTTTAAGATATTATTATGAAGTTATAACATTTATTTATGGAAATCTGCCTTATAATATGTATATAATCTAGGTCTGCAAGCCCCATATAAAAGCCTGTCTCATTTTTTTATTACAGGCGATGTGTGACGTACCGTAGACAATGAACAGTAGTAACTTCTTATAATTCAGTTCTGACATAACAAAGCCTACTGCCAGAATCAGCAGCCTAGGGGAAAGGTAGGTCACAGAGCACAAATAAGGCTGCAGTTTAAAAAAACAAAAACAGAATGATGCTGTTCCTTCTTCTGCTCTGTTTTTCTAGGTTAATAGTGATTAGCTGAAACTGCCAACATGTTTATATTTTGCACATTTTAGGTAATTATGAGAAAGGCAGAATCCCTCTGTATGGTTTTACACAATATAAGTTACAACGTCTTTTTTTTTTAAATCGAACTTGTACTACATTGATTCTAACATCTTTTTGCAAGTTATCTAAATGCTTTTTGGTGTGTTCAATTTTATACTAGAGATTCTAATTGTATTCTTCATGTTTACAAACATCCTATCTGTTTCATACGAAAGAGCACCTCACCGAAGGTATAGGAAGTTTGTGGGAAAGGTTAAAGTACTCCTTGTCATACATTTTAAGCAGGGCCACTGGAATTATGCGATTGTGTTGCTGTGGCATTTTTTGCATAATTATAGAGCTGTCACATTTGCCACATTATCCATCATCTGCCCCATAATCTGCAGATTTTAGTAAGAAAAAAATGTTTCTGACTCAAAAGTTTCAAAAGTTATTAAACATGCAGCTACATGTCACAATGCAGTGAAAGCCCCTTTGCAAAGGTGACTGGTCACCTTCTGTTGTTTATTGCTATATTTGGGTGTTAAACTGGTACTAATGAGGTGCAACCAACACCCAGACAGTGTTAATAAGTTTAACAATCCTCGGCAAAGCCAATACGTCTTGGCAATGCGAGGGCTATTGGCTTTGTCAATGTCAATGTCCTTTAGCAATGTTGTATAGTAGCCTCATAAGCATGGAAATAGGAGCTAAGCTGAAGCAAAACAATGATAAAGCTATGGGCAGGCTGTAAGCCCACTGTGTGTAAACAAAATGTCTGGAAGAGACAGCATGTTCACTGTCTAGCCGAAACTAAAGCCGTGGCCTAAAAATGTATGTAACTAGTGCTCATGTTAAGCGCTCAGATACCTTCGAACCTAGTCCGCGCTATATAAAACGGCAAAAATCAAACAAGCCCATTGTCCCTGAGGCCCAGAAATTTGAGGTACACAGTACACCTCAATGATAGCTGTTTTTGCTGCTAAAAGGGGATAGGTGCAGATGTAGTTGCTCTTGCATTGGGGCCCTGCCACTGCACTTGTTATGACGCAGTGCTAATGGAGAGCAGATGAAATATAACAAAGGGGACTCAGTGACGTCCGAAAGTTTCCGTCTCCTATAGAAAGGAAAACTACAGGGGAGGTGACAATGTACAGCTTTAATAAGAGTGAAGTATTAGGAATCGTCTACTGGAGAGCACATGGGGAGAAGGAGCAGAAATGTTTTTCTTTCTTCACAAAAAAAGAAAAAGGATCTGCCTCTCAGTGGAGCAGAGACCATCTACAGGGGAGGAGGGGAGCATCCGTGATGATGAGAAACTAACAAAAGGGCAGAGGCGACTATTTCCCAATGAGACGCCTCCTCCTGCTTGTGCGTCCCACCCATAGAGGCTGCTGCAGTCGGGTGTCTGGTCCCAGCGAGCTTCTGGGAGATGTAGTTTCAGCTGGATATCATGCAGGGTTCACAGATGCTCAGCTTCCAAGCACTGCACCACTACCTTTCCCAGAGTACATGGGATTGGCATGACGGACAGCAATTACTGCGGAGTTTAATGAAGAAGTGGTGTTTGAAGTGAGTGACAGCTCATGTTTAATGCACTAACATGCTACAGTGAAAACGGGCAACAGAGCAGGCGCCTGATTGAGGCAAACCCAGGCTTCAGGGGGAAGTAGGGGTAATGGTCCAGTTGTTGTAGGGCTGGGATGCTTGGCAAGTAGGGTGTAGCCTGTAAAGTTGGTGTGCTAGGACAGCAGAGAACATGGTACTCAATCTGCAGGGGGGGCGTGGTCTATCCGCGCTGCAGGATGGTCGCTTGCTGAGCACGCTCCGCCGGCCGGGCCATAATCCTCACAGTATCCGCGGCTTAGAAGAGCCATCAACCCCTGCAAACCGCGCCAGTTCATTACCTGTGGTGTGGTGAGGGGAATGAGCCGCATCTTGCCACCGTAACCGGCTGCCATCGAGGGGAAGACTGGCGGTGATCGGCCGGCCTGCCCGCCGTACGGTCCCTGCTTAACGGAGGCCGAGAGGACGGCGCCGCTTCCCGAGACCGAGCGCAGCTTCACCTCAGATTTCCGACATCCGTGGCTTGAGGAGGCAGCTGAGGGCTGGAGACTCCGTGGGGCTGCCAGTTTGATACCTCCTACTCTGCTGGCCGAGCCCGGGCCGCTGCCTAGCCGCCATCTTGGGTGAGGATCCTCACAGCTGGAGGCGACTTCGGCTGGGCCCGCCTGCCACCCGGGAGCGAGCTGAGTTTACCGCGCGGCCGCAAATACTAGCGACCTGAAAGCCGGGAATCGCGTGCACAACCATTGGCTCATCCCGGAGATCGGAGTGCAGCGCAAGGTGAGGAGCGGTCCAGCGTGTGCCGATGGGGGGCCTGCAACTTCGACTGTGCTGCGATTCCGGCGTTTGGTGAGACTATCAATCCATTTGGGGCATAGACGCTAGTGCCTGAGACCTGCCGGAGATCTCCTGTCTGCTGGGCCTGCCTATGTGACCTTCGCTTGGCCTCTGTTCCAATATTCTGCCCTATCCTGCAGGCCCAGTCACCCTCGTGCAGCTAAGGAGGGTGTGGTGCGTGTGCCTTTGTCTTGCTGAAGTTTGAGTGCCTCCCTGGAGCCTGAGGCGCTTGGACAGCACATACCTAGGGTAGCAGAACAGTGATACTTGGCAAGTACAGCCTGGGTCTCCGCTTGTGCTTCGCCGCTGCACATGCGCGCGGTGGTGTGGATACGGTATCCCCGCTTATAGCGTGTGTCTTCCCCCGGACTATCAATTACACCTGTAAAATACTACGAACACAGTGGACAGTTGCCTGGTGTCAGTGACTCCTGGACGTGGCAGCGCAACGGGGCGCATGAGGGCGTGTCCGGCCAGTTGTTGTGCAGAGTGTGGGGGTGCCTGAGTTGGGCTGTATCCTGATATCGAACACTGTGCAAACTGTTGTGGGGTTCTTTAGTTCGCACTGGCTGCGGGGAGGCTTCCCTACGTGTGACCCCCTGTTATCCTACATCCAATTATGGGAAAACACAACGCAAAGCAACCTAAATTAACCTTCGAGAACAAAAGGCACACCAGGCTGATGGACTCACTCTGAATCAGAGGGGAACTCTGACAGGCCTCCAAGTGAACAATGAGATGGCCAGGGGGAAGGGGCTTGGCTAAGCACGCTGACAAGATGACCGCACGCGAGTAAAGCTCCAGCCGATCGGTGCCGTTAGTCTGGCACTTTCTCCCGGCTGGGCTCCCCAGGGATACGTCTGGAGCGCCAGGGAGTGCTGGCGGCGGTGGCAACACTCGGATCTCCTCATGGTCGGGGAGAGGCGGATGCTCACAGACATAGCGATCCTGAGACCAGCGGCTCATCTTCTCCATCCACCACACTCTCTGAAGACCAGTTGATGCCACTGGTGACCCCCCAGACCTCTGAACAGATCATGTAAGCTGGGAGTGTTGTTGAGATGGAACCCACTGCCATGCACGTCTTTGAGAGACAGACGAGGAGATCCGGTGATCGATGTTTAGAGACCTAATGTGTAAAGTGAGAAGCGCTGTGTGAGGATTGGGAGGTGTCTGACTGGCAGCTGTGCGGGGGAGGGGGGTTGCGAGTTCCAAGGGGGGGCCCCCCGGGAGGGAGGGATGACGTTCCAAATGGTATCTGCAGCTGGAGGCGCAGGTAGTGGAGGTTAAGCCCCCCACCGATGCCGGCCCATGCCACGGTCACGGGAGACATCCGCAATGCGCACGCGAAGGCACCACGGCGGAGGAGCAGCTTGCGGCAGCCAAAGCCACGTAAAAAAAAAAACCCGTTAGCCATTTCTTTGGCTTAGTTATTCAACATAAGCGTTACCTTACAGTTTGGACGAATGCCCGCGCTGGGGTTTGCCCTGACAGTTATATCGGACTTGTTGTTAAGTTTGCGTGCTTGGCCTCACGTGAGTGTTTCTTGGTTTTGTTGTTGTTTTTTAATGTAGCGCTCCGTATTGACTTATAGGGATCATGTGCCCCACGCTGGCTGGGTGTACCCCGGCCCCGCCACCTATCCACCATACGATTGTTCCAAATGGCCACCACCAATATAATCACATGGAATGTCCGAGGCATGCATACGCCAGCGCGTAGATACTCCGTTTTCGCTTATCTGCAGTGACACAAGGCGGCCATAGCTCTCCTTCAGGAGACTCACATGACTAGAAATAGATGGGATTTCAACTCGGTCCTAGACGTGCACCTAGATCGGTCTTTCCCGCCCCTCCGTGGTACACAGGTAGGCTCGAACGCGCAGGCGTTGACAGACTGGATGTCGCGCTGGGCTCTACTTGATGTGTGGCGCAATTTACACCCCGAAGACCGCGTCTACTCATATTATTCGGCAGTACACGACCTCCATGTGCGTCTTAATAGGGTGCTGAGCTCCTACCCATTACTTCCCCTGTTAGATCAGGCTGAATATCTTGGTCGGACGCACTCGGATCACAACCCCCTCAGGTTGTGTCTTCGGTGGAGCCCTGACCATCTCCCGGTTCCTACGTGGCGCCTCCAGTCGGTGGCTCTCGAGGATATGGAATTCCGCGCCTCTTTAGGCACCGCGATAGAGCAGTTTTTCGACCTCAACGAGGGCACCATGAGCAGCGAGCTGATAGAGTGGGACGCCCACAAGGCCTGCATCAGGGGACATTGCTTGGGCGCGACGTGGAACATCCGCAATCAACTCATGATGTCACTTCCTGCCTTAGAATCTCGCCTAATTTCGTGTGAGCGGTTCGGGGAGGGCGGGGGTCGGGACTCAGACCAACTGCTTAGACTTCGGGCGTGCCACGCCGAACTGTTGGAACGCCTGCGTTGCCACAACTATGCGGCACATTCGGCCCGAATTCATGCCACATCAGATAGGGCGGGAAGACTGCTGGCCTGGCTGCTCCGACGGGAGGCTGCTCACACCCTGATCGGCGCTATACGTGGGTCTGACGGATCGTTAGTGTACACGCAGTGGGAGATCCACCAGGTGATGACCGCACATTACGCGTCTCTGTATCGGTCGACAGGGTGCCGGAGGGCACACGACCTAGACCAGTTTTTGGAGGCTGCTGGCCTGCCCGCGGTTCCGGATGAGCACCAGGAGTCACTTGAGAGCCCCCCCACTGCGGACGAGATCAGGGATGCGGTTACATCTCTGGCCGCTGGGAAGGCGCCGGGTCTCGACGGGCTGCCGGCAGAGTATTATAAAACTTACAGGGAAACGCTGATCCCCAAACTTCACACTCTTTATCTGACCGCTCTTGAGGAACGTGCCTTGCCCAGATCAATGCGAGAGGCCTATCTGGTTTCCATACTCAAGCCCGGGTGGGATCCCACTCAACTGGGGTCTTATCGCCCCCTCGCCCTACTTAACACGGACTATAAAATCCTGGCGAAAGTGTTAGCGGAGCGCCTAGCGCCGGTGGTACCGGCGCTTGTGCATGCAGACCAAAACGGCTTTGTACCTAAGCGTAGCACTTCGCTTAACCTGCGGCGGTTTTTCCGTGTCGCGACAGACAGTGCCCAGCAGTGGCCCAGGGCGGGCTGCCTGGTTTTAGACCTTGAAAAGGCCTTTGACTGTCTGGAGTGGGGATACTTGGTGGCGGCTTTGTCACACTTCGGGCTGGGCCTCGGCTTCCTTCAGCTTGCAGCCCTTCTATACAAGGATACCACAGTGAGAGTGAGAACTGGGCCGTACATATCGGACGCCATCCCTATTGGCCGCGGCACCAGACAGGGGTGTCCGCTTTCTCCTCTCCTGTTTGCGCTCGCGATGGAGCCGCTGGCAGCTACACTTCGTAGGGGGCTGGATGACGGCATTCCGCTGGGCGACGCGACGCACCAAGTGTCCCTCTATGCGTACGACCTGTTGGTCTTTGTCAGGTACGTGTCTCGCGTCCCTGTCGCTCTGGAGCACACCATGCTGGAGTTCGAGGCCCTCTCGGGACTTCGGTGAATGCTGCTAAGTCCTGCCTCTATGCGTTCGGGGCTGACACCCTGGATCCCAACTATCGCCTTGGGGGTGTGCAGGTGCAGTGGCGGCCGGACACCTTTAGCTATCTGGGTGTCCAGATCTACCGCCAGCCGGCGGATCTTCTGGAGGGCAACCTGGGAAGAGCCGGATCTGCAGTCCGGGCTCAGATGAAGTTCTGGAGTACACTCCCTCTCTCGGTCACCGGCCGAATAGCATTGGTT
Source organism: Triturus cristatus (assembly GCF_964204655.1). NCBI lineage: Eukaryota > Metazoa > Chordata > Amphibia > Caudata > Salamandridae > Triturus > Triturus cristatus. Next base: position 1,595,622,474 of record NC_140590.1, on the reverse strand, counting down.
AAGATGGTGGTCTTGCCCCGCCTACTGTACTATTTCGCCAACCTGCCTGTTTATGTCGCGGCGTCTTTCTTCACGGAATTGAGACGGTCCCTTCAGACTTCCTGTGGGGTGCCACGCGACACAGGGTCGCATTGTCCAAACTATGCCTCCCCACGGGTCAGGGGGGACTTGCAATGCCATGTTTCGAACACTATTACCTCACAGCGCAGCTTCAGTGGATAGCTCGCTGGCTGGCAGACAGAGGCCGCGAAGACACCGCGACTGCAGTGACCCCCCCCTTTCATTGGCCGACCTCCTCGGGCTCTTTCATCCGGCTGCGGGGGTGGTGAGGCCTGCGCCGTTGTTACTAGTGGCGGCCTATAAATGCTATCGTCGATGTCTCCGTCTCACCCGATGTAGGATCCCTTATGCCCCGTCTATACCACTCGAGGGCTCCCCTAGTGGGCAGGGGGTGCTTAGTGCGCTGGAGCTGGAGGACTGGCACGAGGCCGACGTCCACACCTTAGGGGACCTCTACCGAGATGGGACCCTTCTTTCATTTACCGTCCTTGCGGAGGAGACGGGATTGGCTTCGGGCCATTTTCTCCACCACCGGGCTCTGGTGGCGACGCTGGCAGACCATTGGGGAGAACTAAGGGAGGAACCAGAACAACATTTAATGGTTCAATACCTGCATGTCATGGGGCGGGGGAGACACCTGGTTAAATGGTTTGCGGCGTCTCTGCGCACGCACACGGCGTTGAGTTTGGCGCCATTACGTGGTAAGTGGGAGGTGGATCTGGATCATCCCATGACTGACAAAGAGTGGGACGGGGTACTGCAGGGCCCGAAGAGAGTTCTCAGGAACATGCGCTTTCGCCAAATACAGTTCTTCATCTTGCACAGAGCATACCTCACGCCCGCCTCTATTAACAGGTACTTTCATCGCACGGATGCATGCTGCCACCGCTGTGCGGAACTGGATGCTGACCTGATTCATATGTTGTGGAGCTGCTCTGTGTTGAGTGCCTTCTGGCAGACAATACGGGGGGCGCTCCACGAGTGCACAGGCCGTGCCATTCCATTCGAGTGGTCAGCCTATTTATTGCACCTTTTCCACAGAACACCTTCTGTAAAAGTCACCTCTAGATTTATAGACCTGGGGCTTGTGGTGGCGAAGCGGCTTCTTACTAAACGCTGGAAGGCGGATACCCCTCCACACACAAGGGCATGGCGCGGCTCCTTCCTGGTCTGGGCAAAGGCGGAGGGAGTGGCTCTCCGGAGGGAGGAAACGTTGGGGCTTAGGATGCCACCCATAACAGCCCAGTGGGAGGCGTTGTTGCAGTCCATGCTGCGGTCGGGAGCGACTGCCACGGAGGTTGGTGAGGGACACACTGAGGGAGCCGTCCTAGGCGGGGGGGAGTTGACCCATCCGGCAGAGTGCCATAGCGCAAGACAACGTAGCGTTAGTCGGAGTGGCGAGGCATAGGAACACACATAGCACAGTCCGTATAATTTCTCGAACAGGGTGTGCGGGGCTTGAGAGGAGGTAGCCCAGGGGGCGTTGGGAAGTTAATGCTTAGACAAATACCGGGCACTGCTGTCATCGTTGTTGGCTCGCAGGGGCAATGGTTACCCTACTGTGTAGTCTTTGTTATTGATAAAAGAATTGGTTATCTGTTTATGGAGAAACACCAAGGGAAAGTGGGTGCAACAGTAGTATGTTTTTACCTTAGGGTCACCCTGACAGGATAAGGCTTTAAGATGTATGGCGGTTTTAATAGTTGAAGTTGCTGCCGCGGAGGCCTTCATTGTGATAAGGAACCGAGCAATGCACCCATTCTTATAGTTATTTGTATGCCAGTATGAATATTTCAATATAAGTCAAATGTAGCTACGCATTATTCTGCTTCACGATGTGTTGTATATCAGTTAAAACTCAATAAACAGATTTCTAAATAAATGGTACTCAATCTGCAGAGGGGACGGGTGTGAGGCTAAGTCTGTAAAATTGGATCCGCACCAGTGGCATTGGTATATGGGAAACGGAGTAAAAACACAAATACTCACATGGAGTGCTTGAACACAAAGAAAAAAATAGCTCCAAAAACTGAAGCAGCAGATGGACACAGGTACTAGATCCATACTCGAAGGGAGGGCCAAACAAAAGGAAAGGACATGATGCAGGCATGCCTTCACAAACTGGAAAAAGCAAATGAGAGTGACACTGAAGTAAACCAATGATAAAGCAATAAGTGAGCTGTAAGCTCACTGTGTGTAAACAAAAATGTCTCGAAGAGACAGCACATATGCCGAGATTAAAAATGACAAATTATTGAAGTAAAACTATGACACAATGTGTTGCATTACGCTGCATAATTTGCCTTTTCTGGCCACTTAATTTACTCAACACTGTCACATAATTTGGCCCTCCCCTGCCGCATAATTCCAGTGGCCATAATTATACAGATATTGAAAGTCACCTTTGAGCTCCATGACCTTATTAAAGAACCTGAACCTGTGGCCTCATTCCTCTATATGGTCACAGAACACCGTGGTGATTTGCAATAACCTTATAATGTACTGCAGGGGGTACTTTATCTCATATATATTACATCTGCCTCCCACCCCTCTTAATGGGAATGTAGTAGCTTATTGGAGAAGTGTGGCTCAATGGTTAGAGCGGCAGGCCCTGATGCAGAGGTCTGGCCCGGACCAGGGTTCAATTCCCGCCTCGGCGGGTCTTGGACTCAATTTCCCCGGACCTGATAATTCTCGCCTCGGTGCCTATTCTAATCATGGGTCTCACTCTGCAACTCTGGGCAATAACTTGCTTAATCTCCACAACGGCCCCAAAAGCGCTAGGATGCCTGGCTTTCACCTTGGGGGTGCCCAGGAGTGGGCACTTCACAGGAAAAGGCCAGGAAGGGTTCCACAGCGGTATGTGCACAGTGCCTGAGAGACCCTTTCGGGGGTGTGCGGAGTGCTATATAAATGCACTACATTTACATTTATTTGAGTTCCTTAAATCAGGCCCTTCCCCCAAAAACCTCGAGAGTTGTACTGCAATGTTTAGGCCAGTGATGCTGCTGGGCCACAATGAAGACCTCTTCTACTGTTGATTTATTATCTGAAGATGTGTTTACATTTTTTTTAAAATATGCGACATTCTCTCCTTCAAAAACTATGAATTTTAATAAAGGTACCATCACTATGATCTGGAAATATTTTTCTACCTGTCTGAAAAGACTTCATTCTGTAAAGAGGATGTATTATTTTTTATCTCCAGATCATAATTTTAATCACAAATTTCGAAATTAGAGAGATAATTACTAGATAAGTACATAAAAGGACATAATTCAGAGTGGCCTCATATTTGGGGAAGTAACACCGTACCTGGTATACCGATACCTTAAGCTCTGATAATTGGAGAGTGCTGCATTAGTTCCCCATGCCCCCTTCCGCAGGTTGAAGGTGATAACAACAGAGTAATGCTGCACGTTTTCTCCAGTTATCAGCTCCAAAACGCGTAGTTCTATTTTTTTTTCGAGCACAAATTTTAGCAGATACTACCATGTTAAATTTGTGCGGTGTGAAACTGCCCTGTGCATAATTCGCGCACTTATTGTAGTCCAACTTCTGGTAAAAAAAAACAAAAAACTCCTGTTGTTCCTGCGGAATTCAGAATGAGGCCTAAACAATTAATTATCTAATTTCCAAAACTAGAACATAGTATTGGTGGCACTGTGGAGATCATATTAATATTCACTGGCAGGAGACAAGCCAACAACATCGGATTTTCCATAAAATACATTTACAAAAGTGCACCTTCAAGTCTTTTGCTGGTAAAGAAATTTGACTGTTCACTATTTCTTGTAGATTGAATACAATCTGCCTTGTTGATAAAAAATACATAAAAAGGTAATATGTACTCATTAATTATTTTGGGGGGTTGTGTTGATCATCTGTCACGCTAGTATCCTCGGAAACGCTCTGTGCATTTAGAATAGCGATGTTAGATTTTATTTTATTTGATTTTATATGGTGATGGTGCTGCCCAGAGGTTGTTTCAGAGCACACCTATGATGTCCAGGGATTCAAGGAGGAGTTCACGGGGGGACTATGCCAGGGTGTATTCAGAATCACATTTTGCCTGCAGTGGCGGCTGGTGGAATTTGAAACTGGTGAGCATATGCAGAACAAATGAACGTATGCGAGTGAACATAGCGAGCGAGCCTGATGGCAATTAAGGAGGTTCGGGGGGGAGAGAGAGAGGGGGGGGGGGTTCTCCCCGTGAATAAATTTTAAAAAAATTGGCAACTTCTTGGTGCGATTTTCAGCACTATTTCTGTTATAAATGGACTAAAAAGTTAGCGATGTGAACAAGTTCATTGGACAAACCTGGGGTCTAGGGAGAGTCCCTCTCCTGAGAAAGAAATTTAAAAAAGATTTGCAAATGGTGCATTTTAAAGCAAATGAATGCAGTGATAAAGAAAGGCTTATTTAGCAGTGGGAACGTATAGTCTTGAAATATTAAACACATTAAAAACTGCCCCGTATCTTCTTGCATTAATTTGTTCAACAGTTACTGTAATATGTAAATTGTTCTGCATGACAACAACTTTAGCCCTTTAAAATGTATGCTTGCCCAGTGTCTTGCACTGCATGCAGTATTAACTTTGGAAAAATATGCTCTAACCAGACTTCCGGAAGCACCCAAAGCTGTTGGCTGTAACCAGTCATATAGAAATATGTGCAGACAGGTCTTTAAGTGAGATGAAAAAAGTGGTTGCTCCCTATAAAGGAACATGCCAAATACATTTCTGTGATTCCCATAGTGTGCCATCAGACCGGTATTTTGGTTTCTCTCTGAGATGTAATTTTATCCAGATAAATGGCACAGCAACTGACATACGCCTAAAGCCTGTCAGTATGATTGGCTTTGTCACTGGGTGTTAGCTGTTTAAGATAAATGAGTGACAACAATGATTTCTTATAAATAATGAACATGGAAATGTTTAAATTCTGGAATTCTGAAATAGTGAGTCTGTGAATTAGAAAGCATTGAGGGAAGGAGTTTTGGCCTTCAACTATGTGTGCTTTATGTTAGATAAGTATCCTCTTTTTCTCTGCATATCTTGTCCAGCTGCACATCTTCAACCCCCTCTCTTTCCTCTTCAGCATCCTCTTTTCACTCTTCCCTGAATGCCCTTCCTCACATCTCTATCACTTCACCACCCCAACATGTACTGCACTCCCTCAAATATAAGCACTTTAATTTCTCTTACGTTTGCCTTGCAAATATTTTGACATCAGTGTACCCCCTTCACACACATTTCCACAGAATTTTAGTTGCAAATGGAATACACAAATATTGTTCTGTGTGCTCTGCAGAGAGGCCAACCCACTGACAGGCACTTTGTTTGGCTTTAGCCTTAGCGCCTGCGTGCTCAGTCAAAGCCCCTCATAAACACCTGGCATGGCTCAAGTCCCAAAGTATGCACAGAACAAAATACAGATAAACAACAACATTATAAAATAGCTAACTCGTGGGGAATGCAAGATCGCACAAGTAGGCTTAAATTAAAGGCAACAAAAAGAGAACACCTACTAATGCACACACCTTAGACGTTCCACCTTCCAATGTTAATAAATGTGCACCACTGATGTGGGTGAAAACGACTGCTACGATTTACAGCAATGAACGATTCATTTTGTAACATAGCTCTCCCAAAAGGTTGTGATCTTCGTTACGGCACTGTTGTTTCCTTAAGTCGCAGTTTCCTTATCTGGCAATAATGAGAGCTCGAGAGACACGTTAATGAATTCCTGTACTAAAACCTGAATAAAAATACTGGATATTACTGGCTGCTCTCTGTCTAGAGCTTAACAACTGTCAAGTCGTTTAACCTAATTCGGCGCTCTGCTCTAGCTTTACTGATGTGACCTCTTCACTGACACGTCCTTCGGCTTTTATTGCGGGGCGCCTTCCGCTAAACAAGCATTGGCATAGCCAATAGGTCTCGCTTTTGGGACCTTATAAGTATTTAGTTATGTAGCACAATATCTTTGGGGCAACAACATTAACTGTTGCATGGTTAAACACTTATAATGTCCTAAAGGCGAGACCTATTGGCTATGCCAATGCTTTACTTGTAATGTTAAAAGTAAAGCGCCGGTGTCGCAATTATAGCAAAAGTAAAGAAATAGAAAAAACATCTATTTCTTTACTTTTGCTATAATCGCGGCATGCACACTTTACTTTTAACGTTAAAAGTAAAGCACGGGTGCCGCGATTGTAGCAAAAGTAAAGAGATAGATTTTTTTCTATTTCTTTACTTTTGCTATATTCGCGGCACCCGCGCTTTACTTTTAACGTTAAAAGTAAAGGGCGGGTGCCGCGATTATAGCAAAAGTAAAGAGATTGATTTTTTTTTCTATTTCTTTACTTTTGCTATAATCGCGGCACCCGGGCTTCACTTTTAATGTTAAAAGTAAAGCGCGGGTGCCGCGATTATAGCAAAATTAAAGAAATAGAAGTTTTTAAGCAGATGCAGCGGCGCGCGCGCGCGGCGCCAAAAGTTAAAGCAGATGCAGCGTTGCGCGCGCGGCGCTAAAAGTGAAAGCAGAGGCGTACCGAGGCACTTGCTTGTGCGCGTAATCGCAAGCTGGTGGCCGCTTGGCCGCTTTGGTAGCACTTCCAAAAGCCGTTCTTACTAAATGTCTCACCAGAGCAGCACATGCGCTGGCTCAGGTGAGACCTAAAAACGTGATGCAGAACTTAAGTATCTTTAAAAATGGCAAAAACGCATCATACAAAAATGAACATTAACCATACGTGGGGAACAAATAATCAAAATGAAAAACGCGGACAACATACAACATGAAACAAATCAGCAAAACTAGGATTGTTGACAAGCGCAGGCAGATGCCCTGGTGAAAACATTTACCTTTCCATGGGGATATTTGATACCAACTCTTTGTGTGAAGCGAAGGAGGTATTTGCCCACTTAATGTTATCGTGTTCATGTCATGCAAACACATATCAACACGCAGCTGTTGAGGCGCGCATACAACTCAAGTGCCTATATTCTCATTACAGTATTAATAAACAGTAAAGACCTTTAGAACCACATTTTACAAAATATATAAGATAGTATAAAAGACCCAACACCACGCTGTTCGCAAAAGAAAAGAGAAATATTGATTTTAGCCAGGACTGCTAGAATAAGACCAGGAGTCGAAAGGAAGAGAGGTGGGGTGGGAGGTAGCTGCTACCCTGGCGGTCCCTAATTAAAGGCCATGCCCTTTGACATCTGTGGACTTTCATGCTGTTTTCTTGCTGTTGCTTTCACATGCAATCAGCCCAGTCACTCACCAACAATCCCGTAGCATAAGACAAATATAAATATGATATATTCTCGGTAGTAAGTTCTGAAAATAACACAATGAGTCACCAGAGATCCTGCAGGCTTCACTTCGCTCCAGAAGAGCAGGTGTCCTACATCAGCATTCTAGCAGCCGAAAGCCGAGTAGATGTGTGCTGACGGTGAGAACAGGGGAAAGACAGCTCCCTTAGGAGAAATGAAGCCTGTATTTCAGCCCTGGCTTGTTTTGAACTTCCTACAGGCACGGTTGTGCACGGAATATTCACCTCAGCGCAGAGATTAAACACCATGTGGGCAGGGTGTTCTAAAGGCTGTGCAGCCAGAGCCTTTCTTTAATTTAGGCGCTAGATCCGGCTGGAATGGGAAGGAGCGGTAAAGGTAAGAAGGATTGTGGGTGAAATTGTTTACAGTCAGATGGGGGGCAGAGTGAGATCTGAACACAGAAAAGATGACAGAGACGGGAAAGTGATGGAAGCAGCGATACAGGACGGTGGGGGCATTGGTAGTAATCGAGAGAAAAATAAAGGAGGCAGGCTGAGGCCTACGAGAGAGGCGGGCTGAGAAGAGCGGGGGAGCGAGGCTGGGGAGGCCTGGGACTGGAAGTGAGCACGAGAACTCTAGGAACAGAGTGGAGGGAGAGGCATAAAGGAAATTTTCGGGGGAGAGAAAAGGTCGTCGCATGTCTAGTGCACACTTCCGCAGCACGAGTCCTAACAAAACTGCAAAACTGAATCGAAAATTTGCCGAACCTCCATGTTCACCGCAAATGCAGTAGGTGTGCTGTCTTATAATACTTGGTGATCGTTATTAACACTGCTTCAGACTGGGACTCAAGAGAAAAGCATTCTGACGAACATATACTTGCGGGGGGGTTTCGCGCAGGAGTGGGGGCCCGGGAAGATTAAAATAATATAATAAAAGAAAACTTACCGGTCCAAGCCGCTTGAACACGACTGTTGAAGAGCGCGGTACCCCGGACCAGGAGGCGCAAACAGGATCAGCCGCGACGTCACTGCAGTGCCAACCCCTCTACTGACGCTGCACTAGCAGCGCCGCCAGGGTTGGTTGAGAGCAGGGATACTCCCTGCCCATTAGGAGACCTGGGGCTGCGGCATCAAACCCTCGGTCTCCTAATGTGCAGCCTACAGTGCGCATGTTCGGGCTGGTTGTAAAAATGATCAGCCCAAAAACGAACATGCGCACTATTGCTGGGACTGTGTGACTGTCTCTAGTGCGCTGCTGGCCTGTGGCTCAACAACCTGAGTGCTGCCGCAGCCCCGCCCCCACCCCAGCATCCCTCGTTCGGAGAAGTAGAACGAAGAATTTGGGGCCGTGGCATTAGTGGGGCAACGCCCACAATGGACGCACCGCCACTGTTTGCCTGTTCTAACCGCTTGTCTTCTACGGTGCAAGGTGCAGCTTCCATTGGTGCAGCAGGTGCAGTGACACCAGGACTAAGAGGTCTCAGGGAACCACTGAACCTGATTACTGCTTTATTTTATCATTCAAACAGCAGCCATGGGGGCCCATTTGCTTCCTTGCATTGGAGCTCATGACACACTTGCTACCCTATCGCTACTTCTACGGTGTGCATGGTGGGGCATTTTTAGTGCTTGAGGAATATGCCTCTCTGCCCAAAGGGTGGTAACTAGGGGGAATATTACTACATTTGGAGTGCATATCTGACTTTTTCAAGGTTAACAAAGGATCACAAGTGTACTCCAGGGAATTAACTCAGTAGTGTAAGCTACGAAGCATAGCTGGTGGGGCGGGGCTGTTGTGGGGGTAGCAGAGGGGGGGAATAAAACAAATACATGGTTTTACCTTAGTGCTGTTGGGTGCTGCTGTCTCTGGTCCGTCTCCTCTGCGCCGCAACAGGAAGCTCCCAGCCTCCCAGAATCCCCTGTCCAATCACAACGCTGCCTTAAGCAGCGCTGTGATTGGTCTGAGCGCCGTGGATCGGAGCTCAGACAGGGGCTTGGAGGCTTTGCATGTTCCTCACCAGGCTGTGTAATGCAGCCTGCTGGGGAAGATGCAAAGTGAGCATGTGCCGGTCAAATTGACATGAACACTTTAGCGTGTGCTTTACACTCCTCCCCTGTCCCCTGCACTGGCCAGCCCGGCCCACCCTCCCTGCCCCGCACCCGAGCAGGAAGGAAAACTAAACCGATAATAACATTAGTTATTAACGTTTTAGTTTTCTTTTTTACACTGCGCGCAGAGCAGTGGGGCCCTGCTCCTCCGCCTTAGCGGAGGAGCCGCGCCTGTATCACATAAAGCTACAGATTTTTTGGTGTAATCCAATTCATAATGCAAAGCCAATTCATTTTAACTGGGGTAACATAATTTTCCTATGGAGAAACCTCTTCAACTAAGCCCTCTTTAAACAGGAGGTGTTCCCTTCCTTTCCCTTCCTGGAAAGATATATATTTCTGCCTTTTAAAGGAGTTCATTTGCAAGGATTGAAAACTGCCAACAAAATTATTGTGATCCCTGACTAATCTACAAGTCATGGGTGCTAATGCCTTTTTTATGGTCTGGCTTGACAGCGCAACTGAGGGCAGACAATTAAGTAAGAACCACCAAGAGAGGGCCTTTGGCTCCACCCACATGTTGGGGGCCAGGAGTACATGTTTTAATTAAGCAGAATTTGCATGCTTCCAAAAATAAGTGCTTGCCCTCCACACAATTGTAATCATGTTGTTTATCTAGCTGCCTGAGCTTGAACTTGGGGCACCCACGTGTAATGCTATTAAAGTGTCTTAGATAACTAGGTAATTTATGGTGTTTTCTCTGGCAGCAGAACTGATAGGAGGAGGCAGTCTTTAATGTACATGGATTTTTAGGTCTGGCTTGACAGTGCATTCATAACTTAGAACTATTGGCAATGCCAATGCTTGTTTTCATAAGCAGCTCCTCCCTTTGAATGATCACAATTCTGTCCCCACCTTAAACGTGTTAAGGCAGGATTCTGTCATATGGGCAGATTTTTCCACATTCGTGTGTGCACTGTCCAAACATAAAACGTCACAACTCCATATTCTGTGAAACAAGCTGTAGAGTAGCTGTAGAGTTTAGATTAGATTTACAGATTGTAAAATAGATAGGCAAAAACATTTAAATAAGGCCCATATTTGCAAGTGAGGTTTGCACTCCTATCTTGGTGAATTTATACAGGACTGACAGTGAAACGAAAAATACTTTTCATTCGCAAACCCTATCCTTAAAATGAGGGTTCCAACATGTTCCTTTGGTGATGTCAAGTTGGGTTTTGAGACCTATAACTTCATAGACTCTTTAAGGATGTGACAATTAACTGAAATGAGGCCACATATAACTTCGTGTGGCATATAAACCTGTGGGAGGCTCTAAAAATGGTGAGGTCTCAGAAGTCCATCTGAGATACCTTCATTAGAGGCGTGGTTTATCTAACAAAGGGCATGGCTTGGAGAGGATGTAGCCTGACGGCTAGAGCGGTCGACTGCGAAGCTGGGGAACCAGGCTCGAGTCTCGGCTAGGGATGCTTAACATCCTGTGGTTCTGGGAAAATCACTTAATCTCCCCGTGCCTAACAAAATGAATGTGTCCTTGTGTAACACAACTGGTGCTCGTGTAAAGTGCTCTGATACCTTCCGTTCAAGTTTGTGTTATATAAAACTCTTAAATAATTAATTAATAAATAAATGGCCTAACACATGTGAAATAAAATCCCATGGTTGACAAATTCATAAATGGTGTCTTACTGGACTAAGAAAATAAGCCAGCAGCAAGATATTTATTTAACAATCTTCATGGCACCGGTATTTTGGGTAGTAAGTAATCCAACACAAGGTAACTGTAAAAGTAAGCAGCGAAAACTTAGGTGCTATACACAGGCCCCATTCCAATCCACCATTGTGAAGAGACTTTTCGAAATGCTTAATTCACTATAATTACATTTCAGGAATGAGAATAGTAGCTTGTGTTCCCCTGCTATGAGCTACCAAAGCTCAGTCTTCGAGTTGTTGCTTGTCTCCTTCAGTCCGTTTGTATTTCTCGGTTTAAAATACTCCATCTCAAAAAGCCTGTTCACACTAGTGGATGGGTTTGGAAAACGTATACTACATAAAATTGTAGATAGGTAACTGTAAATAAAGGGTTTTTTTTTACACCTCAATGTTCTTAATGGCATTAAAGGCAACTCGTTGTCACTCGGAACCCCTTGGTGAAAAACATCCCTGGTATTATTGTTCACAGTTAAATGTCTCCAATTCGACATATTAAGCTGAAAGGAAATAGTGTTTTAGGCAGTGCTTAATTTGAGCCAGTGGTGTCCGGTGCTCGGCACTGGCACTTAATTGTCTACACTGCACTTATGACAGTCTGCCACAGGGTGGCGCTGCTCATCTAATTTAGAGATGAACAGAACAAAAGTTTTTTATGAATACAATAAACATGAAAAATTACTAATACCTGGCTCCCCAGCCGTACCTTTAGCTTTGGGGAACTGGAATATTCAAAACAGTCGCACTTGCAGGTGAGAGAGATGGTTAGTAAATGTTTTGGCAGCTATAGCAGGGGCAATGGGTGGTGCAAGCTGCAGTGGTCTCCTGGTCAGGGCCCTGGCTCTTATTATTTTACAAATTAAGCACTGGTCATAGGCTGTGGGACTATAACAGCAAACAACAGCATCATCGTGTCACTTCACTGCTGTGTCACTTTGAGAACTTCTAGTGAGTCTGCAGCTCTGGCATGTGACAGTCAGGCAGGTACAGTTTTTTTTACCAAGCTAAGAAAAGGCCAAAACAGAGGAACCCATGAGGTCCTGGTTTAATGCATGTTTTTAGGTCCAGCCTACCAGACAACAGACAGATGCCTGTTGCTCTCTGGGTGCAAGTGACCTACTGTGGACTTACCAAGAACTTGGAGGGGTTTGCACCCCTCCAAATGCTTACTGTTGGTTGGCTGTATTGTCACTATCATTTGCTGCTTCTAATCCAGGGACATTCCTTACCCCAGCTTGTTATGCACTGCCAGCAGTAGCGTCCGGCATGGCTCGCGGGTGGGTGGGTTGGTGCCGGGTGGTCGTGCGGTGGGAGGGTCGCAAGGGGGGTGGTCATAATTTTTTTTTAAAACTTAAACCTACCTTTCTGCTGGGTCCCACAGCTTCACTTCTCCTGCTCACCTGCTTCAAACAATTGTGGGTGAATAAAGGAAATCAGGCGCACAAGGGCTTTGTAACCTGAATCCAACAGGAAGCAGCTAGGCTCCCTCCCCTAAGCCAATCACAACGCTGCATGCAACGTTGTGATTGGTCTGGACACAGCGCTCAGCCAGGAACTAGAGGGGTGTGGATCTTCTCTATGCAGGCTGCCTGCATGGAAAAGGGCTAAGTGTGCATGACGGGTTTGGGTGGCCCGAGAGGGCCAAACAAACAGTCATTGCGCACTCAGGAGTGGGCAAACCACTCCTCCCCTGCCCTGCTCGGAGAGCAGAGCAGCTCCGCCCACCCGCAAAGTAAACATAAAATGGTAATAACTGAAAGTTATTACCATTTTATGTTTTGGCTTCTCACACTGCGAGAAAGCAGTGGGCCAACGCTCCTCTGCCTAACTACCAGGGCTCACCCCTCGCAGGCTCTGGCCCGAAAACACTAAATAAGGGAGTAGCAAGGTTAGATGACTTTCTTTCAGAAACCAACAGGTTCAGTCCACCGACTCTAATCCGTTGGCCTAAAGTGGGTTAAGACAGGGGTATCTCGAGCAGATCTAGAGTGTGGACTGTGGACAGATCCCGCGCAAAGCATAGCTTTAGGATCGAGTAGTCGAGCGACCATGGGCCCAGGGGTCCCGTGGCTACTGTCAGGCCAGCTCGCTCAGAGGGTGGACCCTGCAACATGAAACAATGGTTCAACCCGGTTTCATTTCTATACATGTTCACATTAGGCCATGCAACATTTTGGGCAAACAATCAGCGTTACACTAAACACTGAAGTCCGAGTGAAAATGTAATATTGAGTGAGGTATGGCAATATAAGTTCCGAAAACAAAGGCACGCCATAATTTCCACGTTGTACATATAATAAATAATACAATACTGAACAAATAAAACAACTGGGTCTGATTATCGACAGATACGGGGGCGAGAATGCATTCACATTAGTTCACCGCCGGATATGAAGCCGCAGGCTGTTGTCAATCATGGAATGTAATTTACCTTTTTAATTATCGACTGGATACACGCAACAGATTTAAATATAACCTTCCTCTGACTGCCACCTAGTGCTGCGATCGGGGAAGTAAAGTGCAATAAATGGATCATATTTCCCAAGTATTTCATTTTGATGCTTTGTGAGTTGGGTGAGGCAGGCCGCACTGAGGCCGTTTTCAAGGCACACGTGATGTGTTTGGTGTCATTAAGGCTGGACACGTCTCTCCTAAAGAATGGTAAAATTCAGCAGGCTGTAGTCCCTCGAAAAAGGCCAATATTTTTTATTGCATGTATTTTTTTTCTCGTATATATTAATTGAAACCTGTCTGGATTCAATTGGGCTTATTTACAAGCCTCTTCCGCTGCGTCACTTTTTGTGACGAACCGCAGTTGATCCATATTTACAAGGCCACGCAAAGCCACTCTGCGTGGCTTTTCCTGTCCTTTTAAATAAGGCCCTTTTACACTCAGCGTGAAAGGGGGATGCCATGGGTGTTGCTGTGGGTGTTCCCACACAAAACCCGTGGAACCTCTCACATTCCCAGATTTATGAGAAATCGTAAACCTGGGAATCCGTCTGAATGCTACGCCTCCCAGGGAAGGCGTAAGAAGGCGCAACAAGGAGGAATGTTTTAATTTCTCCTCGTTTTTTCCTCTTTCTATGCGTGCTGCATTCTGCAGAACAAATAGAAAGAAGAAATCACCTCTTGTGATTGTTTTTGTGCAGTAAAGTGTCCCTTAATGCACAAAAACAATCTCCCCACAACGCAGGCACCCTGGCTGCCAGAGTTGGCGCATGGCAGCCCATTGGGCGCCAGCGCAGGGGAGAGCAAAGGGATCCATCATAACCTTGTAGATATGGCGCATACCTTTGCTAAGTAACGCAGCACAGCACAGCACAGCCAAATGGCTTTTGGCACCACGCTGCGTTACTTTGTTGTAGATACGGCCCCAAATGTTTACTTAGGAGCCAAGGGCTGATGCTGACTAAAAGCCATGTCTGCCACGTACCAAGCCTGTCTGCTCTTGATACCACTTACTGTCTCTTTCTTGCACCCCCTACACATCCTGTCTCTTTATCAAACTGTTGCAGGTTCTTTTAAAATCCGACTTTCTCCCTTTGTCACTGTTTTCCTATCTTTCTTTTCCTCATTTCTCCCATCCCCACCTTTATCTCTCCTGTACTGGTTCAAAGTTTGGTGGCGAAAAGTATGGCCAGTCCACAAAAAAGAGTGCAGGTGTTTACCACCAACCAGCAAGCACTGGCAAAAATTAAGAAGTGAGTTATTTCTTGAATCAATTAATCCAGCCCTATTCTTGATACGGATGAAGTCAGCATGATAAGAAAATGTCAGAATAGCAATAGTGTGCGTAGCTACATCAACGTTTGAAATACACTGCGTTGTTCATTGTGACGGAACATCAGTTTCAAATGCTTCTCATTCATGAGAGTGTCTATGACGACGACTACCTTTGAAACAGGTGACTAGTAGCTGAGAGTCGGGCACTGCCTGTCCAAGCCCCAAATCTCCTCACAAGACCCCCTTTCACAGTTGTGTAATGCAAAAGTATGGGGGCCTACTTCAGAATGTGGGGAAAGGCCCCTGAGACTTCATCATCTCACAAATATGCATTGGCCTTAGGCTGATTTGGACCACCCTGAAGCGTGGGAGCAAGGGGCGCAGGCGTTTGCATTACACTCCTTCCATTTCATATCCTTTCTACCACCCACACACTGAGATCAGTCAAAAAGGACATTCATACCTTCACACAGATGAAAGGATGTGTATGTTCCCTCCGTTGATTGGCCAATACAAAGTGTTTTTGTTTTGCCTACAAAGTTTTGCAAATTTCCGATTATATCCCTTCACAAAGCTTGCAAAGTTACTGGTCTTGGGTTGCTTGTGTTCTGGTTCAGGAAGGGCCTGGAATGGCAGTTCAGGCTGGACTGACTCTATTGGAAAAGGGTCAAGACTGATTTACTGACTTATCAGAACACACGTCCAGTCTTGATACAGACATCCACTGTAAACCACCCAATTGGCGGCCATCACCACCTTTTTCTCCTGACACTGGGACACAGACTAAAGACTAGAACAGACCCAGAGCTCTCAACACAAGTGGCCGTCTTGGAGTGTGGCAAGCCTACCCCCTTAGCATGCGACTATTTGCAGCCCTGATGAGGTCTCCTTTAGGACGAAACACGTTGACTGGGCTGGATTTTGATGTTTGGAGAATAAAACAAAACATTTGGGATTCAACATTATGGCTCCAGTGTTTTAATGAACTGAAAGAAGAATCACTCATGTTTATGGACTGTGTGAAATATTGGATAAAGTGCTCCCTGTGGTGGTTAGGATGAAGTCTCAAGACTGATTTGCATATAGATGGGTCCAAACTGAGGTGGCTTGGTGGGCAAAAGAGTGATGGGTTGGAATGCCACCCAAGTGAATGCTAGTGCAAATATTCCTCCTATTACCTTTTATGTGCTTAAAGTTTCTAGAGTACATTTCCTTGCCCTTGATAACTTTTCCCCACACAATAGGAAGATTTGCACCTTATGGCAAGACAGTCAGTCAGCAATAACTTTATTCAATACTTTTCAGTAACATAAAAGTGTGCTGCAGAATAAAAAGGGAAAACATAAATATTTAAAAAGCGACTCTTCGTATATACATTTCAAATGTAAAGGGTCGAGGCACTAACCAATTGGAAACCAATTTCATTCGCTCCAATAACTCATTCTAAAAATGTTCAGAGTAAAAGACATTATGAAATTTCATTACGCAATCAAGTCATACAGCAGTCATCCCGTGAGGTGCTTTACTTATGAAGGTTTTTTTCTAATTTTCAATACCTGCCATAAGAAAGAAGACATTGCACAGCACACATATGGAGTATGTAATTGTTGTAAAAATAAAAATACTGGTCTGCACTGTCTAAAATTGAGTGTTTCAAATGTGGGAAAAATAAATTTCTTCCTAGGGATTTCATAAAATTTACAAAAAAATACAATATGCAAATTGGTTATAGCTGACACACTGTTACATGGGTACAATGTTAACTCTGTCAAGGAGTAACAATTATTTGGAAACCCTACAATCAGTGGCAGCATGGTGGCAGCATATTCACAGTATAACAAGACAATTTTCACTCTTAACAAATTTAGCCAAACTGGAAAAGTGTGCCGAATGTTTCTCTGCAAGTTTACTTTTTTCCTGAGCTTCCTATGCACAGTGGTATTTTCCACAAGAAGATATGGCTCTCAATACGCCTGTGCTGGGAAAACAGGCATTGATCTTCCCAGCAGGATTGTTTTCTCCCTTGAAATGGGGAATAACAGCGTGACTTGATGTATGTGTACTTTTCCAAGCATATCTTGCACCTATCCTAGACACTCTTACTCGAGCACATCTGTAGAAATGTAAGTGTGAAAAAACAAACAGCAATATGTTTAAGGCCCTCATTATAGGTTGCACTGAATAGGGTGAAGTATTTACCACATATACTTTCCACATGTGGTAAATACATCTCCCAAGGGTGAGATATTACCTCCTATTCTGGGTCGAACTTGAAAATGAGGTATAGCATGTGGAATCTATTTTTAACACACCAAATTCCGCACATTTTGCCTTTTTCCTGGCTTTTTTTCCACTAAAACTTTCGGCAGATTTCAGATTTGACCTGAGTATCATCATACAACTCATACTTCAAATGCTTGTGCCAAATTCTAGTTTGCACGTGTCAGAGTTTAGCCCACAAAGTGTTAGGAGGAGCCTAAATACACAGCTTGTAAGTAAGATGCAGGCTAAAATCCATGTTTCTGCCTAACTCTGGTGTACAATGAATCTTGTAAGAGGACCTATCAGTGTTCTGCAATGCCTATCTTACAGAACCATATTGTTGATGTTAAATGAGAAAATGTGCAGCATAAAGTGTTGCATGAGTCACAGTTTTCACACCAATGGAGCAAACCGAGAAGCTTCATTGCAATGTGGGAAAGCTTTCCCAGAGGCGTAGCTAGAGCTTGTGGCGCCGGGGGCTATCCCTCAGATTGCCGCCCCTGGGGAGGGGGGGGGTTGCTGGGGAAAAAGGACGGCGAGCACTTTAAAGAGGTCCGAGAGACACGTAGTATCGCCGCTTATAGTTACCTCGATCATGCAAGTTACATGCACATACATGACACGGTCCAAGGCTACACAGTTGAATACACCGGTGACTGGCAGTGACTGGCAGTACAAAAGAGAACACACAGACTGCATGATCTATCTGGGGACTCAGAAAAACTGCATGCGACATCCATCAGAGAGCTGCGTGAATAATTACCTGGTAATCCCCTCAGCACAATGCAAACATGCACATACATGACACTGTTCAGGGATCCATTATCTACAGCTGACATTAAATGACCATTCATCATGGTCTCCCCATTAAAGCAGTGCACTTTGTGATCTGCATGGTACATGTTCTTTGCAACAGGCACATTAACCCTCTGTGCTACCTTTCCAGGAGTCAACCCTTCTACTAGACAAAACTCCGATCTCTCTCTAGGAAGAACATTAATCACCGAAGTTATCATGACATTTTTATTGTTTCTGAAAATTGCTGGAGGCCAGGAAGGAGGCAGCAAGTTATTTTTAAACCATAATATACTTGCAAACACTATGCACCCACCCGAAATAGGTACCCAGTGCGGTCACACCGTTCGCATCGCCCTAACCTGCTCAAGGTTCATGTGACCTCAGTGACAGAGTCACAGAGACTGGATCCCTGTTGCTCTAGGGTGTGCTGCTTTGTAGGCCTGCCCGCCTGACTGGAGATGAACTTCAGTATGGATTGTGGTGGACAGGCCTTCAAGGTTAACCCACAATTGACACCACTAGGGTACACCTGCTTGTGCTAAGACATCAAGCCTTCTAAGGTCTAGTGGGGCCTTCTAAGGTCTATCATGGGAATGTGCTCCCTCAGTAGAGTGGTCTGGTGGACTGGTCATGAAGGCTGAACCTGGTTCCCCAGTTCCAAATTTGACAGCTCTGGCCATAGTGCCACATCCTCTCCCCAACTGAACACCATACTTCCCCACTCAGAGAAACTCGCACTGCCTTCAGCTATAACCTAATTGTGCCCGCTATAAAGACTTGGATGTGGCTCAATTTAAATTATGCACTTGATAAGAGTAATATGCTGCCTAAAAAAAAAAAGTAAAAGCAACCACTCATAGGGAATGCAAGATTAAGTAAAGCATGTGAAATGTACGCAGAAACAACATGGTTACCTTAACGATCTCTCACCCACTATTCAGAAATCAGCGAGTGGCTTTACCTGAAAAGTTAAGGACATGACTAGAGGGCCCTGAAGGGAACCGTTTCAATGTCCATTGCTTATATCCTTACAAAAAGTAAGCAGTATGGTTTAAAAAGACCACATCCATAAACACAGAGCCATGGTACACATTTTGTTTTCCAATCCACCCATCAACCAGGTATTGCAGTACCTCCAGGAATGGTATACTTTCCCACCTGGGAACAACAATGCTGTTCAAAGAAAGAGGAGAAAACAAAAGTAGCACTTCACTGGCAAACTGTGTAAAGTGATGCTGATGTATTTGGATGTAAATAAAACCAATCTGGCCACTTTGCAACCACTCTGTCTTGCTTTATTTAGTTATGTATTTATTTTTCATATTTAAAACCTTCTATTTCTCTCCATCCCGCTGCACTTTGGAATAGAAAAATGTCAGAAAAAGGGCCTTTCTCGCAAGAGTGTTTTTCTTTTTTGGATCCATTTCACAGGGAAGCAACTAAATCAAAGAAGGAAAGAGAGGTTGTGAACCGTTTCTTCAAGTCACGGTTTTTAGTAAGTGAGGAGCAAGAGAGGAAGAGAGGAAATGATAGGACGAGAGGGGGGACAGCTGTCAGCACAAAAATGAAGAGGACATTGCCCGAGTCCTATTCCTTCTCTGCCCGTCCCCGAACGTCCACGAAAGCAAGCCGAGCCTTATCTGAATGCCTTTGTCCGCCCCAAAATAGTGTCGCCTGGGGCGGACCACCCCCACCGCCCCACCCTAACTACGCCACTGAGCTTTTCCTTCTACCCCACACTAAACCGTGGATGACATAAAAAGTTAAGGATTGGAGCAATGTTGTCCAAATGTAGTTCTCAATTCCCACAATCAATCCAGGATTTTAAGATTATCAAGGACTCTGAAAATTGTTTTCTGGCACGGTATTAATAAGTAAAAGTGAATAGTACAGAGAAACTATGGGGCATATGTATAAGAAAGTGGCGGGTTAGCTCCAAAATTGCTAGCGCCAAGCTCTGTCACTTTAGAAACGCAGGGCTACGCCATATTTACAATAATACGGTGCACCCCTGCGTTTCTCCCTGCGCTGGCGCTAAATTCAGCTGCCTAGCGCCAACGCAGGCACACTTGCACCATAGTGCAAGGGTGCCTGCATTGAGGGAGTGATTGTTTATGTGCAGGAAGGTGTCCCTTACTGCACATAAAAAATCCAGAATGGTGATTTAGAACTTCTATGTGTGCTGCATTGTGCAGCAAACATAGAAGTTGCAAATAGTCATTTTTTAAAGGATTGTTTATGTACAGGAAGGGACACCTTCCTGCACATAAACAATAATTTGTGGCAATTTACTGTTTTTATGTGTGCCGCACAATTCAGCACACATAGAAACAGCAAAAATGAGGAGAAATAAAGCATTTCTCCTCGTTTCGCCATGTTGAGACCTGATTTTTTTGGTCTTAATTTTGGTGCAGCATCCTATTTATGTCACCCTTGTAAATAGGGGGCAGCGTAAAAATCAATGAGTGTTGTGGCGGAACACCCACCGCAACAGCCATTGCACACCCCTTTCACGCTATATGTGGAGGGAAAGGGGTCCTTATTTACAAGGTGGCACTAAGCCACGTTAAGTGGCTTAACGCCGCCTTGTAAAAAAGGCGGAGAGTTTATCGCCAGATGAACGTCACTGAAAGGGGAATTCCTGTGGCAATAGGGGCTTGAAAATATATTTTAATTATGAAATGCAGAAAATAATTTGAATGGTTTGGCAATTACAAAAGGGGTAGAGTTTTTAGTGTGCAGTAATATGCTTCTTTTCTGCCGCACGTTGTAGTGGGTACTTTTTTGCCATTTTTAGGTAAAGCGTCCTTGATTATTTATAGTAGTTTATTTAAATTGGTTTGTAGGAGTACGTACCCCTACGGGATCACCTGAACAGGTATTACACAAACATTCAGATAAAAAGAGGGTTTTTTTTACAACAAGAGTTACATCAAATCAAAAGTCACCCTTCTGTCAAAAACAAAGCTACTGCACCCAAGCAACAATTTTGCATAATCACGCGGGCCAGAGTGATTCAGTCGACGACGTTTCGATCCACTAAACATATGGGATCATCATCGGACAATACAATGTTTGCCTGTATACATAAATCAATGTGAAAAACATGTAAGTGCAAATTCAAACCTATTGCTAATTGTACAGGCAATGACAATGAATGTATTCCAAGAACTGGGCCGATGCTCGCTTCACAATCAAGGGCTTGCTGGCTCACTAAACTATTAGAAATATTTCCAAAACCAATATGAGCCAGGGAGACAAAGATTGCTGGCAGGGACGTGCACGAAATAGTAACTAGGTCCTAAGCAAGGCAGCTACTCAGATGAGCGGCTTCATATACACAGGGTGGCATGTCGGAACAATTTGTTACACCCCGTCTCATGATATTGCCAACATGCCCCTTGCATACTTATTAAGAGAATAGTTCACAACCACTAGTTTACCGCCAGCTTGCTCCGGCACACCATGCTGTCTATATGAAGCAGCTCATCCGAGCTCCCGCCTTACTCAGGACCTAGCTTCCAACTCTCCAACCCTTCTGGTTTAAGTAACTACCACCAAAAGCACTGTCTTCATAGTTTGGAATTTAACATCCACT
The DNA here is from genome assembly GCF_964204655.1 of Triturus cristatus. NCBI lineage: Eukaryota > Metazoa > Chordata > Amphibia > Caudata > Salamandridae > Triturus > Triturus cristatus. The sequence continues at coordinate 1,595,600,959 of NC_140590.1, read as the reverse complement.
GTACTCAAAGGTGCAAAGAGGAGATTCTGCAAAGCCATGACAACTTATGGAAGGTCCAAAGTAGGCATTGTAGGTTCAACAGCCGGCCTTAACAACGAACAATTCTTAAAGAGCCTAGATACCATGTTTTCTCCTTCGTGTAATAAACCACATGGTTCTCTGACAGCTCGACTGTTCACTGGGATTTAAGACTTGACAGAACCTCATCCCAAAGGAATTGCCAAATCACAGAAATTCCATCCAGAAGAGGAAGCTTAGAATCACACCATAACTGGAGGGATTTTCAATGTCTGGTATAAGGAAATGCCTCTTTTTGCATGGTCATCTGCAACTTTTTGGACTGAATGATGCTGGTTTTTCGATTCTCTGAAGGTGCACTGAGTCCTGCCAAACAGGCCTCATTTCCAGTGCTCTTCGCCTTAAAAAGGATATATGTCTTATTGGAACACCCACAATTTGCATGAGCTAACTTACTTAAAGATCCTTAGTATATGGTATCAGAGGTAACCATGGCTTCAAGGTTGAAGTGCCCCCCATGAACTGCAGCACCTATTGTGCCTTCACGTGTGTGGAAAAGCATAGCATGACTCCCAGCCAGCCATTGCTGGTTGGCTGAGCAGTTTTTGCACTGCTAACTCAACTTTGCCATTTAAAGTAATGGCAAAGCCCAAACCTTCCTTTTTAGGTCTCGCCTAGCAGCACGCATGCGCTGCTTGGAAAAAGACCTTAAGCCATCGATGCAGTTTGTGTCTCAAAAACGTGTACGCGTTGCATTGCCTTCAATGGCAACGCGTGCACGTGTGGCGATTCCCTTGCGGGAGCGAGCTTTCACACCATATGTTTGTAATTAACTTGCAAACACATGGTGCCCCTGGCTCGCTCCTGCAAGGGAAACGCTTTGTGTGCTCCCCTCAACCCTCCCACTTTTAGCGCGAGGCGCGCGCTTCTTTTATTTGTTGCTTGTAAAGCGCTTCATGTGGAAATTCTGCTGCCTCAAAGTGAGATCAGGAGTATGCTCATTCTTGTATGACCGTCCTGTCTATATTGATTTATTGTTTCTGAAGACTAATATGTAGTTCATTTTGTTGTTGTTTGCATCACATCTCTGCCTCTCAGTGCTTCCCTCTTTTAGTGATGTGCAGCGCATGATTTACTTAGAGGTAACAAATTAAACGAGAAGACGACACACTGATGTAAGCAAAATGTGTATTAATTAACGTGAAATTATCTTGTGCTGTCTGGATTGATGGCATCCAAAAAATGACACCATGTAATATCTCGAAGACCACACTTGGAACTTCGCGAATTTACTCCTTGGAGACTGAGCTGGGGCACTGTGGTTACATGAGCGAAATATAGATGCAGCGCCTTGTGGTTTGGGGTGGTTAGAAACGTGTGTGCGTGTGGGGGGGGGCAGCAATGCGCAAGTCATGGGCCAATGTTTAGCAGGAGATCATGTGGGTGAAGTCACAGCTTTTATATTTGCCGGACCCAGGCGTGAGTGGCTCATGAAATCCATATTTTTGAGTCGCGTTCTGGAACTTACTGTACTGTTTAGTCTGTTATTAAGTCAGGACTACAGGACCCAGCATGCAGTATAAACCCTGGACCGGAAGTGCGGCTCATGCATGGTCCTGACCAATTGCTGACCCTGAGTTTTTAACCACTGCCAAACTTCCTGCCACGACACAGTCTTCAAATGAAGTACTGTCGTGATGATTGAACAATCCCCCAGTGCTGTCTTGGGAGCTCAGTCTGTATACAAGTAATGTTCTCTGTGTGTTTAATTGTTAACTGCGACATTCACTGTTGTGGTCCACATCAGACACCCACAGACGCCCCATCGCCTCTAAAGGTGTCCAGATGGTCACATTTCTCATGTGTCTTTCTTTGTAACTGTGCTCTGCGTCTTAATCATATTTCCTCTTTTATTATGAGCAGAAATTATTGCATTGGCACTCTCCCTACTTAAGGAAGCCTGAGGTGTGCTCCTGGGTGGTTCCGTTTCAATATTTATGAGGCGCTTAATGATGCTGTCAAGGCCGCGAGGCGCTGTTTTCCATCGGGTTCCTTGGCGCCCAGGCTTTGCAGTGCATTTTGAGATGGTGCTGGATGTGCTTTGATCTTGTATGGCACAAGCTGGCAATGTGCGTGAAGTTTGACAACATGGCGTGTGCACTGCGCGTAAACAAAGTGTGAGATTAGATTCGGCCGCGCACTCGATTAAGTTCTATCAATTTACAATGCTATGTGGTTAGCTGCCAAAACAAATATGGCCCACCCCTTAGGAAACCGCTCACCCATCCTCTATGTAGGGGTTTTATGGTGAACTTGAGGATTTTATAAGAGTTACTTTTACAGGAGTTACTTTGCAAACATGGTGGTCACTTTCTCTTAATATATTCCATTTGAAGGACCTTTGGCGGACTACAGCACCTTCTCACATTGATACCTGCCAGAACAGGATGAAATAAGTTTTGTTTCGCATCCTTAGGTGGTCTCCGTGAGGTATCGATGTTAACCGACCAACCAAACAGATGTGCCGCTGCATGAGGCAGGAGCACAGTAGCAACATGGCGCCGGGCCAGGCAATTGTCGCATCGCTGGCAGTGGAAATATGGAAGCAGCATCAGCGCCCTTTGAAGATGCAAAAACATCTGTTTGGCAGAAACAGATTGTTTCAAACGTTGTATTTTTGCGGCAATAAAATTTGTCGGAGAAGTTTAGAGTGAGTCCTTGTATAACCCCCAAAGTTGCTGGAGACTGGGCCGGCTCTGAGTGACGCCCCAAGAAGAAAGGCTGGGATCCTATGATGCAGACCGGGTGTTTCTTGGTGAGGTCCTGGGTTGAGTTACAGAGAAGAATAAAGAATAGCATTAGCTCATATCATGCCAGTATTCTTGAAATGCCCCCTTTCCGCTGGTTCTCACCATGCATTGAAGGAGTTATGTGAAAATAATCTTGTTTGTGCAGCATACTTTTCCACCATTCTTCTGTTTGTCACCGTTGCTCCGTTTCCATTGGGAGATTATCCCGGCATGCCCGAAGCTGTTGCGAGACCTGGGGCATTCATACCAAGTGGCATGGGCACCTGATTATAAGTTAACATCTATATAATAGTTATGTCCTCCAGGGACTGAGAAATGAGTCTGAATACCCTTTTCCCGTAATATTGCTTGTTCTTTTAGGTGTTTCTCCTCCCATTCAGCCACTACGTGACCCGGCTAATCCAATCAAAATACACTATCCACCATCTCACTTCCATGTCCCTCCTAATGACCAGGCAATAGAGGGATGAGGCCTACCATACTTCCTGTCATGCCAGTAGAGGAACTAAAGGTTGTAATTAGGGCAGGAAAGGGGAGCCATAGTAATCATATAGGAGAAATGGGTATTCAGAGTAATGAGGATTACCAGTAAGTAAGTGGTTCATTACCTTCTCAACCGATTTCTTGTACCACTACTTAAATATGAAGATATATTATAGAAATAAATTGCAACCTGATTCCCAGAACAACAAAGCTCCCAAATATGTGCAGAAGCATAAATGTAATTAAAACAAGCATTGGCATAGCCAATAGGTCTCGCCTTTGGGACCTTATAAGTATTTAATTATGCAGCACAATATCCTTGGTGCAACATCAACTGTTGCATGGCTAAACACTTATAATGTCCCAAAGGCGAGACCTATTGGCTATGCCAATGCTTGTTTATATTTGTAAGTCACCCCAAAGGCTGGCCTACTGAGCCCTAAAGGCAGGGTGCATTATATTAAAAAGATGGACATGTGCTTTTATAACTTTACATGCCCTCGCACTAAAAACCGTGCATTGTTGTTTTTACTGTGGAAATGCTAGTAGCCCCATTAGCGAGTACAGAGTTACACGCTGACAACAAATGCATTGCAGTCATGGGTGGGGAAAATGAGTACTGCTCACCATCCCTAAATAGAGTCACTCGCCCGGCAGTCATACAGGTTTTGGCAGTTGGTGCAGGCTGAGGCTCCTCTGACAGCAACCCAGCGATCCCACCACCACTAAATGGGAGGCATGAATTTAGCAGAACAGGGCATCTGCCATTTTCTGACGAATACAACATTCCACCAAGCTCTAACTGACCCCCCTTAGTTTGTGTGGGGATGCTTTTGTATGGAATCAGAGGGGAAAATATGCCACTTTAGTTTACAGCTTACTTAAAACTGATAATGTTATGAAGGTATAACCCATGAAAATGTGCAGAGGAACATTACAATTCTAACCATCACTTCTCCGCAACTTAGTAGTTACAACTCTGTGGTTCACACCTTGCTGACTGAATGAAGAACTAAGTGAAAGAAGCAAGCAGTTCCTACATGAAGATTGCTCCTAACCCTCAACGCATTCCTCCCATCTGTAGAGTGCCACCTGGTCTCTATAATACACTGTATCTGCATTCACCCGGAGTGCCGGGCTTGGCCCAAAGGTATACATAAAGGGGACGTGGTAGCCCGTGGCCACTACTGAAATACAAATAGTGAGTGTGTGTATTTTTATTAGGCAACTGCCATTGCAAAGGTCGCTAAGGCTCTACATCATGTCCGCCAGGCCACGGATATGACACTGGTGATTAGGGCGGTTCCATGCCCTGTGAAGGTAAGCAGTCTGTATAGCTGCTACACCACTGTTGCGTGATGAGAAGTAGCCCAGGCCCCAGGCCTGCTGGCTGTGTGTGGTTGGAGGTGGCTACAGTGTAGGGTGTTCCAAGCATGGCATGGGAGCTCCTGGCCACAAGTTCAGGGCACTGCGCACCATGCGGTGGAAGAGCCCGTACCTACTCAGCCAATGTATGGACCTGTGCTCCCAGCGAGTGTGCGCCTGCCCGCTCAGCTCATAGGCCACGTCCCTGGGCATCGGAGCCCGTCACCCAGATGTGCTCCCCCTGCTGGTGACTTGTGTGAACCACAGTGCCCTGGTCCGCCATTCCAGCCAAGAGAGAGGCGGGCCCCTCTGCACAGAGGGAAAGACGCCATGTGGCCTTGGCCGGATCACAGCGGGCAAGACTGGAAGGCCTGTGAGGGAACTAGAACCAAACAAAAAAAGGAAGAGAAAATAATAAACGCTGCTCTCATGCAGAAAGAAAAAAAACATACATAAAGAAACACATAAGCTACAGTATACTCCAATTAATAATGAACATGTGAATAGCGAGGTGATCACAACATTCTGCAGAGATAGAAATATATACAGCAGGAAGAGGGGACTAAGGAGAAAGCACGCAGGGTCCCACCTGCTCGAAGTCAGAGAACCAGCTGAAGAAGTCACATGAGGGAGAAAGCACATCCCTGACCCCTGGTGACAACAATAGGGAGCAGCACGCACAACAACACCCGTTGCAATAACAAACCAACAAAAAGATCAAGTCTGGCAACCACCAGCCCCATAAGCACACGCCTCACTAGCAGCGCTACTGCTGTTTAGTGAGCTAGCTGACTCCGCCACTGCAGCCCCAAGATGGCACTCCTGGGTAGGACGCCTACAACACTATTTTCGCGCAACCCGCAAAACCGACGGAGCAGTGAAACGGTCACTCCTGATGCATTTTGGGGGGCTGACCTCTATAAGCCACAGTTGCAGCTCTAAATTTCGATCTGCAGCTCAACCCCGACCATTAGCGTATCAAATTATGCTAAGCAGGAAGAATGGTAGTCCGTCTACAAGTTTTCTGCTAGGCTCAGGAAGCTAGCGAGTACATGCGCAAACATAAACCAACAAGACTAGATCCGTGGCCAAGTTATACAGGGTAGCAGATCGGAAGTTCTCAGGTGCCTCACCCTAACCGACATCCTAGTCCTAGCCCACTCCCACGAGCTGTCAAACAGTAGGACCGGCAACATGGAAGTGGCTCTGGGAAACAACACTACCCCTGGGGGAGATGCAAGAGTCATGAAAGTGAAGGAAGAATAGGTTGATGCAATCCAAAGGTGACCAGCATCCTCCTGCCGATTGGGCACATCAAGGCCACAAGGGGACCAATGCGGCAACTGTGGCCTGGAACACTGGATGCCAAATATCTGCCCAATGAAAGAGCGGACCTGCTCAAAATGCGGAAAACGAAACCATTTCACCAAGGTATGTCGATGCAAATGACAAGGGCCCAGGCCAGGGAACCTGAACAGAACAACCGCCAAACTGCGCCTACTGTCGATCGAAGAGAAGGGAACGGAAGGCTTCCCAACAAATAGCGGGCAGGCTGCCCCATTGGATGATGATGAGCACAATGATGTGTTTGTGATCTCATTTGCCGGGAAGGAAGGTAACCGACAATGGCCCCCTCCAATGTGCAGGGTAGAGATCTAGGGCACCTTCGTAACAGCTCTGATAGACACCTGCACCTCCGTGAACGTTATGGACATATTGCAGCTCGACAAGATCACGCCACGTTGTAAGCTGGCTGCCACCAAGGCAAGGAATTTATACATATGGGGGCACTGATCCATTGCTACAGTATAATGGCCAGGTGCCGGAAGGGTAGAGAGGATCTTCCACGCTGCTGGAAGAGAACAAACGGGGGGGATACGTCCTCCCAATTAAATACTAACCATCAAAAAGTTATCCCACCTGATAGGGCTATCACCTAGGCAATACCTTCTTTTCAAGGAGTCTCATATGATTATTCTAGCATGAATGAGGGCAATTCCTTTTTGTTTAGTAATCCTCACACACTCTAGTAGTTTCATGCTTCTTCATCTGGTTCACCCTGACTCCTAAAGGTCAGGGTGGGCTCGACCATATTCCTGGGAGCACTTGGAAGAGTAGGCCAGGGGGTTAAAGATTTAAAAATCATCCTGAAACTCCAGGTACCCTTTAATATTGGAGTGACAGGGGATATTAAAAACAGAAAAAGGGTTTCTCAAGGATTTAATGGTCCTATGACCCTAATTGTGTTGCCAACATGTTTCAGTTTTTTGTTATGGCCACTGTGGGTCCAAGGTTTTCTTCCGGGCAAGGAACTGAGATACTTCCTTGCTGGATAAACGGTGAATTCACTTGTGTGGAGCAGAAAGCTGCCCCACCGTGCCTGCCCCTTGGATATACTTATCCTGGATCTGAGCACTCAGTTCTGGTATGTCCAACTTGAAAGAAGAGAGAAATAAGAGAGAAATAGTGACTCATAATGAGTCCAAGTGCCCAATTTGCGCTGCACATGCTTACCCATCTAGTGCATTTTTAGTGAACTGTGTGTATCTGTGCACGTACGTAGATATATACATATATTTCATATTTCAGACATTTCGTAACAACCGTGGAGATCCAGGATAAGCATATGCGGGGGGACCACGCTGGGGCAGCTTTCTGCTCCACACACCAGTGAATTCACCGTTTGCCCTTAAGAAAGCCTTGGACCCACAGTGGCCATAACAAAATGGCTTAAACCTGTTGGCAACACTTTTAGGGTCATAGGACCATTAAATCCTAGAGAAACCCTTTTTCTGGAGTTTCGGGAGGATTTTTAAATCTTTAACCCCCTGGCCTACTTTTCTAAGTGCTCCCTGGAATATAGTCGAGCCGACCCTGACCTTTAGGAGTCAGGGTGAACCCGATGATGAAGCATGACACTACTAGAATGTGTGAGGGTTACTAAACAAAAAAGGAATTGCTCCCATTCACGCTAGAATAATCATATGAGACTCCTTGAAAAGAGGATAGTACCTAGGTGATAGCCCTATCAGGTGGGATAACTTTTTGATGGTTGGCACTGATCCATTGCCACTACAAGGCACAATAGAAGTAGACATCACGAGTGAAGGCCTCTCGACAAGAGCACGATTCCACGTCACCAAAGGAAACACGGGTACCTTACTGGATTGCCATACGGTGGAAGACCCAGGGCTAGTGTTTTTTGTGAAGCAAGTACATGAATCACAAGCAGCGGCCATGAAGCAATAATTTCACAACTCTTCACGGGGCTGGTCCAACTCAAAGTCAAACAGATTTGCCTGTACATCAACGAGGCGATACGCCCCACTACACTGTGCCACGGGTGTCTTCTGTTCCACCTGACGCCGTAGGTGGAAAAAAGAGGTATGGGACCTAGAGCAGAAAGGATTCATAGAAAAGACTACTGGATCTACACCCTGGGTATTTGAGTCTTTGCACGGAAGCCTAGGCAGCCTGGAGCCATCAGGCTGTGCATCGACATGAGGCTCCCGAATAAGACGATCAGAAGGGAGCGACACATCACTTCAGCCATGAACGATATTGTGGCAGACCTGAATAGCGCCCAATGGTTTTCTTTAATGCCGGTTATCATCATCTGGAGCCTGCCAGATGGTATATTACAACTTTCTGCATGCACATAGGCCTCAGAAGGTATTGGAGGCTTACCTTTGGCATCTCATCAACCGCTGAGGTATTCCAAAATACCATCCGGGAAACCCTCTCAGGTTTGATTGGTGGTCTGAATATAAGTGACGGTATTTTAATCTTCTCCGACAGCCTTAAAAAGCACCATGTGCAACTGAGAGCCACGTTAAGGTGGCTGGCAGATTGCGGATTAATACTGCACCAACAAAAGTGCTCCTTCTACAAGAATTCTATCGAGTCCTTTGGCTACATTTTCTCTAAGGATGTCTTGAGAGTGGACCTGAAGAAGGTTGAGGCCATTCACAGTGCATCCATATCCCAGAATGCAACATAAATAAGAAGGTTCCTGGGTATGGCGACTTACTTTAGGTGGTTTATCCCGAACCTGGCCACCCGGTCAGAACCACTAAGGACCCAGATGAGGGCAGATGCCCCATGGGAGTGGGGACCAAAAGCAGATCAAGCCTTCAGGCAGGTGAAGGAGGCCCTCCTTGACTACCCCACCATGGCATACTTTAACCCACAGCGGAGGACACAATTGGTCGTGGATGCCACCCTAATAGGGCTGGGAGCAGTGCCCCTACAAGAGAAAGCAGAAGAATCCTGTGTCCCCATTGCCTTTGCGAGCAGGGCACACTCTGATGCAAAGACACACTAAGTTCAGATCAAGCAAGAAGCTCTGGCCATCCGGTGGGTGTGTCACCACTTCCACCTATAGCTGCGTGGCCAGCAGTTCAAGGTGACATGGACCACAAGCCACTGTTTCCACTATTTGAAGGATCCACCCGACTGCCACCCTTGAGGATTGAGAGGTGGGCGGTGCAGCTTCAACCGTACTCCTTCGAGCTGACCTACCATCCAGGTGCGCACAATCTGGCAGATTACCTGTCCAGACACCCCTCAGCCCCCAAAGGATGTGAGCAGACAGACAAAGGTGAAGAAGCTGAAGACTTGGTATGGATGGTGGTGCATGAGGCATATCGAAAAGCAGTGGCAATCAAAGAACTCAAGAAAGTGACAGAGGTGGACGAAAGTCTCTTGAAGGCACAAGGGGTGCTAGCCAGAAAGCAGTGAAATAACTTCATGGACAGATCCAAGTCTTTAACGCCCCAGGAACACTTGATGAGAACCCAGCCCTGGGGAGTATGAGATGAATTAGGAGCCAGCGAGGAAGGTCAATCAATCAATCAATCAATCAATCAATCAATCAATCAGACATTTGTGAAGCGCACTAATCACCCGTGAGGGTCTCAAGGTGCTGGGGGGAGGGGTGCAGCTACGGCTCGAACAGCCAGGTCTTGAGAAGTCTCCTGAAGGTCAGCAAGTCCTGGGTCTGTTGCAGGTGGGTGGGGAGGGTGTTCCATGTCTTGGCGGCGAGGTAGGAAAAAGAGTTGCCTCTGGTGGTTGTCCTGTGGATGCGTGGAACAGTGGCAAGTTCAGCGGAGCGAAGCTGGCGGTTCGGGGTGTAGAAGTGGAGTCATTTGTTGAGGTATGCTGGACCAGCGTTGTGGAGTGCTTTGTGAGCGTGGGTGAGGAGCTTGAAGGTGATCCTCTGTTGACTGGGAGCCAGTGCATGTTTCTCAGGTGGGCTGTGATGTGGGTGTGGCGGGGGATGTCGAGGATGAGGCGTGTGGAGGCATTCTGTATGCATTGTAGTCTTTTCTGGAGTTTGGCTGTGGTTCCCGTGTAGAGGGTGTTGCCGTAGTCCAGTCTGCTGCTGACGAGGGCCTGGGTGACAGTCCTTCTAGTTTCAGTGGGGATCCATCTGTAGATCTTGCGAAGCAGGCGGAGGGTGTTGAGGCAGGGGGAGGAGATGGCGTTGACTTGCTGGGTCATTGAGAGCGATGAATCCAGGATGAACCCCAGTTCGTGGTCGGTGGGTTGCGGTGCGGCTCCCAGAGCGGCCAGCCACCAAGAGTCATCCCAGGCAGAGGGGATGCAGCTGAGGATGAGGACCTCTGTCTTGTCTGAGTTAAGTTTCAGGCGACTGTTCTTCACCCAGTCTGCGACGGCCTTCATTCCTTCGTGGAAGTTGGTTTTGACGGTGGCAGGGTCCACTGCTCAGGGGCCGGTAGATCATGGTACCACAGAGTCTATGGGCCCGAGTAATCGATTTGGTCCACCAGGTCCACCAAGGCCACCAGGGAGAGGTAAAAACAGAGATGAGGCTGCGGGACAAAGTATTGTTCCCAGGGATGGATGCTTTGGTGGATGAGAAGCTGCGCATATGGGGAAACAGCGTTTACTACGCATGCGATAGATCGCATACCATTACAATGGGTCGTTACAACGGCTGCATTGTAACATCGTGAACCATTATATCGCAAGTTGTTACAATGACTTGCGATAGGGGGCTCAAGGTGTTGGATTTAAAATCCAACACCTTCCCTGCTGTTGCACAAACTGGAGTAGGAATAGTAAATAATACTATTCCTAAGTCCAGCGCGCCCCCTACAGCAAGTTGTTGTAATGACTTGCGATGTAATGCTTCACAATGTAACAACGCGGTTGTTGTAAAGACCGCGTTGTAATGGCATGCGGGCTATCGCATGCGTAGTAAAGATACATATTCGTGCATATGCCACTTGTGTGCCATCACCAGTGGCGATCCACCACTGGCCCCGGTGATCACTGAAGACCCGAGTATAAAGCCATGGGCGAAAATCAGCATTAACTTAGGGAGCTTTCTAGTCAGCCGCCTCACAACTATGCTAGTTGATCCCAAAACCAAATTTCTGATGCTTGAACTGGCATCGTCAATGGCGTTTCCTGAAGTTAAACCTGTTTTGGAGAAGATATTTGCCCTGGTTGGCCTCCTCAGAGAAATAAAGGCAGACAACGGGCCACCATTTCAGGGGCAAGATTTCCAGGAGCATCTAGCCTCTCTTGCTATCTGGCATAAGAAGGTATTGCTTCAATGGCTCCAAACGAACTGAGAGGTTGAATGCTTCATGAGGACTTTGAACCGAGCTTTCCATATTGGCGTGGAGCAGGGCGAAGATGCTGATTGCTGCCTTCATTGTTTCCTGTGGGCCTACCGACAGACCCGCATTGCACGACCAACTGCTCACCCATTGATCTCCAGTTTCAGACACCCTTTACAGATTGCATACTGGCTGGCCTGGAGTGGCAGCCCACCGTCCTAGACGTACAGGCCATGCAAGCAAACAGAAAGGCCACCAACAACTGGGCGAGTCTGGTGAGAGGAGCTGAAACCCCCCCAGCTGCAAGTGGGAGATCTTGTGATCATGCGGGACCGCCACCCCGGGTGGAAGTTCCGCACCCTGTTTGAGGCCAAAACCTGGCAAGTAGTGAAGGTAGGTGGGACTGTGGTCACCGCCCAGAAGGGACACAGCACTGTTGATAGGAATGTGGTTCAGAAGGGTGGCCAACCCCACGGAACAGCCCAATGGTGAATCGAGAAGCAGATACGATGCCAACTGGGACGCCCCATCAGTGCGGAGTTCGCTGAAGCCAAATCGCCCAGGAAGGCTCCATGATACCACCGCCTTTCCTGGCAGCCGAGGCTCGCCACCGGCTGTACCTTGCCCGTAACCGAGCACCTCAGCTCGAAGGAGCAAAGGCAACTCTATCGGGACCAGCAGGAGTGATGAAGGGACCCAAGCCAGATATATGATAATCGCACCAACCCTGCGCCCAGTTGGAAAATAAAAGCCTATGTTTGCCCTGTGTGCTTGGCTGAGAACTTCGGTATATTCCAGTAAAAGTTGGAAGGGATGTGGAGTGCCATCCGGCCTCTACAATACACTGTATCTGCATTCAACCTGAGGGCGGGCTCGGCCCAAAGGTATAAATAAAGGGGACGGTGGTCGCTTGCTTGCCAGTTCCCGGAATACAAGCAGCGAGTGTGTGTGTTTTCATCAAGCAATTGTCATTGCGAATGTTGTTAAGGCCCTACATTAGAGCCGCCAGGCCTTGAACACAACACCAGCGACAATTATCTAGCACCTTGCGCCATAATGTGGATAAAACATGCATGATGCTCATCACTGTACCTTTAAACAATGGAGTTTCCTTTGTGATAAGTTCTTTGTATTAATGGGTGATGCTTTTTGTGTACGAAGTACTAGTTTGCAACCTTCATATGTTGTAGTATGGAGATATGGGGGCAGTGCACATACATGTGCTTAGGTGCAGTGCAGTTTGCACCAACATTTGCACCAACTGAGCAGTGTAAAAATGCCAACTGCTCCCACAGCCAGTTGCAAACAAGTGTGGCTTTGCAGACTGTTCAGCTCGTGCAAACGCCAGGGCACAAGTGTACCGCAGCTGGCCAGGTTTCTGTAATCAGGGCCATGGCGTTTTTTTAACAAATCTCCAATAAAGCAGTTGAAAAATGGAAAAACATAATATAAAAGAAGCTCAGGAAGCCAGATGACTAATTTATTATTATTCAACATTCAGATCTCATTCTGCCTAAGAACATTTATTACACAGAGACATCAAAACATGGATCAAACTCCTGGTATGTCCTGGCACAAAAAGAAGAAAGCTCACTATGTTCTGTACAGCTCGAAAGTGGAATGGTGGCATGCCATTGAAAAATTAGAGAAAACATACTTCCAGCCACTGAGATGTCCCCAGTGGATATTAATGTGCATATGAAGGAAGAAGCGGCCAAAAAAGGCAAGCTGGGAAGTGGCAGACCCTCCCTTGTCATAGCGCCAAGAGAAACAGAGTCAGGAAAGGAGGATTTCTGGGTGCTATGGTCGCAGCAAGAGCACTGTTCCAGCCAACAAGTCAGGGTCAGACGCAGCGACACGGGGTGCCTCGGTTTAATATGGGAAGCGGTCGCGCTCTCTGGGAGGCCTCTGCTCGGACGCAGTTCCCACATCCTCCAGGCCTCACACGGCAGTGGAACGGTTCCTTGTGGGTTTTCACTTCTTCTACAGGAGGGCTCGATGCATGCTGTGTTTGGCGTCTGTGGGTAGAATTGCCATGTGGGGTCCATAGAGGGCAGGCGCGCAAGTCCCATCAGTGGTCAGTGTGAGGAAGAGTTCAAGCAAGCAATGAGTTTACCGGGTGAGGAAGGCTGTCGTCCTATGTTACGTTACTCAGGGCTTTATTTATGAAGACTTGCGGCAGTTTTGCGCTGCTGTTGCGTCACTTTTTGTGCAGCGTAAAACATGCCCCGTTGTGCCATATTAACAAAGTGACGCATCTAAGCAGATGCGTCATTTTGTAAATCCCTGCGCTACATTTTATCTGCGTCAGGTATAATGTATGCACGGTGGGCGTTCCCCCCGCAAGAAAGGGTCTTAGGAGTGGCGCAGTGAAATATATAAGATTTCTCTGTGCCACTTCTAGGACGCCAATGTGTCAAAACCTTATGCCAGTTTCATGGCAAGCTTAAGGGTGACGCACGCCCTTTCACATGGAGCTTGCCCCATGTGAAAGGAACATTGCTGGAGCTGCATCACGCATCCCACACAACTCCAGTAATGGGTCATTTTTGCGCCGACAGATATGTCAGTAAAACCAAGTATCTGTCATTCCTTGCGACATGATGTGTCATACAGTAAATATGACTCACACATCATGTTGCAAGGAGGGCGCAATGTAAAGTGACGCATCACTGTTTTGACGCAGCGATGCGTCTTTTTTTATAAATGAGGCCCTCAGTGTTTTTACATTATGTGTAAAACGAACCTATATCCTGCCTTCCTATTTGAATGATACTCCCTTCACACGCCATCCTCTGCATGCCTCAGCGCCGCTGAGTGTATCCTATCCTTGTACGTGTCTGTCGCCTTACTCTCTAATAAATCTACTAAATCCCAGTAAAATACTCATGAACCCATTAACTCACTCTAATAATTACAGCTGACTCCTATTAACTTAATACGCCACCACTTGAAAATGGAAGACATTTTTCAGTTTCCACAGCGCACAAGACTAACCTAATAATCGACCAATCTATGACAATAATTAATATCCACTGGATTGACCACTAACTTTAGGCTATGGAGTAGCCTGTTGTCTGCTATAAAGCGCTTCAAAGCCTCATTGGGGGTAGTAAGCATTTTAGAAATGTAATTACAATACAATACAATATGCCTTCCAATTTCTTGGGCTCAGTCCTCTTTCGCGGAGACAAGCGTGTCGGGGAGTTGGGTGTCCCCATGGAGGTTCTCACGCGGAGGTTGTCCATGGCCAGACCATGCCCAGTATAGTGAGTGTAGTGTGGTATGGAATGTTGATTTTCCTTACAGATTCTGTTCTATGGACTGATGTTCCAAAGTGTGGGTGGGGCCTTAAGGGCTAAATACCAACCCATGGGGGTGTAAGTAGGGGTGGGCAATTTTATTTTGTGCAAAATATGTCCAATGTCTGATTTTCGCAACAAATTCCACTAAATTAAACGAATTGTGCAAAATGTAGTTGGCCTGTGCCGCACATGAATATCACACACCAGCGAATACCTGAAGAAAAAAAAATCAAACAAGATACCAGCAGGAGATTGGCATCATTTCACAACTGTTAGATGCCATACTAATTGCGCAATTCGCACAAAATAAAAATCAAAACATTTTGTGTAATAAAAATTAATCCCTCCAACAAACCCATGTCGATTGCGCCAGCCAATGCGTCAGTCTTTGATCTTGTTGAACTTTATGTTTTTCTGCTTAGTTACTGCAGGAGTAGATGTGGTTTATGTGGTGTTATGTGGCCCATCGCCTGGTTGACGTATTTAAGTCCATCCAGGGTGGACTGAGCGAAGAAGGAAGGGAAGGTGGTCGAGAACAGAAAAGTGGAAAGGAGGAAGAAAAAGAGAAGGGAAGGACAAGGGAAGGGATTGAGGACTGGCAAGATGTAAGGAACCATGAATGTTTGAGGAAAGAGCGAAGAACAGTGGGGAAGCTGTCAAAGTGAAAAAATAGGAATGGTAGATGGCCCAAAAGAGAAGGAAAAGAAGGAAGGAAGAAAGACAGGGGGTGAAGTAAATGGAAAGGAATGGAGTAAGGAATAGGAAGATGGAAGGAATGAAGGAAAGAGAAAAGAATCTAGGAAAGGAGGCCAGGCAGGGAAGAGAGTTAGCTAGAAGAAAGAAAAGATGGACGGTCTGAGACTGCAAAAAAGGAAACAAATGAGGGAAAGAAAGCAAAAGACTGTGGGAGGAAGGGAAGGAAATATTGAGGAACAGATAAAGTGAGGATAGAAAAGATGAAGGATGGGATGGAGAGAGAAGGGAAGAACACAAAAACGGGCATTGAGGGAAGTAAGGATGGCTGGGTGGATGAATGAAATGGATGGAATTTAGTAACCCGGCTTGCCTCCTTGGTTTCTAGACATTTGTGTGAACTTTGGATCCCAGCTCTCAAGGAGAAGACACTCCAGCTGTTTCATGAGTGAAAGGGGCTCCCTGAATGCTTTTGTTGGCTGCATGCATGCACTGAGGTTTTCTTTGACAGCTTGCAGATTGTTGAAGAGAGGAAACATGCCAGTAATAACACAATGATGAAATCCAGTAACTTCCATCTCACTTCTTCTTTCTCTTTGATTTCACAACAAAATAACATACTGTTGTGCCAGTGAGTCCACCATATCTAAAGATTAAGATACAGAACGTGCAGTCCCCACTCTCATACACACTTATCTTATGTTGAGTTATTCTTTATTGTGCATACATCGCTTGCCCCTGTCCAAAGACAGGAATATGATGTTTCAGCTGAATCCTGAGCTCTGATGACACCCGAATGCCCTGAGAGTAAACCTCACATTCCCAGAGTGATGCACTGTGAAACCCGGTTAGAGTCTCTTATCACCAGGGGAGCCCTTCTGTGTATAAGTGGCCTCGATAAAATGGAAGGAGGCCCATCTCAGGTGCTTCTGATGTGTCCCTGTCTCAGCCCTTTAATATCTAAAGCCCACTCAGCAGAGTGTGGTATATGCCTCTATGAATCATGGGGACTTTAATCAGTGGCGGGCGGTACAGGTGAAAGCGGTGAGGGGGTGGGGTGGGGGTGAAGTCAACAGACAACGAGATAGGTAAAATTAAATAAATTACCCACTTGGCGATGCAGCAAGTGCAAGGCAAGTGGTTTTATTATTTTTTTTATTTAATTTTAACTATCCCGTCGTCTGTCGACTCACCCACACACCGCCCCGCCCCTACCCCCCTCTCTTACCTGTGCCGGCTGACACTGACTTTAATGAAACACGTGGTCTGATTGGTGAGATATCCGTCGACCCTACCCCAGGCCTCCAGCAGTACACTGGGGTGGTACCTTCCATTTGCCGCACCCTTAGGCGTGGTGTCCACTAAGGGGCTGCTATAGAATCCAGTTCGGGTTCCCAAGCTTGGAATCCAAGCAGCCACATAGCTGCGATCCACCTGGTACCATATTAGTCTGCTCGCACCAGCCTCAGCCTTGTGCACCCACTTCATACATACACCACCCACCCCTGCAGCATCTCCTCTGCTAGGGCTCTCTCCCTCATTCACGCAATCACTCTAGTAGCAGCCAAACTCACCAATCACCTTCAAGATCTCACAGTGCGCCCCAGATGCAATCAAACATCAAGAAAACAACCGCACCCATGAACCAATCACACACCAATTCACTGCACAGCATACACACTATTAACATTCACTCTCCGTTTCTCACACCCTAATCAACTGAAAATGGTGAGTAGTGAGTCCCACTACTCAGTCCAAAGAGACAAGTAATCTTCCCTTCGGGTTACGTGGGTCACTTGTGGATGGAAGGCTTCAAGCAATCCCAAGAGAAAACGTGTGAGAGGTGCTATGTGTAACAGAGCAGCCAAATTATACATTTAAGGTACATAAAACTTGAAAAATGCAGAATAAGCCACATTTATAAAAAAGTAAATGCAAAAAGATCACTGTCGGTCTGGAAAAAGGGTATGAACCACTGCATGGGAATGGAAATAGCAGTACCCAAAGCTAAATCAAAAATAGCAAGTGAAAAAGAACATAAATATCCCTAAAAAAGAAACGTGAAAAAAATAGTATGAAGTCCTTCAGAAACAGCTTAGATCCTTTGTGTAGATCTTGGGGTAAAGGGGCATTTAACCCTTCCACACACAGGGGGATATTCACAATGACAGGCGATAACTATCGCCAACGTCAGTCATCGGCAGAAAAGTTAACGACGCCTAACCCTGAATATTATCGCCATGTTAGCGGGGTATTATCAAGCTAACGCTACATGGCGATAATAACAGGGAACGGCAGAGAAAATATCTGATAACATTATCGTGATGGCGATAGTTATTCCGGTATAAGCCAGCGATACCTGGGGATCGGCACATCAGCGCCAGAAAAGTCTCATTTTTACTCCAGGCGATATTTGCTTGTGAATATGCCCCACAGTGTTTCCAGTTTGAGGCGTGATCCAGGAGATTGAATCACCAGATAATGAAAACTAAGGGGCATATCAACAAGCGGCAGCGATATTTATCGCTGGCCTTTTAGCGTGACAAATCCTAACGCCGTCTATCACCGGATTCTATCGCCCGGTCAGCGCACAATTAACAAGGCGCATCAGAGAGGCGATAGAAATCCGGCCAATAGCGGCGATAAGCAACAATATCACTGGAATTTCAGCGATAGGGAACAGCGTTATGGAAAATATTGTAAATAGGGAGATGTGGACTCAGGATAATAATCCACCTCCCATGATAGATATGGCATAGTAGGAAAAAAGCAGGTGTAAGAAACCGGCGAAAAACCTGGTTAGCGCTAATTTGTAAGTCGCTAGTCAGGTTAGCGATACCCTTGTAAACACGGAGAAGCTGTGTTAGCGATGATTTTCGCAGTATTTCAGACGGGCACGCCTACCTCGCATCTCATTAGCGATGCGATGAGAGGCGCAAAGGAAATGGGCGAAGAAGCATGGATTCACACGTTAGCGTGTCCTTGCTAATAGGGCGTTAAAATTATCCCCGCTTTTTGTCCGAAAACGCACGCTAAAGCGGCGATAATTTTAACTCCGGGCCTTGTTAATATGCCCCTAAAATGGCGTGGAATCGAGGCAGCGGTAGCTTGAAGCTGTTGTGCCGAAGCTTGCAGAAGGTCTTAACACTGGCTCTAAATGTACACATAATGAGCCCTGTAGAGCCGCCAACCCGCCCTCTCTCCTTCTGTACCGCTAGCTAATAAAGAGCTGCCCTCCAAAATTCAAAGCAATACCGTCAGTCACCAGCTGCCTACAGGGTTCCATAGGCAAATCCCAGGTCAAATCTTTTCAAGGCTAGAGATTACTTTATTCACCTTTGGAAATCAAGTACACACCAGAATCGTGTGCTCATGTTCCTTGTTCTGGACCCTGGTTCTCCCCGAGGAGCCAGGTCAGCATGTCTGCATTTATAACAGCGATGGTGTGCCGGGTACCGCTGCTCTGGCAGGGGATAGTTTTTATTTTTATTTTTTTATATCTGTTTTTTGCTTTTTTGTATGATTACAGTCGCAGAAATTATAAGGACCACGGTTTACAATGGTGATGTCAGTTAACAATTGCACATTATTTCTTGCGTGTGCAACAACAACGTGACAGGTTACATTGTTAGCAATTTATAGAAAATGAAAGTGCCACATTTAGAACCTGTAGGGTTAATGGAAGGCAGTCTACAGAAGGCGGATACGCAGGCCGTAAGAAGGGGTACTGCAGTACGGCTGCGAATGACATCAAATGAGCATTGTGCTGTTCACAATAAGTAATAATACGCAATGACAGAAATAAACAGTTAATGATCCCAATCAAAAACAATGGGAACGTATATAGAGGAAGAACCTTAGTAGTAACTGCTATGCCAGCCATAGATCCCCTACCCACCCCGCAAATAAATCACATCTCCCATCTAGTTGCAAAGTGAATTGCTCGTGACTGTCCCCAGATACCTCGTCAGCAGGGCCAGCATCGGACAAGGGTTGCGCAACTTCTGCATGCTCGACAGTGGAGATGATGACGGGGGGCAACGCAACCTGTGTCCCACCTCCCAAAGCTCCATCGCAGGGCAGTTGGGCTCCTGGTGATGGGGGAGCATTTGGTATATCCATGTGGAGATCAGCCATGACCACATTCCAGCTACCAACCACTCACACAGAAGGGGGCCCCTGAAGCGAATAACAGGCAGAGAGAACTGGGGAAATCAAAACTATAGTCATAACAACAATACTCTGCCTGTGTCCAAAGTCACAATGTGCTAATAGTCACTGATGCTGTACCCCAGACATGAAAAACCTGGCCTTCCAGTTTCGCGGGGAACTTGCCGGGATCCTGTAGTATTTTTGTATCCGCCGGAGACGCTGGACGGGAATTTGAATCCGCTGCTCCAGTTACCCAGGTTTATCTTTTTGATTAATATGGACTATCAGTTGTGCCCATCCTGGGTTTCAATCTAGAGAGAATTGTGGGTCCGAATGAGGGATATTTGACTCTATGGACTCTGCAGTGTTGTGAGGTCGGGTCCTGCCTTGGAGGACTGTGAGACTACACCCTCCTGGTGCAGGGACACAGCTGTCCCACAGAATTGGATATGGCCCAGAGCCCATTCTTTATGCTTTAAAACGTTGATGATCAGTCACCATCCCTTTGGGTATTTATTCTAGGCGCGTCCTCCCACGTTTTGCACTTGATTATTGCGCCCTGAAGAAGGTGAGACCCCCATTTGGGTCACACACAAAAACGCGTGTCGGCGCTGGAGTTCTTCTTGTCAACTTGTTGTTGTTTCTAGTTTCCCCCGCTTTCAACTATTAATACATTGAGAAGAAATTGGAGTTTGAATCATGAACTGTGCCCTCAATTGCTGGGGCAGCTGCGCGCTTTACAAGAAATCCTAACATCCATCCTAACAATTGATTTATTGTTTCATGTACTAATTTTGTTATTGATTATATTCATTCCATATGTGTTGACTTTACAAGTGTTAATTGCTTCACACTAGGTGGGGGACCTGTTCATGTGTATACTTTGATATCTTGTAAATGTGGAACCCTTATTTTGGAGGATGTATGAGTATGAGTGAGTATGTGTTTGCTTGTTTGAACGAATGTGTGTGAGTGATGTAGGATGAGCTTGGATCATTGTAGTGTTATTGTAACTATGGGCCATATGTATCGAAATGTTCTTTTTTCGATTCTCAAATAGAGATTTTTTTGCCATATGTATGTAGGATTTGCAAATAATCTTGTGAATCCTACATACGCCTTAATTGCGAATCACAAATTGCGATTCGCAATTAAGGAATGCCTCCCCATTCATTCCTATGGGCCTGGAGGCCCATAGGAATGAATGGGAAGACATTCTCAGTTTGTGATTCTCAATTAAAGAATCGCAAATTGAGAATGCAATTTCAAGGGTGCCAGGGTGTCAAAAGGACACCCTGTTGCACCCCTGAAATGTGCATGTGTGCACATGTGGCACACATACATGCCCTAAGGGCATGTATGTGCACCACATGGCACTTTGAAAAATGCAAAAAAGTGCATTTTTCAAAGAAATCGCAAATTACCACCAACTTGAAGTTGGTGGTAATTTGTGATTTCTTAAGGAGCAATCGCACAACTTGCGTGCTTTTTACATCGCATTTAAGGAATTGCAATTTGCGATTCCTTAAATGCATTTGCAAAATAAGGGATCGCAAATTTTGCGATTCCCTGTTTTGCGAGGGCCTTTTGGGATGATACATCCCAAAAGGCTTTTTCCTGTTCGCAAACGGGCCGATTCTGAGAATCGACCGGCTTCGAATGAGTAATGGCTTCATACATATTCCCCTGTGTTTCTTATATAAAGTGTAAAATTATATTTATTAAATAAATATGATATTTTTGGTACTCAATGGTTTTTTGTACCATATTGTGGAAGGCCAGGTTTTTCATGTTTGTGGTACGGACTATTAGCACATTGTGACTTTGGACACAGGCAGAGTACTGTTGTTATGACTATAGTTTTCACATTCCAGCTACCACCCAATGGGTGGTTACACAGCCCGATGGCATCTTCCCTATGCAATGCAACGCTCTCTGCTTGTGCCCAGGTGATAGTCGACCGCATCCAGGAGCCTTCAACCAGAGAAAAGGGTGTCTCGGGCATGGATATGAAGAGCATACACAGCCAAAAGATGCTCCGAGTGCTTGGGGTCATGGCCAAGTCCTGCTATACCGCACCTAGAAATATGTTGATGTGAAATATTTCCCATTCGGTGCACTGCACGGAGTTTGGTGCAAAGACCTCTGCTAGTTGACTATAGAAGAAGACATGGCATGGTGAAGTACTAAAGATCTTTTAATAGCTGTGCACTTGGTGCCACAACTTATCTTCATGTACTTGATTCCCATGCTTAGTTGGAAGCATTTTACGGTGCTTTATTAGGCATTATTGACCAATGGCAGTTAATTGCTGACGCCTGCAATGACGACCCAGACCATGGGCCTATAAAGAAGGAGTCGGTCAATGAAAACTATTTCCTCTCAATTGAAAGAAATAAGACTATTTATTACCACACCCCATGCCAGTGGTCTTCAAACTTCTTAATGTTGTGCCCCCACCCCCCCACCACCCGATTAAAAACAAAAACAAAACAAAAAATCATCAGGCCCACCGGCAATTTTTCACAATTATTCTGCTAAATTCACAATATGTCTATACATATTTAAACATTGCAGTTAAGTTCTGTTACCGCTTTTACACATATCCACTAAAGCTAGCAGTTCTCCCTGAATCAGAGGATATCTCATTTCAATTTAATTCTAACCGTTTAGTTGACGTGATGACTTTTATGTCTGCAGGTCCATGTATTTGCTTATTCTATTATTGTTCCCATGCTTAGTTTATCTATAAAGTTTTAATTATGTTTTCTGTATTAAGTCTTAACGCATAACTATATGTTTACCTTCTGTGTTCAGTTCTAAGTAACTAATCCCCATGCTTAGTATTGTGTATTTAGCCTTCGTTCTCAGCGTATTTAGTTCCTATTCATATCTGTCTGTTTATTTGATCTGTTTAGTTGCCCAAAGTTAGTCCCCATTGAAAAAGTGTGTATTCAACTTCCATGCTGAGGCCTATAGAATGTTATACTGCCAATCCTTCTATGCACCTGGAGCCCAAGCTCTGTTGTAGGCAAAGATGCCTATGCTACATTCTCTATACTTCCCTATATTTCACCCGGAGATTTTAGCTGCTTTCAGCAGTTGAAATATCCAGTTGAAATGCACAAGATCCTTGGAGTTATCACCGATCTAGGAATCCAGATGGTGCTGGTGTCTTCTGTTAATGGCCCCTTCAGATTACCAGGGCGCTTGTTATAGGTGCTTTAACGGCTATCCCATTTTGACTAAAATAGTTCTGCTTTACAGTGCATTTTTAGTTCCATTTTTACTTTTGATGTAATGAATTAAAGATAAAATAATGCAAAAGTGTTTGAAGGAGATCTTGGGACCCTGTACGTCCTTTCTTTTTTTTTTTACAAATTAAGCACTGCTTTTAAACATTTAACCAGTTTTCTAACAAATGAACATTCAAAGTTAAAAAGCTGAATGTCACATAGTTGATTATTGAGGCGGAGGTGTCCAATTTTACTTCTGATCTCCCATCACTGGGAAAATGTGTGCCCTCTTCATAAAGGTAAATTTACACATGCAGATTTACTCACATCTAAACTTACTACTGCACCTAGCTGTAACCTTTTTGCCATTCACCATGTCTGAGTGTCAATTTACTGTTAGGTGCACACTCACTCTTCTCCCGCAGGGGACGGAGCCTGCTTGAACAGGATTTACGATAGTAAATTTACTACTAGTAGAACTTCCTGTGGTAAAGTATGTGGGAAGAAAATAATAATAACGTTTTACGGCCTGATTCTCAAAAGTTAACTATTTACAAATTAGAAGTTTCCTTTCACTGATAGCAATTTCGTGACTGCAGATACTCTGTGGTAGGTCTGTCCCATCTTTTTATGTGTGCAGCTCCGCCGCGACTACAAAGTCTCTGAAGTCATAAAATTACTGTTAGTAAAATTTAACTCATAGTTTGGGAATACCAAGAAATAGTAAACTTACACAAAAGTTTAAGATTACCTTTTTTGTTCAGGCCCTCTGTAATTATTTCAAAAATGTTGAAAATATCTTAAGGTAAAATAATGTGAATAACTTAAAACAATTTTTATTAAACTAGAACTAAAACAACAAGTGGTACAGCACTTTAATGGATCAAATAAAACAATTAAAGAGATAAATAAAATAGAATTATAAATATCATTTAAAATAATCAAAAACAGATATCACCCTCACTATCACTTTTATATTTAATTATTATTTAATGTTATTCAAACACATTTGTTTAATTATTTTTATTAAAAGTTTAAATATTTTATATCATTATTTTTATGGAAAAATTAGAATGTTAATTTATTTAGTGTTATTCTTTTTTTTAAATGAACGTAACTTTTTCGTGGGTGGGTTTTTGTATTTGCTCATTACTCCCTAAACCTCTCACCCTTAAGCCCTTTAATACCTCTCTCTGATTCCCTCCCATCTATGGGCAAATGGCCTGCCTCCATTTTCCAGCCTCTACCCGTGGTTCCTCCTACATTTACTACTAAAACGTATGCCTAGACGTGTTGAATACAGCCGATTGAATGTATGCAATATGCGCATACTGCATGCTGTATTTGTTCATCATATTAAAATCAATAAAATATTTCCAGAAAATATATATATACCTATATGTCCAGAGACCTGTGCGACCGGGCTATGACTCCCCATAGAAAAGATAGGAGAGGCAGAGGCCTTCGCATGGAGGTTTGTGAATAGCATTTTGTAATATGTGAGTAGTATTATTGTATTACTACAAAACATAGTACTAAGCGAGGTTTGTGAATAGGCCCCAGAGTATTTATTTCAGTACTCATTGTTGCTTTGCTCAGATTCATGCACGGCTAAAAACCATGAAAGCTGAAGTGAGCAGAACTGTGAGCTGTTAATTTGTTGCTGAGGAATGTCCCTGCATGCTCAGGGCCCCAGGAGTGCAAAACTCATTTTGGTGACATGAACTAGTATCAGTGTTATTCAGATGTAAGCTGGTACACCTAAAGAATGGACCCCTGTGGCCTTATAAGCCATTCCTTCTTTGCACTTTGTTGGTCAAAGAAACAATGTCAGCAGCTGCATGAAAGGATTGATGCCTTCGCCTATGAGTGCACCCCTCAGGCACACTATGACTGTACTTGTAACGGTTACCCTGTGTTGCTCCGCAGTGAACCCATCAGAGCATATACTTTGTATAATGTGTTTTCCTATGTTTTACTCCAGTGGAGTAGTAGGGGGGCTCTTTCATGCGGCCGCCGCAGGTGGCAAATGCAGTGACCGCCACGGGCGGCACAAGGTCTAGCTAAGCCACTGTGTTACTCTGGGATCATTTTGTTTGACTCCTTAGAATAGGGAAGTTGTGAACCCCCCTCTTTTGCAGCTTCAGTGGGGGTGGGGTTCTTTATGGGCCTCTTCTGTCTGCAGCTTGTCAGACAAGTAACACAATGAAGAAGTACAGCGACAACAGAAGAGCAAGAAGGAGGTACCAGGTCCTCTTTGTTTTTTGGGAATAAGTTCTTCATGGGTAAGATTAGGGTCCTGGTTAATCCAAGTGACTTGTAAGGTTCCGGTCTTTGAGCCAGATTTATACTACATTTCGATTGTTGTTCTTGGCAAATAACATGAATCCTGTCTTGAAGGGGTTAAGCTTTAAACAGGAGCTGTACATCCATGCTTGAAGGAGGTGCAGCCAGTTTTTGAGGTAATGGATTTCTGACGTGGAAGAGACTTTCAACAACAGTTGTGTATCATTGACATATTGGTGAACTTTGTTGCTGTTATCTGTGAATAATGTGCTTCGTGTAGAGGTTGTAGTATGAGGCAAGGGGCTCTATGTAGAGGCTGAAGATGACAGGGCACAGTACGGAACACTGTGAGACTCCGCAGCTGATAGGAATCTTTTGAGATCTGGAGGTGCCCATGTGAAAAAACTTGTGTAAGGTGAAAAGACAGGACGAGATTCAGTGAGGGACATGCCAATGATTCCCATTCGAGACTCCAGGGTGTGGATGAAGTTGAGATGTTGACTGTGTTGAAGGCAGCTGAGAGGTCCGGCAATATCCGGAGGCAGGAGTCGTATATATGTGTGGTTAAGAGAGCATCGTTTACAATATAAAAGGTAGCGGTCTCCCTCCTGCAGCATGATCTGAAGCCAGATTGGTAGTCATGCAGGGGGTGGTTAGCACTGATGTGATCCTGCAGTTGAGTGCAGACTGCTAAATTTGACATTCTTGCAAATGAAGAGTAGGTGAGTGATGGGTAAGTAGCGGCAGGTAATCAGAGTCCAGTTTAGGTTTCTTTAGCAGTGAGATGACCTGGCATGCCCTGGGGTTCCCGGGAAGGTGGCTTCCATGAGGGAGGCATTGACAATGATCAGTAGGGGTGAGAGATCTTCTCCAGGTAGAGTTTTGATGAATAACAAGGGTATTGCATCATCTATATAGGAAGCAGCTTTAAAAGAATTGATTATGTAGGCGAGATCTGTGAGAAATAGAGCTTTGAAGGATGACCATTACGAGATTCTACAAGAATGGGTGGGCAGAAGAGCTGAGGTAGGCCTTGAGTTGTCTTTGTGCTTGTCAGATTCTACATGTTTTTTTCACTGAAGAAAGGGTTGAAGGCATTGCATTTGTCTGTCGAGTGGGGGATAGGTGAGTCAGCCAGGGGGTGGATGCAGTGCTTCATTGTCTTGAAGAGCATTCTGTTTTCATTGGTGGCTTTATTGATGATATTGGAATAGTACTTTGTTTTGTCTGATGTGATGACCTGTCTGCGTGTTGTGTGGAAGGACTTCAATATTATGAGCTCATTTTCTTGCCTGTCTGTAGATTGAGAGTCTATTGACTGTGAGCTCTTTAGAGTGGCATGGTGCCGAAGATTTTGGCTTGCACTTGCATGTTTTAGTTGGAACGTGGAAGTTCACATGGGGAGAAGGAGGGAGTGGGAAGCTGGAGCTGGATTGAAAGAGGGTGACTGTATCAGCTGCTTGACTAAGCATGAAGGAGGGAAGGAAGAGCAAGGGTTCAGGAGGGGGAGATATGGCGAATTATATATTTGTAAAACTCACTCTCGAATATATGACGTTACAACGCATGCAATTGCAACGCATGCTTTTACAACACAGTCTTTACATCCCAACTACCATTACACTGCATGATTTTACAACACATGCCATTGCAGCTCATTTTTTAAAACTACCATTACAACGCATTCCATTACAACACATACCATTACAACGCATACCATTACAATGCATAATACTTTTAGGGCAATAGTAGGGTAGGTGTTGGATATAGTAGGGGTAGAAATTACTATTCCCATGTACCCCAAAACCCATACCCACCCTAATTCTAAAAGAATCTCCATTACTTACCTTATAATGCATTGTAATGGCATGTGTTGTAATGGCATGCGTTGTAATGGCATGCGTTGTAGTGACATGCGTTGTAATGGCATGCATTGTAATGGCATGCGATGTACAAGCAGTTGCATTGTAACAGTTGTGTTGTAAAGGTAGGTTGTTGTAATGACTGTGTTGTAATTAATGTTTCCCCTCACTTTCACCCCATAAGGTATCTATCTGGGTGCTAAAAACAAATAGTAAACTTGCATGGCATCACATGCTACACCTGTTCAAGGAAGGGCGAAGCACAGCAGGTTTGCTGGCACTATATCACACCAATCTCTAGGTCAAGGATGGCCCTGGGAAGAGGGGAGCAAGGATATTGTTTTTCCTTTCTCAGTGTCTCTTCAGACACATTCAGCGACTGCTGCATTTTTTAATGGTAAATAATGTCTTTTTAGCACTCTGATTTGTTTTACCAAGGACTGTTAATATTAGCATTATTGCAGTGAGATGCTTGTATTTGCATTTGAAAAGCTATCTCTGACCTCTCACCTGCCAGGCTGTTTATCCCTTTATTGCCTACAAGAACATGTCAGAAAGTCAGAAACAAAACTGTATTTTGCATTTCACAAGTCTGCCAAGTGCCTCTATGACATATAATGCCACCAGCCACTCCTGGCTTTTTGGTCAACTCCATATGGCATTGTGGGGCTTGTAGCTTTACATTCAACACTGTCATTATAGGTTCAAAGCCACTATATGTAAAGTGCAGATGGATAAAATGCCAGAACTGGCTGAGGTATGGTTTAGATTTTTTGCAAAATCGCCTAGTCTGGTTCAAAATTGCTTGTTTTACACACAAAACAAACCCTAAGCTTTATTCACACATTTTGTAAGGATTCACTGTTAAATTCAACTCATGCATTAAAACAAGTATTGGCAATGCAAATCATTATGTCTTTTGTGTAGTGAAAGTTTTATCCCAAGCTTCACAACACTACAAAGGTACAGCATGGGCAACAGTAGCGCAACCTTCCCTAACACAAAGAATAAGTAAAGGACAGGTGGCAGAAGGAGAAGGAACATCACACGGTTCTCTCTCGCCTAAGAAATAGGTACACCACAGGTAGCTAAACCCCTAACTTTGGAGTGGGAGGAGTTAAAAGACTGTTGTATGCTCGCCATAAACAAATATAAAATTACAAGAAATACAACAATCCTGGAAGAAACAGTCAAACCTATTATAGAATGACCATACATTGATGTTTTCAAATAGAATGATGAACCCTCACCTACCTAATGTGGAGTGCTTCACCCATGAGCTCTAAATATAGCACTAGGAAGCACTGAGGAATATTACTCTTCACTTGTTATTCAGTCTCCTAGTTTGGGTGAGGTGCCCCTTATCTCGACATTTATGTTCTCCTTTGAAAAACTGCTGGCCTATATAAATTCTGTCTGGGTGAGCTGAAAATGTTTTTTACTGGTACCTCCCTAACACACGATTGAAAACAGAGGGGTGAGCAATGGGTCGTGATTCTCTTTCCGTCAGACTGTGCCGGAGCTTGAATATTGCCCCTAGGGGGACAGGCACCTTCCTCTGGACTACAGGTCTTGGTATCTCACATCAAACATTGCAAAGCATTCCCTTTTTCATAGGGCATTTTATGCAAGTGCATTCAATATATCCTTTGTTTATAGGTCTTGCTTACTAGACATGGAAAGCTGTCTGTGTGCGAAAAGATCAATTGTCAGCTTTGTGGGGACTTGGAACAACCATTTGCTTACCGTTAGTTGGCTTTCCCATCACATCATCTACTTGCTTCTTAGTTGTTAGCTTTACTTCTTCTTCTTACTTTGTCCCGCCCCTGAAGCATGGCCTCATTCCTTGTGTCCTTTCACTGCTTACTTTAAAGTCAGGCAGTTCTGCAGCAGGTACTTAACTCACTGAGACGCATGTATAGGCGGATAAGTGAGTAAAAATGCAAACTCTGACACATTATCGCTTATGTGCTATTCCACGTCAGCACCCTGAAAGTCCTGTTGCTGAGACTCGGAAACCTGTTGTAGCTCCTTTTGTCATATCCGCCAGTCTTGCTGGTGTCACTTCCTGTAGCTCCAGCTACTGTCATTCATATGCACATTTGTCAATGAACATTAGATCTCAAAGGTAGAGCTCTTACTATACCAATATAGAGAATTGTGGTTGAGAAACGGGATGAAGGGAGATGCATGTGCCAAGTATGGCTATTTAAAGACAAAATGGGTGGGGAGGGGCATGGCTGGCATGATGGCTGACATCATGCACTAGAGGATATCTTCTGATCCTCTGGAAGAAATACTTTGACATCCTATGCCCTGGAGCATGCTTGGGTGCCATGAACATTCAATTATAATAGAACTAGAGCCTGAAGCTGTGGATGGACAAGGCACAGAGGGGTTCTGATGCTGACTCTGGTCCAGCATCGACCAGCATGTGTGCCTCAGGTACGGGCGTTACAGGGCCTCCTGAATGGGTCCGGCTCCAGGGAGGGGTGTGCAAAAGAAACAACAATGCACAGCAGCGGATGGACCCCTGGTCATGGAGCAGTGGGCTCCGGTCCATACTCTGGTCGCCAGGAGAAGCAGCCTACAATGAAGATGGTGACCCCCACAGTGGCCTGTGACGAGGCCTGAGGTGTGGGATAGCCAGACATCTTGCATGACTGTGGCCGTGGGAAGAGTGCAAAAGGAGAAAACAGGCCGCGGAGTGTCCCGGCGTAAGCAGGGGTGAAGAGGAGCCAGTTAGCCAGTGGTCATGAATGCTGGTCCTTGGGTCAAACTGGGCAGCTGCTGCCACGGACACGCCCCTAATTAGCTCTATGCATCCCGGGAGGGCTGCGCTGCCAGTTGGGCACAAGCCCATCTGCAGCCGGAGACGGGGGGCCTTCCACGTGGGAATCAGATGGGATGAGAAGAGTGTGCGGGAGGGAGACCTCAGTGCGAGGAGAGGCATACGATAACCCATCGAGTGCTGGGCAGGTGTGGAGGGCCTCCTGGGGGACAGCAGCTCGAGCAGCAGAGAACAGGGGCCCGAGCAAGAGTAGCCCATAACGGGACTGAAAACAGGACCCTTGGGGCCTGAAAGGTAGAGTCTGCACTGTGGAACTGCAATGACTGGAGAGGGCGCCATAGTCTGCAGCTTTCTCAGGGAAGGACAGAGCCCACACTACAGAACAGGGATCAATGGACAATTAAGATAGTGGCGTCTGACCCGCTGAGTTTCTTCGCTGTCCCTCATCCCGCTGTGTATGAGTGACCCACTCTGGAGGGCACAGACAGAGACTGTTTGTCTGACCTCTGAGGCGGAAAGCCGGAGGATTGTATTTTGCTCTGTTTATTTTAAAACTTTGTTATCACACTTTCACTGTTTTTAAAAAAACAAACCCGCTCTCACCTGAACTCAGCAGCGCTTGCCTAACGCGCCGAGCAGCCCTCCTGACTTCCCCTGATACAGCGGATCCTAGCGCTGACACAGGGAAAACACCCAAACCGCCATCGCGGCTCGAAGGCGTAGCCACGCCCACCACGAGGCCACACCCACCCACCTCGGCGTCAAATGTGCCGGCCATACCAGCGCAGCGGACGAGCGCAGCGGGAGCGCCGTTTGCGCGCCTAAGGCAAGCCCGTCTGCGCCCGTCCGCGCACGGCCGGGCCCAGGGCCAGAACCCCTGTCAGACCAAGCTGCCTTTAAGGTAAGCTATTCATGCCGGGACCTTCTTAGTCTCAGACCCACTATTGATACCTCATGTAACTATGTTCATGATCTCGAAGGACCATCCACCAGATGCACTCTCTGCCGCCCAGCGCAGCTTAAACTTTCCAGCCGACCCGCCATGCCCTCAGCTCTTCAACTGGCCACCTTGAATTGTCGCTCACTCCCTAAGCACGCATTGCTAATTAATCATCTCATAGAAGACCACGAGATCGACATTCTGTTCCTGACGGAAACGTGGCTCTCCGATCACTCGGACTCAGACGTTGTCCTAGCCATTCCCCCGGGCTTTCTTATTCAGTCCCAACCTCGTGCATCTGGTAGAGGAGGTGGCTTGGCCATCATCCACCGGGACCATCTCTCCTGTAGAACCATTGATGCGCATATCCCTGATTCCGAAAGCCTTCACTTTACCATCCAGTTAGCTCCGACTAACTCGCTATCAGGCATCCTAGTTTATCGCCCCCCGGGCCATTCGGGTCCTTTTTCCAGTGCTTTCCTGGATGTTATAGCATCTCAGGCCCACTCCACTACCAACTTCTCGATACTAGGAGACCTGAACATTCACTTCGACGACCCTCTAGACACAGGGGCAGCCGACTTGATTGCAGAATTAGCGGCTTACGGTCTCTACCTCTTAAACTCCGGAGCTACACACACCAAAGGTCACTTGCTCGACCCGGTGTTCACAAACATCCCTACCATGCAAGCCAAAGAGTCCCTCCCCCTCCCATGGACGGACCACTTCCTGGTCCCTCTCCGCATTCCAGGAGCCTTTAAGAAACCCCACAAACCTACCACCTATACCAGGGACAGGGCTTGGTCCAGACTCTCCACAGAAGACTGGGCCAGAACCCTGAAATCAACTACCCCTACCTCCTCGGAAGACCCGGCTATCGCAGACAGTAAATTCAGGGAGTGGATCGTCACATCATTAGACTCCTTCCTCCCTATAAAAACCCGTGAGGATAAAAACGGGAAACTAGGATCTGCCTCATGGTATACCCCGGAACTCCGGACTCTCCGCAAAAACTGCAAGAAAGCAGAGCGGCTATGGAGGAAAGACTGGCAGTACGCCAGCAAGGAAACCTATCAGAAGGCGGTGAGAATATACAAATCAACCCTGAAGCTCACCAAAGCCTCCCATTACGACACGAGGATAAAAAACTCCACCAACTCAGCAAGGGAATCCTTCCTTATTGTAAAAGAGCTATTGAAAATACCAGCTCCACCTTCCTCCAACACACCCCCGTCAGACCGAAGTAACGAACTGGCTACCTATTTCAACGATAAAATCGCCCGCATTCTAGTTTCCCTTCCCCCTCCCTGCCTATCGAACCACATGGACAATGAGGCATCCACCATTCAGACAGGAAGCAGCTTGTGTCCTCAGCTGTCTGCTTTTAGGGCAGTAACATGGAACGAGGTAGATACAACCATGGCTAAAATGAAAAGCGGTTCCCCTTTGGATCCCGCACCCATCAGATTTCTTAAAACTGTAGCCTCTGTCATCGTGCCCACGATCACGGACCTTATAAACATCTCGCTCGCCCAAGGCTCGGTCCCTCCCAGCTGGAAGAGTGCAGTAGTTAAGGCACTCCTAAAAAAACCCCAGCTGGACCCAGACGACATGGCGAACTACCGGCCAATTTCACTCCTCCCTTGCATAAGCAAATTGGCCGAGAAATTGGTCAATGGGCAATTGTCACAGTTTTTAGAAGTAAATAACATCTTACGGCAGTCCCAAACTGGGTTTCGCCCGGGCCATGGCACAGACACCGCCCTTCTCGCCGTCATCGAGGAGGCAAGGCGCATTTTGGATTCAGGGGGGTCAGTGGCAGTGATCCTCCTGTATCTTAGTGCAGCCTTCGACACAGTCAACCATCGTGTCCTACTCCATCGGCTGGCTGTGGCAGGGCTCGCAGGTTCGGCGCTCAGGTGGATAGAGTCCTTCCTCTCAGAGCGCTCGTTCCAGGTATGGGATGGCAATCACCACTCTACCACCCTCCCCCTTACGAGCGGAGTCCCCCAGGGGTCGTCACTAAGCCCTACGCTGTTTAATGCTTATATGGCCCCTCTCGAAGATGTGGTTACTCCCTTCGGGATTAAAATAGTGAGCTACGCGGACGACACGCAGTTGGTCGTCTCACTCTCCCAACTGGACAACCACCCGGATAATCTGTCAAACTGCCTCACGGAAATTCACAACTGGATGTGCGAGTCATCGCTTAAATTAAACGGGTCAAAGACCGAAGTCATGCTCATGGGTAAGCAATGGGCTACCATCCCCCCATCGGTATGGCCAGAAGTGTTCGGGGAAATCCCCACCCCGAAACAAGAAATTAAGACCCTAGGAGTCTGGCTAGACCCCGAGCTATCGATGATAACCCAAGCATCCAAAACAACAGGTACCTGCTTCGGTCTTTTGCGCACCATTCGCAGGATCTTCCCACTACTTCCGCCCCTATCTAGGAAACTCCTAGTCCAAGGTCTGATCCTTGCGCGGTTGGACTACAGCAACATGGTATACCTGGGAGCTCCAGAGGCTACCATGGCTAAACTCCAACGCACACAGAATGCAGCCGCCCGACTACTGATGAACCTCCCCTCCAGAGTATCAGCCAAACCAGCAATTAAGGCCTTACACTGGCTCCCAGTTCGTCAAAGGGTCGAATTTAAGGCCCTGTGTACTGCACATAAACTGCTGAATGGTTGCGGCCCTGCTATCCTGAGTGACCTGGTCACTCCCTACAAGGCCCCTAGGTCCCTTCGCTCGGAGAATGAGCATCTGGCCAATATTCCCAGATACAGGAAGACACGTACCGGTGGCCGGCGCTTCTCCGTGAAGGCATCCGCCGGGTGGAACTCACTCCCTCGCACCCTGAGGCTGGAACCCAGCTATCGGATTTTCAGGAAAAAACTGAAAACGCTCCTATTCCCAAAATAAAGTCCCCTCCTTTTTCCTCTTATCTCCTCTGGTTTTCACAAACAACATAGCGCGGGGATGCCTTCGGGTCACCAGGCGCTTTACAAATCGCTAAATAAATAAATAAATAAATAAATAAATAAATAAATAAAGCACCTGAAAATGGGAAAGGACAAACCGCTCGGAGGCACAAAGAAGACCAAGAGTGAACAGTTTACCTCTTACGGGGTAGACAGGAGTGGATGTCCACTGATATCGGCATGCAGGGAGACACAGGAGGATCAGCAGTGCCCCATGGGGGTCCAAATCCTTGCAGCAATAGAGCACTCTAGGTCCTCACTGGAAAGTAAAATCAACTGCATTTCTCATCAATCTACTGAGAATGGACCTGCACAAAGTAGCTGAAAGATCGCTGCAAGAAGGCCTAAAGGCCTTGGCGGTGTCCCTATCGGAGGCCACTAGACAGTTGGACACCCGTGTTGAGGCTGCGGAGGGCAGGTCCAGACACAGAAACCTGCGCTTTGTGGGGTTTCCCGAGGGTGCTGAGGGAACTGCCTCTGAAACATTTCTGTAAAAATTGACCATGTCGACAGTCATCCCTGATGGCCTGTCACCTGTGTTGGCAATAGAAAGAGCTCCTAGGGCACTGGCCCACCGCCTCCCCCAACCACCATAATTGGAAAAAACCTCAATTACCACAACAGAGATGTAATCTTACAAGCAGCCCGGAAAACGGGTGACCTCAGATTTGAGAACCATATCATCCGTATATTTCCCAACCACACACAGAGAGTCCAGTGCCTCTACCAGACCTTCACTGGACCAAAGATAAAAGCTGAAGGCCATGGGACTACTCTACATGCTGTTGTTACCCGCATGGATGAAGGTTCTTCATGAGGGACATGGCCACTTTTTCAACGCCCCGAGGAGGTGTGGACCTTGATGGAGTCCAACAGGGACAGCCACATCCCAGCCCCCTTGGATAGAAGTCTATACACTTGAACACCAAAAAAAGCGACTCACTACATCACAGGGCCGATGTGGCAGAGGGAGCTGCAGAGACACGCAAGGCATTGTACGGATAATTCTAATACAGAATGGCAAGCTCAACATAGAGAATCAGCACGGGCAGTAGGAGGAGGTCAGGGCCCTGGTGGTGGATGTGACGGCAGGAGCAGTGGGGTACTTGCCTATGCCAAATGTGGTTAGACCCACCAAATCCATCTGAAAACGGTGACTCTTGGAGGACGGTGGCAATAGTGCCATAGCTTTGCCAGCTTCTTGGGGGTGGTGGTCAGGAGCTCGCAAACCAGTGGCTACCGGTGAACTTAAACTGATACAGCCGGCATCAGAGGGTTCTTACAGGCCCTGACTTAAGCATGAACAATGGCGTGGACCCAGGAGGTGGATCGGACAGGGACCAGTGCCCCTTTTTTCACCTTGGTTTCGGCACTTACTTTCCTCTCCAGCTCAAAACTCACCGTCTCCCTATTATTATAGCCCTCTTCTTTGGGCTCTGTATCTTTCACACTTTTACTTTCTTATTATGTACAGGTTTCCCAACAGACTGCACGCTGCAGGAGGTTCGGGGTCGAGTAGTAGTTAAGGTGGTTACTGGGATAGTCATGAGCCCCGTCGCCACAGACCCCCTGGCTGGTTGGCACGAGTTACTTAGTGGGACCACCATTATAGAAATATGCTAACAGGAGACAGACCCTAGAACCACAACATTAGTTGCACAGTAGGTTGCATCTGGTGGGTTAGAGAGCACAGTAATATCATTGGGAGGATGAGGTTAGTCAACGCAAGTGTTTACCTGGAGGGTGGGGGGTGGGCTGGGAAGTTTGTTTATCAACAGCGAGCGATCCAGGAGACAACTGGCATTGACTCACACAGCGCAGGGAGGGGATAAGGACTGAGACACAGAAGTGGCAACCTTCATACTGATAAAACAGTGGGGCTAGGACTGCCACAGCACATAACAGAAGGTCGGTCCAATAAGAATGGTTACTTGGAACGTACTTATGGGAGGTCCTGAGCCGAATTGGGTATGGCCCGCAGTTCACACGGTGGGTGAAAATCCTATACATGGTGCCAACAGCCAGGGTGCATTCTGGAAACATAGTCTCAGACAAGACAGCAATAACGAGGAGCACACGACACAGCTGCCCTCTGTCCCCCCACTCTTTGTCTTGGCAATGGAGCCGCTGGCAATCTTTCTCAGAGCCCAGATGGCTAGATGGGGCATACAGGTTGGCCAGAAGGTGCATATTGTGTCACTGTATGCAGATGAAACCCTCATATACCTGCAACAGCCCGGGACTTCAGTCTCTCTACTGATGCAGGTGATGGAGACTTTTGACACTGTGTCCAGCCTGGGGTATGCCCCCGTTACAACTCCACCCCGGCAACTTTCCTACACATGACATGGAGCTGCCCCACCCTGGGGGATTGCTGGGGCTTGGTGGTGGAGACACAGAGAGGCAACATGGACAACACCCCTGTTGGGACTGATACCACCAACAAAGGCCACAAAGAGAATCCACACCTGAATCGCAGCCCTGGGGCTTCTCCTGGTGTGGAGATGCATTGCTATACATTTGTCCGTGCCCACACCCCAACAGATACACAAATGGACGCAGGACATGAAGGAATTGGCTATAGCAGAGGAAAATAGATTAAGAATGGTATGAACGGATGAGAACGCTGAACGGGACCTGGAAACGTGGACAGAGATGACTCACAGGCTAGTGCAACCCCCAGGTGGACGACTTCCCATCTCCCTTGAAGTGGCTGAGGCAAGAAAACACACCGGGGCGCTGTCTAAATGTCGATGCTGTGAAATGTAAGTTTCTTTGAAGTTACATGTTAAAACAACTAAATAAAGTCTTACGAAAAAAGACAAAATGGCAAAGCAAAAATAAAATTCACCACTATTCTTTTCTTTTGTATTCCCACCTCCATTGTCCCTTCTTCCGCTACAATCCCCCGCTCTGTGTTAGATTTTCCCCCTTTCTTTCTCTCCCTGTTTCTCCATCTGGTCTATACTTCTATCCATTCCCTGCCTTCCTCGCTTTCTCTCCCCCCCCCCCCCTCTCTCTCTCTCTCCCTCTCTCTCTCTCTCTCTCTCTCTCTCTCATGTACACCACTTACATTTCCCTCTCTACTCAGTCAGCATTTTCTTGGTTCACATTCATTTGTCTTTTCACCATTTTATCTTTCCCTTAACTCCTTCAAACTCTTCATTCACACCTACCTTATTCTGGCACTTTTTTATCCTCATTTAATCTATCATATATACTATATTATACATTCATTAACAGTCTCCATATTTTTCGTGCACTCTCTCATCACCTCTGTTTCTCACCCCCCCCTCTCTTACTTCCGTCTCTTTATTACTTCTATCGCCCTGTGCACCACTTTGGTCCAGCACAATGATTGTTGCCATTCTTCTTCAGGGTTCATTTTCTGTACACTCCCATTCTATCAATGGTGTGCACAACACACACACACACACGCACAATCACACATTCATCTGGACAGTCCTCTCACTCTCGTTTCTAATCCATTCCTGTATCACATCTTCCTTTTACATGTTTTCTAGTCTCACCTTCAGCTCATACACTTCTCTCAAAGATCCTCTTTTCTGTTACACACACTCCATTTTCACTGTATTCTCACTTACATGCACTCTCCCTCACTTCTCAAGGAAAGTCTCCTCTCATAAACATGAACACATTACCCTGTCTTTTCAAATTCTCCATTCCTTCACAAATCCCACTTACACACTTAACCTCCCTATTTCTGATACTTCTCACTTCCTGTGTGTCATAAGTATGTTTTGCTCACTCCCTCGTAGAGACGAACAGACTGCGGGATGGCTCTGTATTATATGATCACCAGAATGTATGAGGTTACATCGCAGTCTTTACACCGCAATACGTTTACAACACCGTCATTACAACGCAAGTCGTTACACTGACTTGCGCTGGAGGGCGATGGACTTAGGAATAGTATGATTTACTATTCCAACTCCAGCCTACGTAACAGTAGGGAAGGTGTTGGAATAGTAAATCATACTATTCCTTAGTGTATAGCGCCATCCAGTGCAAGTCGTTGTAACTACCTGCGTTGTAATGGCCACGTTGTAAACGTATCGTGGTGTAAAGACCGCGTTGTAACGGATGTCTCCCGATAACATCATCAGTGCAAATGCTGAATTATATTTTTTGTAAATTACAATGGTGAAAACAAAACTGTGTTGCACAATTAGGCAACGTCGACTTAGAGGCGCTAATGTGAACACACTGACAGACTCCATTTAGTTGAATTAAGTTAAATTAGCCTTTTTTGCCATTTCTCACCTAGATCGCTATGGCCGAATGTGTGAAGCTCATGGTGGCTCTCACTTGTTTATTGTCTTCAAATAGGGGGCCAAAATTCGAATATGGTCCATCACTGCATAGATCTAATGACTGCTTAAAACCCAACATGTGCACAGAGCTGACACACTTTTTGTCCTGGTTACTTAGTCTGTTAAAAATGTAGGGTCAGATTTACAAGCCCCTTGCCCCACTTTTGCGTCATTTTTAACATGGGAAAAGGGACGCAAAAGTGGCGCAAGGGCCTTGTAAATCTGCCCCGTAATGTTTCCGAGCCTCATTTTATTTAGCAAATATAAGATAAAGTCATTGGTCAAACCCTGTATAAAATCCAGGATTTGATCACGGACTTGGAGAGGTCTTCTCACTATGATTATCTCCAGAAGTCATGCCGGATTGCCTAATCAGCCACAGTGGCGCGGCTGAACCTTTGGCCGCCTGTGACGATCCCAGCATTTGCCGCCCCGCGGCAGCCGCATGTAAGAACGAGGGGGAGTAGGGGGAATCGCTGGCCGAGGCCCATGTTTGCTGCCCTGCTCCAGCTGCAGGTAAAGCGGGGGTGCTGCCCTCAAAACGCGGTCCGCCCCCCCTCCATCCCCTTGCTATGCCACTGATCAGCCACTCTTGGTCAGAGCGCTTGCTTTGGAAGGCTGGTTGAGGGTGCTCTTCCCCTCAGACCACATGTCCTCTGCCGGCAAAAATCTGATAAAGGACATCTGCATTAGTTATCAACCGGTATGACGTGCAGTCATACATAAGAACCTCAAGAGGCAAGTTAGCTATTAAATGCTGTGACCAACAATATAGTGTAGCTCTTAGAAATAGCTAGAGCATGCTAGGTTACTAGGACCTTTCTCAACATGTTCAACATGTTTATTTTATTCTCGCTGCTTATGATATGCATAATTGCTTTTATACTGTTATGCTGTGTGGTAACAATGCAGATTATAAATACTAGATTAAGACTTTTAAAATAAACGTTTTAAATAAATTACTGTTGGTCCTACTGCTATGATGGTATGTACTGATGTGTAACCTGATAACAATGCC
This sequence comes from Triturus cristatus, assembly GCF_964204655.1. Lineage (NCBI taxonomy): Eukaryota > Metazoa > Chordata > Amphibia > Caudata > Salamandridae > Triturus > Triturus cristatus. The sequence continues at coordinate 1,595,562,089 of NC_140590.1, read as the reverse complement.
CGTGCATGACCGCTTAGCGGGTTAGGGCCAGGGCTGCGGTCCAAATGGTTTTTCTTCCTCAGCGTAGTGTATTGAACCAAGTCCTCATACTTGTGGGTTAGGAAGCTGATCCCTGCAGATCTGGGAAGTCCTGGAATTCGTATCCGCCGTAATAATAAGGTCTGAAGAGAAAATCATATGTATAGTTGTAGACTTATATCAATGAAATTATTGTTTGTGATGACACATAGATATCTAGATGTGAAAATGGAGCATAATGAAGGCTTAGGACCATTTAGAAGTTTCAGGAATTCTTGTTGACTTGTTGGTTTTCTGTGTTTTTAACAGTAGCTGTAATGCAGCAGGTTTAGAGAAGCCCAGCCACAGCCTTAGGTACTGTGCTGTAGAGAGTCAAACACCTGCCAGACTCTTTGTAAAAGTTTCCAATCTGTATGCACTGGTTGCTATGCAGCCCCAGACTCAGTGTTGCTTCTGGTCTTCCATTCAAAATGTTTATGGGCGCCAATGATTATTTTTATCACCAGATTTGTTTTATTGACCACTGGAGAAAAACAGACGAGCTTTGCCATTATCTGAACCTGTGATTGTGGAATCAAACATAGATACATGTGTCAGATGCATTAATCCACTGAGCAACCGGACACAGATACCTTACACTCTTTATCCCACTCTGCTTGGTAGGGATTTGAAGCAGGACTGCTCATCCTGTTAACACATCTTCTTGTCAGAGGGCTCATGTTTTCTAGGTCCATGCCTGATTTGCCCATACAGGTCTTTGCATTCTGGGAGTTGTATTCCTGATTTTATAATGGGAACAATTACAAAATCCAGAATTCACATAAAAAAAACTAGACATTATCAGCAACTCATGCACTGACCTGGGAAACTGGGACCAGCAGTGGCCTTTCACCCATGGATCTTGTGACAGGGCTTTGTGCTCAACCCTACTCACGCTGCGAATATCTGATGCATGGAGAGTGGGCTAGAGAAACATGGTTCTGTTGCGTCACAGTGTTTTATAAAGCACAATGCCCAGTTTCCAACACTCCTCTCACAAATAGAAAAAGAAGGGTTGAAGAGATACAAGGGTAAGAAAAGAATGTGCTTTACAACTACTATTTACCATGTAATAACTGAAATATTCATCTAGGACGTGGTTACTCGCAAACATTTCCCTTGGGACCGCAAAGTACTGTCTGTGGCATACCCGAGGGACGCACGATGCCAGCAATGCGAGTGTCGGGATAATGAAAAGTGGCCATGGGGGAAGCAGATGAATGGTATTGACAGCAGACCGAGCCTTCACGTGACGTCTGTCTGCCACTGGTGCTCTATTCTTTTTCACCAAGAACTAAAGTCAAAGCATTAACTTCTAATGTAAAACGTGAGAGGGAAAGAGATACTCATCTGGTGGCTGAATTGCAAAATGTGAAACCAGAAAACCTGGTATCAGTCCGGGCTTCCCCACTTGAGGAAATTGTGTGAACCTAGGCAATTGGTTAATTTCACTTTGCCTCCTATTTATTCATTACCACATATGAGAGCCGCTTGAAATGTACGAGTTCAGGGTGTGTGCTGCTCAAAACCTCTTGTGTTTTATTTAAGAAAATATAATGTTGTTCCAATTATATAACAACCAAAGCTACACTCAAGGTGCACCTGACAAATGACTTGCCCTTGATTCACTAATGGCATTGTTTTCAGAATGGTGGCAGTATGAATGTTTCTACGATCATGTTTGAAAACTATCACTGCTAATAAATGCCTCTCAATGCAGTGATACAATCTGATCTATTAAGGTAAAACGCTCAAGCATGCATACTTTAATTAACATGTAAATAAAGTATGTCCGTTTGTTCTGAGTGTTCCTTGTTTGTCAATTGAACAGCAGCTGAGTGCTGCTGTTGCCCCAGGGGCACAATTAAAGGTCAAGAGGGCCGCATGCTCCGGGAGTATCCTTGATCTAGGAGAAAACTCAAACTCCTACCATGTGATTCACCTAATAATCCTCTACGGGAAAATCAAACTTCCCACTGTGTCTGTATAGGTGTGATGTATCATCCTCGTATTAGTTTTTGCTATTTTTACTGACTCAATGTGTGTTAAAATGCACGTTTTCTAAACAATCCTTGTATGATGTAGGGGCTCCCAAGTAAAGTTCTTTCCTTAGAATCTGACCAATGTAACTGGCAACATGTGATTTAAAAGGAATTAATTCCTACTATATTTACAAATCTCCTGTGTGGGCAATACCTCAAAGCCTCCTCTTCAAATATGCATTTTTGCTCTATCAATTAGAACCATTAATACAGACTAAATGTGTTTTAAATTGCATAATTCCTCACGTTTCCCATACATTACATGTAAAATGATCTTTTGGGCTATATGAGTTCTGATGGGGGTAACTGCTTAATAAGCTTTAAATGTAAAAATGTTCACAATTTATAAAAAAAAAGTCTTGGGGAATCTGTCCCTAATACCGCTTTTCCAGAACCCCATGACAGCTGATGATGGCGCAGCACACACTGATATCACTCTCATATTGGTCTTTAAAGATTGACAGAATGGAATACTAATTGATTATTTACTCAAGCTTACCCGTGGGTATCAATGTTTCACTCTAATAAGCGCCAGATCTAAATGCATGTTTTTTCAATTGATTTCCACCTTTGTAAAAAATGTATGCATGTGGCATAACAGACTACAATCTGTACCACCAAGGAGTCGGGGAGGGAGAGTCCTCTAATCTCCATTTTAGTTGCAAATGCTCTTTATTGGCACTCAGTTAACTTCTCCAAGTGTCATCTATATACACATTCGTAGCGAATCTCACTTCACATCTCTCTTACTCCAGCCTGAATTGTATCTTAGGCCCCACAGCAAGAATATGGAAAGTCCCCCACAAAACCCCACGCCTCGAATGCCTTCCCCATGTACCCTCCCCACTACTCCTCGAGACTTAGTATTACAGGTCTAAAGAGACTTGAGAAAGCTCAGGCTTAAGTCTTTGTTTGTTTCAGTTGTCAGGGCGGTTGTATGATGGAATACCATATGCGTTTAGCACTCGTTCTTTTATAACGCCAGCATTAGAACGAGCGCGTAGTTACGGAACGTTACAACGTCTTGCCTTAGGGGGCGCTGGACTTTGGAATAGTATCATTTACTATTGTAACTCCAGTCTGTGCAACAGTAGGGAAGGTGTGTTGGACTTAAAGTCCAACACCACTGCACCAATGCAGCCCCTAAAGCAAGTTGTTGTAATGACTTGCGTGCTAAACGAATGCATGGTAAGGACGTGTTCTTTCTATTGCCAGTGTTGTAAAGGCACAGCATGATTCCGACTTTTAATAAAAGATGTTTCCCTCTCAGGGCTACTGTCGGTGCTGTCACAGCCTTTCAAAAGGCATGGCACCCTCAACTTTGGTGGGCACAAAACCGTTCACAAATCTCGTTCCATATAATCCAACATGGGTTGCCACACAACTAGTCAGTTATTTTTGCCTTTCTTTCTTCAAGTGATTTGAAAGGCTTTCCATTGCCATTGTATCGCACAGCTTGGCTAACCAGGTATTAATTAACCCTGGGCGTAGTTCGCGAAGTAGTGCTACGCGTAGCTACGCAAAGTGCACTTCGCACTACGCGATCTACGCGTAGCACTTCGCGAACTGCGTAGTACCCTGTTCGCACTGTGCAAGATGTCGTTTTCAATGATTGCACAGTGCGAACAAGCATCCGGCACTGTGCAATCATTGAAAATGGCATCTTGCACAGTGCGAGCTGTAGTTTTCTGCCGCTCGAGTAGATTTTTACTCGAGCGGCAGCTTTCTCAACGCGGACTGGTAGTTTCACATCCCGAGCGGTCGCGAGCATACGCGACCACTCGCAATGAGAAACCTGACCTCGTTGAGAATCTCGCCGGGAGGTTTATTTTCCCAGCCCGCGATCGCCAACTTGATGTTGCTGATCGCGAACGAGGAAAAAGTCTCGCCGGGATGTCATTTTGCTTGCTCGTGGTCGCCAACTGGACCTTGAGGACCGCGAGCAAGCAAAACATGACCGCTGCACTACGCAACGCTAAGCTACGCGTGTTTGCACTGTGCTACGTGCAATTCGCGTAGTGCGAAGTAGCGCAAACTTCGCAAACTACGCAAGCGTAGCATAGTGCTTTGCCCAGGCTTAGTATTAATTATGAGCACAGATATTTGTTTCCAAAATCGAGCTATCAGCATCTTGGCCCACACTAGGAACTGCCTGCTCGCCTGTGCTACTCAGACCTCCAGACTCAGTGTCAAGACAGTCGCTGCTGTGTCTTCTGGTGTGGGGAAGCTCATGATAGCTTTTATGGCTGAAAACACTTCTTCCAATACACTTAAACCTTTGGGTATTCCCACTATATATTTATGTGCCGTCCCCCCCACCCCTCCACAGCCTTCCTAACAATCCCTTGGGCTACTGAGGAACATTTGATCTCTCTTGTCTGGTGTCACGGACCACCCCACCATTATTTAAGCGATGATTCTGTGTGTGCCACTGACTTGTTTTATGTTATCATGTCTCTTAGATCTGCTGCCGTGCCTCATAGCCAGGTTTCTTCCCTAGAGATACCCCTCCTGGTTTCATGCATCTCCATTTCGTTTGGAGTCTGGCACTAGCTTGTACAACTTGGATATTGGGGGGCATATTTACAACCTCTTGCGCCGCCAGTGCGTCACTTGTTTAGATGCACCAGGGGCGCAGTGTGGTGCTCCATATTTACAAGGCCACGTAAAGCCACCCTGCATGGCTCGTCGGGGCCTTGTAAATACGGCCCCTTTTCATGCAGTACTTAGCATGAAAGGGGCGTGCCATGGGTGTTGCTGTTCTTACGCAACCCCCATGGATTCTGCCATATTCTCAGATTTATAACATTCCATAAACCTGGGAATGCGTCAGAATTCTACGACTCCCAAGGGGAGGTGTAAGGAGGCGCAGCGAGGAGAAATACTTATATTTCTCCTCATTTTATCATCTTTCTATGCGTGCTGCATTCTGCAGCACACATAGAAAGAGGAAAACTCCTCACATGATTGTTTTTGTGTAAAATGGCTTGCAGTGCTGCGCTGTGTCACTTTCTTGTAAATAAGGCCCTACGTTTTTGTGCCGATATGTGTTTGGTGATTCATTTTTCACTGTTTTGGCCTTGGTGGCCCTTTCTTTATTTGGATGGGTAGAGTACAAGTACCTCAGTTGCTGGTATTTTTGTAGTGCCTGGAATTTGGTATTTTCTATTCTCACCAGAAGCACTTGAAACCGAAATAAGAGTCTGGGGATCACATAGATTTTATCAACTGCTACCCTAAGCAGCCAGGAGATTTATCACTGCTTCCACCTAGTTAAATCTGATCTAATAGCCTCTAAATTATGCGATTTATTTATTGGCCATGGAAAACTCCCTTGTGTGTGGCATACTCCCAAATATTTAAGTTTATTTTCTGCCCGCTTAAAAGAGCAATGGTGCACAACTCTTCTCTCTCTGCCTTGCTGGTCCTGTTACATAAGAACGATGTTTCCAAGTTTGATTTATAACCAGGCCCTTCTTGAAATCCAACAGGGTAGGCTGCCTCTTTCAGCCTGGCCAGGTATATCAAAACACATAAGCACAGAATGGTATTTTGTACTTATTTTCTCACTTAAAAATCATCCTTGCGAAATGCTCCCTCTGCCATAGTGTGATCACCAGGGGTTCTATAGCCAGAACAAACAGGAGAGGCGACATTAGGCATACCCGTCTCGTGCCACTATAGAGGTGAAACATAGAGGTGAAAACTGTCTGGGATCACCCTGTTCACCTCTTACACTGGGTCCGAAGGAAGAGGACATCACCATTTTTGTCTATGTTTCTTCTTTTGCAAACCCACTTTCACTTTTTTGTGTATTTTTTCCTTTTTACCGAATTTCAGTTTCTGCCTGTCTTAAATTCCTTGCTTCCTTCCTTCTCTCACCATCCCATCATCTGCCGCTCACTTCTTTATGTTTACTTTCTTCCTCCTTTCTTTCTGCTTTCCTTCTCTCTCCGTGTAATTGCCTGTTGCATTCTTCTTTCCATGTTTACTTCCTTGATTCCCTCATCCCATTTTCCTTTCTTTCTACAGCAAACTAATTTGACACTAGTCTCCTGGTACAAACATAAAACAGAAGAAAAGCACATTTTTATGACTTTTCTACCTCCCCATTGGCCTGAGTCCACAGGGGGCTGATTTCCTTGTAAGTTACTCCTAGTTAAGCAAGGCATGCCTCAAACTCTTGGCTGTTGAATGGTGGACAGTTGTCTGTCTTTATCGCTCAGGGCAAACCAAACATGGCTATTACTTTTCTGCAGTAAGGGGTTTACCTTTGCGAAGGCCGTGGACTCCGTCATCACAGGATATTTCATAAAAATTGTTGATGAAGACCTGGCACCTATATAGAAAAAAGCCAAAATCCATGCTGAGTTTCTCCCACGGTTCCTGAACTGGCCTCTTCAGTTATGATGAGCTCCGGCAAAGCGACTGCACTGGTAATCTGACAAGGATGTCAGGTCTGCACCCTCTCGTGAACTTGAGTGCCCATACCAGGGAACCACATTTTTTCCCCTGAGCCTCGCCTTCGTCATGACCGGCCCTTGAGGTCCTTGGTGACCTATGTCTACTGCTTGCCCCCACAGAGACTGAAGCACTACTGGCCCATTTTCTCTCAAGATTACCTCTTCAGGGGCCACACTGAGTTCATCTCTTAATTTCCAGAACATTTCCATTATCATACGCTCTGTGGGGTCCCATTTCTTGGCCCCTTCCATGAAATGCTTCAATATTTTTTTTTGTTTTTTTACGGAGTTTTATGTAGCGCGGCTTGACTCGAAGGTATCGGGTATCAGAGCGATTTACATAGCACCAGTTGCGTTACATGAGGACACATTCATTCATTTTTGTTAGGCACGGGTAGATTAAATGATTTGCACAGAATCACAGGATGTTCAACGTCATTGCCGAGACTCGAACTCTGTTCCTCAGATTCGAGGTCGACCGCCCAAGCCATTAGGCCAACTCCTCTCCCCAACTGTTGGTTTTGAATGGGCTCAATGACCTTTTACAAGGTGCAGTCCATAGCTGCGGTGGCCATAATGTCCTCCAGGGTCATGGCTTTGGAGCAAGCCGCTCTTACTACCATGCTCACAAGTTCATCAGCCGTCACCGTGTTATCTCTCTCTCGCTCTGGCTTAGGTTGAGGGTGCTGTGACAGGTAGTCTGCTGGAGTCCCCAGTCCAGGGCTTTATGTGACTGTGAAGCAATAAAGTTGCTGTTGCACTGCCCAGTGTTTGATCTTCGTGGCAGAATTCTGTGAGGTGCCAGTAAAGAGTGTGAATAACGGCATGTGGTCAGTTACCGCCTTGAACTTGTGCCCATAGAGGTAAGGATGAAAATGTTAGCTCCTCCATCGGATTGCCAGGGACTCCCTTTCAATTCGCTTATTTCTTGTTTACGTCACCATTAGTGCCTGGCTGGCATACGCAACGAGCACCCAAATGCCTAGAGTCTTTTTTCTTGGGCGAGGACAGCCCTGCTCCAATTAGGTTGGTGTCAACTAAGAGTTCAGATGGGTGCAGCGGGTCAAAGTATGACATGGTGGTATCTCGCAGCAGGGCCTTCTTTACATCCCGGAATTCCTTACTTGAGATCTCCAAACCAGGTTGACTAGCAACAGTGACGCCCTCTATCTCCTGACCTTAACCTGGTTATCATCACAAAGTGGGGGAAACGGATTTCCCGGAACTGAGCCCAGTCTTACATGAATGCATCAGTTGCCAACCCACGAGGATCTGTTCTCCAAATGAAGAACCGGGGCATCTCATGATCAAGAAAGACATGACGCAAAGAGGTCTACCTGACAGGGATCCCACTTGCTCATGATCCTCTGGAATATGGGAGGATCGAGCTTCCAAGTGCTGTAATCCTTGAGATGTCACTTATGCGAATCTGCTATGCAACCGAGTTGGCCGGGAAGATGTTCTGCCGTGACAGAAATCCTGTGATTCAGGCAGAAGTACTAGAAATCCTTGGCAAAGTCCGCCAAGACCCTTAATATTGTACCTCTGAAGAGCTCGATATATTGAACTTTGGAGAAACTGCCCATCTGTAGCAGGATGGAGCAGGTCACTCTATCTTTTGTGAGCGTATGCACCACAAAGGAGTCTGCAAGCAGTTGATGTGCAACCCGCTTTCCTGCTCCGACAACAGACCTCAAGTGGTAATGTCACAGCAGTGGGCTCTGCAGCCTGATCGATTTGCATCCGATTCGATCACCACGTCTGGGATGGAGCCAACAATGGCTCTGCCATTCCACTCTACTATGTGATCCTTCTACCAGAGAAGTTCTGCTCTGGCATCGTCTGACAACATGACCTTCGCCGTGTAAGAGAGGTCTTTTCATGAGTGAATCACTTTTAGATGTTAAAGTGCCTGTGAAAATCGCCTGAATAGAGGACTCTAACAGTCCCACTATCCTGGCCAGATCTCAGAGGGAGACATTTTTCCTGCTCAAAGTGCAACACTGCTCCTTCCGGATGAGGGCCAGCATATTGTAAGGAAGTTTGAGCGCTTATTGTACTGAGTCAATCAGGAAACCCGGGAAGGATATGGATTGTGAGGGAGTGAACTAAGATTTCTGTTCATTGATAACAAAACCGAGGTCCTGTAACAGAGAGAGTGTCATCCTCAAGTGTTTTAGGAGGTTGAGAAAATCCTGGTGCAATAACAGGACGTCGTCCAGGTAGATGATCAGTTCGACTCCCCGGACCGTAACAACTCTAAGACTGGTTTCAGCACCGTGGTGAAACACTAAGGAGCGGAAGAAAGGCCAGAGGGGAGAGCCACAAACTTGTACACCTGGCCTGCCCATTGGAACTGTAAGAACCTGCAATGTGGAGGGAAGATTGGTATTGTGAGCTAGGCGTCCTTGAGATCAATTCTCACCAACCAATAGCCTGGAGGTTAACTGTCCAGCAACAGGTGGAGGCCCTCCATCTTGAAGTGGCGGTATACTACCCAACTGTTGAACTCCCTCAAGTTTATCATGGGACGTAGACACTTTTCTTCTTTTTTTTTTACTAGGAAAAGATTGCTGCGAAACCCGCATGGATGTAAAGTTGAGAGTACAATGGCTTTTGTCTTTAAGAGGGAATTGGCTTTCTAAGCTAGTAGAACGGCGTCCTCCTCTGAGAACACCATAGGTCTTGGACTGTGTGTGCGTGTTTCAGGGTTACGTAGAACTAAATGATCTGTAACACCCATGCATCCCCCGTAACCTCACTCCATTTAGACAAAAACAATCTCATTCACCCTCCCACTTTTAGATGGGAAGAAAGGGTGCTACTTACTTCAGACTCCACTGGGGGCATTGTCCGCATTGTGGAAGGTTTCTCTGCCTGCACGTCCGCGACCTCCTCCTCTGGTCAGGAAAAAGGCTCCAAAATGCTTTTGGTCTGGAAACTGGTATTACCAGTTTCTTTGGAATCTTTCTGAGGTTGGGAAATAGAGACGTCCGGAAGAGCGTCCCCGGTCTCTACCAGCCCTCCCAAAAAATTGTTTGCCAAAAACATTTTTCATCGATTGCTGGGCCTTGTCCAACTAAAACAAAGGTCATAACAAATTTTCCAAGTTCCTTCACAAAGGGCTCTCCGAAGAGTCTGCCCTCTGCCAGTACTTCAGCCTCTGAGGTGGCCAGTTCCCTCAACGTGGGGTAAATCTTTATCAACAAGGAGTGGCACCTCTCAATTGAGAGAGCGCAATTGTCACCTACTAAAAATAGAAGGCATACTGTGCCCATCCCAAAAGAATCTCGGGGAAAATTAGGTTGCCAGTGTCTTTCACCACCTCCACCATGCCCAAAACCTTAGTTTGGGGTCCTAGGACATCCAACAACTGGTCCTGGCAATTTCTCCAGGAGCGATCAATCCCTTTTTTGGGATCCTTGATAAACTTCACTATGAATATAGCTATCTTGCCATCAATTTCTCAATTTCAGGCGTGAGGGCAACTTTACCGTCCAAAAATGGTCTGGGGCATTCTGCCCATAGGCAGCCCCTCACTTCTTTGTCCTTTGACTTACGTATGCGACTAGCCATGTACTGAGCCACTCTGTCTGCCAGAACTCACTCCACCGAATGAAGAGCAAACAAATCTAGCCTGGGACATTTAGGGGCCCTTTCCAGCCTCCCAGGTCTACTGGGTCTGGTTCATCAGTCATCGTGATCATCACAATCAGGGTACCCGAGGGCGTCCCTGTCATCAATAGTGTCAGGTGGAGGACTCTCGCCGAGGGGGGAATCTCCAGGCTCAACAGAGTAATCATTCACATGCCCAACATGACGCTCTAGCTAGCGTAGAAAGAACCTGGCAACTTATAATATTTGCTGAGCCAAATTGCAAAACACCTACAATATTCCAATTAAGAAGAGTACATTTGTTAGTATAATAACATTCACAAGGAAGAGCACTTATCTGGCTGCTGAGCAGCAAAGAAAGAGGAATTGATGTTCCTTGGGGATGTTACTTTATAGAGACTGACAGATATGAGTGGCTGTCTGAAAAGTATTCACTTGGACTCATGGGAGTTGTAGCCCTTTGTTTTTTCTTCGCCAATTACTTGATAAATAAATGGCTGCGGAGTTGAAAATAAAGAAAGATAAAGCATAATCGGAGCCTCCATTCCTGACATAGAATATCACACGCAGCAACTAGATTCTAGCACGGAGAAAATATAGAAACTCTGTTTCAATTACATTCACAATGAGGAAGTACCCTTGCAGACCTGAAATGCAGCTGTAGCACCCCTTTCAACAGGCAGAGGTCCCCAGAGAGATTACACCGAATAAAAGACTGTATCCAACTGCTAGCAGCAAGATGTGAGAAATGCCAGTGGTGTGTCCCATCAGTGACGTCATGTGTGAGTTCAAGGCACTGCATGGGGGGGAGGGGTTCTGGATACATCACACATTAGAACTGGAAATTCAGAGAGCTATCTGAGGTTTTTGAGTGCAACGATAATGTGCCTTATATTGCAGATGTTTTTTTTAGGGAAATTATAGGGTTTATTTTAGAGCACTGATTCTCAATTGATCGTTCTAGCCAATCATACCTTCCCATAAAAAATATTTCCAGTGAATGTTTTGCTTTTTGCAAATATATACTGTACCTATGGCAGGAACTTGCATATACCCTTGTCCTCAGTGTCCGCTGGGTGTGGGCTGCGGGGTCTACATCGTCGCTTGCCCTCTGTTTGCACTGGTACAATAGCCACTTGGCCCAGGATGCTATAGGACAAACAGCCCTGCCTAAAGTGTGCTAGGCATGGCTACTGTGGTCTCTGCCAGTCTCTGTGCTATTGTTACTGCCTCTGTGCCCACTGAGGAGAGCATGTACCATACTCAGCAGACTATGGGCAAGGGGTACTCAGCATTCGCACCGTTCGACCCAAGTCCCTAGCACAGACTGGCTAACTCAAGGTACTGAGACTGTGTGTAGCCAGTGCTGTGGAGCAAGGGCTTCCCTAACTCCATGCGGAGGCATGGTGTAGAATGGCATGAGCTGGGCCTCGGGGTTTGTTTCTTAGCTCAAGTTAGAATGCTTCTTTATGACTATTTGTGTGCTGAAGCCATTAAACATTTCATGTACAAATCATTCCCAGTCTCTCGGCCACTTTAAAATTCCACCCCAAACATGCAGTGTTCGGAAAACTGAGCTACTGAGACATTTCCATCCACTTATGTGCCTACAAAAATTGCACAACAATTGCTTAAGTGTTCTTTGCCATTAAACATACAAGGCGTTTTAGTGGCCTACCAGTGCTCAGACCCGGTAGTAATTAACAAACTGATCTTGAAACAGGTTGGGACCAGGCCCTTTATTTATGTCATTAACTTAAGTCAGTGGCGGCTCCTCCGCTAAGGCGGAGGAACGTCGCCCCACTGCTTTTTTACAGTGAAAGACGAAAAAAATAAAATGATAATAACTTGTGTTATTATCATTTTATTTTCTCCTACTTCAGCCCACAGCATTGCGTGAGGGAGAGGGAGCAGCGAAGGAGTGGTAGCACCCTCCTAAAGTGCGCAATGACTGCTTGGACGGCCCTCTCGGGCCGCCCCAAACAGACTTGCACACTTCGCATGTTCTCCATGCAGGCTCCATTACAGCCTACGTGGAGAACATGCCCAGGCCTCCAGTCATCGTCTGATTACCGAAAACATCGTTCAGACCAATCACAAGGCTGCTAAGGCTTCCGAACATGTTGGATCCTTTTGACTCATAAGTGGTCTCAAGTGTACATGATGAATGTTGTCTCTGCACCAACAGACTTAGTTCATAAGAATAATATGAGTTGCACGCTACAGATGACCGGATGATTTATTTGAACCAGCGGCAGGGTTGATTCAGATGTTAGATCTGATGGGATAGTTTTAATCTACCTCCTTAGCAACAGGGCCTCATGACTGAATTCTATAGAGACTTATCCAATCATTCAAAACAATAAAAATTAATATAAAGTGCCTGCATTCTCTCTCTGTCCTTTCCCCCATTATATGGGTAGAGGCTGTGACCCAAAACAGGATAACAGCACTATTCTGGTCACTCACTCATGACACCAAACCACTTCCTCCATAGGACACCCTGAAATTCAACCAGGCACTTCCGATGGTATAGCGTGCTACCTGTCCGCAAAGTGTACTTCCAGTGCCAGATTAAACCCTACGGAGGCCTGCGGCAGTCGAAATTTCGGGGCCTCCCTCGCAAATTATCTCCTAATACCCAAAGCACCGGATTTCTGCACAAATTGACAGTTGCCAGAAGATGAGCTTTTAAGAGACAACCTGTTATGTAAATCTGATGTCTCTGGTTTACGAACTTCCGTTGAATTTTGATCCGTTGTCGCGGGCCCCTAAAAGGAGTGGGGCCCATAGGCTGGTGCCTACTTTGCCTGTTTGGTAATTTGGAACTGTGTACTTCACGTTTCGTAAGGGGTGTGAAGCACTCTGTAAATCGAACTACACCGCCATTGTGTCTGGTCTCCCAATCAAGGTGTCCTAAATTGCAGAGGAAAACCTCGGGGCAGGCACAGTGCATGATTTCGGTGTGCATTTGAGTCTGTTATGAACTTAGTTCTGAAGCATCACATGGCAAGGCATTAGTGCATGATAAAGCAATTGTTTTTAACCCTTTCTTTTATGAAGTAACATGATATTTATCAATGCGAGCTCAATAATCTGATTTCAGATATCGGCATTTAACGATTTCTTTCCGGACTGACTCTTTTCGGAATAAATCAGATACCCTGATTTTTAACAATGTGTTTGCTGCCAATTCTAAACAAAATGAGTTTGAGATGGCGGATAATCTTCATATCCGAAGGCAGCACATTATTTAATTGAAAGTAATGTAAAACACTGGTGATAAGCCTGGGTGATGAACTACGCTCAGCTTGCGGAGTTTGCGGAGTTTTCCACACTCCGTGGAGCAAGCGGAGTTCCAAAAAACTCTGTCCAAGTAGGGGAGTTTTTTCCTTGCTCGCGCTCCCCAACATCAAGTTGGCGAGCACAAGCGAGGAAAACCCAACTCCTGGCGAGACTTTTGCTCGCTCGCACTCCCTAACGCCAAGTTGGTGATCGCGAGCAAGAAAAATCCATCTCCCTGCAAAGCGGGCGGTCGTATTTCTCAATGCAGGTGGTCTCGGGTGGTCGCAACCGCTCGCGTAGTGAAACATTCTGTTTGCGTTCAGAAAGTTGCCGCTCGGGTAGAAAATATACTCAAGCAGCAGGCAAGAAGCAGCGCCCTCTTGCGCTGTGCATGATGATGCTGTTCGCGTTGATTTTCCAGCGCAGGACAAACACCCGGTCCTGGAAATTAACTCAAACAGTCATCACCAAGCGCACTTACGCGATACTCCTCGAACTCCGCCTAGGCTTACAAAATACAGACTTCATTTAAGTATAAAAATACCTCCCACCACTCTTTTACATTTCTATCTTTAAGTAAAATAAATAGGCCCCAATTCACAAAGGTAAACAGAGAGGGAAGTCAAACTTTATGACTTTTAGTATTCACAAATGGCATTTACGAGTAGTAAATGCCCTTTGTGAATCCCGAAAGTAGCAAAGTTGGATTTTTCTCTCAGTTTACCTTTGTGAATTGGGGCCATACTGCTCAAAAAGAAAGTATGCAAATTCTAACCGGCAGAGAGAACGTAAACCAGATGCTGCAATCTGATGACTTCTTTGCTAAAACACCACCAATTCGACTAATTAGAACTGACATGTGCTAAATAACACAATCATAATAATAAGAAAAAAAACTAAGAAAACAAGCCACTTCCTAACATGGTGGTCACACGTTAACAGTAAAACATTTTATTTAAATTTTTTTTAAAAAGATCACTCACATATAATGTCAATAGAACAGTATGGGTACTTTCTAGCAGACAGGTGCACTTAAACCATGCTTGGAAACCTTTTTTAGTTTTAATGCACATCATGGGAAAATATGATTCAAATTGGTGCCAAAAATGTATTATTGAATTTGGATGACTGTAACCAGAAAACACACATTAGGCACACCAGGGTAGCTATAAATATGTTTTATAAAGGTCAAAGAATTGGAAGGAAGCATTGGCAAAGTAAAGTATTGGCCCGCCAGTCCTAGGACTGAAGCAAACATGATTTTTAGGCAAATGTGCTCGTGTTATCATGGGAAATGCCATCAATGTCGACACTCGCTGCTGGGATGGGCATGTCCATTGCATGGTGTACAGCCGTGCTCCCCTGCCCTAAGTGCCCAACTGCAGGTATCTGGCATCTGGGTTTTTGATTTGAAAATAGTGTAATACGTGTGGCCACCTTTTGATTACCATTCGGGAAAAAATGACTTTTGCCCCATTACCCTTGCACCAGAGATCAGTGCAAACGAGTATAGTATAGTGTAAACTCATTGTATAGTTGAGGGACTGCATGCTATATGCATCAAATGCCATATTGTTGACTAAGCTCATTAAGTGATTAAAAACATTTTTAGACAGAATATCAATGGGCAAAAAGATGCTGCAGGAAACATAATGAATGTTAATTTTGTAACATTGCCAGGACAGAGCGAGGCAACCATTTCCAACATGGATGATACTAAGAGAATGGAAATTGATAAGGAACCTTAAAATTGAGGATCTGATAGAAGAAAGTTACCTTCATTGGAAGGAGTTATGAATACAAGGGAAGGGAGAACAAATTCTATAAAATATGATCAAATTGCATAAAAATTGCAAAATCTAAAATTGGCTAGTTACCATTTATTGGAAAACAGGCGACTTTAGGTTGCCTGAAATGATGCCCCCCATATCCTTAAATGCTTACTATACAGAAAAGACATAGCTTTATAAAATAACAATGTTGCGGTGAGAAATTATAACACATTATTAACAAAACAATATCCGCCTCTCAGGGCAGAGACAACAAAATCAAGGCATTTGTGATGCTGAAAAGTAGGCCTCCTTTATCACAACCAGTGGCAAGTATGACCAGACCACGGTCATCCAGGGTTGATCATAGAGGAAGGTTCAAAGACCATGGTTGTAAATTGAAATAAGAAAGAAAAGGTCCAACGACCCCAATGGATGCCGGTGAAGCATAAAACATAGCTTTTAGACTGCGGCATACCTTCTTCTGACTGCTGCTCCTCATTTAGTGTCCTTGCCGGAACGACGGAGAGGTTTTCATTCGCACCTCTGCTCCTTGAGATCTTCTTCAGGGCGTTCCCTGTGGGTAGGGTGACACATTAGAATTGTGAGCAATGTGTACACTCCCTGCGTTCATCCGGATGAAGATGCCACACGTCTTTCACCATAACAATGTGTCTTTTTACAAACAACTTTATGAAGCAATTTGAGATCTACCTTAGTAGGTAGCTCACACAACTTTGTATCAAAATAAATAATAACAGCAAGAGTATTTACACATGTATACAGAGTTTGATGTTTTGATGATCTCTACAACCGCGCTGCCCTCAGCCTGTACTCAGGAATTGGCTTCTGATTATTCTTATTACGACAGGCCATAACGATCACATGGTCAGCCGTACTGACCGTGTTCAGAGTGGACACGCAGGACGCACAACGATGGCCACAGGCAAGCTCACCTGCAAACCTCCATGCCAGGATGGTGCTAGATGCAGTGGCTACATCTTCTACAGACAAATCTGCAATCTAATAATGTTCTGGAACCTATATATTTCAATATAGGCCACTTGACCCAGTTTACAAAGGAGAATCTCTTTTTATCTTTGTTCCTTGTGCTCCTGCTCCAGGCCTCATTTTGTGTGATGATTCAGATTTTGTTTTTAGGTCTGGCGAAGATATTGCCACACCTATTGTGGTCAAGGAAGACAGAGCGAGCTTTGGGCCAGCTTCCTTCAGACCACTGGCATGCCTCGCCCCTTCAGCTGCTAGCTTGGGGCATCATGGATCACATCTTGGACCAGCCCATAGGAGTATTTTAGCATCCCTGTCAACCTGTAGATGGCTTGAGTGAATCCTTCAGACTCCAGTGGAATGAATGATGGACTATTTTACTCCTAAACATTTAATCATCACACGTTTATTTATTTATTTGCAGAGTTTTATATAGCGCTGTCTAGACCCGAAGGTATCAGAGCACTTTACATGAGGATTAGCGAGTTACAAAATGACATCAGTTACAGAAGCCTAGTTTCACATAGGAAACAAGAGTTACTATAGCATAAAATACCATAATACACACGTCCTATGGGGAATAGAAGGTGGGGGGGGGGAAGAAAAAAGGGGTGGGAAGAAGAACGGGCCAGGTAGAACCGGCAAAGGAGAAAGTACATTCAGGGGAGCCAAAAGTCAACAAACCGGCTAGGAGATCAGCAATCATAACATCCAGCCTCACAGGGACTGAGCAAGATGAGAGGGGTGTATGAGACCCAAGGGGGGGTCAGCTCAGGATAAAGGTCAGTCAGGCAACACAGGGCGTAGTCCAGCGGCATGTTGAATCGGATCGAAGCTGCCAAGATGGAGGACCCGGGTCACGGGCACCGATGGCATAAACACAAAATGGCGGGACATGCAACAATCCACTTCAATAAACCACAAGGGAGCTGGCTCCACGGAGCAGGGCTGGCTTCAAATCTTTTAGTGATACATGCAGGCTGTACACAAAGAAACATTCTTTTTATGAGTGCAACTGGGATTATTTGATTTATTTGTCAGGGCTGGATTGTGAGCCTGACACTATGATGGCCTCTCCCCTGCCACAGCTCCTTGTGCGCATGCTCCGTGTCTCCTCTCGCCTGCGGCCTCAAGGCCATTCTGCTGTGATCGGCGCTGGAACGCTAATCACAGAGAGAGTGCACCCAGCATTTCTTCACCTCTGTCACTGGGATGATGGCATAGCGTGCATCCCCTCCAGCTCCTCTCTTCTGCTGTGATGACTTGCCTCCCCTGCTGCTACCCCAATGCTACTTTTCAGTGCACCAGTAGGGTCTGCTCCAGGGCTCGAAGTGGGGTAAATAAACTTGGGGGTCACTCAAAGGGGTGTGGGCGATGAAATTAGGGGCGTACCTTAAAAAAAATAAGCTAAATATCTGTGCTTAGCATAATGTGTCGCCCGACTGGTATTTTGCTTCTTCTGTCATTGCATCCAGATATATAATACGACAAGTAACATTACACCTACACCAAGTCAGGACTGTTGGCTTTGTTGTTAGTTGCATAAGAGAAATAAGCAACAACTATGGCTTCATGGTATATAATATTGAAAATGCCTCAGTTCTGACATGATGAGACTGTGCAAGAACTATAATGAGTCTCTTTGAAGGTACATAAGAGGCAGTGAAGGGTTGTACTGCTGCAGAGTTAAGATTTATTTTCCACCCTGATGGTGAGGGTAAAAACGGAGAGCCCGATGGGGAACCGTCTCAGCACCTGCTTTTTAGAACTGCTGGTGCTGAGTACCGGTGGGACCAGGCCCACTTAAAGCCTTGGTCTGCTCTAATAGTGCTGGTGGGCAGCTGCTGCTGTTCAATGCACGCAGGGGCTGCCTCCTGCTGAAAACAAATAGTGGCAAAGCCAATGGACCTGGCTTCCAAATAACAATGTGAGCTAAATCTATTGGCGTTTTGCCAATGGTTGCTATGGCTGAGTCTTGGTTCACCGATTGTTGCACCACTGTTCTGGTGGACACAAAGTGAACCAAGACTCTGCTATAACAACCATAGGCACCCATCCAATGTATTTATGGATGAGGTTGATGTGGGTCAAATGAATATTGTCATGCATAAGGCATGACCAGATTCATTTGACCCATACCAACTGCATTCATACATACATTGTATGGGTGCCTATTATATGACACAGTTATTGTTTAGATGTCCTAAACCACTCTTAGTTTACATTTTTGCCATACTGGTGGGTAGGATTTCCACATCATTCTCTCCCATCTCAGCCAATGCCCCTTGGGCCCCAGGGTGATCTGACTACTTCTTTCCCAATAGACAGGATTCTTGTGGCTAACCAGAATCCATTTGGAATCAACTGACTTTTGCACTTAGTAAACCTCTAAGATCAGTGTATTTCATAACCTGGTGAGTGCTTAACTTTTGCCAGTCATTGCTGGCCTTGGGGACCGGTATTTATATTCCATCAACAGACTTTAACCCAGGGCAAAAGAGAAAAAGGTAGAAAAGGGAAAATGAAGGAGGAAGAGAAAGACAGGAAAACAGTGGCAAATTGAGAAAGTAGGGATGAAAAAGAAAATGTAAGCGTGAAGAATAAAGACATGCATTGTAGGGTGGGCAAGAAAGAGGCACCAAAAGTAATGAAGATTATTCAGCCTTAGTAATCGACAACCCAGGCATGAGGGAGTGCTGGCAGTCTCCTCAGGGCCGGCCTGGTCACTTAACCCACCAACCATGTCTCCAGCTGCTGGAGCCATTGGGGATTGTGTTTTTGAAGGCCAGGTTGACAGCTAGGCCTCTAAAAAGACTCTTTGGACCCACACCTCCCCTCCCAGTTTTATTGCAGCAGGTAGCGGGGGAGGGGGAGCAAAGAAAGAGATTAAGAGAGGGAGTGAGAGCGAATGGGAGGGAGGGTCTTCCCAAAAAGGCAGGTGCAGGGCTGGTTCGAACAGTTTTGCCGTGGCTGCTTTTTGTTCCCAGTCCGGCCCTTATAAAGTCTTTGGACCCCTACACTTATTTATTTATTTACAAATTAAGCATGGCATATAAACCACATAATAAACACATGCTTTCCATCTGTGGCACTCCCATAGAGTTGACTAAATGCCATTCGGTGCCTCATAAGTACAATTTTTATCATTTTTTTAATACTATGTTTTGCAAAATATGGGTGCTGTGCTGAAAAAAATAGACAGAGCGCCACCAAGTGATGTACTCTGATAAACAACTGTCTGTGTTTAAAATTAAGGGCCGGTGCCGAGCACCAGAAAACACTGGCACAAATTAAGCACTGTTACTAGCGAAGGTATTGTGCCTCTCAGCACGCACTCCCAAGGAGGTTATGTCAAGTTCCCGTTCTATCTCAGTGATCATCAGAGTACAACGTAGAGTGCATGGCTATCAGGCAGATGGCCTCGAGCCTTACAACTCGGAAACACATTGTACTGACAGCAAAAGTCCATCTGGCACTTCAAACTGTTGGTCAAAGCCAAGTATCCATTACTGTTCTTTTAATGTATGAAGTATGAAATTCATTTCTGAGGAAAATCATCGCGAGAGCCATGGTTTGTGTATTGTGGCCGCTCTGAAAACATCCGTGACTATTTTATACGAGCGCTAGTCGTTTGGCATAAAGTGGAAAGTTGATTTTA
Organism: Triturus cristatus; assembly: GCF_964204655.1. NCBI lineage: Eukaryota > Metazoa > Chordata > Amphibia > Caudata > Salamandridae > Triturus > Triturus cristatus. The sequence continues at coordinate 1,595,542,192 of NC_140590.1, read as the reverse complement.
CTTAATAAGCCCTGAAGGGGCTTCACGTGTTTGGTTTCTTCCGACAAAGATACACATTTCCTTTTCACATCGGGTACAGCTTTATGTACAGCTTACTCTGTGTTTTTCCTGCAAAATGCTATGTATAAGATACCCAGATATTTTCTGTTGAGTGTTACTGCAGGTAAATACGGCATATATTGGTTTGGCACTGATATTATACCCAATAAACTAACTTGTGTTGCCCAATGTTTTACAATGGCAAAAATAAATTCCTAATTACATGCATTGATTGCTTCTGTATTGCAGGGCGTTTGCAGGATAACATCAGTGTACCAGTGCACGCCATCTTAAGTCAAATCGAGCGGTGAATCCAATTAATCCAAATGACAGTATTAGAAACAAGCTTTGGCAAAGCCAATAGGTCTTGCGTATGCAAGAGCTATTCCCAGTTTGCCAAGGAGTTTTAGCCATGTTATACATCAGTGTGGATACTGTTTAGCATGAATAAATGTTTGTGGCATAAAGGAGAGTGTGGTGGAGTGTCATGGAGTTTTGGGGAGTAGCATAGAGTGAGTGGCATGTGGTGTGGAGAGAAGTGGAGTGTCATGGAGTGGCATAGAGTGCTGTTGAGTGTGGTGGAGGGAGTACAGTGCCGTAGAGTGAAGGGGCATTGTGTGGAGTAGTTTAGATCAGAGTGGAATGGCATAAAGATGACCACAGTACCGTGGAGTGGTGTAGAGGGAGTTGAATGTCGTAGAGTAGAGTGATGTAGAGCGAAGTAGATTGTCATAAAGTGGAGTGGCATAGAGTGGTTGTACTGTAGAAGAGTGGAATGGAGTGTTATGGAAATTCGTAGACTGGAGAGGCATAGACTGTCGTAAAGTGAAGTGGTATAGAGTGTCGTAGAGTGGACTGGCATAGAGCAGAGAGGAGTGGCATAGAGTGGAGTAAAGTAATGTGGAGTGGTGTGGTGTAGAGGGATTTGTGTAGAGTGGATAGAGTGTTTTAGAGTTTTAGAGTAGTGTGGCATAAAGCAGACTAGATTGTCGTAGAGTGGAGTAGCATAGATTGGTGTAGTATACTAGAGAGGGTTATGTCAAGTTCCCGTTCTATCTCAGTGATCATCAGAGCACAACGTAGAGTGCATGGCTATCAGGCAGATGGCCTCAAGCCTTACAACTCCATACAATGCAGCGCTGACGCAAAGACCGGATGCATTGACGTATGCGGTACATTAACTCACATTCCATGCAGTCTAGAAAAGCACGGAAACACATTGTACTGACAGCAAAAGTCCATCTGGCACTTCAAACTGTTGGTCAAAGCCAAGTATCCATTACTGTTCTTTTTAAGGTATGAAGTATGAAATTCATTGCTGAGGAAAATCATCATGTGTTTATGCGAGAGCCATGGTTTGTGTATTGTGGCCGCTCTGAAAACATCCGTGACTATTTTATGCGAGCGCTAGTCGTTTGGCATAAAGTGGAAAGTTGATTTTACTTAATAAGCCCTGAAGGGGCTTCACGTGTTTGGTTTCTTCTGACAAAGATACACATTTCCCTTTGTGTGGACACATCCACATCGAGTACAGCTTTATGTACAGCTTACTCTGCGTTTGGTTTAACGTTTATGTTTTTCCTGCAAAATGCTATATATAAGATACCCAGATATTTTCTGTTGAGTGTTACTGCAGGTAAATACGGGATATATTGGTTTGGCACTGATATTATAGCCAATAAACTAACTTGTGTTGCCCAATGTTTTACAATGGCAAAAATAAATTCCTAATTACATGCATTGATTGCTTCTGTATTGCAGGGCGTTTGCAGGATAACATCAGTGTACCAGTGCACGCCATCTTAAGTCAAATCGAGCGGTGAATCCAATTAATCCAAATGACAGTATTAGAAACAAGCTTTGGCAAAGCCAATAGGTCTTGCGTATGCAAGAGCTATTCCCAGTTTGCCAAGGAGTTTTAGCCATGTTATACATCCGTGTGGATACTGTTTAGCATGAATAAATGTTTGTGGCATAAAGGAGAGTGTGGTGGAGTGTCATGGAGTGTTGAGGAGTAGCATAGAGTGAGTGGCATGTGGTGTGGAGAGAAGTGGAGTGTCATGGAGTGGCATAGAGTGCTGTTGAGTGTGGTGGAGGGAGTACAGTGCCGTAGAGTGAAGGGGCATTGTGTGGAGTAGTTTAGATCAGAGTGGAATGGCATAAAGATGACCACAGTACCGTGGAGTGGTGTAGAGGGAGTTGAATGTCGTAGAGTAGAGTGATGTAGAGCGAAGTAGATTGTCATAAAGTGGAGTGGCATAGAGTGGTTGGACTGTAGAAGAGTGGAATGGAGTGTTATGGAAATTCGTAGACTGGAGAGGCATAGACTGTCATAAAGTGAAGTGGCATAGAGTGTCGTAGAGTGGACTGGCATAGAGCAGAGAGGAGTGGCATAGAGTGGAGTAAAGTAATGTGGAGTAGTGTGGTGTATAGGGATTTGTGTAGAGTGGATAGCGTGTTTTAGAGTAGTGTGGCATAAAGCAGACTAGATTGTCGTAGAGTGGAGTAGCATAGATTGGTGTAGTATACTAGAGAGGGATGGAATAGAGTGGAGTAGAGTATTGTGGAGTGTCGTAGGGAGGAGTGGCATTGAGTGGCACAGAGTGGGCATACAGTAGAGTGGTGTGGAGTAGTGGAGTAGAGTGGAGTGGTATGGAGTGGCGTAGAAAGAGTTGCGCAAAGCGTCATAGAGTGGATGAGAGTGTAGTATAGAAGAGTAGAATGTTGTAAAGTGGAGGGGCATAGAATGGCATAAAGTGTCGTAGAGTTGCATAGAGTGGAGTAAAGTCTCAGAGTGGAGTGGAGAAGAGTACAGTGGCGTGGAGAAGAGTGGCGTAGAATAAAATGCCAGAGTGGAGTGGCATAGAGCAAAGTCGTGAGGTGTGGAGTGGAGAGGCATTGAGTGGAGGGAAATAGAGTGGAGTGTCATAAAATGGAGTGGAGTTTAATGGAGTAGAGTGTCAGAGTGGAGTATTGTGGAGTGGAGTGTCATAGAGTGTTGCAGAGTAGAGTATAGTGATGTAGAGTGCAGCGGTGTGGAGTAGACTGGCATAGAGTGCAGTGGATTAGAGTGCAGTGGTTTTGAGTAAAGCGGTTTAGAGTGCATTGTCATAGAGTGCAGTAACGTAGAGTACAGGGGCTTTGAGTGCAGTGGCACAGAGTAGAGAGTGGCAGAGTAAAGTGGAGTAGCATAGGCTGCAGTGGCATAGAGTGCAGTGGCGTAGTGTAGCGTGCTGCAAAGTAGACTGACGTAGAGTGGATTGGTGCAGCATAGATAGCAGTGGCATATAGTGGAATTGACGCAGAGTGGAGTAGGGTGGCATTAAGTGCAGTGTTCTAGAGTGCAGTGGCGTAGAGTAGATTGTTTCAGAATAGAGTGAAGTGCTGTAAAGTGGAATGGTGCAGAGTAGAGTACAGTGGCGTAGAGTGAAGTGTCGTAGAATGCAGTGGTGCAGAGTAGATTAGATTGGCTTAGAGTGAATTGGCCTAAAGTGCAGTACTGTAGAGTGAAGTGATGCAGAGTAGTGTGATGTAGAGTATAGTGGTGTAGGGTGCATTGGTGTAGAGTGGTGCAGAGTAGAGTGCAGTAGCATGGAGTGTAATGGTGCAGAGTAGGGTGGCATGGAGTTCAGTGGTGGTCAATGTAGTGTGGCAGAGTAGAGTTGTGTAGAGTAGAGTGCAGTGGCATAGAGCAGAGTGGTGCAGAGTAGAGTAGAGTGGTATAGAGAGCAGTGGCGTAGAGTACAGTGGTCGGAGTAAAATTGAGTGGTGAAGCGTGCAGTGTTATAGAGTGGTGTCGAGTAGATTGACAGATTGCAGTGGTGTAGAATATAGTGTTGCAAAGTACAGTATAGTGGCGTAGAGTGCAGTGGTGCAGAATAGATGGGCATAGTGTATAGTGGTGGCAAGTGCATTGAGTTTGAGTAAAGTGGTGTAGATTACATTGGCACAGAATGTAATGGCGTAGAGCGCAGTGGTTAGAGTAGAGTGGCATAGAGTGGTGCAGAGTAGAATAGAGTGGGGTAGATTGGAGTGGAGTGGTGCACCATGGATTGCAGCGGCACAGAGTACAGTGGCATAGATTAGACTAGAGTGGAGTGGTGCAGAGTGGAGTAGAGGAGCGTAGAGTGTGGTGGCAGAGAGTGCAGTGGCTTAGAGTATATTGTTTCAGAGTAGAATGACGTGGCATATAGTGTAATGGTGCAGGGTAGAGTGGAGTGGCATAGAGTGCAGTGGCTTGGGGTAGAGTAGCATAGAGTGCAGTGGTTTAGAGTGGCAAAGAGTGGATTGGCAGAGTGCATTAGCGTAGAGTGCAGTGGGGGCAGAGTAGATTAGAGTGTCATAGAGTGGATTGGCAAAGTGCATTGGCATAGAGTGGAGTGGTACAGAGTAGAGAACATTGGCACAGAGTACACTGGCATAGAGTGCAGTGTTGCATAGTAGAGTGGCGTAGAGTGGAGCTGCTTAGAGCGGAGGGCATAGACTGGAGTGGTGTAGAGTGCAGTGGCAAAGACTCTAATGGTGCAGACTAGAGTGACCTAGACTGCACTGGCATAGAGTAGAGAGGCGTTGAGTGGAATGGTGTAGAGTGGAGTGCTACAGAGCAGAGTGCAGTGACATACAGTGGAGTGGTGCAGAGTGCATAGATTGCAGTGAGGTGGAGGGGTGCAGAGTAGAGTGGAGTGGCCCAAAGTGGAGTATGCATGGTGTGGTAGTGCAATGACATTACATACAACATATTTTCAATTGAAACGACCATTACATTTGCACCGACAAACAGTTTAAAAAAATAAAACTATACATGGCACAAGCAATAATGTGTGAAAATGTCATCACCCAGAATACTGATTTGTTTTGATCGTATTAAAATATTTGTTTCCACCACACTTCAGAATTACCCCCAAAAAATTCAAATTTGTGCTATCCTAATTCAGATATATTCTGAAATATTTGCACAGTTCATTTACAGGCATTTAAATTGTGTTGCGTGCTAGAAAAAATAACATTGTAAAGCCCTCTTCTAGCACACCCCCAGTACCCAGCATGATTGTCACATAAATCCTCTCACTTTAAAGCTCCCTCAGAAGACGGAGCCTGATATTTGACCTCTGTCTCTGAATGCACAGCAAATGTGACAAGATGACAACACGATTTAAAGGCCTGTTCACCGAAAGGAGCACTGGTGGAAGAAAACAGTGGGCTCATGAAAAGAGGCTTTGATCCACGGAAGGGACGAACTCAAAAAGGACAGCCTAAAACAAGTAAAGCCAGCAAATAGAAAGCAAGCAAATGTGAGTTATGAACCACAAAGCCAATGGTGAACAATGGATGCAATTCATTCCCAGAGAAGCTTTCCGAATGTCCCCAACATGTCCTTAGCAAACCAGACAACCCTGTAGTAGAGATTACTCAAAGAGTAGAATCTGTTGGTCTTCGCTACGGCCAATCTGGCCTGTATTCTTACCTGCAGTAGGGCCATAAAGACCAGCCCTTCCAAAGGGTGGAACCCCTTTTTACATCTTAATACTTAAAGTACTAAAGCCATTTAAGCACTATACACCTGCGCTCCAACATAGCACTTTCAGTGGTTCGAGGAGAGGGAGTCTAGAACTCTCGCAGTAGGAAGGAGAGCGACCCGAAGCCAAGATGAAGATATAGAAGGGGAACTGAAATCCTGGAAGAAAAACCTAACGAGAGGACAATGCTCATTTTATCTTGAGAACTCACCTACCTATTTGTATTTTCCTATGCCTGCAGTCTGAATGTGTTGAAAGGGATTACTTAAGGAAAGTTCCTCATGCAATAAAAGTGGTCAGAATGATATACAATAAACTACACCCTATCACCTACTATTCTATTTCTTTTATTTATTTTTTTTTTTATTTTATTTTTTTAAAACCTTTATTTGTGCATAGTAAAAGAACAAATACGGGCCTACAACCATCAGGCCGGCCACAATACGGTTGAGCACAGAGACAAACAGTACATCCCCTGTGCATCAATGGTCAAGATTAGCGACGATTCAGGATTCATACACTGGAGGGATCCTTGACACCAGGGGAAGGAGAAGTGCAGGTTAATTTTAAGGTTTTCAAAATAAGTTTATCGAGAGAAAAGTCAGTAAAGGATAGAAACAAGGAGATTCGAGTCCGCGAGATGGCTTCATACACTGGAGAGCAGCAGCATCATTAAAACAGCCATAAAAAATCACATACAGTAAGGTGATGCAGTTAGATAACAGGATCATCACATTAGTAAATACGCACCCCCTAAAAGCCGCCCCCACTCAATCCACCCCACACCCGGACCCCGAATCGAAACAAGTATAACGCAGAGACATGAAAGAAAGAGGCCCATAGAACTAAAAAGAAACAGTAAATTACCCCCCCACCCTACACCAATGCGGAGGCTACGGCCTGCCCCCCCCCCAGCATAGTGCCTGTCGCCCAATGAACCCGAAATATAGACGAGAGAGAAAGTAGGAATAGAGTAAAGAAACTAAGAGAAAAAAGAAGGAAGAATGCGGGGAGGAGCCCACGTAACCTCGGAGCGCCCGACACCACCGGCCAACCCAGCCTCCACACACTGAAACCCCACTACACCCAAAGGCGGTCGTGTGAAGATAGCATGTAACAACAAGGAAATGAAGGCAGACAGCTCGCGACGAGTGCGCACAACATATGCAAACAATTCCAGTCCCAGTCCAGCCCGTCCGTGAAACCATGATGATATAAAGTAATCTAGCCCTGGCCCGATCGCGGGCTTACGATTAGACCCGCCCCCTCGTGAAGGCCCCGCATCCCGAACAGACAAAGACAATATGGCCGCGTGGAAGAAGATGGAGAAGTAGAGTCACAAAATGGCCGCCGATCATCTATTGTGGTCCCCTTGCACACCATATAAAATCCAGACCTGGCTTGTAAAGTACATGAGTTCCACCTAAAAGGAGCCGTAGGCCACCGTGAACGGTTCCTCGAGGACGTCAGGTGTAGCTCAGCTGGAAACTCCTGCGGGCACGGTGAGGCAGGCAACAACAAAGCAGGCAGCAACGACCGGGGAAACAAAGTATCCGCCATTGAGCAGGAGAGCGATTGATCCTGGGTGCCGGGAAAGCCAAATGCAGACACCAGTGTAGCACCGTTATACCCAGTCGTTGCTTCCCCGCAGGAGGACCAAAGCACTGGCAGACTCACGTCTTGTTGATCACAAACGGGGCGCTCACGACCCGCAGCAGACAGTATAGAGTCGAACCGCTCACTCAGCATTTGCAAGCCGACACACAATTGCAGACGAAAGTCCCGCAGGGCAGCCAGAACGGAGCCGTATGTCAGCGGAAGCTGCGCCCCCACAGCGGCAGCAATCCGGGACGGCACTGGGGAGCTGGAGTCTGGTAGAGGGAGGGCGAAGCGGGCAGCGGGCGAGACCGAAGCATCACCCCCCAGCAGCGAGCAGGCAATCAGCGCCATGTTTTACCGCTGAACGGTACCGTGGTCAGGGGGGGGGGTCGTGACAAGGAGGCAAGTCCCAACAGGTCTGCGCCGCAACAGGTGAAAGCCAACAGTCGCTTCCCCTCCCTCGGGCTCTCGTTGCAGCCGACTAGGCCATAGAAGAAGGGGGTCTGCAGCCTTCCACAGCGTGGTCCACAGAGCGGGGTAGGAGACCCGCCACGCCGGGGCTTACCCTCTAGCTCCAGCCCGTCAGGTGCAGGGTGCAGGAGGTGTCCGGGCGTCTCTCCCTCGGCTCTTCTGGCGACAGTCCGTGGCGTGAGGCGGGATCGGGACCGCGGGGCTCAGATTTGTACCAGCGGGTCCGGTGACTGCGACGCTTCCAGGGGGCCGGCCGAGGCCACAGTAGAGCAGGGGTCCCGTGCGGAGAACAAAGGCACCAAGAACTCCGGCGTCCGGGCGGGCTAAGACTCCGGGAAAGCGGCGGCGCGGTCAGCGCGTCGTCACACACGTTGCACCTCGAAAATCGGCAAGGATAGGAATCAGGATGATAGTCTGAGGCCAAGGGCCGACGGAGCCGGGCGCTCAAGCGTCTGCTCCGGTCGCCATCTTGGCTCCTCCCCCTATTTCTTTTATTTAAACCTTTAAATCTACTAGAGAGCTCATTTTGTACGTAGATGATCATTACCCGGGGACAGATACCTTTTGTATATGTCTGAAATAAAAGCTGGGACCTATAAGGCTTCTTTTATCCTTTAGTCAACACTATATTATCACATAAGGATATGTTGTTGTGACTGCTTTAACCCCTTCCCCGCCCATGACGGAACCACTCCGTCATGAGCCACGGGTGCCGTGTGCTCATGACGGAGTGGTTCCGTCATGCCGCGGCCGTTGGCGGCCGCTCCTCCCACGCGGCGCTAATTCCCCGCCTGTGCGGGTGATTAGCGCCGTGGGCGGAGTCATGACGGAACCACTCCGTCATGAGCACAGCTCAACCGTGACTCATGACGGAGTGGCTCCGTCATGAGCACAGCCCTACCGGGCTGACCCCAAACCCCCCCCCAGCGCTGCGGCGGAATTCCTGCCGCAGCCAAGGGGTTAATGATTAACCAGGTTTAATAATTCTGCAAATATAATCAGTACATAATCAATTTTCTCATTTCGACTTAGGAAATTGCTGATGGGTGATACACAGTTCTAAATAAATCCAAATCCTATCTTGCAATTTAAGGAGGCCTTTTCACTGTTTACTTCAAAGACTTTAAACCCCTAAAACGTTGGCACGTGTTACCTCTCACAGTCACAACTAAGAATAAAGCTGTGTTGGCTGTTATTCAAGAAGCTTTATGGAATTCTTAAAGATGTTTTGCATTTACTCTTCTCTCTCCCTTTAACCATCCTAGACATGAAGAGCTGTCTGGTTTGAATATAGATGCAGATTGCTGCTTAGGAACGAACAGAGGGGCCTCCGGTACCTCACTTTTTCTCATATTAAGAGTGACGCATCATCGGCGCAAGTCGCTTGTAAATAAGTCCCTTAGTTGTTTGTTGGAGAACCTTTCCCAATCTGTACGAATTCACCATGTTTTTCAGGATTCTTGAGCATGTAACTTTTCTTACTTTTTGGAACCAGTGAGGGCACTCCCTATTACTCTGGGCACATGCACACATTCACCCTTCCATTTATTCCATCCTTCCAGTTAGCCGTTTAAATACCTAGAGTTCATCTGTAACTCATTAAGTCTCTTCACTGAGTAGATTGATCCACTCCGCCCGTTCAGGTCATAACCATGGAAGTCTGTGCTACTTATGAGTAGTATGAGGCGTATCTGGGCTAACTCTTTAAGCTGGTACTATCCCGGCATCATCTAGGTTTGAGAGCCGCAGAGGATCCCTCACTGAACTAAACAGACGTCCATGCTCTCCTCCTTCCTTACCTTCACTGCAACTGCCCTAGAGTGCCAATCACATGCCGGCTTTACTTTGAACATTCTGTTGTGACATCACACGCTCTGGCCTGTCTGTCCGAAGTCACATGATCAGTGCATAAATCCTTGCATGGGAAGACACTCGGATCTAAACACGCGTGGGATGAATGTTGATCCCTAAGCACAACCTCCGTGTAACTGAATACAAGCAACTCTTGAAAACTCCAGAATTAATACTTCACTTGTTAAGTCCTAGGCCATCATTTTCCGAACTTTTCTCATACACAGACTCTGCATGGAAATATCCGGGTTGCTACATAAAGTGCTCAAAATAGACTGCAAACTAAGGTGACTGGGAGAAACACTCGAATCGGTAACATAAGTCAATTGGCTTGAGATGGTTCTGGTCCTATAAAAGATGATCTTTTACATGAAAATGTTACAACAGAAATAGGAAATAGGATTTTTCAGGCACCTAATATTTCTCAAGAATTGTTCACAGTCTTCCATGATCACTGATACCTTAACCACGTTTTTACTCAGTAAGAATCTAACTATGTCAAGATTAGTAGGTAAATTTAGCTTGCCTTACCTCTCAGATCTGAGGAGGCAGTCTACACACCTCTCCAAACCTTGGAAGGCTTCTCTCACACAATGTAACCATTATTAGAAGGAGAGTTTAAGTGTATTCTAAGAGCATGAGCTCTCACGCCTTATACTACTCAAGCAAACCTTGACACCTGTGGCTAAGTTACTTCAAACAATCATAAATACATTATAAATACACGTGATAAAATTTGAAATATCTAGTCTGGAAGATAGAAATCAGAGCAGTAATACATTTAAAACTACTTGATGCTGGAATCGCATCAATCAAATGCCGAAGTATTTGTAGTAATGATGATACACTGGTAAATTGTAATCCAAGTAGGTTTATTCAGGTAAGTAGACAGGTCATCATTAACAGGTATATAAGTCCTGTAGAGCAGGTTGTATGCTCATATCAACAGCCCCACCAGGAGCAGCCTGCTAGCTGCTCAGCCCCCTCTCACCAACTGTCACTGTTCATCCAGTCACCCAGGCATTCTACTCAAGGCCCACTCACCAACATTCCATAGAGAAGACACACACACAGGCTGAGCAGCTAGAGCAGAGAAACACAGGGAATAAAACACCATGCAAGACTACTAAAGTATTAGAATTCACAAGCTTGATACCGACTGCTAATTATCTTCATGTCTCTGGACTAAGACACAGAGTAAGGAGTCATCCCAGACCTGAGCCTTAGCTTAACTCAGAATTATAAGACAATAAGCTGCATCTTCACCAGTTTGAAAGACACTGGCATACAGTGGACTAAGTGTAGAGAATAGGGTGAAATCTAAAGAGGGAATGATGGAGTCTAATACGTTATTACTTGAAACTAAATGTTCATTTGATACCAACATAATAAATAAAGCTCACAACAAATAAAAATAGATATTTTAAATAGTGAATGAACTTAAAGAGTGTTGTAGGACCTGAAGCAATCTCGAGAGCTTTGTAATTCTTTGAATGCTTACCTTATAGGCAACATTAAGTTAATCAAAGAAAGTAAAGATGGTACATCCACATATTCTCAGACTGGAGTTGACGACAGTAGTACTAGCTCCCTGTCCTCTTTAACTCCCTTAGAAGAAGGTAGTCTTCATACTGATGAGTAGGGTAAGTCAGGCCGCCCGTTGAGCTCTTGTCTTCCAGCAATCGTGATGACAGTGGCCGAGGTAGTCACAACTCAAGGTGTAGTTATTGAACCCTTCAAAAACGCAGTGGTCATCCTGCTTTTGAAAAAGCACTGAGATGTTCCAAAGGCTTTAAAAAATGATTGCCCAATTGCTCTGCTCCCATACCCCACAAAAATTTGGGAAGCACATATTGCCCACAAACTATGTAGTCATTTGCAATCTTTCAAATTTCTAGTAATGTTACAGGCTGGGCTCCGTCTGGGATGTAGCATTGAATCAGTGATGTTCTATGTAATTGATGACCTAAGACCTGGACAGTGATGGTGGTCAGGCTACAGCCCTGGTTCTCCTGGACTTGTCCACGGTTATTGGCCGCTAGAGCTGGACAACCCTCCTGTATCAAAGACATCGGCAAAAAGTCTTGGCGTAGTGGTGGACTATTAAATCACCATGATAGCTCTGGTTGCAGCAGTAACCACAAAATGTATTTATCTTCTAAAACTCCTGAGGAAACTAACACCTCTTTTGCCATTATAGGCCTCAAAGACGGTAATCATGGTAACCATCACCTAAAGATTAGATTACACTAATTGAATCTACTTGGGCCTCCCTGCCATTACCACTCATAGCTACCAGTAATTTCCAATGAGGTCACACGTCTCATTTACAAACTTCCTAGGAGAGCTGTGACACCGGTCTTGATACAACTTCACTTGTTATCCCTCAATAAGAGGGTACATTTTAAGGCCTGTTATTTCATGTTTGATGCCTTTAATCACTTGGCCCCACATTATCTGATCAAGAAGATTAAGAACTATATTTCAGTTCGAACCTTGAGATCATCTGTTCTGAATTATTTAAAGAGTTCCTAGATATTAGAGGAAAAGGTTGGGCGGCAGGAGCTTCTCTGTGCCCGAAGATACACTGTAGAACTCTCTCACAGAAAGACTGTGTTTGGAAACAGTTTTTTAGGATTGAAAAGCACTTAAAAACTTGGGGCCTCATTTATGTTTTTTTTGCCGTAGGGCAGCGCAGCCAGTCTTGCTGTTGCACTACCCTACAACAAAAGAAAAGGGCAGGCATGTGCCGTATCTATTAGATACGGTGCATTCCTGTCCTTTTCCCATGCGACGGTGCAAAATTGGCACCTTTGCACCATGGTGCATGGGTGCCTGCGTTGCAGGGATGATTATTTCTGTGCAGGAAGGGATACCTTCCTGCACAAAAGCAATCACAAGAGGCATTCTGCAGCACACATAGAAAGAGGAAAAACAAGGAGAAATAAAGATATTTCTCCTCGGTGTGCCTCCCTTATGCTTACCCTGGGGAGGCGTACGTTTTTGGTGCTGTCTCAGACTTACAATTTCTTGTAAATCTAGGGCAGTGTCAAAAAGCCAATTATGTTGCTGGGAACGCCTCCAGCAACACCCATGAAACGCCCCTTTTACACAGTTTTCTGCGTGAAAGGGGCACATATTCATAAGGTCATAGAAAGCCACGTAACATGGCTTTGCGTGGCCTTAGAAATGTGCCAGTGGCACACTGCAACACCAGAACGTCAAAAAAGTGACATTCCGGCTGCACAATAGTGTCGGTAGGGCCTGAGGCCCTTGGTTGTACAGACAAGCATTTGGTTGTTTAAAACAGACGGTACTCCCTGGTTACTGGTATCTCCTAACAATACTGTGCCAGGAAACCATGTGCGAAGGTTTACTTAATGAAATTAATTTAACATGACATGACATTTCCAGAGTAGCTTAGTTTATAGTATGATTGCATGCGTGTATATATATTCAGGCTTGAAATCCGTTTGCCTCCCCCACGCATTACCTACCCGGGAACAGTGGCTTCTGGGAACTGTCGTTGACAACTGGACTACAGTGGGATCCAGTCCAGGTTTTCGACCACGCCTGACCTGCAGCCAGCAGCAAGCAGCAGGAGTGGAGCAGAGTAGAGCAGGAAGCAGGAAGAGCCGCGCACCGCGGCCGAAAATTGCGGCCGAAATTGCGGCCGAAATCGCCGAGAACACCAGCTTGGGAGTTCGGGAGTTAAGGCTGCGTGGAAGGAGTGGGGTTGCAGAGCCCGGGTGAGTGCATGTGGACATGCTCCCCTGTTCCCCTTGTTCACCGCCGCTACAAGAGATTGCTTCAATTGGTGCAATTGGTGCATAATTGGTGCTCATTGCTGTCGTCGGAGAGTGCCGGTGTAGGTGCTACGGCTCTGAAGAAGCGAACGCCACCATACGGTGTTTGAAAAGTGCTGAGTGATTGCTTCTTTTCGTGGAGTTTCCCGGATTTTAAGCAGTGATTATTGGTGTAGCAGGGAGGCGTATACTGGGAAACGTGGACTTGGAGTCAACGTTAGTTTTTGGAGACCCGTGGAGTACTGGTTAGCAATGTGGAGGCTTGGGGGGAGTACTGGATTTCTGTAGAAGCCTGGGATTTCTCTGGACTCGCGCTGCAGCTTGTCTGTGTTGAACTCGGAGAGCAGGCAATCTGATTCACTTCATTTTTCAACCGCTGCGAGGCAATACTGGAATACTGGAAGCTTGTACCTACCTGGGCATTGACAGCTTTAACCGGGACGGAAACGCTGTGGGTCTTCCCTGCCGCCGATCAACATCACAGGCCGCAGTTGGGGGGGACTACAACTCCCAGAACACCTTGCGGAATCGCATCACTTTCGCCCACCATCGCCCACCATCGCGCACGGAGGCACGGAGGCGCTGAAAAAGCAGAGACTCCCCCCGGAACGTGGGCGGCGCCGGGACAAGGGCGGGGGCCGTCAGAGGCTGAGGCCAAGGTAGGCCGGGCTGGGCCCCCCCCTTTTGTAAGTGACTGTCTCATTCACGGAAAGGATCCCTAATACACTAGTGGAGCTAGTAAGACGCTATAATTGTCCTATCCTGCATTGTGTTATAAATTTTAATTGGTCAACTTGGAGAGACTAATGTTATTATCTTAGGCCCACGAACTAGGCCCCCTTAGCCCCGACTACGACTAGATTCCATTATTGTGATGTCGTCTCTTGTTAGAGATAAGCCTATAATGGCTGGAGGAGTCAATCAAGGTACGCTCGATAACTTTGTCATCAGGGCCACCTCGGTTATAGACAGGGAAATCATACTTGAAGAGCGACGGGCCGAGAGACGACGCTCTATAGAATTTATTAAGAACAAGCGTTCGTCTCTGGGCCCGATCCAGTTAGCTATCTCGCCTGCCTCGAACACATATTGTGTAAGGGAGGATTGTGGGCTATCCCCAAGCGACAGTATCCCTTTACTTTTGCAAGACAGATCCCCTAGTCTAGTAGAACCCAATGCCCTGATCATGAATGTTTCTGCCTCCTCGAGTAATTCGATTCCACAGGACGTGATTACGACGGATACTCCGTTGCCACCATTAAAGTCTGTCCAAAAAAACAAAAAAAATCCTAAAATCCCTCGCGCCCAAGGTCCACCACCGGGGAAAAAGAGAAAGAGGGGGAATGGTCCTCAGAAAAAGTTGCTTAGTCATTCTAACTCTGGGAACCTACAAAGCCCCTCTCTCAATGTACCATCAATACCCGTAGTAGTAACTCCTCCATATGTATCATTGAAAGATGCATCCACTACCGACCTAATGGGCAGTATGGAACAGCTAATTAGATCACTCATATCTCCGTTAGTAGAGAGGTTAAAAAGAATTGCTGTACAATTGGATAGTTTGGAACAGGCTATCTGGGCAAGTAAAGGGGCAACCAAGGATCTAAATCTGCCTTCTCCAGTCCCTTCCGATTCCGCTTCGGGCCACAATTACGTGGCTCAAAAGGAACCAATAACAACTAATGTAGCCAAGACAAAACCGTCGAAAGCAACCCCCTCTAAAACTATAGGGTTAAACGCAAATAGGAAAAACATCGGGGCTCAAGTAGGTGGAATTATAAATCCTCCGAGAACTGTTCTAACATCAAATCTCCCAAAATTGAACGGCTTGAATAAGCCGGCGAGGTCTACTGCACCAAAAAAGCACTCAGTAGAACTGCCCCCGGAATCAGTTCCGTATGTGGTGGTTCTTACTGGTGTGCCACCCCTAGAGGAGGGTAGAAGAGAAGCTGTCTACCAACTGAAAAATAAGACCATATTTTGGCTCAGACAGAATCGCCCTCTACCGCCAAATATAAGCGGCGAAATCCTATATGTCAGGCGTCTCCCATGGTTAGGCCAAAGAACAAAGGACATAAAAGGGGATATTGTAATAATAAATTTCCGTGACAATAGAGCTGTTAGACACATCACAAACTGGTTCCCCCAAAACGGCAGTAGTGTAATTTCCACCCAGGATCTGACTTATTTTTATCCAAGAGGTTTAGTGGCCCCTGTAATCGATGTTATGCCCCTGTTACAATCCCAGCTCAGCCATACTGGGCCTCTATCTCTAAATCAGGCAGACCATTTTGGGGCACCATTCCAATACCAAGTAGGCCATCCAAGGCACTCTTCCCGCCAGCAGGTCGATCGCTACCCTCATGTTTACAATCGATACGGGGTCCTATCAGGCTTGGAGGGAGTAGATTGACTGCATTCCGGGGGTACAATAAGTCACTTCATTTTTCAACCGCTGCGAGGCAATACTGGAATACTGGAAGCTTGTACCTACCTGGGCATTGACAGCTTTAACCGGGACGGAAACGCTGTGGGTCTTCCCTGCCGCCGATCAACATCACAGGCCGCAGTTGGAGGGGACTACAACTCCCAGAACACCTTGCGGAATCGCATCACTTTCGCCTACCATCGCCCACCATCGCGCACGGAGGCACGGAGGCGCTGAAAAAGCAGAGACTCCCCCCGGAACGTGGGCGGCGCCGGGACAAGGGCGGGGGCCGTCGGAGGCTGAGGCCGAGGTAGGACGTACTGAAGTCGCTAAGTCCAACGCTATTTAATATCTATGTAGCAGACTTAGCGAGGGTAATAAAGGACCATGGGTTGCGACTTACATCTTACGCAGACGACACCCAACTGGTTCTGGCGATCCACAAGGACGGCCCAGCGGTGGCAGCTAATTTTCAAAGGGCCATGCTTGCTGTCAGTACCTGGATGTCCTCCAATTGTCTGAGGCTTAACTCAGACAAAACCGAGGTCATGACCTTTGGTAAACTCTCCCCGGACTGGTCTTCCACCTGGTGGCCTAACCAGCTGGGCTCTCCACCTGTCCCAGTTGAAAAGGCTAGAAACCTGGGAGTCATTTTTGACAGCAAGCTGTCATTTAACCTTCATGTCAACAAGGTTGTGTCATCTGCGTTCTTTATTCTAAAGAAAATTAGGAAAATACTGCCTTACCTCCCCTCCTCAGCTGGGAAGACCCTGGTCTCCACCCTAGTGTTTTCCAAAATCGACTACGGGAATGCCCTCTTCATTAATACTCAGAAACTCGTTCTATCTAAGTTGCAGTCCATACAGAATGCGGCTGCAAGAATTCTTCTTGACATCTCCCGCCGCCAGCCAACCACTCCAGCCATTCGTCACCTGCATTGGCTAAGAGTAGAGGGCCGTATTTAATTCAAGGCCCTCTGCATCGCCTATAAGGCAGTGCATGGCGTCGGTCCAAAGTTTCTGATTGAAGCGTTCCAGTTGTATAGCCCCAAGAGACAGCTGAGATCCGCCAACACCTGCCTGCTTCCGGTACCTCGCACGAGAACGGCAACCTGGGGAGACAGGCGCTTCTTGGTTGCCACACCCAAACTTTGGAACCTTCTGCCACTCACCATAAAAACTGCCCCCAATCTGATGAGCTTTCGTAGGCTCTTAAAGACATGGTTGTTCAACCAGTAAGCCTGCTGCTCGGTCTCTCTATCCGCCACATGCGCCGAGACACCTTCGGGTATTTGTTTGCGCAATAAAAATCTCGAAAATAAATAAATACTGCTTGTGAGAAGTTGGCCTGATGTATGATGTCACTAGTTCTAGTGTACACCTTATATCAGTCCAAATACCCTTATGGTGATTGGTTGTAAAGTCAACCTTATAGACCAGCTATCCTAGTGGTAGCATGGACAAGAGCAGTCTTAGGCTAAACTCTGAATGGCATGTGAAGCCAGCTGTGATACCATATATAATCCCTTGAATACCAAATGAAAGGACACCACAACAGATATATATATAAAATAAAGTGTATTTATTCTAGACAAACCCTCAGCACTCTTTATGAGATTAGAGGTAAGTACAACACAGTCTTATTTATGCATACATTAAGTCACACAGGTAAGTAATACAGTTAGGCCCTAGGGGCCACGCAAACCATATACTAAGTAAGTGGTATAAGGACCACTGTCACGGAAATAGGATAGGCCTAGGGAATCGCTGGGGCTACACTATACTACCAAAGGTTAGGAAGTGGGAGGCCCACGGGATTCAGGTGCAGAGTGGAAACACTCACGCGTAATGCGTATTATCGATAGAAATAGTACAGTTTTGAATTAAGTAGATTTAGGACACTTCCGGAGTAGCTAGGAAGTCGAGACTGGAAAACTAGACACTAGGATAGTCACTATCCTGATGAGCACCGGATTACCCAAGTTACCTAGCCCACGGGCTGCGGGTGCATAGGGGTGAAGTTGCGTCGGGTTTCGTCGTCGACTCCTATGGATGCCTGAAGAAAGATGCTGACTGGCAGTCAGTGAAGAGTGTCCGGTGGATCCCAAGGCTGGCATCAGGAAGAAAGGATACCTGCAAGCAGAGGGGACAGAGTCAAGGTCACTAGCCAGTGACCACATGGAACCAGGAAGGAGCCAGGCGATGTCGTGAAGATTGCAGGTGAAGGTGAAGCTTGTCGCTGCAGCCACGAGGACCAGGGAACGTCGAGGACGACCAGGACCAGGAGGCGAGCTGTCCCACGAAGGCTCTTGCTGTCGGCGGCGTCGAAGTTGGACTAGGACTCACCAAGCCTTGGCAAGCGGAACCCACGAAGAACGGAGGACTTGCTTCTGGTGCAGACCAGGAAGGTCTGGGGTGCTTCTTCTTTGCAGAGAAGCGGGAGCCAGTCTGGAGTAGCCAAACCAGCGCTGAAGATTTCAGGGTGCGTCGTCTCAAAGGCCACTAGCCAGCGGGCAAGCAACCGGACAGACGCGGCAAGCAGGAAAATGCAGAAGGGCCCCACGCAGGACTCGTGGAGTGTGGGGGGCTGATCTTCGGTGCAGATGGTGCTTGGGGTTGGGGCTTCTCAATCCCTGGTGCACAACTTCGAGGGTGCCTCAGAAGCTGCGCTTGAAGATACTAGCCACTTTTCCCAGGTAGCCGGTCCCACGTCTCTCGTCGCCTCCACGGATCTCAACACGGCTGTGGATGTGGATCAGGGTCGGAGAAGTCTGGAAGTCAAGGCTCTGGTCGGGCTCTGCAGTCGGTCCCTCGTAGAACTGGAGCAAAGCAAAGGGTAGTCTCTTGATGGTGCCTGTTTGCACAGGGTATCCACTCCTTGGCCACAAGGGAGATTCTTCAGTCTTCTTCTTTCGTCGAATGTCGAAGGTCCAGAGTTTCTGTTCAAGTTGCAGGTTCAGGATAATCTAAAGTCTTGAGGCCCAACTCCCACTCTTATACTAATCGGGGGGGCTGGGATACCTGCTAGGTCACGCCTTATGGGTGGGACCTGGGAGGGGGGTGGTTACACCCCCTTCCCTTTGTCCAGTTTCGCGCCAGGACTGGGGCTGGAGTGCCCCAGCACCGGTTTGAACTGTACTATGCATGGGACACCTTGTGTGCCCCAGGCATGTCTCATTCCTTTCAGCCCTCCCTGCCCCAATACACTAAAGTCTGTCTGGGGAGGTGCTAGCACCTCCCCAAGCAGGAAACCTATTGTCCAAGCCTCCCTTGCCGGGATCACTCCCATCAGCAGGAGGTCAGACTTGTGTCTGTGGCAGTAGCATCCATTTTGTGATGCTGAGGCTTTGGTTAGAGTTAAACAGCAAAGTAGGATTTTAACATGTCTCTCCCTCTAGAAGGGAGGAATAATATCCTCATCACCAGAAATGGTATGGGGGTATTATTCCAAAGTGTTAGACACCTTACACGACATGTTTTGATAAAGCCAAACCATAGTTACCATAACCGTTTAAGATTATAAGGCACTTTAAGAGTATATGGTAGGCTATATCATAGAACAGCTATAAGGACATGGTTCCGAAAGCTGCAGACAGGCTCAGCTCATGCTAGAGCACCATCTCACATGTTACCAAGCACTCTGCCTCCAGGATTGTTAAGGCCTGCCATAGGAGTGGCTGATAGGTACACATGTGTCTATATTGTAAGGTAGATATAGATATACTATATCTAAGCAAGGGGTGATTACACGACCTTGCCCCAGCTGAGTGATCAGCCAGTTGTGTCTGATTGGAAGGCCAGACCAGGGGTGGCATAATACATGCTGCAGCCCCTGGGAGGCCTAGGGTACACCTATGCCCTGGGTACCTAGGGTACACTGTACAGGGTCCAATAAGGTGATCCTTACCAATTGGTTATGTACCTAGGGTACATGGAGTCCATTTTAAAGAGAGAGCAGACAGCCTGAGACCCTGAATGGCAGGATCTCAGGCCAACTAAGTCGAAAAACCAGCTAGACACTAGGCAAAAAGTTGGGGGTAACCATAGTCAGATATCCACCTTCCTACACAACCCCCCCCCCCCAAACGAAAGGAGATAAGGCTGGCCTTGACAAGGTAAGCCTCTATTGCCTAAGTGGCCATATAAGGAAGAACCAGCACTGGCATGGTTACCCCCTGTCTCATGGTCCACTAAGCAGTCCCTCATCCTAAAGGTATCATAGAGTCTCCACCATAGGGAATCTCTACCTATGGGTGTTTCTTTGCAAAGTAAAAGGCTGGTGTTGAGATGGAGTACTGAAGTGAGTGTCCTCAAAGTGAGGCCTCAGCTTCCTCCAATCATCCTCCACCATGGATGCCTTTCTTTCTTTAACTGAGTTGCACTGTGCTCTCAGGGTCAGCCTCTGGCTACCTAAAGCTGGAGGCTGGGTCCCTTTTGTGGGCTTACTGGAGGGACAGGTCAGGTTTGGGGCCCTAAGGTCCCATGTTTGCCTGTGCCCAACAGAATCCCTCTGGGGGAGGTCCCTAACTACCTGTAAAGGGGATCCCTCAGGAATGTTTTTAACCATCACCTGGCTAGGGCTACTAGCCAGGCAATCCTCATTCTTTTGATGGGGGGGTTCTTGTGGACAGGGGCCCTCTTGGGGTCCACTGGCCTCCCTGACCTCTGCAGCTCTGGGCTGACTGAGGCAGGGTAGAGAGAGGCAGGCTACCTGCACCAGACTGGGTCCCACCTTGGAAGGGGCCACTGACATCAGAGGCTCTGCCAGGCCAGGCCTGGCTACCTCTGGGGCAGTTCCTTCACAAGGGGTGAGGTCAGATCCCTGAGGAGGCTGACCTTTTCCTAATGTCTGGGGAGAGGGAGACTTTTCTTCCTCCCCACTACTCTCTGTTTGTGTGGAGTGATCCATAGTTTCAGGCTTCACTACACCTATGTCAGTCTGAGTATGGACTGAGACCATTACAGCCCTGCCAACCTTTTCAGGGAGGCACTCAGTTTGTGTTTGAGCTGTGACTGCCACAGCTCTGCCAGTCTCTACAGGGAAGTCTGTCTTTGCCTGGGCTGTGGCTACCACTGCCCTTCCAACCTTTTCAGGGAGGAAATCTACTTGGACAGGGGTTGTGGCTGGCACAACCCCACTACCCTTTTTTGAAAGGCCTACCATTTTGGAATGGGTGTCTTGTTCAACTCCAGCCCAAGCTGAGAGTTCTAAGTCATTCCCCAGTAAGCAGTCCACAGGCAAGGTTGGAGACACTGCCACCCTTTTAGGGCCAGTGACACCTCCCCAGCTGAGACATACCTCTGCCATGGGATGACTGTTCTGTTTGCCATCAATGTTAGTCACCTGGTATGAGAACCCAGGCAAAAGCTGCTCAGAGGGAACTAGCCTATGGGCCACCATAGTGATGCTAGCTCCAGTGTCTCTGTAGGCCTCAGCTTTTCTACCATTGATGTAGGGCTCCTGTCTGTACCTACCCAAAGTGTTGGGACAGGCAGTGAAGTTGGCAAACCCCATGCCACCATCACAGACAAAAGTAGCTGCTGTAGGGGAATTGGCTAAGCCAGGGTCCCCCTGTGTTCCCCAAGAAAACCCAACCAAATTTTTGGGGGCACTCCCACCACCTGGGGGATTACTGCTGACAGTAATAGGTGGTGTGACAGGAGTAGTTGGAGGAACAGTTTTGTTTTTAGCCTTTGGGCAACTGCTGTCAGTTTTCCAATGCCCAGGAGTTTTACACTCATGGCAGTAAGGCTTTTTAACTGTGGTAGAGGAGGGAGCTTGGGACCCACCACCCTGTGTGGAGTTTTGGGGCCCTGAGGAAGATTTATCTTTTGTTTTATCCCCACCCTTCTCTTGAGGCTTGGTGGTATCTTTCTTTTGGTCACCACCCTGATTTTTAGGCCTAATCCTGGTCCTGACCCATTTATCTGCCCTCTTTCCCAATTCTTGGGGAGAGGTCAAATCTGAGTCTACCAGGTGTTGATGGAGAAGCTGGTTCTGACAATTACTAAGGATCTGCTCCCTCATAATCAAGTTGTACAATCCTGTATAGTCCTGCACCTTGCTGCCAGTTAACCATCCTTCCAAAGCCTTAGTGGCACAATCCACAAAATCAGACCAGTCCTGTGTCTGTGTCTTCTGGGTGTCTCTGAACAACAACCTATATTGCTCAGTGGTTAAGCCAAACCCATCTATCAGAGCACTCTTCAGGACTTTGTAATTGTTAGCATCCTCATCACTGACTGTGAGGAGCTTGTCTCTACCTTTGTCAGAAAAGGAGAGCCACAAGATAGCTGCCCACTGACTCTGGGGTACCTGCTGTACTTTGCAGGCCCTCTCCAAAGCAGTCATCCACTTGTGGATGTCATCCCCATTCTGATATGGGGGGACTATCTTGCTTAGGTTTCTATGGTCATAAGACCTATCCCTATCTCTAGGAATGTTGCTGCCACCAGTGGGTTCTGACCCACACAACTTTTGCTCTCTAGCCAGAGCAAGCTTCTCCTTGGCAAGGGTAAGTTCTTCCCTCTGAATCCTCAGATTAGCTTCCCTCATTCTGGCTTCATGCTCCTTTCTCTCAGGGGAAGTCATTCCCCTGTGAGAGGAAGCATTAGAGATGCTAGAGACATGGGAGTGGATGGATTCCCTTGAAGGGGATCTGTCTCTCCTGCTTCTCTGGTTAAGCCTACTTGGGGGTCTGTATGGGGGGACCCCATGCAAACTCCCATGTAAGCTTAGGTTAGCCTGGCTAAGTCTTCCTACTTGGCCCTGGCTGTCTACCTCTTCATCTGAAGCCCCATCTGACTCCTCTGTGGTGGGTAGACCCTTATCTACAGCTATGGCACCATCCTTGGCAGCTCTTTCAGCATCATAGGCCTCCAGAAGCTCCACTAGCTGTCTAAGGGTAGGGTTGGAACCCTGTTTTAATCTCCTGGAGGTACACAGTTGTCTCATCTCCTGGAAAGTGAATGCATCATACCTAGAGGGAACCTGTCTAGGATTCTCCTCTCCTGAGGGAGCATCAGTGTGATCTCCATCCAGGGACATGATTCTAGTGAGGGTGTGGTGTGTGCACCTACCTACACTAGTTGTATCTACTAAACCTCTCTAGTAGTTGTAGTCAGGGTGTGTTACTCCCTTCAACCTACAACCACTAAGTCCAGTAGGACTTAAGTATTATAATCTATGTTATATGTACCTAAACAATATCTGTGTGATCTTTCAATTTAGTATCTCAAGATTACAATGGTATTACAACAGCAAGCTCAGATCCCAACCGCTGCTCACCAATGTGAGAAGTTGGCCTGATGTATGATGTCACTAGTTCTAGTGTACACCTTATATCAGTCCAAATACCCTTATGGTGATTGGTTGTAAAGTCAACCTTATAGACCAGCTATTCTAGTGGTAGCATGGACAAGAGCAGTCTTAGGCTAAACTCTGAATGGCATGTGAAGCCAGCTGTGATACCATATATAATCCCTTGAATACCAAATGAAAGGACACCACAACAGATATATATATAAAATAAAGTGTATTTATTCTAGACAAACCCTCAGCACTCTTTATGAGATTAGAGGTAAGTACAACACAGTCTTATTTATGCATACATTAAGTCACACAGGTAAGTAATACAGTTAGGCCCTAGGGGCCACGCAAACCATATACTAAGTAAGTGGTATAAGGACCACTGTCACGGAAATAGGATAGGGCTAGGCCTAGGGAATCGCTGGGGCTACACTATACTACCAAAGGTTAGGAAGTGGGAGGCCCACGGGATTCAGGTGCAGAGTGGAAACACTCACGCGTAATGCGTATAATCGATAGAAATAGTACAGTTTTGAATTAAGTAGATTTAGGACACTTCCGGAGTAGCTAGGAAGTCGAGACTGGAAAACTAGACACTAGGATAGTCACTATCCTGATGAGCACCGGAGTACCCAAGTTACCTAGCCCACGGGCTGCGGGTGCATAGGGGTGAAGTTGTGTCGGGTTTCGTCGTCGACTCCTATGGATGCCTGAAGAAAGATGCTGACAGGCAGTCAGTGAAGAGTGGCCGGTGGATCCCAAGGCTGGGATCAGGAAGAAAGGATACCTGCAAGCAGAGGGGACAGAGTCAAGGTCACTAGCCAGTGACCACGTGGAACCAGGAAGGAGCCAGGCGATGTCGTGAAGATTGCAGGTGAAGGTGAAGCTTGTCGCTGCAGCCACGAGGACCAGGGAACGTCGAGGACGACCAGGACCAGGAGGCGAGCTGTCCCACGAAGGCTCTTGCTGTCGGCGGCGTCGAAGTTGGACTAGGACTCACCAAGCCTTGGCAAGCGGAACCCACGAAGAACGGAGGACTTGCTTCTGGTGCAGACCAGGAAGGTCTGGGGTGCTTCTTCTTTGCAGAGAAGCGGGAGCCAGTCTGGAGGAGCCAAACCAGCACTGAAGATTTCAGGGTGCGTCGTATCAAAGGCCACTAGCCAGCGGGCAAGCAACCGGACAGACGCGGCAAGCAGGAAAATGCAGAAGGGCTCCACACAGGACTCGTGGAGTGTGGGGGGCTGATCTTCGGTGCAGATGGTGCTTGGGGTTGGGGCTTCTCAATCCCCGGTGCACAACTTCGAGGGTGCCTCAGAAGCTGCGCTTGAAGATACTAGCCACTTTTCCCAGATAGCCGGTCCCACTTCTCTCGTCGCCTCCACGGATCTCAGCACGGCTGTGGATGTGGATCAGGGTCGGAGAAGTCTGGAAGTCAAGGCTCTGGTCGGGCTCTGCAGTCGGTCCCTCGTAGAACTGGAGCAAAGCAAAGGGTAGTCTCTTGATGGTGCCTGTTTGCACAGGGTATCCACTCCTTGGCCACAAGGGAGATTCTTCAGTCTTCTTCTTTCGTCGAATGTCGAAGGTCCAGAGTTTCTGTTCAAGTTGCAGGTTCAGGATAATCTAAAGTCTTGAGGCCCAACTCCCACTCTTATACTAATCTGGGGGGCTGGGATACCTGCTAGGTCACGCCTTATGGGTGGGACCTGGGAGGGGGGTGGTTACACCCCCTTCCCTTTGTCCAGTTTCGCGCCAGGACTGGGGCTGGAGTGCCCCAGCACCGGTTTGAATTGGACTATGCATGGGACACCTTGTGTGCCCCAGGCATGTCTCATTCCTTTCAGCCCTCCCTGCCCCAATACACTAAAGTCTGTCTGGGGAGGTGCTAGCACCTCCCCAAGCAGGAAACCTATTGTCCAAGCCTCCCTTGCCGGGATCACTCCCAGCAGCAGGAGGTCAGACTTGTGTCTGTGGCAGTAGCATCCATTTTGTGATGCTGTGGCTTTGGTTAGAGTTAAACAGCAAAGTAGGATTTTAACATGTCTCTCCCTCTAGAAGGAAGGAATAATATCCTTATCACCAGAAATGGTATGGGGGTATTATTCCAAAGTGTTAGACACCTTACACGACATGTTTTGATAAAGCCAAACCATAGTTACCATAACCGTTTAAGATTATAAGGCACTTTAAGAGTATATGGTAGGCTATATCATAGAACAGCTATAAGGACATGGTTCCGAAAGCTGCAGACAGGCTCAGCTCATGCTAGAGCACCATCTCACATGTTACCAAGCACTCTGCCTCCAGGATTGTTAAGGCCTGCCATAGGAGTGGCTGATAGGTACACATGTGTCTATATTGTAAGGTAGATATAGATATACTATATCTAAGCAAGGGGTGATTACACGACCTTGCCCCAGCTGAGTGATCAGCCAGTTGTGTCTGATTGGAAGGCCAGACCAGGGGTGGCATAATACATGCTGCAGCCCCTGGGAGGCCTAGGGTACACCTATGCCCTGGGTACCTAGGGTACACTGTACAGGGTCCAATAAGGTGATCCTTACCAATTGGTTATGTACCTAGGGTACATGGAGGCCATTTTAAAGAGAGAGCAGACAGCCTGAGACCCTGAATGGCAGGATCTCAGGCCAACTAAGTCGAAAAACCAGCTAGACACTAGGCAAAAAGTTGGGGGTAACCATAGTCAGATATCCACCTTCCTACACTGCTGAGGATAGCTCACAAAAGGTGCCTCTCATAACCACAGAACCCTTACCAAATGGTAGACCACACATCACGCTTTTAACCCAAACTAGTTTCCAGCATGCAGTGAGCGATTCCTGTCATCGTGGGCTAGGAGAGTTGTCAATTGTCCAACAGGGGCCAAAGGGCAGGATCCACCCTAAGATATATAGCAGGGTGGAGGGGGCTGAACTTCCAGGCTTGGTAGGCTTTCCTCTGGCAGAAGATGTTGTGGCCATCCCAAGCGGGAGGAATGAATTAGGAATTGCCATTAATGAGCTAGCAGGAGGTTGTGAACTGCGAAATATTAGTGGCCCAGGGGTCCAGCTGCCAGCCACCGCTGTACTGGGGGGTGATCCCAGTAGGGCTAGGGGCAGAATAGTCTTGTGGAATGTCGCAGGCTTGGGCCCTAGAATGCACTCACCAGAGTGGATGTTGTTTATAAATGACTTTGATGTCTGTATCTTCCAGGAGACATGGGCCTGCGAGCCTCTCTTCCTCTTTGGCTTCCTTAATTATTTTGTTCCGGCCGTTAAAGGGCCAAAGGGAAGACCAAAAGGGGGTCTAACCATTTGGGCTCGGCAGGCACTCTTCGATAAGATAGCAGAGCTCCCCACAGGCAATAATGACATGCAGCTGATTAGGCTTTGTTTGCTTTCGGGGGAACCCCTATATATTTATAACCTCTATAGAAGAGGTCATAATGGGGGGAAATCCCAAGTCTTGGCTGCACTTGACCAATTGATCGGTGCCCAGCCAAGCGAGAACAACATATTAATTGCCAGTGACATGAATATGACCTTTGAGCCCGTTTCAGTTGAAGACTGGCAATCAGGAGATGATGTAGATATCGAATGGGGAATCCCTAAGCTGGACCTAAAACCTGTGAATAGATGGTCAGCTGAAGTAATACAGATGAACGCTATATGTAGCGAAAGGGGGCTCAGAGCTTTGAATGGTAGGACATTGAGCGATGGACAAGGGGCAAACACAGTTGATAATGGCCGTTGGCAAAGCCGGATTGATTATGTTATTTGTAGCTTAACGATCTTGCACCTGATGAAAGATATGAGGGTGGGTAACAGACAAGAGAGTGATCACAATCTCCTTTGTATCACTCATTTGTTGTGGGGGGGGGGACCAGGAGGGTCAAAACATTATAACAGAAGCGATGGCAGAGATCGTCCCAACGAACGACATGAGGCGAGTCAAGTGGCCCCAAATTGTGGCTAACCACGAGGTGCTACTAAGTATTGGCACAAATCTGGATCTTACTACCTCTGCCATGGAAGTAATTTTGAATACGGGATCGAGGAGCAGATCAGATATGGTTGAGATTACCAACCTGCACTGCGAATTCTTTAGCTCGATAAAGGGTCATTTCTATAGGGCAGTACGCTCGCACTCGGGCAAGAAAAGTTGTCCTCATGTGGCGGGGTGGTACAACGCCACATGTAGGGCAGCTAGAACTTCTCTGGGGATGGCCATCAAGTCCAAAGATCCAGCCTCCGTCAGGAAAGCAAGGCGGAAATATAAGTCCAGTGTATCTATAGCTAAGAAACAATGGGACGAGCAGCACTGGCAAGATCTTAAAGCTGCCAGTTCCGCAAAAGACTCCAGATTATCCTGGAATATTGTTAAATGGGGGAGAGGGGGTCTTCCAGAACCACCTTCCAACCATGTTTCACAGAGCAACTGGTTGGATTATTTTGGTCCCCAATATAGGTGGACAGGAATGGGGAGTTTGTGCCCTATGTTATATTCCAAGTTCCTCCTTTTAACAACGTGGATGTAGCATTGGCCTTGGATTCAGCTACTCGGGGCAAGGCCCCGGGCCCTGACGGGGTGCCTGCATATGTATTTCTCTATGAGAAACCATGCTGGGGCCAGTATATTTTGAATTTGGCCAATGCAGTAGCACAAGGGGCTCCGGTACCAAAGTCCTGGCTGGGGGCAGTAATAATCCCTATATACAAAAAAGGGGACAAAACTCTACCAGGGAATTATCGGCCCATCAGCCTTATAGACACAGTCCAGAAGGTCGTAGGTAAAATGACCCTGGCAAAAATCATAGCCTGGGAGGAAGAAAATAATGTTCTATCTCCCTACCAAGCAGGTTTTCGCAAATTGACTAGTACGATAGACCAGATCTTCCGGTTCATGCTACTGCACTGGAAGACAGTAGAGCTGGCGAAGGGCAGTCTTTATGCTGCCTTTATAGACTTACGTGCAGCTTTCGACCTAGTCCCTCGCTCCCAGTTATGGAAAGTCTTAGCTGAGATGGGTATGCCACTTGAAATTCTATCGCTAGTGATGAGATTGCACGAGTCAAACTCTGCAAGGATCCAGTGGGAGAGACATGGGCAAATATCTGATGAGTTCCCGGTAGAACGGGGGGTACGCCAAGGCTGTGCCATGGCCCCGATGCTCTTCTCCCTTTATATTAACGGAGTAGTGGAGCGTATGTTGTCTGCTTCTGTAGATGCTCCAACATTGGATGGAGCGAAAACGCCAATCCTATTATTTGCAGACGACACGCTCTTTCTATCCAAAACTCCCAGCGGCCTGCAGCGTGCCCTGAATATCTTCGAGGGCTTTTGTATTGATCGAGGCCTAGAAGTAAATGTAGCCAAAACAAAGCTGATGACATTCAATCCCCACTCCAGCTTTAGAGGGAACTTCTTCATGGATGGCCAAAAGGTAGAAATGGTTTCGGATTTTGTTTATCTGGGCATCCACATAGCCAAGGGCGCAAAGTGAGGGAAACACACAGAAGTGGCGGCTCTTAAATTTCGCCAAAACACTGGTGTTATAAGTGCTGAACACAAAAGGTCTTTGACCAAACCTATTGCGCCAGCACTTCAAGTATATGAGGCCAAGCCATTAGCTCGGCGCTCTATGGCTCAGAGCTTTGGGGCAATGGCAATCTAGCACCATTAACGCTGGCCGAGAACAAATTTCTTCGAAACCTCATCGGCCTTCCCAAAAGTACAACCATGAGGCCTCTGCGTTGTGAGTTAGGCAGGAAAGCAATTTCAGATATGGCTAGACTAAGACCCATTTTATACTGGCGGCGCATTTGGGTCACTCCTGAACTCGCTCACTACGCAAGGGGCTTCCTAGATTTAATTAATTGTGATAAGTTCCACAAAATAGGTTGGTTGGTGGATTTGCGCAGAATGCTGGGGATTCTAGGCATGAATGAGCTATGGGAGAATCCAGAGGAGGCCTTGTTCCCGACCAAAGCAGTTATAAAAACAAAGTATTAGGAAATGGTAGAACATCGGGATTGGAATGAAGCCGATTCTTCTACCATGGAGGGACTATTTCTTGAAGTAAAAGCTTCCCCTTTCCTTGAGCCCTATTGGGATACTATAACCAAACCCCTGGATAGGAAGCTATATTTCCAGCTTAGAGTGGGGTCTCTCCCAATTAGATCACTAACTGGAAGATGGGCAGAGGGTAGTTCCCAAGCCTGCCCAGTCTGTAAAACAAGTACCGAGACCACTGCCCACTTACTCTTTGTGTGTGGGGCTTATTCAGTCCCCCGACGTGTCTGGCTGAGGGCTATGTGCAAACAGCTAGGCACGAGAGAGAGCGGCATCGCTCTTAGGATCATTCGCACTAGTCCTTCAACATTCATTGCTGTGGCAGTTGCTAAATTTCTGGGTTGGGCTTGGGCCATTAGAAGGAAATCTCTTGCCTAATAGTAGGCTAGGTGAAATGAACATTAGCCCATTGCCCGTTCCACCAGTCAATGAGAACCTAGTCTCTTTGTGTTTATACTGGCTAAATAACTGCATTTGACATGATTTTTAGTTTTCATTGATGAATTTTAATATTATTGATGCCATGATGTTTTATCAGTTTAAAGATTTTATAAGAGATTGTAAATATGTTATAAATGTTTCATGCTTTTATGAGTTTTTAATCTCGAATAAAGCAATTAAATCGGAAATCGGACTACAGTGGGTGTGCGATCAGGTGATCGGGGGGTTGAGCACTCCATCCAATGGGAGTGTGGCAGGTCACTTAAAGGCGTGGGTGGAGCAGCATCCTGGTTACAGCGGTATCCGAAGAAGGAAATGCATCATGCCCAAGCTGTCTAATTAAAGGCTTCCAAAGGATTTCCCAGAGTGGCCTCTTCCTTCTCTTCACTGGAGGGGTTTGTACGGATCTATGCACGCCAGCCAGAGGCGTGAAAAGAGGCCCTGTTCTCCAAAGTGGCCGGAGCGTTACTGGCATCAGCTGTTGCAGCTTTTGGTCTGTCTAAGGGATTGGAAAAGCACCGGCCCGCCTCAGAGTGCAAGCTAAGCCAAGGGCTGCTGCCAGGAGCAGCTTGTGACTTCACAAGGAGCGGAAATTCACTGCAATGTCGACTGGCGGCCTGGCTGACACCTACATTAGGGGCTGGAAAGTCAGGGGGACCCAAGGAAGCCCTAGGACATAAATCCAAACCAGGGCTTTCCATTCGGACACACCGCACCTTTGCCCTGAACAGCAAATGCCC
The DNA here is from genome assembly GCF_964204655.1 of Triturus cristatus. Taxonomy (NCBI): domain Eukaryota; kingdom Metazoa; phylum Chordata; class Amphibia; order Caudata; family Salamandridae; genus Triturus; species Triturus cristatus. The sequence goes on along the minus strand of NC_140590.1, from coordinate 1,595,511,925 downwards.
ATCCGGGCTTGAAATCCTTTTGCCTCCCCCACGTATTACCTACCCGGGAACAGTGGCCTCTGGGAACTGTATTTGACAACTGGACTACAGTGGGTGTGCGATCAGGTGATCGGGGGGTTGAGCACTCCATCCAATGGGAGTGTGGCAGGACACTTAAAGGCGTGGGTGTAGCAGCATCCTGGTTACAGCGGCATCCGACGAAGGCTATGAAAGCCGAAATGCATCATGCCCAAGCTGTCTAATTAAAGGCTTCCAAAGGATTTCCCAGAGTGGCCTCTTCCTTCTCTTTACTGGAGGGGTTTGTACGGAGATATATATATATATATTCACTGAAAAAACCATAGGTTTCAGGGGTGTTATAGTTAGCTGGACTTTTCACTTGTACAAAACCATTGAAATTCCCCCGTTATAGTTAGTTCAGCTAACTATAACTCGCGCGCCCGCAATGCACTGCTGATGACGTCACATATTACATCACTCATGACATGGTCAGTGACATCACTCATGACATCACTGATGACATCTCAAATGACATCACTGATGACATCACTGATGACATCATCCAGTGAATGTGTGTTATTCTGAAAATTAAATATGTTTTATATATGTATATCTCAAGGTCGATGGAAGAATAAATGGGTATATAAGTGTCTAAATAGATGATTTGTTTTTGAAAAATTGATTGTGTAACTGACTGATTAAGTGTATCATAGTGAATACATGGCTTAGTGAGTAATGTTTAAATATGTAAATATCTGTATCAGTCTCTCACTTTGTGTATAAGTGGCTGCATGGGTTGGTGAGTAGCTACATGGGTGTCTATATAGGTTATTAGTTGGTTTTTTGAGTATCAGTCTGAGTGTCTGCATGGTTCGGTGGGGGGTATTACGTAGTGCATAGGTGCATGAATGAGTGACTCACTGTCTGTATGTGTTGAACACAGTATGTGTGCAGGACTGTATGGGTGGATGAGTGTGTGTATGGGTGTGTTAGTGAGTGAATGACTGTCTCAATAGTGTCTTTATGAGTAACTACATATGTTTTAAACTAGTATATGTGACTATTGGTGTATATATGTGAGTATATGTGAGAGTGAGAGATTGAAAGAGTTCCTGTATGAATAAGTATGTGTTTCTATAAGTGATTGTTTAAAAGACTAAGTATGTGTAAGTTTCCGTAGAAGTAAGTGTGGTGGTGTGTGTATAACTGTATATGCAAGTAAATGTATGTTTGATTCTTTATTAGCATGAGTGACTATGTGTGTGAGTAACTCTATGGATGAGTGGCATTGTGTAACAGGATGTATAGGTGTATGAGTACATATGATGAGTGAGTACATGTATGAGTGACTGTATTGGACTGTTGGTGAATGAGTGGATGTGTATGTGGATCTTAGAATTACTGAAGAGGTTGTTGTAACTGGTATTGGTATGTCCATTGTTTTGAAAATTTTAGTCTCTATTTTTGAATGTGTGTATCAAAGGTTATATTAGGGTGAGAGGAGGTCTGCCACTCTATCACAAGGATGATGTCATCAGTGATGTCATCAGTGATGTCATTTGAGATGTCATCAGTGATGTCATGAGTGATGTCACTGACCATGTCATGAGTGATGTAATATGTGACGTCATCAGCAGTGCATTGCGGGCGCGCGAGTTATAGTTAGCTGAACTAACTATAACGGGGGAATTTCAATGGTTTTGTACAAGTGAAAAGTCCAGCTAACTATAACACCCCTGAAACCTATGGTTTTTTCAGTGAATTTCTGAGGTTTTTTAAATGCTAATTCCTAACTATAACGTGCCTGAAACCTATGTTTTTTTCTGTTAATTTCAAAGGTTTTTTAAATGCTAATTTCTAACTATGCCTACAGAGATAGGACATGTGAAGAAAGAAGAAAAAATGCACAGAAAGAAACAAAAGAAGTGCAGAAAGAAGCAACAGAAGTCCTCAAATACGGAGATAAGTGCAGAAAGAAGGATAACGTGCAGAAAGAACAAAAAGAAGAGCAGAAAGAAGCCTTGTTGCAAAATCATCCTGTACCCTCAACTTTTTCAGACGGATACTGGTGGTAACTGAGTCTGACTAACCAGTCCTAGAGCCAGTGCTATGTTAAAAGACACTTAGAATACAGTGAAAACACCTACATACACTAGGGAACATTATGCGTTGGGGTCCCCCTGTGATTAGCCTTACCTCCTCTATAAGCCCCTAGTATATAATAGGGCATGGGGATTAAAACTACCTCTTAAAACAGGCCACAGGGCGTTTTTGCACACGTTAACTCAGGCCCCGTCCCCTCCTTTCACCATTGTGTAAACACGCCCTGTGTCCGTTTTTAGTTGGGAGATTAAGTTCATTTGAGTCCTGAGGGTCCCTAGGGTCCAACTAGCCCACTAGGTACCTCCAGTAAGTGCCACAGAGCTGCGTTGCAGAGAGGTGTAAAAAGTGGCACGGCCTGGACCACCTCTCTGCAATGCAGCTCAGTGGCGCTTACTGGAAGCACTTGGTGGGCTAGTTAGCCCCCAGGGGCCCTCAGTATTGAAGGGAAATTATATCCCCAATTTAAAACGTGCCATGGTGCGTGTTTGCACACGTCACCTCAGGCCCCGTCCCCTCCCTTCACCACTGTGTAAACGCGCCCTGTGGCTGTTCTAAGTTGAGAGATTAAGTCCCCTTGAATCCTAAGAGTCCCTAGGGTCACACTAGACCACTAGGTACCTCCAGTAAGCGCCACAGAGCTGCGTTGCAGAGAGGTGTAAAAAGGGGCTTGGCCTCAGAACACCTGTCTGCAGCGCAGCTCCCTGACGCATACTGGAGATGCCTGTTGGGGGCGCATTTGCAGAGTGCTGCATGGAGGGGGCATGGCCTCCGGGACGAAGCCAGTCTTTTATTTATTTTATTTTTTTAAGATTGGGGGCTGTGTGGTTCCCCTTCTTATTCTAATTTATTGGCCCTGATGACCCCATCCCCCAGGGCCTGTCTCCTAATTAAATTTTTTTTTACCCCAATCCCCAGGGCCGGCCACTGTTTTTTATTATTTTTAAAAAATATATATTTATAGACACACCTAGGACATGCTGGACAAACCGTACGTACCTATCACCATGACGATTTGCGTGATATTCATTAAAAGGCGACTATGCATGCAATTAATCCACGTGGAATGTATTTACACCACTAGTGAAGCTCTGACATGTCTGATGCTCTACCGTGCCTAATCCCGGTAGACACCCTTGTCGTTTATTTATACAAACATCGGTAGCTATTGACGGGCACATTTAATACACATGCACACCAAGCCATTCAAAGGGGATTCGACAAAAATTCGACCAAAACTATGCAAGAAACCCCCCTCACAGTTAATAATACACACATCCACTGCCGGATGTGTAATACTTTTTATTTTACTCTCTGGAAAGGGGACGAACATCACTTGCGAGTCACAGCGCGCTCCTGACAGAGCCCAATGCTGTGTTACACCCACCATTGCCTGCCGAGTGCCACACACCTCTGTATTGTATTCCACTAGCTAGTGCATATGCTATGACACTCTCTAGCCCATGTGCACTGTAACACCACCCCGTGAAAATGTCATGCCACACTTGTCTTCGCACGGGTTATATTGCCCCATCTAACGTGCCTTCCTCGATGCCTATGTTATAACGCACAGTGCTATGCCATACATATTACAATTTGGGATCCATATCTTTGTCACAGTGCATATGCAACGTTACACTCCCCAGCACATATTTTATATTACAACTTTAGAGACTAGTTAGGTTACACAACACTGCCCTGTGCATATTACACTCCAAGGCGCATATCGCATAGCACGCGCTAGTGCCTGTGCTATCTCGCGCTCTCCAATGAATCTGTCATTGCGCACAATGTATTGCATATTATATTTCACGCCTGGTTCATCTTATATCACACTTTTTGGTGCATAGTTTATACCATACACTATATCTAGTTTTCATTTTCAATCGTGCTCTCAGGACTATGTTCTATATAACACTGTGTTCACCTACCCTTTTCACGGGCATTACATTTTGCGATAGGGGGTGGAGGGTCAGGGGGTGTTTTTGCCAAGTGAGCCCGGAGTCACAGTCACTAACGTCTTCTTCTTCCTGAATAAAAGTGAGATTATGCTGCATACTTGTTCATATTTTAAGTAGTTTGCACAGACAAAATGTTTTAAAAACAATAAAGTTTCTAATACCCGCCTTCTCTGAACAGTTAGCTTGCTGCCCCATCCCCCTCCTCCCTATCCTCTGTTGTGTGAATCCATGGACTAGCCTCCTCCCTCCTGCCATGCATGGTCTGATGTGCTGCCACTGCCCTCAATTTAGTATGATGTACCAGTCCACTCCTCCTGCCCTCCATTGCCCAATTCTATGCCCCATCATTGACCTCCTGCTTAAACTCTGTGCTTAGCTTGCTGCCCCTATTCTCCTTCCCCCTGCCCTCCGATGTCTTTGTGCATGCCCCTGCTCCATCCTTTTTGCCCACCATGTCCCATGGACCTGCCACTCCTATCTACTCTGAGTGTTCTGTTGAGCTGCCACTCCCCTCCCACCTGCCTAGCATTGTCAGATGACTGTAACCTCTCCCTGCCACCTCCACCCTGCCTGTCCACATGCCATGCCTCTATCCTCTTCCTCCTGTCCTACATGGTCCATTGTACTGCCACACCCTTCTGTCCTCCCTGGTCTGTTGTGCTGCAACTGCTCCTACTGCCTGCCCCGTGTGGTCTGTTGTGAGGCCCCTTCCCCTGAACTTTCTTGTCTGTGCACAGGTCCTGACCCTCCCTTCTATCCTCCATCGTCCTTTGTGCATGCCCCTGCACCCTCCTTCTTGCCCATCATAGCCATTGTGCTGCCACTAACCCTCCCACTTGCCATGCATGGTCTTCTGTGCTGCCATGGCCCCTCCCACCTTCCCTGTGTGGTCAGTTAGCTGCCCCTGACCCCCTCCCACCTTCCCTCCATGGTCTGTGTGTATGCCATCACAGTCTCACTGTTGCTCTTCATGTTGTGTCTTGCTTCTAGTGCTCATCCTGCCTGACCTCCATGGCTATCTTGCTGCTCCTGCCCTGCCCCCTTGCCCCCAGCCCTCTGTTTACATGTGCAGACCCCTACTCCCTCCCTCCTGGCTTGTCTGTTCCATTGTAATGCCCCTGATCCGTCCCTCCTGCCCTTTATGGTCTGTTATGCTGCAGCCTTCTCTCCTGTCTGTCCATTATGGTCAGCTAGCTACCATTGCCTCTTGCCCCTCTGTTCTCTGTTGTCCATGTGCATGGTCCTGTCCCCTCCCTCTTGCTTTCTATGGATTGTTGTGCTGCACTCCCGTCCTGCATGCCCTGTGTGGTGTATTGTGCTGCTGCAAACCCTGATGCCTGCCCTGCAGGGTCAGTTTGGTGCACCTCTCCATGTCTCTCCTGTCCTCTGTTATCCAAGTCCATGTCCCTATCCAATTTCCTTTCATGATCCAATGTACCATACTTGCGAACATTTTGAACTTGGTAAGAGGGAGATTTTGAAAAAAAAACTGGGGTATTGATTTTCCCCTTTGAGTTACATTGAAAAAGAGGATATTGTAGACAGGAGACAGATCAAATAAAGCCCATTTGAGCTTAAAAACATTGGACGTTTCCTGGCTGTATCGGGTCTGTTGGCATGTATGGTTGTACTACCATTGCCTCTTCCTTCTGCCCACAATGGTCTATTACATTGCCACAGCCTTGAAGGAGGGTAGATTTTGTATCACAGGGGGCCCCTGGCCCGTTCTGTCCACACCTGAAGTATGAGACCCTTGTCCTTGCCCTGCCAGCCGCATTTGTAGGCCGTATTAAATTGACCAGCGGGTCCTGTGTTGCTATATAATTATCCTGAGACATCCTTACCACTCAGCCAGCATAAAACCCCTGTGTAGGCCCTTCTGTTCAATATGTAGGCCTCTTTGTTAAATTGACCATAGCTCTGCAATTTTAGTGTATAGCAGTCTGAAGGCAGGTCTGCGAGGCCTTCTGCTCCAAACTAGTAGCCCCCACCCTACCCGAGTGCTCCGTGCTCGGTATCAAAGTTCAACATCCCCCTGAAGCTGTCGACATACAGTAGGCTGCATCCTGGACTGGTACTTGCTTCCTGGGCAGGTTTCCCGCTTTTAAGGAAGTGGCAACCGCAGAGCGTCAAGTTAGGAGAACTGAGGAGATTTTATACATGAATATATTGAATTCCTGTAGAATACCCATTATTTTCTGCTTGCTCTATGGAACTTACGATAAGCGATTGGCCTGAGAGACTGACCTTTTCACCCAGTCCATTGTCAGCATTAAGTGGGTAAATGACGAAATGTCTGGTAAAATCTGCAGGCGAAGCTTTTGGGTAGCATACGTAGGTAGATGTAGCGTGCAAAGGAGCCCACAAAATGATATAAAAAGGGAGCACCCACAGATATCGACGGACAACCTCGCCGTCTGTATATAGGTTAACAGGCTGTGCAGGTTTTCCCCAAGAACTGGGAGCTCTTGTCTTCCTTTGCTTAAAATGTCTTGCTCTGCTTTGCTTGAAGTATCTTATTCTATTTTACCTATATGAAATGTCATGTTATTTTTTAACCATTGTTCTCTTTACTTTTGCATTTAAAAGATGTTGTATTGTAATTGCAGGAATGCTTGCTCTAAGAGTAAATGTGAGTGTCCCTAGGTAACATTTTCCTTGGTGTAACTTGTTTCTCATGATGCATTTATAGATGTGTTTTCTCTCTCTCTCTGTCAGTCCATTAATTGAGATACAGAGAATATCATGACAGCTGTATGATTATCTGGATTCTGTATTTTGTACTTTATGTCTCTATTCTGCGGTTTCTTTGAAGTTGCATCTTCTCATTAAACTGCCATTGTATTCTGCCTCCAATTCCATGTCTCATATGTCTGTTTTCTTCATTTTTGGAGCAAGCGTTCCTAGGCACCCCGGCTCAAATTAAGGTGCCCCTTTTGTCCCTGACTCACTCTCCTGCTCAGTTCTGTGGTGGCTCCCGGGGCTCTGGGGACCGCCCCTAGCTTCCTTGACCCGTAATAGATCTTCCCTCCAACAGCCTCTCTTGCAAGTCCTGTATTGTTGGTTTGTTGCCCCTGCCCCCCTTTCCACTGCCCTCCATAGTCTGTTGTGCTTCCACGGCCCTTCCTGCCTGCTCAGTGTGGTTAAATTGTTGCCTTTGCACCCTCCTACCTGCCTTCAATTTTCAGAGTCCGTGCCCCTGGCCTCTGCCTCTCAACAGTATCCTAATGAACAACTAGATTGCTAACATTCTATATTTATTACAAAAGTGTGGAACGCCTGACATCATCTTAATGTAATCAAAACTGTAATACCTAGAGCATTCCTTTAGAAATTACATATATGAGAGGGTCTTATTGGCTTCAAAATTATGGTTAGTGCTCTAAAAGACTAAAATAAGGACATATTTTCTGAGTTTTCAAATAGCGACAAAGCACTTTTAAATTATTTGTTATCTTTATGTTTTTTTATCTAGTTGACAACTTGATTAAATGTTGCACTTAGGGGAGAGGATGTGGTGTTACTTCCAGAACTGCAGACTTTGCAACTGGGGAACCAGGTTGAAGTTTCTGCTTCAGCTCGACATTCTGTGATTCTGGTCAAATCACTTAGTCTCCCCATGTCTACAACCAAAATGAATTTGTTCTTGTGTGATGTAACCAATGCTCATGTAAAGCACTCCAATACCTGAAAAGTCTGCACTATATAACACTGGAAAAACACAAAATAATAAGTGTTTTGCACACTTCTGTCATTGGGCTATATTTGGGCTATATCTGGGTGATTTTGGGCTACATTTGGGCTCTTTTGTCTCCGGTGGCCATCTTGGGAGATTTATTTGTTATGAAGTTTCCTAATTTCCTCATGTACTGCAGTCTCCTCAGTCGGAAATGCTTTCAGTTTTTTACTTTGATTCCATCATGAAGGTATTCAGATATGTCACACATTTGCCATAAATTCTGAATGTTAGCACTCTAGTTGCTCATTAGATCACTGTAGTAAAACTACTGTTCACCATGGAAGTCTGCTCCTGGTATTAAAAGTGCATGTTTCAGTCTGCATGTCAGAATTTTTTAATGAAATAGAAGAGGATTTGAGAAGTCACTCAAAATGTGCCCTCATTTTCTTTCTTCAGCATTAATCATAATTTCTATGGCAAAATGAACCCCCTCATTGTGTTCCTTTTTAAATTAAATGTTTTAAGTGTTACCAGTTTATTCCAATCAAGATGGCTTCAGGTGTGCCATACTTTTGTCATAATGAAGACAGTAAGTGCTCTAGTTGTTTTTAAGAACATTCTTGGACATTCTGTCAGTGGGCTATACTTGGGCTACATCTGGGTGATATTTGGGCTACATTTGGGCTCTTTTGTCTCTGGTGGCCATCTTGGGAGACTTATTTGTTATGAAGTTTCCTAATTTCCTCATTTACTGCAGTCTCCTCAGTAGGAAATACTTTCAGTTTTTTACTTTGATTCCATCAAGAAGGCATTCAAATGTGTCACACATTTGCCATAAAATCAGAATGTTAGCACTCTTTTTGCTCATTAGATCACTGTAGTAAAGCTACTGCTCACCAGGGAAAACTGCTGCTGGTATTGAAAGTGCATGTTTCAGTCTGCATGTCAGAATTTTTTAATGAAATAGAAGAGGATTTGAGAAGTCACTCAAAATGTGCCCTAATTTTTCTTTCTGCAGCACTAATCATACTTTTTATGGAAAAATGAACCCCCTCATTTTGTTCCTTTTTAAATTAAATGTTTTAAGAGTTACCACTTTAATCCAAGCAAGATGGCTTCAGGTGTGCCATACATTTATCATAAGTAGGACGGTTAGCGCTCTAGTAGTTCTTTGGAACACTCTGGAAAGCTGCAGTAGAACACAAAGGAATCAACTGACAGTCTCTGCCCTTGTTGGATGTACATGTTTTACTGAGAATGTCAGACTTCATTCTCACATGACTGAGAAAGATAATGTGAATTTACAGAAAATAAGCTCTCAGTTTAGCTTATAGATCACCTTCCAAACCTCTGTGGTAAAAGCATGAGAAAATATTTTTCTCTCAATCATGATATCCCAGCAGAAGGCTTTTTCACATGGTGAAATCACCTTAGAACATACCACAATTCCTAAAATGAGTATGGTACCATCAACAAATGATTTATAATGTAACTAAAGTCTTAAAACCTTCTATTAACTGCAATGCTTTTTAATGAGGTGCTATCATGTATATTGGTCCCAAGATGGCTGCCAACACTTCTTGGATGAAGTGCTGACAGCCAATCAGATCTCAGGATGAGATGTGTGGTTAGGCTCCGCCCACATATATATATTGATTTAAATGCTATTTTCTCAGGAACTACTGAACAGATTTACACCAGACCTACAAAAGGCACTTCCTTGACCTGAGGACTACCTCTCTGCCAAATTTCAAGTAACTCTGTTCAGCCGTTCGGGCTGTAGCTGTGTCTAAAGGTCCTATGGAAAAATGCATGGGAAAAACGCGTTTTGGGACCCCCCTTTTTTCTCAGCCCCCGCTTGACGAATCCCCCCGAGACTTTCAGGGTAGGAGCGGAGCGTAGCGCCCCACCTATTTTGAAAATTTCGCGAGGATTCATCGACCGGCGCCAAAGTTATTCCAAATAGAATGTTGCGGATTTCCTATGGAAACAGGGTCCTAACTATAACTATCTACTGGCGACCGCCAGTAGATAATATATATATATATATATATATATATATATATATATATATATATATATATATATATATATATATATATATATATATATATATATATATATATATATATATATATATATATATATATATATATATATATATATATATATATATATATATATATATATATATATATATATATATATATATATATATATATATATATATATATACACTGTTACACTCCGTAACAAAACGAGCCGCACTCGAGCAGGGGGTACATTTCATTTATAGAAATGGAGAGTTGGCAGTCAAACACCCTATACGTTTCAGTCTTCCTGGACCTTATTCACGGGAAATCAGTTTAGTCCTGCATTATTGTTCATACCACTCGTTATAGTTCACTTCCCTTCCATCCTCTCTGTTCTGAGAGTTCAGTCGCAGTTCCATATAAAAGTGGTTAGTAGTGAAGAGTGACGTAAAATTCGTCAACAAGGTGATTAAAGTGTAACAGTGATGTAACATGCACTATTGTGAGAGAGCGCATTCAAAGAAAGTTTTTTAAATCATGTTTTCTTTCTCTTTCCTTTACTCTCGACCAGTCTTTTTGTTTGCTGTTCGTTTATTATCGATTGTTTAATTTGCATGCGGTTATCCGGATGGGTGACGTTTGTTGTTTTATTAATTTCGTGTGTTCATTTATTTTACAATGCTCGTTGCTCGCTTAAAGCAATTTTTATTCATATCCTTAATTTGAACAGTCGAGATGTTATTCCAGGTTAAGAATTCTTGTATTTACCTAATGCTTTGTGGTATGTTTAGTGTTGCTGTTCTAGGCGAGTATTCACTTCAATCATCCGATACCTCACGTGGAACACATTATTATTTTTTGAGATTCATGTGACTGTTGTGTTCTTTGTCATTAACCGCCCTCTGGTGGGCGAATTAATTTTGGCGCCAGTCAATCGAAATTTCATCATATCATTAATAGCTTAATTCCAAGAATTACTAATTTAGATGGGTGTATATATATATACACGCACATATATATTTGTGTGTGTAGTTATTTGTATATCTGTGTGTGTGTATGTATATATACATATAAATATATATATATATATATATATATATATATATATATATATATATATATATATATATATATATATATATATATATATTGCAAACTCATTTGGCTAGCAAAACAGAACCGTATATTAATGGCAGTGGGAGGGTTGCTGAAGTTGATTCAAGATCATATATATCCAATGGAGATTTATACCTTTTGAAGTTCACGATGACGTTACATTACATGTATTTGCAGTTAGATAACATTCAGGCACAGATTTTATCAGAACCACACAATTTTAAAACAGAGCTTAATTTGGGAAGAATAAGTCCCAGGGCCCTCTTCAGGAGACCACTGCAGCTTGCACAACCCATTACCCCTGCCAGCCTCACCAATGACTGAAGCAGGCGTGCAACGCCCATTGGGCTGAAAGCTGCTACAGCTCGAACTGCTGTGGGCTCGGCTGGGCCGTGTCTGGAGTCTTCTCTCCGACACGCCCAAGTTTTTCACAGGTCTTAAAAAGACCATTTGCATATTTACATACCTGGTAAACTGGTTACAGAGGCTGTTTGTTTTCTGGTTCCAGTAGGCCCTTGACCCCCACTCTGCCTATTCCTTACATTTGTATTTAACTTTTACTGCCTTAGGGTGAGAATGCATTTCATGAAAAGGAATATAAAGTAGGGTAAACACAAGAAAAATACCAGCCATATGTTGTTTAAAGAGACTGAAAAGGCATTGTCTTGACACTAAATAGGGTTATAATTAAAATAGTATGTATTCATTTGTAATGTGACTTTTCAATCTTTGTTCCCTTTAATTATCAGTCATGGATTATTCAGGCAGCCCTAGAACACAATTAAAAATGCATACTATCTATATTTGCTGTTCCAAGTATGCACAAATAATCGCTGAAAATAGGCTTTAGGTGACGGCTTATTTATGTACCGTCTGGTACATCAATATAATGAGCTGGAAATCCTAATCACAAGACTGGAAGTTTGTTGCAGGATGAGTACAATATTTATTTCCCCCACCATTGATCCCTGGACCCTAAATAATGCCATAAAAGCAGTAATTTAACTTGTATCTGAAACCCTACGCCAGCCCCCAATAACATGCTGAGTTACTTCAAGCATCTGGGAATGCACCCTGCGTTCAGATAACTCACTCTTCATTCTCGCCCTTCACTTTCATACTCACCCTGCACTCATAGGGATCCCCATGCGCTCACACCACCTGCTCACGCTGCACTCACAGTGACCACACTGCATTTATGCTACTCGTCATGAACTCACACCGTTCTCCCTCCACTTACCCTGCTGTCACATGAGCACACCGCTCACTCTGCACTCACAGTGATCACTCTGTACTCACAATGCTCTTGTGCTGTTCACCCTGTACCTCACCCTGCAGTCACACGAGCACACTACTCACCCTGCTGATGTGACACTTCACTCACCCGTCTCCCTCACTGCTCACTCTGCAATCACACTCAAACAAGCCCATCACTAACCATACATTTATTCGTCACACTCTGCACTTACATCCACACCCAAATTCATATGGTCATCTCACTCACCCTGCAGTCACTCCTCTCACTCTACTCTCACACTGTTGCATCGCTCACCGTGCACTCACATGGGCACTCCTGTCAGCCACACAGTGCAGAGGGCTAATGTGCCTGCTACAAATAACACACCATGCAGATCACAGAACAGAGTGTGAATAAACTACGGGTAGCCCTATGCAAAAGTGAAATGTTGGTCAGAGAGGGGCTATAGAGAGATGAGGTGCATTGTTGGCGAGTGGTAGTGAGGGAATTCATGGAGAAGGAGGAAATGGGAGAGGGGGGGGGGGCGCCAAAAAAGACTGTTGCACCATGCATGACCAGTGTTAGGGCCAGCCCTGGCTGGGAGTCTTAGCAACCCCTCCCCCAAAGTTCAGGTCTAGTTTTGCCCCTGGACTGAACAAACACAACTACTAACCATCACACCCTACAAATGTGACAATTCAGGATATTCCAGGCCCCAAAGCTATAAGAATGACTGGGGCAGCAGATATCAGTCATTTGTAATGTGTATTGAATTAATAAACAACTGATGCTGTGTTCCTCTCTAATTTAGATAAACAGTGCCAAAATGTGTCAGACAGTCATAAATTCCAGTGTTTAAAAGCGAAATTATTCCTTGGTAATCTAAACTCACAGATGCACACAACATTAAGTCCTATCCAAAAGAGATTTATAGTTGCAAAGCCACAAGTAGAAAAGATAAATAAAGAATTAAAGCCCAAACTATAGACTCCGCATGAATAATAAAAGTCAATATGGATAATTTTTCATTAAAAGGTGATACGGGTCAAGTTAAAAATATCATAAGATCAGAATTAAAAACCTGATGTATCAAATCAATATTATATGAAATATACAATCAAGAGCGCAAATTCATACACTATTGTTACCTTGCTGGATAATAAGGGACCAACGTCCAATATCAATCCTAGAAATCACCCCCTCATAGAGAGAAGAACAACCGACAATACAATTTGTCATAGATTGTGACACATCCGTAGGAAAAGACAAACTGTTGACTGGGACTGTATCTGTTGAACCAGTCAACTACCGAATTGTGTCAAATAGCTGTGTCGACGCGTTTCGATGACACTCATATATTTACACCATATTTATCAAGACTATATTATAATTCTCTCGATTGGAAATTCTCACAATATCCCATAGGCCAAGACCTTATAGGATAAAGGAAGTACTGATTTAAGTCCACAGATTACACTGTTGTTGGTTGGAATACCTCCCAGAAGGGGCTTTTACATCTCCACCTCCTGTGTTTAGTTATAGGTAACCTGGCTCATTAGAGCATTTTAAGGACTCGCGCTTTGTGCTCTGCAGCGAAGGCGCTTCGCGCTTGTATGTTAAACTACCTAGTTTAGTATTTACGTTTTGATTTATTTTGTTTTTCCTTGTTCTTAATATAGAGCATCCTCCCTCCTCCCTCTTACCTGCATTTAAATTTGTTGTTTCACCGCTGTTTTAGCGGGTCCGGTCCTGGTGGTGGCAGTCAGTAGGGGGATTAGGCAGCCATTTTGGAGTGGTGTTTGGGACGTGTGGGGCCCTCATTTTGAGCAGTCTAGCGGTCTTCTACACACGCCGACACCCTCTTTAAGGCGGTACTTCAAGGGGGTCAGCTTGGACAAGGTAACCTGGCTCATTAGAGCATTTTAAGGACTCGCGCTTTGTGCTCTGCAGCGAAGGCGCTTCGCGCTTGTATTTTAAACTACCTAGTTTAGAATTTACGTTTTGATTTAATTTGTTTTTCCTTGTTCTTAATATAGAGCATCCTCCCTCTTACCTGCATTTAAATTTGTTGTTTCACCGCTGTTTTAGCGGGTCCAGTCCTGGTGGTGGCAGTCAGTAGGGGGATTAGGCAGCCATTTTGGAGTGGTGTTTGGGACGTGTGGGGCCGCCATTTTGAGCGGTCTAGCGGTCTTCTACACACGCCGACACCCTCTTTAAGGCGGTACTTCAAGGGGGTCAGCTTGGACAAGGTAACCTGGCTCATTAGAGCATTTTAAGGACTCGCGCTTTGTGCTCTGCAGCGAAGGTGCTTCGCGCTTGTATTTTAAACTACCTAGTTTAGTATTTACGTTTTGATTTAATTTGTTTTTCCTTGTTCTTAATATAGAGCATCCTCCCTCCTCCCTCTTACCTGCATTTAAATTTGTTGTTTCACCGCTGTTTTAGCGGGTCCAGTCCTGGTGGTGGCAGTCAGTAGGGGGATTAGGCAGCCATTTTGGAGTGGTGTTTGGGACGTGTGGGGCCGCCTTTTTGAGCGGTCTAGCGGTCTTCTACACACGCCGACACCCTATTTAAGGTGGTACTTCAAGGGGGTCAGCTTGGACAAGGTAACCTGGCTCATTAGAGCATTTTAAGGACTCGCGCTTTGTGCTCTGCAGCGAAGGCGCTTCGCGCTTGTATTTTAAACTACCTAGTTTAGTATTTACGTTTTGATTTAATTTGTTTTTCCTTGTTCTTAATATAGAGCATCCTCCCTCCTCCCTCTTACCTGCATTTAAATTTGTTGTTTCACCGCTGTTTTAGCGGGTCCGGTCCTGCTGGTGGCAGTTCGTAGGGGGATTAGGCAGCGGTTACGCGCAGTGGGGATGCCTTCTCTGTGCCTGAGTCGTGCCAGAGTCCTGCCCGTCTGTGCTCGTCCGCGCTGAGTCAGGGCTAAGGCAGGACAGGGATCTTTGGTTTCTCGGTATTGCTTTTGGATTGTTTATTACGAATGTATTCTAGATCAGAACTGCTTACTTTTTGCGATTCTGCGCCCTGCATCTCTACTTCGTTACATCCTCTATCCGGCCCTTTTCAGTGCCCTAAGTGTGCTTTTAAACTCCCACTCCCCGCCCCTATTTCCGCTTACAGGCCAGCCTCCTTGGGATGCTCTGATAGCGTTGTTCCTCCGCAGCCTAATTCTCAGGTCCCTTATGATGTTAAGATTTGACACCTCAATGTGAGATCGCTGGTTAGACATCATTTGGATGTCCATAATTTACTTACGGAGGAAGCTCCTGATGTTCTTTTTATGTCAGAGACATGGCTGCATGAGGAAGCTTTAGCAGCGGTTAATTTGGCTCTCCCCTCTGAGTATGCGATTTTTACTCATAATCGTAACTCGAGAGGTGGTGGAATTGCGGCTGCTGTAAAATCCTGCTATTCATGTACTTGGAAGGCCTTAGACATTGCAGGTTGCGAAAGTGTTCACTTTCGTATCTCTATTAGTCCTCATTTTACTTTTTCGGGGCTACTTATCTACTGACCTCCGGGCCCGGATGCTGCCTTTAGGTCAGCTCTTCCTGAAGTTGTGAGCGCATTAGCCTTAGGGGCTGCCAATTTTAGTATTATTGGCGATTTAAATCTTCATTTTGATGCTCCTCTTTCTTCCATGGTCAGCAGCACCATTGCCGATCTGGAGGCTCTCCAGCTATTTCAGCTGGTTGAGCATTGCACTCATGTTGGTGGACATATTTTAGACCCTATCTTTACCAACTTCACTTCGGCTAAAGTGCTTTCTCCCAGGCCGATGGCCTGGACTGATCACTATCTCATAGAGTTGCATCTTACAATTGAGGGTTTCCCTCATAGAGCAATTGCGCCTGTGTCCTTTCGACGCCCATGGAAAAAACTAAAGCTTGCAGATTTTCATCGGCTTCTTGGGCTCTATCCGCTTGGCCCTTTTTCCGATGTTGAGTCGGGCTATGATCTTTTTTGTAGCTGGCTGACTAGAGCCTTAGACTGTCTGATCCCAATTGCCGAGAGTAAATGTCGTCGTGCTGAACCTAGCCCATGGTATGATGATTCACTCCGGCTCCTAAAAAAATCATGTAAACAAGCTGAAAGAGCCTGGAGTAAGTCATATCTGCCTGCTAGGAAAAAGCTGTATCTTGTTAAGATCAAGAAGTATCATAGAGCGGTATGTCAAGCTCGGGCCGCTTATTACTCTCGTGAATTTAACATCCGCACCAATCCCACTAAATTAATATTTAAGGTGCTTAAGGATCTTACAGCCAGTAGAGCCCCAGTCGCTGAGATCTGCTCTGTTTCGCATTGTGAGGACTTGGCCGTCTTCTTTGTAGAAAAGGTGGAGGCTATTTACCGCTCTTTGCTTGGCTCGTCTGTACCTCAGGAGAAGCTGAAATCCAGCCCGAAGACCCTTATGTCTTTGTGCTCTCTCCCAGAGCTATCAATGGAGGAGTTTAACAGAATTGTGGCGAAAGTCAAATCAGGCTCGCCAATGGACCCTCTTCGACCTGCCCAATTTAGAGAATCTGCTTCACTGTGTCTCCCTCCTCTACGTGACCTCGTCAATCTATCTCTGACGTCAGGTTCTGTTCCTGGCAGCTGGAAACAGGCCCAGGTGATGCCTATTTTAAAAAAACCTGTCCTGGATCCATTAAAGCTGGAGAACTACCGTCCCATATCTCTTCTTCCGTGGGTGGCAAAGTTGACCGAGGCCCATGTCAACGCTATCCTTACCACTCATCTCCACTCTGCTAATATTTTAGATCCTTCACAGAACGGCTTTCGATCTGGCCATAGTACTGAGACTGCGCTGCTTTCAATGGTCGATCATCTACGTACTCTGGTCGACTCCGGTCAAACGGCGGCTTTGGTGCTTTTGGATCTCAGCGCCGCGTTCGACACCGTCTCCCACGCCATTTTATTAAATCGTCTGGTTGAGGCTGGTGTCGACAACATGGCTCTTGAATGGTTTCGATCGTTTCTATCTGGTCGTACTTTTAGGGTTGTCACTCCTCCTTTCCAATCTAAACCCTATCCTATTGCACAGGGCGTTCCACAGGGGTCGGCTCTCAGCCCCACACTTTTCAATCTCTATGTGCAGCCGCTGTCTGCTGTCGCCAAGCGTTGGAACCTGACTATGGTGTCCTACGCTGACGACACGCAGCTGGCGGTTGCAATAAGTGGGGCATCCGACCTTGAGGCTGCTAAGTTTCGTGAGGGAATTAGCTCAGTGGCCCGGTGGATGACTGATAACTGCCTACAATTGAATGCCAAAAAAACTGAGGTTCTCATTGTTGGCAGGCAGAGTCATCTTTGGGGCGATCATTGGTGGCCGTCTGAGCTTGGCCCAAGTCCTCTTCCTGTCACCGAGGTAAAAAATCTAGGGGTTTGGCTGGATTCAAAACATAGTTTTGTCTCCCACACGAAGAAATCCGCTGCAATGTGTTTTGGGACTCTTCGTAGACTTAGACCCATTCTCAAATTTTTTGATGCTCCAACCAGACAGCTTATTGTACAAGCCACAATCTTGTCTAGGTTGGATTATGCGAGTTCTCTTTTGCTGGGAGCCAATGTGGCCGAACTTTCCAGACTCCAACGTGTTCAAAACGCTGCCGCCAGGGCTCTGGTTGGTTTGCCGAGATTTTGTTCGGCCAAAAAAACTATCCATAAACTTCATTGGCTCCCCGTTGTTCAGAGGATTCAGTTCAAATCTCTTTGTCTTTCGTTTAAAATCTTGAAGCATTCTTCTCCCCAGATATTGGATCATTTTATTTTACCATATGTACCTCCACGGTCTCTAAGATCTTCAGGGCTTCACCTAGTCACAGTTCCGCATTTTAAGAGGGCCAGAGCCGGTGGCCGCTCTTTTAGAGTACTTGCTGCTAGGCTATGGAACTCTCTTCCTGTTCATATCCGTGCCATTGATGAACTGATAGTCTTCAGGAAGGCCATCAAAACCTTCCTCTTTCCTTTGGACTTGTAAGAGCTGTTATGGCCGTGTTCCCTGATACTGCTTGTTCAGTTTCTTTTGTCCATTATAGCGCCGGGACGCCCCTTTGCTGGGGCAGCTGTGCGCTCTACAAATCCGGATAACATAACATAACATAAGACCTTTGCTTTATACAAGATACTTCATCATATGGAAGGTAATCATGAGTTCTGTGGCACAGTTGATTGCATCTGCCACTGGAATGTCAGAACCTTCATAACATCTTGGAGAGGTCTAATAAAATATGAAACTGCAATATGAAACTGCCTGCTCTCACCCTTCGCGATGTGGGCCAGAAGGTTGGATAAGGGCTGCGCCGTCTTGTTAATCCCCTCAAATTATGCTTTGCTGGCCCTTCGTTACTTGGGCTTGCATAGGGTACGTTCCTGACACCCGGCATCCGATTCGCCGAAAATGAAGGGTGCCGGTGTTGACATTTGAGTGCTAGTGCGGAGCACATGTATCACTGGCTCAAATTAAGCACTGGAGTAGCAGAGTCGGATGTAGAACCCAAGTTCCATTGTGGGCAGCATGCCCACAAAACACCATCTACTCCTTGCCACTGAACAACTCTAATGCAGACACTTTCAATACAATCTTGCAGTGCAGTTTGGCCTACTGTCAAATTTCTAGAATGGGCAACAGTCATCTCACTTCTGTACTTTACCAAATCTGATGTTGTGTCAGAACAAGAAAAGCGATTTCAGTGCATTCAGAACATCCCACAGGGTCCCACCCTTTATTTTGATTAAAGCATTTCAGTACTGGGGTCTCTGTCTATACATTTTCATCTTTTTATTCTTCATTTGTATACCAAATCAAATGTATGCAAGTCAGTCAGTCAAAAATACTTTATTTCGGCTATACAGCCATAAAAGCACAATACATGTTACAATCCATAAATGACATGAAACATTACACATGTAAGGAAATCGAAAGTAAGTATTGAAGACAACAATTAACTAATTAACTAATAAAAAAAAGTATATTACATCTTTACCACAATATTAAATATCTCTACCTATCTACCCGACCCCCGAAAAATTGCCATAGGGATCTATCAGTAAAACCCTGGTCTCCTTCTTTAAAATTTTAAGACTATTAAAACCAGTATCAATACATTTTTCATATTTAATTACACTTTTTTTTTTTTTGTTTGTTTTTAAAGAAAAGACATTATGTATGCATTATTTGTAGTGAAAGTGTACAAACTTTGTGGAAAGTTGCATCTTACAACTTATCCTGTTAATGTAATTCATGCAATCCGCAATGCATTTGGAGCCACAGGCCCATTTGTTAGGGGGAGCTTTAAGCAACTGAACACAACAACAAAAGCACACATGAGAACAAGATACAATTGTTTCACCATAGTGCAATTTACACTTAAAGACTGTACTTCACATTAGAAAGCTTTTTCAATAGAGATTTCAGTCCTGCCATTCGATGCATCAAAGGTATGGCGTGCCCCCCGGTTACTGAATCAACAAAATTGATGGGACAGAATATCGAGGACAGGACAGAATGTTGAAAAAAAAATATCGACAGGTAAATAAATCTAGATTTTCTATACCTAACTCCACATATCTGTACCTATGCGGTACATATATCTTCAAGTATGTAGATGTGGAGTTAGGAGCAGGAAATCAATACTGCCCTACACGCACTTACCTTCCAATATTTAGCCCCTTGATATTCTTTCCTCGGTGTTAATATGCCACAATATTGTTGGTGTTGATATTCAATAGTACAATCCAATGGTACTATGGCCAATGAGACTGAAGTATTAAGCAAGTGGCACAGCTCTATGTTTTGAAAGTAATTAGAGGCAACAGTCTCAATGCCATACTGCAGACTGAGTTTTATAGTCTACTATTTCTGTTTTGGGTAAAGAGCTTACAGGCACATGCATCAAGCTAAACAATTGCGATTCCTTAATAGTGATTATTAAGGAATCGCTATTAAGGAATCGCAATTGCCCATGCACGTAGGTTTCGCTAAAATATTAGGGATTCCTACAAATTCGATAATTGCGACTCGCAAATTGTGAATCACAATAAAGGAATTGCTTCCCATTCATTCCTACTGGCCTAGTGGCCCATAAGAATGAATGGGAATTGCATGTGCAATTTGCGAGGACCAAATAGGTACTCGCAAATTGCGCATGCAATTTCAAGGGTGCTAAAAGGACACCCCTGAAATTGGCATGTGACCACATGTTGCACACACACATGCCCCAAGGGCATGTATGTGAGCAACATGGAACTTTGAAAAATGCACTTTTTTGCATTTTTCAAAGTTTTAGCAAATTACTATCAACTTGGAATTGATGGTAATTTGCAATTCTTATATGAGAAATCATAAATTTTTGGGGGATAATGCCTTGCATTTAAGGAATTGCAATTTGCGATACCTTAAATGCAATCGCAATTTAAGTAATCGCAAATTTTGCAATTCCTCAAATTGCGATTTTTGGATTTAGGATGATGCATCTCAAATGCAAAATTACTGGTTGCAAAGGGGCAGATTCTGTGAATCTGCACGTTTGAGACCGTTTTTTTCGTTGATGCATGTGGCCCTTAGTGCTTCCACTGCCTCTAACTTTTCTACCCACTATAGACACACCGTTCCCACTTGGAGACCAAGCTTGACCCCGCCGTATCCAAATCAGTCTTGATCTTGCTCCAGTACGAATAGTCCAGACCGAACTGTGAGGCCAGGTCCTCCCTAATCCGGTACACTGGCAAACCAAGAACAGTGTCTCCCTAATTGGTGCTCTTCAGTCGGGTGTAGCTTGGTTCCAATGGCACAGTGAGCAGTCGATTGACGTCTAGGCATACCCAACGTACTGAGTGCATCACACTGAAGTATACAAAAAAGTGATGGATGGAATGCTTGAATTAATCTCAGCCACTGGTTATTACTTAAGGCCACATCCGACTTCACCATTATTTTATA